>NC_067401.1:409018650-410219900 GCF_016432865.1 Antechinus flavipes | reverse complement strand
TACATCTTAATTTCAATATAGTTGATTTCTTCTGTATCTAATTTTATACATTTAAAGAATTTTTCAGAACAGGGGTCCATAATCTTCACTGAGTCCATGGCACAAAAAAAGTTAGACTCCCAATTGGAAAATATGTTATTAAATAATTTGGTTGTGGGCAGTTAGGAAGGGAAGAGATAATTACCAAAAGACAACATAGTCTTATCAATATTAGGACATGTCATATTTACCTTTTCTCCTTGAACTGGATCTAGACTGGCAAATCAGCAGTCTAGCATACTATACTATACTATAACATAGTATAGTATCTACAGTATAATATGCTAGTATAATATCTATAGTATAGTATATTAGTATAGTACATATAGTATAGTATATACATATATATATATATACAGTATAACATATTGCAGTCTAATATAGTATAGTATGTCTTCTGCAAACCTGCAATAGAATACTATACCAAGATTTTAGTCAAGCATTAACAAAATCTCCTTTACTATTCCTATGGACAAGATGAAGAGATGTTGGCTAGATGATAATAAAATTAGATGATTTCAGAATTAATTAAATGAATAAATTGCAAAAATAATCATACATGGGCATACATCTAGTAAAATGTCCCAGGCATCTATTGTCAGTTTTGTTTTTTTATATCAATTACTCAGATAAAGACAAAAATGATTTTATCAATATATGAAGAATACAAGAAGAATTTCTGAGAACAGAATTACAGGGCACTCATAGTGTGGAGATTCCCTCTATTATGGAAGATATCAAAGCCAGAAGTTTGGTTGGCAAACCCCTAGTGATTATGAGTTCATAAATTGAGAGTTTGAAGTAACCTTAGAAGCCACCCAATCCAACCCCTTCATTTTACAGATGAAAATCTGAGGCTAAGATGTACTCAAGATCACACAGCTTACAAGCTTCTGAGGCAGCATTTGAACCTGGTTCTTCCTGACTTCAATTCCAATACTCTATTGAGTGCTCCATGCTGCTCCTGAGTTACATGAGACACAAGAAGTAATGATATAATGGTAAAAAGAGACAGGGGACCTGAATTCAAATTCAGCTCCTATGCTTATTACCTATGAGACTTTAGACAACTTCTTTGGGACTCCCTCTGTTCATCTATAAAATATTGGGCTAAATGGCTTCCAGGATTTCCAGTTCTAGATCTAAGACTCAATAATCTATGATCCTATAAAGGACACTTAACAATTTGTTTTTTTTTATTTATTATTATTTATTTTATTATTTATTATATCATTTATTTATTATCTAATTTACAATTATTAAATATTAAAGGCAGAATTAGAGACCTCCTTAGCTCCCATCCTGGAGCTGTATGCACTCTGTCATGATGCTTCCCAATTGACCCATTATCTTTCCTAAAATGTGATACCTAGACCTGGCCTGGGTTCAGAGGTTTGCTAACTAAACTGCAGGCTTTGATATCTTCCATGATGGAAGGAATCTCCACACCATGGATGCCCTGCAATGCTGTTCTCTGAAATTCCTATATTGATGAAATACTTTTTTTATCTTTATTCAAGTAATTGATAGAAAAGTACAAAATTGACAATAGATGTCTGAGATATTTTACTAGAGATCTTCTTGTAGATGACTGGCCTGGGTCCTTCAGATGTGGTCTGATCAGGCTAATACTAAGGTTAAGATGATGGTGAATTGGATGCAACATGAAAAAAGAACTAGATTCAGAGTCAGAAGAATGGTTCAGACTTCCCCTCTGATAATTACAATTCTTTCAGCCTCTCTGAGAGACTGTAATCTGTTCCTGCAATTCAGACATAATAATATATGGAGTTCCTACTTCCCAGGACTATGTCAGGATCAATCAACTCCATAGATTTAAAGTGACTCAATGGACTTTAAAGCACAGTTCAATGTGGCACTAATGGATAGACCTAAAGACAAAAAGATCTTAATCCAAATCTAGCCTCAGATACTTGATAGTTACGTGTGTGATCCTGGGTAAATTATTTTATTTCTATCTACCTCAGTTTTCTCAACTTTAAAATGGGGATAATAATACCTACCTCCAATGGGTTGTTACTAATGGAAAACATTCCATATGGCATCAGCTTTATCCCAAATCTTCAATGCTTTCCAATCTCTTCCTCAAATCTATTCTTTTTTTTATTGGTATGGATACTTCCTTATGTAGAATGACCCAGTCTAGGAGGAAACATGATGATCCAAATGAATAAGTCCAATGTAGCTTTAAAAGCAATATCACTGTAAGAAGACCTTACATATAGAATTGTTGATGAAAACGAACCTTTCACACACAGTGAAATTGTTGCTTGCTTATTATATTCCTTAATTGTGTCTAAGACCTTATGAACAAAAAGATAAAGGATAAAATTAGCTAATTTTTATAAGCACTGTGCAAACCTTAAATTATTAAATGTACATTTAATTAATATTCAAATAAATAATTCATATTAAATGAAGCATTATTGTTGTTGTCATCATTATTATTGTTGCTGTTAGGGGTGGATTAGAAGTCATGTTTCCCCTTTAGATAGATAGATATATCAATTTATGGTGTTTCTAGGGGGAATTCTGAATGGGGCCAAAATGAATAAAGAAATTCTCAAGAGTGAGCCTGGTTCATCGATCTATCAAAGCTAATGGGGGACAGCTGACCTTCATAGACAGTTCTGAGATACAGAGATGTGAATGTAGTATTTTTGCCCTCCCCTCAAAAGAAATTCTGTGTTGCTCCAAAAAACAATGATTTGAAGTTACAAAGAGACAGATTTAGGTTAAAAATGAATAAAATTCTAACCAAAAAAAAAAAGTCATGTTTCCACGAATCTTACCATCAGGTATTGTCAGACCTGGTACTCCCACCTGAAAATATCCCATGGGTACTAAGTTTCAGCTGTTCAAAGCAGGTTCACACAGTGGCCCATGAAGCTCAAGCATATTTTGTCATTAAAGTTATTTATACAGCATTGTTCTATTTATAATTCTTTTCCAATCACCAGGCAAAAAAACCCTAAAATCCATAAACACTCAATTCCATATAAACTCCAGGAAGGATTTATGATTTCATCTGCATAGGGGATTTCTTCCGCAGAAACACTTCACAATGTGTCAGCAATTCCCAGGGAGTTTCCAGGATCACATCGAAGTTAAATGCTTTGTCTGGACTCTTTTATTTGAGGAGGAATTTCAACCCAGATCTTCCTGACTCTAAGTCCAAACACTCTAACGCAGGTTACTTCTTTCTTATAAATACTGTAAACTTCAATGTTCTTATGTACCCTTTTTTTTTTTTCATAGAATGTTTTAGGTTTCAGCCGATAAGTCTCCTAATGTTTCATCACTTCTGCTATCCCAGGGACTCTCTATGCCCAAGAGCATAATTCATTCTCCTTCTTTCCACTTCCCTTCCTGCAAAGGCCAATAAATCTTGACCTTGCAGCCAGAGCTTATTCATCCATTCTTTCCCGTAATCTTTGCCAATTGCTTCCAAAAGACTTTGACTTCAATGCATTCTGAGCCCGGATGCTGTTCTACCCGTCTCCTATCTCTTAGGAGGGGCTAGCATGTTATGTTTTGCTTTTATTATTGGCTTGTATTGTAAAATATTCCATATGACATCTCTGCCTTGCAACCAATCTTCTATGTTCTATTCTCTTCTTCAAAAACCTACCATTTTCTTTTTGATAAGGATAGATACCTTCTCAAGTAGGTAACCTTGTGTAGGGGGGGCAACATAGTCCTAGCTTCAAATATAGCTTCAAATGCAGTAGCATTGTAAAGAAGATCTTAGCTATAGAGATGTTTATGAACTTGAATTTTACGTAAAAATGAACTTTTGCTTGTTATATTTCTTACTTTTGTACATGGTCTTCATCTCATAGAACTATAAGATAAAATAATGATGGCAAATTCAGACTCAGAAAGGATCCCTGCTGGCTGCATATTGACTTAGAAAACCATATACCAACATCATCTGTGTTCTATTGCATTCTTATTTATCTTGTTAAATATTTCTCAATTACATTTTTAACTTGATTGTGATTGGAGAATTGATTGGAAGTGCTCGATGACTTTGAAATAAAGGATACCTAAAAGGCAACGTAGGCAACTTCTCCAATGTGTGTGCTATATAAAATGCATACAGGGCAAGCTTGCAATCGATGCATTCCAGACCACTAAAGCAATGATTTTGACAAGAGAGGGAGCATTAACCCCGGAAACATGTCTTCCCTTTCCCCAATTGAAAAAGCGCAAAGACTTAGCCATTTTAGATGTCCTGATCATGTTTAGTATTTTATATTTGCACCTGGTCAAGTAGAAATTGCAATAGTCCAGAAGCAGTCAATTCTCATCCTAAGGAACCCCCTGTGAACAAGGATCCCTATGGATGTCACTGAATAAAACAGAAACAAAGGACAGATAAGCATGTGTTGTTTCCTGTGCTTCTCCCCATTCACAATCTCTGCCAACTTATCTGGCGTTTATTTTATATCTATATTGTTCATAGATATACATATTCATGTTTTCTACAAGCTCCTTAAGGGAATGATTGGATCACTGGTGACAGGTGCCTGGCCAATGCTAATAAATGCATGTCAAGGAGTCCAGTGTTTCCACTGATATACAAACATCAAAGATGGGAGAAAATAATCCTCTGCACACATTGTCAAAAGCTGGGCTTAGTAGCCATTCCTCTAGAGCAGTACAATAACCTCTCATCAGCCCTTAATAGATTCTGTCCACAGAAGCTGTCAATGGGGCACTAGCTTTCTCGAGTAACTTCACTGTGTGACTTCAGGAAGGTCACTTCATCTTTATGAACCTCAGTTTCCTGAGCTGTAAAATGAAAAAGGCTGGACTACTAGAAGGGGTTCTTTAATCTCTAACTCCAATAGTACTATACCTGGAACATGCTTTTTTAAATTTTATTTTATTGGCTAGGTCCTCTGCTGTTCAGTATAGTTCTGGATCTGGAATCAGTAAGACCTAAATTCAAATCTTACCCTAGACATTTATTAATAGTTAACACTAGACTCTTAATCTCTATTTGTCATATTTTTCTCATCCATGAAATGGGAAAGAATAAGATAATTTTTCAATACTATGAAAACATTAACATGTCAACAAATGCTTATTATCCTTATTATTATCCATTCTACTGTCTTCTTTACCCCCTTTTTCTCACATTCATTTTATGGTCTTCAGGAATAACCAAACTTTCCTGCTAATCAGATTTCAAGTCTTCTTTTTTTAAATCATGTGATGATAATTACACTCCATCAGACCTGAATTTTAGCTTACATTTATCATACACCTGTCCAGCAAAAATTCAATCAAGGCTAAAGAGATTTTAGAGCAATGAGTCTCTCTTCCCACCATCCCCACCTACTCCTACCCCCAATCTGGCAAATTGCTTTTTCAGCTAGATTCTGGCTAATAATCTGTCTGGTTCTTTTGAAGGTTTCTGCTTCTTTAAATAGCAAGGTCTTTGATGTCCTTTATCTGCTCTAAATTGAAGCAGAAAGGACCAAAAAAAAAAAAAAAAAGATAAGAGAAAATACCTCTATCGGTATTTCGGGTGAACCTAGACATTGATGATTTTACCTGAGTAAAATTTCAGCAAGGGCCTTTATCCTTTGTTAATTGTTAACTAAATACTCATATCCTTGTTGGCCCCCAAATAGTGTCCTTCCAATGACTGGAGTTCATGGAATCTTAGAGCTGAGAAGTCTCTGGCTATACTCTAGTGGCTGTCTAGTCCAAGAATATCATCTCTCATAATCCCATTGTCATTGTGATTTAACCCCATGGGTTAATAACCAGACAGGCTGATGATAATAGAGATGATAATAGTTGGCAAATAATTCTTTATGGAAATAATTCTTTAGGAAGAACAAGTTCAGATCTGGCCTCAGTCACTGACTGGCTATGTGACTCTAGTCACTTAACCCTGTTTGCCTCATTTTTCTCATCTGTAAAATGAGCTAGAGAAAGAAATGGTTGATCATTCCAATATCTTTGCCAATAAAATCCCAGATGGGGCCACAAAGAGTTGGACTAGTCAGTGAATATCTAAATAAGAAATCCCTCTACCACCTACTTGAAAAGTGGCCATCCAGGTTTTGAAGACATAGTGAGGAGGAAATCATATTCCCACTTGTAGATAGCTAATTTTAAGGATTTTTTCTACCATTTTGAGCCTAAATATGTTTATCTCTGATTTCTAATCCCACAAGCATTTATTAAAAACTTATTATATATGAGGCTCTGTGTTAGACTCTGAGGAGATAGACAAAATGAAAAATAGTCCTTTCCCTCAAGGAGTTTACATTCTACTGGGGCATTGTTGGGGAATAGGGTCAGGAAAAGAAAACTTAATTAGTATTTCCATGGGCAAGTCACCTAACCAATTTTTGCCTCAATTTCCTTAACTGTAAAATAGAAATAATAACAGCATCTATCTCACAGGGTTGTGAGGATCAAAGGAGATAATATTTGTAAAGCACTTGGCCCAGTGCCTAGAATAAAGTAGATACAAGCAAGTGCTTTTTCTTCCCCCCCCCACCTCCACATGACAACCCTTCACATTTTTTAAAGACACATATGCTCACACTGATTTTTTTCTTCTCAAGGCTAAATTTCCTATACAATCAACATGTATTAAGCACCTATTATGTGTAAATTTCTTTTACTCATTGTAAAAGCAAAGGTGAAAGCTTAACATCTACTAGAGGGACATAATAACATAGTTGGAGTATGATCAGAGCAAAGGATAGGTCCAGATAAAATGTTTAAGGAAGAATTGAAGAGAGAGGGAACACATGACTTGCAGCTGAAGAGAGCTTAGATATAATATAATGGCAATTGTCACATTTTGCAAATGTGTCACATTTGCCAAATGCAAAAAAAGACTATTATACTCCATAGAAGTGAAGGGACTTGTCCTAAGTCATACTAAGTCACACTCAGTAATAAGCTATAGTGCCAGATTTTGTATCCAGACAATGCAATCCCACTGTGCTACACTGTATTTGTGTTTTACCATGGCAGAGAATGACCATCTAAGCTGCAGAAGTCCAGCCTCTTTCCATTATATGAAATACCTCAAGTTAGTAATGGAATTTAGCTTCAAAAGTAAAAGCTCAGGCAGTAGCTTGAGTTCTATCCTTGCTTTTCAAAACAGTTCTCCTTCCACATAAGCATTCAACGCAACCATGTGTCACTGGTGAATCAATGATAAAAGTAGGATCAGGGAATCCTAAGAATAGAATGTTCCTCAGAATTTACTTAATCTAATATGTATTTAAAATATGATTCTTATCCAGCCCCAACTTAACCATGGAGCTGATGGAGAACTCACTTTTCCCTGAGGCAGTTCATTTTATTATCCTTCAGTCTTCTCAATTATGTCCAACTCTTCATGATCTCATTTGGGATTTTCTTGGCAAATTTATTGGAATGATTTGCCATTTTCTTCTTCAGATCATTTTATAGATGAGGAAAGTAAGGCAAGCAGAGTTAAATGACTTGCTTAGGGTCACATAACTCTAATAAACGTCTGAAGCCCAGACTTGAACTCAGAAAGATGTCTTCCTGACTTCAGGTCTGACTCTCTACCCACTTTGCCACTTAGTTGTTTTTTTTTTTTAGTCTTAAAATTCTATTGTAGAACAGCTCTAATTATTAGAAAATTATCTCTAACTGACTGAAAGTTTTCTTCCCTAACTGGCTTTGGTCCTAGTTGCCCTCTCCGGGTCATCAAAAAAATGAAACTAAACATATGTGTTTCTTTCATATATGGCAGGTTCAAGTCTTTCTTCCTTAGTTTCCAAATCTCTCCTAAATCTGGCAGAAAGGATGATTACAATACTTCAAATGTGATCAAACCTGAGTAAAGTACAGGTGGGTTATACTTCCCCAGTTCTAGCTACCATATGCAGCCTGAAGATCTTTGGAAGAAAATGGAAGTGTTTGACTTGGAAAAGAGAAGGCTTAGGAGTACAGGGTAATTGTCTTCAAGTACTTGAAAGGCTATCATGTGAAAGAAAGATTATAATTCTTCCATCTGACTCCAGAAAATAAATCTAGAATCAATAGGTAGAAGATACAGATAGACAGATTTAAGTTCAATGTCAAGTTAAACTTCTAACAAATAGCGTTAATAAAAAATTGAACTAACTCCCTGGTGAGTTAATTCTCACCCTTTCCTGGAGATCTCCTGGAGGTCTTCAAAAGTTAATGCTCACTTCTCAGATTTTTTTGTAGTAAGAAGTCTTTTGGAGGTTTAGGTTTGGCAGATAGGTAGCAAAGTGGATATACTACTGAACCTGGAGTCAGGAAGAGTCAAATCCAGGCTCAGATATTTACTATTTATGTGACCCTGGACAATCTGCTGCCTCAATTTCCTCATCTGTAAAATGGGAATAATAACAACATCCTATTATGATACCTTCCTTAACAACAACAACAACAGTAATAATAATTTTAAACTATTAAGTAAAATTATATAATATAGAGACTATATCATAGTCACAGAATGGGTAACATACTCTATTTACAGTCTCCTACTTCTCCTTGTAGGGGAAGTCATGGCTTTCCTTTCTAAATGCTATCATTTATCAGGAGCTAGATTTTTTTTTCCTTTCTTTTCTTTTTTTTTCCTGAGGCAATTGGGGTTAAGTGACTTGCCCAGGGTCACACAGCTAGGACGTGTTAAGTGTCTGAGATCAGATTTGAATTCATGTCCTCCTGACTTTAGGGCTGATGCTCTATCCAATGCATCACCTAGTTGTCCTGGGAGCTAGAATTTTAACAGGAATTATCATCAAGCCAACTAGCCAAGTTCGAAACTTCCCTTATCATTTAGAAAATTAGGATATTTTCTGATCTTTAATTGATAGATTCCTGTGTTCCTTATGAGAATTCCTTGAATATTATTTACATGGTTTGACAAGCAATTTTTTTTAATACCCTGAGATGCAATATAGCTATTTGACTTCTTTTGCCACCTAAAGCTATCTCCTTGCTTATCTGGTGTAAAATTATCTGTTATTATTTTTGTTCTGTTTCCCTCAGTTACAAGATCAGTCTTTATACTAGAGAAACAAAAACAAAATAACAATTGAGTAGTTCTGCCTTCTTTCTATCCTCCACTGTCATCTTTCCATCCTTATCCAAAAGGAGTCCTATCCCTTCCTTGATCTTCCTTTGGGTCCCAGTATAGATTTTTTTAAAGTTCTTTTTATTGTTTTTAACATTGCCTGCCAATCTACTGAATAAATGAATTTGTTGAATTAATGAACAAACTTTGGTACATACTTGGCTCAGCTTTCTTGACAGTATTAATATTCTTACATAAAGTTGCCACTCTTGCATTTTTCTTCAGTTGACTGCCCTCATTTAGGTCTTATGTACAGTACTTTGCTGTCAATAATCTATGCCTGTGTACACTATTCTATTTTAACCACACTGGTCTCTTTCTATGCTGTCTCCTTTTCTTCCTCATTGGAATCATTTAAGAATGCATCAGCATAATTTCACTCTTCCAAGATTCCAGTTCCTCTTGAGCCAATGCCTCAGGCCTTTGTCCTGCCTATGAATTCTTGGACTATTGCTCTCCTAAAAGCTGAAATCAGACTGTAACTGAGCATTCATCCTTTTATCTATCACAAACTCTAAGATGGCATGGTCACTGCCTTCCATCATTTGATGGATAATTTCACATTAAGTATAAATATAGATACTGACATACATATTCATATCTTTTGGTTCAATCCTGTGATTTTTATTAGTATGGGAATTCCCAACATGGAAATTCCCTCCATACACACATCATCTTTTTTTTTTCATTTGTAGACCTATATAAATCCATCTGGGATAGTGAGAGGTTAAATTACTCAGTCAGAGCTAATATGTATCAGAAACAAAATTTGAACCCAGGTTTACTTGTCTCCAAGATTGGCTAGCCATATGCTATGTCTTGTTATCCATGATTAAAATCATGCTATACAACTTTCAATTTTGGCTTTTAATGAACTTTATGCATACTATCTAAAACCATTGATGACATGATACAAACAGAAAGAGAAACATATTTCAAGTGAGAGAACCTAGTTTGGCAATCCTGACTCTTTTACCTAACTTTCTGTGACCCTGGAGAAATTACTTAAGCTTTCTTGACCTTCATTTCCATAAGATGAGAAGATTGGGCTAAATGACTGAGGTCTCTTTCAATTCAAAATCTATGATCCTATGATGTTATTCAATATTTATAACCACTTTGTGGGTCAAACAGGGCAGGTACTATTATCTCATTTTATAGATATAGAAACTGAGGCAAAGAAGTTTGGTTATTGACCCAGGAACCCCCAATAATATTATATTCCATTTATCTAAATAGTAGTTTGTACTCCTTTCACTATATTTCAAAATTTGGGCAATCAATTTCTCACACCTTAAGTGATAATTATTTATATTCCTGACAAAAATGTTCCGATCGAAGTGTGATATGTCTCATATTTATATTGCACTTCTAACTAAGTGTTTTCACACTTTACTATTTGATTCTCAAAGGCAACCCTTTGAAGGGTTGGAAGAAATGATGATATCATCTTGACTTTAAAGATGAAAAAAATTAAGATCCAAGTAGTAGATAGCCAACTTGTTGCTCCTATTTGAAGGTATTGGAGAGACTTTTGATAATTCTGCAACCTGAAATTTCACCATTACATCTGAATTTCTTTAGTTTCTAAAATCTTAGTTATTTGAGAGTCTCCTTTCAAAATCAAATCAAATCAGTGACTGGAATACATTCTAATTTTGCCGATTCCAATTGGAAGTAACTAGAGAGATGAGGACATATATCCTATATTTTTTAAGTCTGGGGTCCAAGTCCTTCCCACTCTCACCCCCCACCAAACTTCATAAAATCGTTGAAGCTAGTTTTC
Organism: Antechinus flavipes; assembly: GCF_016432865.1. Classification (NCBI taxonomy): domain Eukaryota; kingdom Metazoa; phylum Chordata; class Mammalia; order Dasyuromorphia; family Dasyuridae; genus Antechinus; species Antechinus flavipes. The sequence goes on along the minus strand of NC_067401.1, from coordinate 410,208,933 downwards.
CCAGAGGCTAAATGAGCTGCCCAAGGTCCTGAAGAAAGTTAAAGCAGAACTAAAACTCAAACCTGGGTTTCTTGAGTCCTGGCCACTCCCTGTAATTGAATAAGCTATTAGAAGACTGATTTTTTTTAATGCTCTTTCTATACTAGGCATATATGGTACTGAGCTAATTCTGTATTGTGTATGCATTTCATGAGAGACTTTCTGGGACACAGAATATGCCTTTTCTGCTTGAAGATAACCTGTCTTCCTTGATAACGTTCTATTCACTAATAGGATAGGATTTGAGAAAAATAACATATGATAATCTACTTGTTTTATTTCATTCTACTCTTATAAAGTGTTTCCTGTGCATTCATTATATATTTTCATTGTTTGCCTTTAAAATTCAAGTTTTGTTGAAAGTGGCCTAGCTGTACCTGATCTAAAACTGTATTATAAAGCAGCAGTCACCAAAACCATTTGGTATTGGCTAAGAAATAGATTAGTTGATCAGTGGAATAGGTTAGGTTCACGAGACAAAAAAGTCAATAACTATAGCAATCTAGTATTTGACAAACCCAAAGATCCCAACTTTTGAGATAAGAATTCATTATTTGACAAAAACTGTTGGGAAAACTGGAAATTAGTATGGCAGAAATTAGGTATGAACCCACACTTAAACCATATACTAAGATAAGATCAAAATGGGTCCATGATTTAGGCATAAAGAATGAGATCATCAATAAATCAGAGGAACATAGACTCATAGAATATAGAACTCAGACTTGTGGAGGAGGAAGGAATTTGTGACCAAAGAAGAACTTGAGATCATTATTGATCACAAAATAGAAAATTTTTATTACATCAAATTAAAAAGCCTTTGTACAAACAAAACTAATGCAAACAAAATTAGAAGGGAAGCAACAAACTGGGAAAACATTTTTACAAGTTAAAGGTTCTGATAAAGGCCTCATTTCCAAAATATATAGAGAATTGACTTTAATTTATAAGAAATCAAGCCATTCTCCAATTGATAAATGGTCAAAGGATATGAACAGATAATTCTCAGATGATGAAATTGAAACTATTTCCACTCATACAAAAGAGTGTTCCAAATCACTAATTTGCAAATTAAGACAATTCTGAGATACCACTACATATCTGTCAGATTGGCTAATATGACAGGAAAATAATGATGAATGTTGGAAGGGATGCAGGAAAAGTGGGACATTGATGCATTGTTGGTGGAAATGAGAATGAATCCAACCATTCTGGAGAGCAATCTGGAATTGTGCCCCCAAAGTTATCAAACTGTGCATACTCTTTGATCCAGCAGTACTACTACTTTGGCCTATAAATCCCAAAGAAATACTAAAGAAGGGAAAGGGACCTGTATGTGCCAAAATGTTTGTGGCAGCCCTTTTTGTAGTGGCTAGAAACTGGAAAACGAATGGCTGCCCATCAATTGGAGAATGGTTGGGTAAATTGTGGTATATGAATGTTATGGAATATTATTGTTCTGTAAGAAATGACCAGCAGGATGAATACAGAGAGGATTGGAGAGACTTACATGAACTGATGCTAAGTGAAATGGGCAGAATCAGGAGATCATTATATACTTCAACAATGATACTGTTTGAGGATGCATTCTGATGGAAATGGATTTCTTCGACAAAGAGTAGATCTAACTCAGTTCCAATCGATCAATGATGGACAGAAGCAGCTACACCCAGAGAAGAAACACTGGAAAATGAGTGTAAACTGTTTGCATTTTTGTTTTTCTTCCCAGGTTATTTTTACCTTCTGAATCCAATTCTCCCTGTGCAACAAGAGAATTGTTTGGTTCTGCACACATATATTGTATTTAGGATTTACTATAACATATTTAACATGTATAAGACTGTTTGCCATCTAGGGGAAGGGGTGGAGGGAGGGAAGGGAAAAGTTGGAACAGAAGTGAGTGCAAAGGATAATGTTGTAAAAAATTACCCAGGCATATATTCTGTCAATAAAAAGTTATAATAAAATTTAAAAAAAAAAAAAAAGAAAAAGAAATTCAAGTTTTGTGTTGCAATTGTGCCTTCAAAGAATAATGTAAATCTTTTGAGCTCTAAAGTGAAGCTGAGACTTCTCCAGCTTCGGCATCTTCCAAAAACAGTAACTAAAGTCCCATCTACCTCTCCCTTTCAAAAGATGGCCAAGGGAGAGAGATGCATGACAGTATGGTTTCCAGTACAATGCCCTCACACTGTCATTTGATGCAGCAGAAAGTAAAATTTAGTATAAAAATGTCTTACTTCTAAGAATTTTTGTTTTTCTTTGCAAATATTTCTGGTATTGTCAATTTCATATGTTGGACAATACTCTATTAGCATATGCTTGGAAAATGGCCCTTCCCACTATTCTATGCTGGCTTGATCTTTTGGTGTATACAGAGAATAGTAGGAGGGATTACGGGGTGGAGTAAAACAAGCCAGTAGATGAGGATAAGGAAGGTAGTGGAGAGCTTGTATCCATTCCCTTCACTCCCCTCCCCCCCCCCCAAGACCAAGAATAAGGACTAAGGACTTCAGCTGATTCTAAGACATCCAGGTTGCTAAATCAGTCCTCACATTTGGCACTCAATGTGTAAACCAAGGACCCTAATTTCACTGAAGAAATCCCCAATGACCAGGAAATAGGGTGAGCATTTTAATAGACAAACAGGGAACTTATTTTGTTAAGGGCTAAATTAGTAACCTTTTCTAGCTGAAATGGGGCAGATATTAGGAAAAGATTCTTCCCCAGCCCCAGCTCCACCCCCACCCAAGGGGGCACTATAGAAAGCATACTCAAGTTGATCAAGAGACAAGGCTTACTTGTAACTTGGGAGCAGATTGCTACACTCTTGGGTACATTAGAATGCAAGTCCTCTTGCTTCTTAAAGGAAGAAGATATAGGGGCAGATAATTGGAAACAAGTAGGAGATGAATTATGTGAATACTACAATAATAAAGGTCCTGATTCAATTTCCAAGGAAACATTCTATATATACAACATAATACAATTGGCCTTAAAGAATCCTGCAAACATATCTAACATATATAGGACTGTTTGCCATCTAGGGGAGGGGGTGGAGGGAGGGAGGGGAAAAATTGGAACAGAAGCGAGTGCAAGGGATAATGTTGTAAAAAAAAAAAATTACCCTGGCATGGATTCTGTCAATATAAAGTTATTATTAAATAAAATAAAATTAAAAAAAAAAAAAGAATCCTGCAAGTTAGAGAAAAAAGAAAAGTTTTAAGAACAGCCAGATGAGGAAGTGTGAGGAAAAAGAGGAAGACAAAGGACAGATTAATGGCAATATCACCAGAGGGCATGAGAATTTAAGTGATGTTGAAGGGCATGGAGATTCTCGCTCTTACAAGGCAGCTTCAACCCGCCTAAACCAGAGCAGGTTCTTGACACATCCCCATGAACTCCACCTTCCAGGATGGAGGGAGGAGGAGTAATGGGAGGGGCAGTGATATCACCAGCACCTCCCCCACTCCCACAATTACCCCCTCCTATGATTAGATTACAAAAGGCACAACTTAAAGCCACAAAAGAAGGGCAAGATATAGCTGATTTGAAAATATAAATGTATCCTGTGATTCAACGGTTTAACTCTTCAGGTCAAGAAAGTAGAAGATACACTCCTTTTGATCTAGAAATCCTCAAAGACCTGAAAAAGGCTTGTACTCTTTATGGGGCTACATCATTTTATGTTAAGATGTTATTACAGAATTTGGCTTATAAAGCTTAACCCCTAGGGACTGGAAATCTCTAGCAAGGACATGCTTAGAACCTGGACAAAACTTGTTGTGGCTTTCTGTATATAGTGAGCTCTGTAGAATACAAGCTCAATAAAATAGTCAAAGTGGAGTTAATACTCCAATCACCTATGACCAACCAACAGGTGTAGGTTCTTATGCAGAAATTTCAGTACAGATTAATTACCCCAGAGCAGCATATGAGCAAATTGCTGCTGCTGCTATCAAAGCATGGGCTTTTCTCCTCGATAAACATGACAAGGGTGAAGCTTTCACAAAAATTGCATAAGGACCAAATGAACCCTTTGCTGATTTTGTGGGACATTTGCAGACAGATGTCTTATGAACTATTGGTGAAATGCAGCAACAGAAATTATGATAAGGCAACTTGTTAAAGAAAATGCTAGTGAGATTTGTAGAAGAATTATACAAGGAATACACAAGAATGCTCCTTTAGAGGAGATTATAAGATGCTGTGCTACATTAAGCACAAATACCTTTTATAGGCAGGCTATGATGCAGACTCCCCAAGATCCAAACATGGGAAGACAGGCTTCCTTTTGCCAAGAGACTTTCAGAGAGGCTCATCAATGCTTTCAATGGGGTAAAATAGGGCATCTGAAAGCTCAATGTTGGCATAGAGACAGAGTGAGAAAGCAGGGTGGGAGAATAAGACCCAATACCCCATGTCCAAAATGCAACAAAGGCTTCCATTGGGCATCAGAATGTAGAGTGATTCAGGGAAACAGGATGAGGAGCCCAGTCCAAGGGCCCAAAACAAAAAATACTTGGGGCATGATGGCAGCCAATGCTACACCCAGAGAGCCTTTAAAAGTTCAAATACCCAGACATGACCAATCATCCTGGAAGCAACCTGATGGGAGAAAGGGATTACAATTGGGGAGAATAGAGTTGTATGCAGCTGGGACAATTGAGATATCCCCTGGAGAGGTGAAATCTGTTCCTCTCCAGCCTATGGCACAGTAGGCTTGACCATTTCATTTCCTGAGAGCACTTACAAAACAGTGTCCATCCATACACTGATGTGGGAAACAGAGGAATGTGTAGATAATATCCCAGTCATTAATACAGATAGACGATGTAGAGAGACTTCTCTCTCTACAGGAGAAGTAGAAGCATCAGGTTTACTGATAAAGACTCCTAATAAGCAATCTGGTGATAGTTGCCCAGATTCTGACTCCAAGCAACAAAATCCAGGAATATACCGGACAGCAGCTGTGACAGCTGACCGACTTATGCTCACTATCTATATAAATGGCATACCATTAGAAGGATTGGTAGACACTGGTGCAGATCGTACAGTCATTAGAGATGCCAACTGGCTCAGTCATTGGCCAAATATCAAGGCAGACACCTATATGTCTGGCATAGGAGGATCAATAGCAGCTGAAATTAGTGCTACCCCTTTGAGATGGACTTTTGAAGGTGAAACAGGAGTTTTTACTGTTTTTATAGTTGAAAAAACCCCATCAATCTGTAGGGAAAAGTCATTTTATAACAATTAGGATTACAAATGAGTACCTATGGTTTTTTTAGGCAAAGCTGCTGTTGAAGGCCTGCCAACACTTTCACCTGTTCCTATACAATGGAAAACTGATACACCAGTGTGGATAGAACAGTGGCCCTTAAGAAGTGATAAAATTCAGGCCTTATTAGATATAGTACAGGAGCAACTTGACCAAGGACACTTACAACCTTCTCTAAGTCCTTGGAATTCCCTAGTATTTGTTGTAAGAAAGAAATCTGGGAAATGGAGGATGTTGACTGATTTAAGAAAGGTAAATGAACAGATGAAAACTATGGGAACTCTTCAGCCTGGACTTCTATCTCCTACTCAATTGCCTAGAGAATGGCCTTTTTGGGTTATAGACATTAAGGATTGTCTCTATTCTATCCCTCTAGATAAGGAGGATATGAAAAAATTTGCCTTTTCAGTGACCAGCGTTAACTTAGCTGAGCCTTATATGAATGGACAGTTTTGCCACAGGGAATGAAAAACAGCTCCACTATGTGTCAAATGTATGTTGCTGCTGCTCTTATTCCAGGAAGAAAAGCATTTCCAAAACTTATGTTATTACATTACATGGATGATATATTGGGGTGTGCACCTGAGGAACAAATGCTAGAAGTATGTCTACAAAAGACCATAGAAACACTAAGGAACTACAAATTGCACATAGCTCCAGAAAAAATTCAAAGAGATGCTCCTTTTCAATATTTAGGATATGAAGGATATCCTAAGATGCTCACAGTACAAAAACTTTCTTTAATAACAGAGAAGTCAAACACCTTAAATGTTTTTCAGAAACTGATAGGAGATATCCAATGGACGCGACCAGTGTTAAGCTTGACTACCTATCAATTGCAACCATTATATGACATTTTAATGGGAGACAGTGCTTTAAACTCACCACGTCAATTTACAAAAGAAGCTCAAGAGGCTTTGACAGAGTTGAACTGGCTTTATCCAATGTGGTTGAAAGAGTCACTCAAAAACCCTCAGAAATATCAGTTTTTGCTACACAAGAGGCAACCACAGCATCAAGGAGACAGTGTGATAGAGGGTGTAAACCTCCCAGCACAACCAGAACAAAGCCTTACTCCTTACCCAGTGCTTGTGGCTAGAATTTTATTAAAGGCCATTAAGTGAGGAGTACAATTATCTGGGATAAGATCTGACAAGATATACACCTTTTATACTAATGCACAAATTAATGTATGCTGTGAAACCATCCCAGAGTGGCAGATTTTATTAACCATGGCTCCAAATTTTACACACGGATCTCCATTAAAGATAACCAGACTATTACATAATTGGCAATGGATTCTTGAAGAAAAAGTTTCTAAAATTCCTCTTAAAGGACCAACTATCTTTAAAGATACATCAAAACATAATATTTGTACTGTATACTCTCGTGACTTAACTATAAAGAGAGTAGTCAGTACTTCTTTTCAGTCCACTCAGCAGAATGAATTGTATGCAATCATTCTAGCTCTTACTTATTATCCAGGAGATATAAATATAATATCTGATTCAGCCTATTCAGTAAGTGTGGTACAAAGAATTGCCACAGCCCAAATAAAATTTGTATCCTTTAATATATATCAGGGCTTTAAGGAACTTCAAGAGCAAGTGAGAAAGCATCCAGGTAAGATTTATATCTTGCATGTCCACTCTCATAGTGGACTTCCAGGTCCTATTTTTGATGGTAATTCAAAGGCAGAGAGCCTTCTAACTATGTTGGCCAATACTCCTTTATTTCAGGAAGCCCAAGAATCTCATTTTAAATATCATCAGCTTTACATTTACAATTTGAAATAACAAGAGAAGAAGCTAGGAGCATAGTAAAAGCCTGTCCAGCTTGCCTTCCTTTCCACACTCCTACACTCCCTCCAGGGAAGAACGTCATGGTTTGAGACCCAATGAAATTTAGCAAATGGATGTGACCCATATAAATCTTTTGGTCATCTGTCTTTTATCCATGTTGTAGTAGACACTTTTTCAGGATTCACTTTTGCAATACCAGCAGCAAAAGAGATAGCCCGAGTGGTTTGGAAATGCAAGCATTTGCAATTATGGTTGTGCCACAAGCAATAAAAACAGACAATGGATCTTCATATACTTCTAAACATTTTGTACACTTTTATGCATAGTGTAAGATTTTACACACCACTGGCATACCTTTTAATCCTCAAGAACAGGAAATAGTAGAGAGGAGAAACAGAGACATTAAGACACTCCTCCAAAAACAAAAGAAAGGGAGAGCCTCAGGTAACCTTAGAGAACTTTTAAATTTAGCTCTTTATATTATTAACTTCTTGATTTTTGACAAAGATGCACTGGATCCAGCAGACAGGTTTTATAACCCACTGGAAGGGCAGTGTCCAGTGCGAGCAGCTCCACTATCTTTAGATAATCACCAGGTGATGTGGAGAGACCCAGAAAGTGGTGAATGGAAGGGACCAGATAGGTTAACTGCTTGGAGGAAAGGGTTTGCTTGTATCTCCACAGATGGAGAAGGAATCAGATGGGTGCCAATGAACCGTAATCACCTTGTCCATCAGAGAGAGATGGAGCAGACCCTTGAAACAAAGGAGAAGGCCCAAGAAACATTGGGTGGTTCCATTGCTGACTGTGCCCTTCACTGAAAGAGCATGGCAGTTATGGCATTTGACTCATGGACATCAAAAATTGTTGGACTTCAAAACCTCAGGAATTACTGGAGTCCCTGAGACATGAAAAGATTGTTGTAAGACTTCAAAACCCTCAGGAATCATTGGATTCTCTGAGACATGATAAGATTGTTGTAGGACTTGAAAACCCTCAGGAATCATGGGATTTTCTGAGAAATGATGATTGTTTGGGATTTCAGAACCCTCAGGAATCATTGGATTCTCTGAAACATGATAAGATGTAGGACTTGAAAACCCTCAGGAATCATTGGATTTTCTGAGAAATGATAAGACTGTTGCAAGACTTAAAAATCTGCAGGAATCATTGGATTCCCTAACACATAAAAAGACTGTTGCAGGACTTCAAAAACTTGTGGGGATCATTGGATTCCCTGACATGTGAAGCACTGGACAATAGATTGATTTTGGACTGTCTCTTGGCTGCTGAAGGAGGTGTATGTGTGATTGTTGTTTACAAACCCTCCTTCTAGGACTTTTGGAAATTTTTTACAACACCATGTTGATTTATATTGTTTGTTATATCACTACTTGCATGTACAATTCATGTTTGTTACACCACATTGAGCCTACACTGACTGTGGGGAGAGTCATCACTAATAGCCTCTGTATTATTGCTATGTGCTTGTGTAATACCTCCCATGCTGATGGATTTGTGTATACCTGTTTCTAGTAAGACCCTTCAGCCCAGAAACCCACTAGCAATATCTGGCTTGACTCTCCACTTCCCTTTGATGTTTTTCATCTCCCTGCCTGAGAAGTTGGGGTGGGAGGGGGAGAACGTGATAACCTCCTTTTTGGGTTTCTCACTGAGGTGAGATGGCATGACCACCTGTGTTCTAAAAAAAAAAAAAGTGGGAGATGTAAAGAACTGAAACTCTGAGTAGGTATACTGGAATCAGACAACCAAGCACTTAAGGCTAATTACTTATTGGACAATACTCTATTAGCATATGCTTGGAAAATGGTGCTTCCTACTATTCTGTGCTGGTTTGATCTTTTAGTGTATACAGACAATTGTAGGAGGGATTAGGGGGTGGAGTAAGACAAGCCAGAGTCACTTTTGCAGTAAACAAGGAGAAGGAAGGTAATGGAGTGCTTGTGTCCATTCCCTTTACTTCCCCCCTCTAAAGACCAAGAATAAAGACCAAGGACTTTTGCTTTTCCTGACTCTTGACTGATTTTAAGGCATCCAGGGTGCTAACTTGGTCTTCACACAATTTCTTACAAAAGATTACAGTTTTTGGTGGTCACAGGAACCTAATTCCCTATTTCCCATAATTTCTGAGTATCAGCATTAGCATTTTTTACTTTAACACTGTTTTCTAGGAATATTAACTTCTGATAAAAGAAGTTGATAAGAATCAACTGTATTTATAGGACAAATTTGAACTAATCAACAGAAGGAAGGCACTTGAACTAAGAGGGATCAGGAAAGATTTCTTGTAGCAAGTCATATTTTAGCTGAGACTTAAAAGAAGGTAAGAGGCAGGGATGAGAAAGGATAGTATGTTAGGCATGAGGGTCTGCCAGTGAAAACGTCTAGAGCCAAGAGTTGAGAGTGTCTCATTTAAGGAACAGCAAAAAAGACCATTGGATCCCAAGATACATGGAAAGGAAATAGAGAGGGTGCAGGGTTAAGATATAAGAAGCCTAGAAAGGTGAGGTCAGGGATGTTTATAAAGGGCTTTAAAAGGCAAACAGAGGATTTTATATCTGATCCTGAAGGCAATAGAAGTCAGTAGAGTTTATTGAATGGGAGGAGGGGGTGATCTGGTCAGACTTGCACTTTAGAAAGATTAACAGCTAGATGGAAGATGCATGTGTAACATCAGATCTTAAATATTATCAAGTTTAATCCCTTCTTTTGCAAATTAGAAATGACTGTGGTTAGAATCTGGGCTTTATTTGCAAGCTTTGTTTCGCTCAGGGATACTATTTGGATGCAAAACCTGCTGAATTCTCCTGCAACATGAGCTATTCATCTTTCAGGTGTATGTATTTCCTGTTGTCCTTGTGTGCACATTCCATGTACTAATGGTGAGTGAAACCATCTCCATAGCTTTTTGTATAATTTGTGTGTTTTGAATGGATGGTCTGCCTGTCACAGGTAAGCAGAACAGAATTAGGTTCCTCTTCCTCACACCAGGAAGTGAGTAGTACCATCCTTAAAAAGGCTGCTCAGACATTCAGGCGGCTGTCAAATCCCACTGTTGTTTCAGTTTAGCAAGAAGACAATCCTATGGTCTGGGCTACCTATACAGAGGGTTGGGATTATAGCTGTATAGGCACACCTGCTGCTTTATCACCAGCCCATTGCCATAAGATTTCATGGCAAGCAAAATAGTAAGATAGTAAAATAATAAAATAATTGAATAGTAAAATAATAAAATCATAAAACTGTGAAATTATTATGTAGTAAACTAATAAAATAATGAAATAATAAAGCAGTATAAATGATGCTTTTTTTACTCATGCATCAATTGGGTTAAGTGAGACAAAGTTGTGCAAAATCATCAGTCTCACTCTCTCTTCTCTCTCTTCTACAGTCATAGGAGCCCAGGGGCAAGAAAACAACTGTCAATGGCTCAGATTGCAAAAGTGACCTTGATATTCCACTACCTTCATGACTCATTGAAACAAAATGCTCACATCCCCCTATTCCACTGAGGAAGTTTTCACATGCTTAGGGTAGACACCTCCTAAATCACCAGTGGGTCTGAAGACCCTTGGTTACCTCAATTTGGTTTAGACAGTGGCTCTCAAACTTTTGTTTTCAGGCATTTTTGTTCATCTGGATTATATTTATAAACATTTACTATATTGGAAATAAAAACTATTTTTGAACTTGTAGACTCTCTAAAAGGGTTTCAGAGATCCCCAGGATTCTCTAGACCATGCTTTGAGAACCACTGGACTTTAGACCATTTGCTAGGAAGATTTGTTGGAATGTGGCAGTTGTGCAGGCTACAGCTTCTTGAAGTCCCAAGTGAGAGATGGGTGAATCAGGTGGACACCAAAGGTGAAGGAGCAGCAGGTCTCACACCGAGGTGCTAGCCCTCCCTTGAACATCCCATATACCCCAAGTAACAAGTAACAATAACAACAACAATAATAATAGAATTTACATGGCACTCTGAGTTTGTAAAATGCTTTACAAACTTTGCAACAACCCTGGAAAATAGAGGCTATCATCACAATTTTACAAATGAGAAACAAGCATACAAAAGTTTCAGGCTGGATCTAAACTCAGAGCTTTTGTCTCTGGGTCCAATGTTCTATTCGTTGTACCATCTAGCTGCCTCATGATAATAACTAACATTTATATAGCTCTTTAAGGTTTGTGAAGCACTTTGTAAGTAATATTGTATTTTATCCTTACAGCAACCCTAGGTATGATTATCATCTCCTTTTCACAGATGAGAAAACTGAGGCTGAGAGAGATTAAATAACTTGTGGTTATTTGTGGTAGTAAGAATATGAGATAGGTAGTGTGAAATTGGAATTGCTTGGAACTTTCTGATCCATTGCACTACCCACTATGTCTAATTTAAGAACAATTATCTCCATTTTATAGATGAAGAAACTGAGGTTTAGATAAATTGTGTCTCATGTAGACTAGTAGCTTTTCACATAGCTAGTAAATGGCACAGCTGTAACTTTTTCCTGATACCAAAGCCAATGAGCATTGGCATTTAATAGACTGTGTCATTACAAGGAGAAGAGACAGACAGGATATGAGTGATATGGTACAGAGTGCTGGACCAATCATGGACTTTTCCTCTTCAAACTAAACATCTGCATTCAACAATTAAACCCCAGGCAAGACCACTACCACAAAGACTTGATATCAGCAGGTCAGAATTCTTCTCCAAGTGTGAACAGCTTGTTACTAACTTGGAAGGAAAGCTGAGTAAACACTGTTGGTAACAGTAGAGCAGAAAAGGGCTGGGAGGCTTTCAGAGAGTTGATATTTTTGTTCAGTTGTGTCTGAATCTTCATGACTGCATTTGGGGGTTTTCTTGCTTTGCCATGTCCTTCTCCAGTTCATTTTATACATGAGGAAACTGAGGCAAACAGGGTTAAGTGACTTTCCCAAGGTCACACAGCTTGCAAGTGTTTTTTTTTTTTATTAAAACTTTTTATTTTGAACATATGCATGGATAATTTTTTCAACACTGACCCTTACAAAAACCTTGTGTTCCGAGTTTTCCCCTCCTTCCTCCCACCTTTAAATGGCAAGTAATCCAAAATATGTTAAACATGTTAAAATATATGTTAAATCCAATATATATATATATAATATGCATATATAATGTATATATATATATATATATATACACACACATACATATTTATACAATAATGTTTGCAAGTGTTTAAGATCAGATTTGTACTCAAGAGAAAAGCTTTCCTGGCTCTAGTGCCCAACACTCTATCCGTTGTACCATTTAGCTTCAGTACAGCATTATTTTTATTCATCTAGGCCAGAATATTCAAAAACATCAGGATTGGTTTGTTGAAAATGATAAGGAAATTCAAAAGCAACTAAATGAAAAATGGGAATTTTACATGCTCTAACAGCAAGATAGTTCATTTATTACTTTTAAAAGGCAGTATTTAATTCCATCATAAGTAAAATTTAAACAAAACTTATAGAGATGCATGTAAATAAGAAAACAGATGAAATTCAGCTTTACACTGATAGTAACAATCCAAAATGTTTTCATGATTCCTTGAAGATTATCTGTGGGCCAAAAACCTATGATGTATCTCAACTACTCAGTGCTGATAGAATCCCACTGATGAGTGATAAGGACATACTCCTGAAGAGATAAACTGAACATTTCCAGCAGAGATCTACAAGGTAGAATGTCTACTAGTAGTACAAAAGCTGATAGAAATCTTCTGGCAAAAGGAGATAATCCCCTAGGAGATCTATTATTCATCTATATTAAGGAAAAGTTGTACTGAGACAATCACAGGGGGATCTCTTTCTCTCAGTCATTGCTGGCAAGATTCTTACTGGAGTTCTCATCTCCTTGAGAGCTATTATGGTTTCAAGAAAGGGCTGAGGAATGGTTGATAAGGTATTTGCTATCCAACTCCAAAAGAAATACCAGGTACAGAACAAAGGTCTATACACAATGTTCATTGATTCTGGCAGTTTTGAAGACCTGTAGAAGATCATGGCAAAATTTGGTTGCCCAGAAAAGTCCATCAGTATTGTATACCAGTTTTATGATGGCATGTTTTCATGGATTTATTTGGATGATTCTCTCATGCTTTCCCAATCACCAGTGGAGTGAAGTAAATCTCTGGTCCCATACATTTAAGCATGATGTTTTCAGCAATGTTGTCAGACACTTTCTTTTGTTTTTTTCAGAGAGCAGGAAAGTATTTTATTTTTTCCCATTTTTTTATTATAGCTTTTTATTGACAGAACATATGCATGCATAATTTTTCAACATTGGTCAGACACTTTCAAAGAGCACAAAAACATCATCAAAATCAACTACTGCATTGACAGTAAATTATTTGATTTGAAAAGGCTACAAGGCAAGACTAAAGTGGAAAGAGAGTTGATGCGTGACTTTTTATTTGCAGATAATTGTGCACTCAATGTAGTCTCTGAAGCTGAGATGCAACAAGGTATGGATAGCTTCTCTGTTGTTTAGGCTTCTTTGGGCCAAGTAAATAATACAGAGATTCTCCATCAGTCAGCACCATACCATCCATATGCAGAACCATTGTTTACAGCAAATGGAGAAATTTTGAATGCTGTGGATGTTTATTTACTTTGGCAGTATACTTTCCAGGAATATACACATAGATGATGAGGTCAATGAATGCATTGTCAGAGCAATTTCAGCATTTTGGAGGCAAAGGATCATCCAGCATGGTATGCCTACCTCAAAGAAGATGAGCAAAAAAGATTTGCCGTAGCTAAAAATGAAAAGTGAAATGCTCAAATTTAGAGACATCTTCTTCACAAATCATTATATAAACTATTTGTTTCTGACCTATGGTAGAGCCTTTTGAGTTCATATTGGTTATGATCAACCATACCCAGATGGGATTTCATATTGGTCTTCTCTGAGTACAAAGGAAACACCAGCAATAACTTGCTTAACAGACTTGTTATGAGTCAAATAAAATATGTGAAAAAGTGCTTTGTAAAGCTATCAATAATCACATGAAAAAATATTCTCTGATTAGAGAGATGTACAGTAAAATGATTCTGAGATACCACCTCATATTTATCAGATTGGCTGGCTTAACAGAAAAGGAAAATGAAAAATGCTGGCGAAGATATGGAAAAATAGGGACACTGACACACTATTATGTGTTATGAATTGAGTCAAAAATTCTGAAAAACAATTTGGAACTCTACTCAAAGAACTATAAAATCATACTTATTTTTAAGTAAGTTTTTGTTTGTTTCTGATTTAATATTTTTATTTTCTTCAGTGACATGTAAAACTTCTTTTTTTTTACATTTGTTTAGAAAACGTTGAGTTCCAGATTCTTTCCCTTCCTCCCCATCCCCTATTCCCCTCATTGAGAAGTATGCTTATCTTTTGACCCAGATCTGTATCTCAAAAAGATCCAAGAAAAGGAAAAAGAACTTATTTGTTCAAAAATATTTATAGCAGCTCTTTTTGTAGTAGCAAAGAATTAGACATTGAGAGGATGCTCATCAACTGGGAATGAATAAACTAGTTATGGTATATGATTGTGATTGAATACTATTATGATATAAGTAGTTTGGCTTCAGAAAAACCTGGAAAGACTTATATGACCTGGTGCTGAGTGAAGTGAACAGAACCAGGGTAACATTGTACACAGTAACAGCAATATTGTAACAGTGATCCATTATGAAAAAACTTAGTTACTCAGATAAAGCTAATGATCCAGGATAAATCTGAAGAACCCATAATGAAAAGTTTTATTTACCTCTAGAGAGCAAACTGATAAATCCTGAGTGGAAATTGAAGCATACTTTTTTTTTTTTTTTTACTTTTTCTTGGAGTTTCTTGATATGTTATTTCTACTGCAATATGGCTAAAATAGAAATACGTTTTTCATGACTTCACATGTATATTTTATACCAGATTGCTTGCCTTCTCAAGGAATAGGGAAGAATGGGAAGGAGGAAGAGAATTTGGGACTCAAAATTCTTTAAAATGAATATAAGAAAAGCTGCTAGATGGTGTACCAGCTCTGAGTCAGGAGGACTTGAGTTCAAATTCAGCCTCAAATACTTAACATTTCTTATCTATGTGAATCTTAACCCAATTACCTTGCCCAAAAAATTAGTTAATTAAAACCATTTTAATGTAATTGGGATACATTTAATAAAGTGAATAATATTTTAAAGGACTTTGTAAAGTATGAAGGGTGGTATAAATTTGAGCTGAAAGGATTTATTAAGTACCTACTGTGATCCAGATACTATGCTAAGCATTGGCTTCTAGAATCAGAGGACCTGGGTTCAAGTCTTGCCTCTTATCTTTATTACCTGAGCAAGTTATTAAGTCTCCCTCCATGTCCTCTAATGTTTTAGATTTTACCACTTACCTGCCTCACAATAATAGCATGTTAAACATAAACATTATTTCTTTTCTCATCTAAAATAAGAGCAAAATAAAAGAATTTATTAGTTTCTGAGACTCTTCCATATATATATAGTAAAATATATATATATATTATATATACTATTATAGCTAAGTATATTGAGGAAGAAGGCATTCATTCACATTCACACTACTCTAAGTTAACATTATATTAATTTGAACCAGTAAACAAAACACAGAATGTCCCAAAAACCTTAGTTCAGTTTCAAGTTTAACTTTGAGGATACTGTGTATGATCATAAAGATTAAGCAGTGGACATCTGACTGCATATACATAAGCAAAGTTCTCCCTTCCCTGCCCCAGACTGTCAAGAGGATTTCATTGTTAAAGAAGAATTATAAATTGTGCTCAGTCTGTACATTGGGTCACTGAACACTTGTGATTTTTCCCAAGGTCATAGGTACACCAAATATTGGTAGCAGAGCTGGAACTCACATGTGCTGGTCCCCATTTTGATTTCTTTCTTCTCTAACCTTCTGTAAAAATTATTTAGGGACTACGTGATTAATTAGTAGGAACCTCAGGAAAAAATTAAAATTAAAAAAAATTTTTTTCTCTCTTCTGGTATTAATAGCTTCAAGGAGGAATCCAGCCAGGTGTGTTTCCAGAAGTGAGACCTCCATCTTGGACACACCTCCATTCCTCTGACTGCTTGTCCAATGAAATGCCACGTCTCTGCCAAGAGTTTGCTTAGCTTGTGGAATAGTCTCATTTCATGAGTCTTTGGGGAGTCTTTAGAGGCGCATAGACCAGCCTGATGCTTCATCTCCTTCCTAATCGTACTTCTAACTTTCTCAACTTCAACACAACGCCTCAGCTGCAGTTGTACCCTGGAACTTCCCCTGTGCTTACCACCTCCTCCTGACAGAACATTAATTTACTCTGTAGCCTTCTCCTCCCAGAGCTTCCATATTGGGGAAGGGGCCACACCAGCCAAATTTCCCCCCCTCTCAGCTAGACTTCTACTTTCTGGACTTCACGCCCTGCTCCCAACCTCCACCTGCTTTTCAGCCCTTTTTGTATGTTATTTTTTCCTATTAGAATATAACTTTTTAGAACTGTTTTTTTGACTTGTATTTGTATTACTTGGTGATAATTCTTTCTCTTGTGGCCAGAAACTCTGAGGGGCTTCCCCTTCCAGACTGATTCTTTTGTGAGGGCAAACCAGGATGTCTTTTGCCTCAATTCTTACCTAGTCTTTAATCTCTGAAGGGATGTCACCTCAGAGACTTGGAAAAGAACTTAGCTTAAAAAAGCCAAGGTCTCCCACTGCATGTAGCACCATCCCCAGTCATCCTGCTCTATTGCATTCTGTTGTCTCTGGAGGAGAGAGTGGGGCTGATGACTTTGCACGGCCCTGCCTCACTTAAATCCAATTTGCTTTCAATTTAAGACATCACCCTCCTGATGTCATTGGTCCTCTTCAAAAAGGAAAGATGAACACCTGGCATATAGTTAGTATTTAATAGACACTATTTGTCTTGAACACTAATCTGGGATATTGAGTCACCTGAGCTGAGCCCAGGAATCAGGTTTGTGTCAGTTCCTTGTATGTTAAAAATAGTCTGGTATCTTTTACCAGCTGTGATGGGCAGAATCACACATCTCCATGTGTATCTGGTGGCCTTTATCACACCCCAAACTGATGGAAAAGCGATGAAATTATAGGCTTCTATGGGATTTGGATGAGGAGGAGACTCACAGCATTTCGATATTTAAACAATTTCTGAATCACACAACACTGAATTTCTTCTCTTTCTTTCTCTCTCAATCTTTATCTTCTCTTTCCCTCTGTCTTTCTCATTCTCTCTTTTTCTTTCCTTTCTTTTTTCTCTTTCTCCCTCCTTCCCTCTCTCCCATAATCTCTCTGTCTCTGTCTCACTCTTTCTCTCTCTGTTTTCTTGTTTTCTCTGGGTCTTTCTCTATCTCTGACTGTGTCTCTCTCCACCTCCTTCTCTCTCTTTCTGTTTCTGTCTCTCTCTGTCCCTCCCTTCCTCCCCCCATCTTCTTTTCTTTCCTCTCTTACTCCTTCTCTTTGTCTCTCTTTCCCTCTCTCCCATTATCTCTCTATCTCTGTCTCTGTCTCTATCTCTGTCTTCTTCTTTTCTGTCTCTGTCTCTCTCTCTCTCCTCCTCCCTCCTTCTCTCTTTCTGTCTCTCCTTTCCCTCCCCCTCTCTTCTCTTCTTTCCTCTCTTCCTCCTTCTCTCTCTCCCTCCCTTGCTCCTTCCTTCTTTCTCTCCCATTCTGTCTCTCTTTTGTCTTCTTGCTTTCTCTCTTTCTCTCTCCCCCTCTCTCTCTGTCTCTGTCTCTCTGTCTCTCCTTCCCTCTTTTTCTTTCTGTCTTCTTCCTTCTCTCGCATTCTCTCCCTCTCTTCCTCCTCCCTTCTTTTTCTTCTTCCCTCCCTCTCTCCCATTCTCTGTCTTTCTTCTGTCTCTCTGTGTGTATCTCTCTCCATCTCTGTCTCCTTGTCTGTCTCTGTCTCTCTCTTTCTTTCTCTCTCTCAATCTCTATCTTCTCTCTGTGTCTTTCTCATTCTTTCTTTTTCTTTTCCTTCTTCTTTCTCCCTCTCTCCTTCCCTCCCTCCCATAATCTCTCTCTTTCTGTCTCACTCTTTCTCTGTTTTCTTGTTTTCTCTGTGTCTTTCTCTATCTCTGACTATGTCTGTCTCCACCTCCCTCTCTCTCTTTCTGTTTCTGTCTTTCTCTCTGTATCTCTCCCTCCCTTCATCTTCTCTTCTTTCCTCCACTCCTCCTTCTCTTTGTCTCTCCCTCCCTTCCTCTCTCCCATTATCTCTCTGTCTCTGTCTCACTCTATCTCTGTCTTCTCATTTTCTCTGTCTTCTCATTTTCTCTGTCTCGGTCTCAGTCTCTCTCTCTCCCTTTTCTCTCTCTCTCTCTTTTGTCTCTGTCTTTATGTGTCTCTCCTTCCCTCCCTCTCTCTTCTCTTCTTTCCTCTCTTCCTCCTTCCTTCTCTCCCATTCTCTGTCTCTCTTCTATCTTCTTGCTTTCTCTATTTATCTCTGTCTCTATCTCTCCTCCCCTCTCTTTCTGTCTCTGTCTCTGTGTCTCTGTTTCCCTCTTTATCTCTCTCTCCCTCCCTCTCTCTCTCCCATTCTCTCTCTGTCTCTCTTCCTCCCTCCCTCTTTTTCTTCTTCTCTCCCTCTCTCCCATTCTGTCTCTCCTTTGTCTCTCTTTGTGTATCTCTCTCCATCTGTCTCCCTGCCTCTCTCTTTCTCTGTCTCTCCATCTCCCTTTCCCTCTCTCCCTTGCTTTCTCTCCCCCTCTCCTTGTCTCCTACCCTTCTTCTCTTCCTCCCTCCTTCCCTCCCTCTTTCTTTCTATCTCTGTCTCTCCCCCTTCCCTGTCTCCCTCTCTGCCTCTCTCTCTCCCCTGTCTCTCTGTCTGTCTGTCTCTCTTTTTGTGTGTTTGTCTCTCTCTTTTTTCTGTCTCTGTCTCTCTCTCTCTCTCTCTCTCTCTCTCTCTCTCTCTCTCTCTCTCTCACACACACACACACACACACACACACACACACACACACACTATCAAGCAATTTCCCTGTACACAAAAAGCTACTACTTGTTTTGTATGATGGTAAATCTTTCCAGAAAATAAAGAAAAAAATATTGAAGTAGTTCTCTAGGGCTTTGGTTCCAGAGAGATCATCTAAGCCATAAATTGCAGTGGGGAACACTGACTGTTAAAGTGTTAGGGGTGCTCTTTCAGCAGGGGGAGGGGAAGAAGGAGAGACAGAAACGGAAACAGAGACAGAAATAGAGACAGAGAGAACTTAGAAATATTTTAAATTCCAACCAACAGTATACTTTCACCATCTGCTGGAGAAACTACTCAGGACAGAACACAGTCGAGTTTTTCTACCACCCAACTCCTCCACATTTTCTGACTTCAGCCACCCTATGAAGCTTCCTGGGATGGAAAGTCTTTGAAATCAATTGTTTCAGAGGCAGTGATTTAAATCTCAACTCATGTACTTCCACACCTTTCCCCCCCTTCTTTCTTTGTTATTGTTGTTGTTGGTTTTTAACTGAGAATATAACAGCAGGATTGTTCCAAATAATTTACAAGGAAACTATACTGCCATCTTTCCCATCAGTGGGTTTGACTGATTTAATAGGGGAGAAGAAAAAAGGGAATCAGCATTTATATAGGCTCTACCACATGCTGGGCACTGTGTCAAATGTTTTATAAATATTAAGTTCATTTTATCCTCACTACAACCCTGAGAAATAGCTATTATTATTATTCTCATTTTTACAGGTGAAAAAACTAAAGCAAACAGAGGTTGTGACTTGCCCAGCTTGTAAATATCTGAGGGCTAACTCACGGTCTTTCCAATTCTAGTTCCAGTATTCTCTCCACTGGGCTACCAGTTGCCTCCTTCTTGGTGTTCCAATATTTAACTAAAATTCTAATAGAATTATCATTTGGTCACTATTGATTAAAAAAATACAAATTAAGGCGCCTCTCAGATCGGCTAAGATGACAGGAAAAGGTAATGATGAATGTTGGAGGGGATGTAGGAAAACCAAGACACTAATACAGTATTGGGGGAGTTGTGAACTGATCCAAACATTCTGGAAAGCCATTTAGAACTATGCCCAAAGGGCATATAAAACTTTGTATACCCTTTGAGCCAGCAGTGTCTCTACAGGGCCTGTATCCCAAATAGGGAAATAGACCCACATGGGCAAAAATGTTTGGGGCAGTCCTTTTTGTAGTAGCAAGAAACTGGAAACTGAGTGGCTGCCCATCAACTGGAGAATGACTGAATAAGTTATAATATATGAATGTGATCGAATATTATTGTTCTGTAAAAAATGACCAGCAGAATGATTTCAGAAAGTCCTGGAGAGACTTCCATGAACTGATACTGAGTCAAGTGAGCAGGAACAGGGAGATCATCCTACATGGCAACAGCAACATTATACGATGATCAGTTCTAACGGACGTGACTCTTTTCAACAATGAGATGATTCAGGCCAGTTCCAATGATCTTGTGATGGAGAGAGTCATCTGTACTCAGACAGAGGCCTGTGGGAACTGAGTGTAGATCTCACCATAGCAGTCTCACTTTTTGTTGTTGTTTGCTTACTTTTGGTTTTCTTTCTCATCTTTTTTTTTCCTTTTTGATCTCATTTTTCTTGTGTAACATGATAAATGTGGAAATATATATAGAAGAATTATACATGTTTAACATATTTTGGATTACTTGCTTTCTAGGGGAGGGGGGCTGGAAGGGAACACAAAGCTTTGCAAAAATGAATATTAAAAATTATCTTTGCACATATTTTGAAAATAAAAAGTTAATTTTTAAAAAGAATTATCATTTGTCTATTCTCCCATTTTTTCCTTTGGTTTTGCAAACAGGACATTCAAGGACATGACTTCTGAAATGAATTATTAAGCAGAACTACATCTTTGGGATTTGGGACCCAACCAGTTTATCTGGACCTTGTCTGAAGCCCACCTGCCAAAGCAAACAAACAGGCGAACTGATCTTTGTGTTTCCTGCCAAAGTTCTGATTCAAGGCTTGAGTGTATAAAGAGTCAAGCCTCATTCATTGAAAGAAAGATGATACTAGGGGTTCTGGGTTTGGTGATCTTGGAAGAAGAGGTCCGTAATATCCATTGAGCTTTTGAAAAGGACCAATAAGCAAGAATTATCGAGGGCATCATGGCTAGAGGGAAAGAAGGAAATGAATGCCAGTGACAGAGGGATCTTTGTGTTTATATCATAATTTTAGAAAATCTTTTGAAATGCCACTGATTATTTTGGAACTTAGACAAAGTCACTTCACTTCCCAGGGCCTCTGCCCTCTCGTTTGTAAGATGAGTGGGTTGTAATAGATAACTTGGAGTCAGAAAACTTACTCAAATCCTGGCTTTGCCATTTACAATTTATATGAATTTGCCCAAGCTATTCGATTTCTCTGGATCTCAGTTGCTTCATCTAAAAAATGGGAGAAGTGGGTTAAACAATAGAAATATAAATTTTGAGTTCCAAGGGACCTTACACTCCATCTTGTCCTATTCCCCTCATTTTACAGATAAAGAAACTGAGATTCAGGGAAGATAAATGACTTGATTGATACAGCTACTAGGTGGTGAGCTATGATTCAAATTTCGGTCCTTAGACCAAAACATAATCTTTGTTGAAGAAAAACTATTCATTCTAATATTGTACTCTCCATTTTTATACTTAAGTATTTTAACATTTAATATTAATCTGTATTCAAAATATTTCTAGTTTGGGAAAAGAGATGTCCAAACTATCATAATTCTCCCATTCTCTCCAATATGACCCTCTACATCAAGATGACTTCAGGTAACATTTGTGAAAAAGGATTACAGTTAGTCAGTCAATAAGTATTTAA
Source organism: Antechinus flavipes (assembly GCF_016432865.1). Lineage (NCBI taxonomy): Eukaryota > Metazoa > Chordata > Mammalia > Dasyuromorphia > Dasyuridae > Antechinus > Antechinus flavipes. The sequence continues at coordinate 410,186,923 of NC_067401.1, read as the reverse complement.
TAAGTACTTACTATATTCCAGGTACTATGCTAAGAGTCGGGGATTAAAAAAGTCAAAAGACAATTCCTGCCCCCAAAGAGATTGCAATTTAATAGGGAAGACAATAAGCAAACAAATATGTACAAGCTATAGAAATCATATAGAAATCATATAGAGTAAATCATAAATAATTAAGAGAAGACACTACTCAGAGGTTGGGAAAGACTTCTTGTAAAAGTATGGATTTTTGTTATATATGCATTCATGTATCTATATATGTATTTATGTGTATACATGCATACATATATATAGTTTTCTAGTTTTCTTATATATATACATAAATATATATTAAGATTATATATAACATATGGTATGATATGATATTGTATATAAAATAATATATGTACATATGCACAAATACATGTACATACACACATATATACATGTTTATATATATAAAATAAATAAATTCCAGCAAAGTTTAATTCTCTAGCCTTGGCCTCCAGTTCAGCTCCTACTGAATACCATATTTCTCAAGCTCTCCTGGGAAAAATGTCTACAACCTACAAATAACAAACAGGAGCAGAATCACTAGCTAGTATGTTTCTTTAATGGAAGACAAGTAAATGTCTATTCAAAACAACAGATAAGCAGCACTTTCTATTCTGGCTGCTTTGACTGATAGCCTAAAAGAAGACAAGCTCTTCTTCTATGCTCTCCTGTGTTTTCCCTGATCTTTCCCCTTTTGTCTCTCTTCTCTTTTCCCATTCTTCTCTTCTTCCCTCTCTTTCTTCTCTCCTCCTCTCCCCTTCTCTTCTTTTTTTCTTGCCTTTTCTCTTTCCTCTGTTGTCTCCTTCTCCTCTTCTTTTTCTCTTTTAATTTTCCTCTCTTTTTTCCTCTTCCCTCCTCTCTCTCTCTCTTTCTCATTCTGTGTCTCTTCTGCAACTATCGCAGCTGCTACAATGACCAATGAACCTTCTTTCGGCTGTACCAGTCGCATCCACTTAAGAAGGATGCAGTGTACACACACACAAACACATATCCCATAGATACAACTAAAGTTTCCTCTGCATCCCTCTCAGCAGCCATAGCGGCCTATTCTCAGCCAAATAAGAGAAGCCTGCTTCCTAAATTCAGCTGCTGCTTCTACAGGGGAAAGAAGGCAGATCCCTGTCCCTTACACAGTATAAGCAAATGCCTTCATCCCTCCTTTAGGTCTCATGGATAGAATGATGTAGTGAAGATGCTGTCTATTTACCTGGGGAAAAAAGCAGAATATAGTAATGTGTTTGAGGAGCTGGCCTTGGAGTCAAGTCCTATGAGACCTTGTGTGATCCTGGACAAATCACTCATTCGGACAAGTCATCTATGCAGATGATTCCCAAATCTGTCCATGAAGTTCTAATCTAATCTCTCCTCCTTGTTTCCGTCCAGCATCACCAAATACCTATTGGACAGATCAAACTGGATACCCCATAGGCTCATTAAGCTAAACTTGTCTGGAAAAAACTCATTTTTCTCTCCAAACCAATCCCTCTTCTGAACTGTTGAAGTACAAACATGTCTAGTCACCCAGATTTACTACTTTGGTATCATCCTCAAGCCCTGCCTCTCACTCTACAAATTTTGTAGTTTTTATCTCTACAATATTTTTCCTCCTCTACCACTTTCATAAAAACACTCTACTTTGAACCTTCTTCTCTTTCTCACCTGGATCCTTGCAAGTCTCTCGCCACCCCAATTCATCTTCCACAAGCTGCCAAAGTTACTGGGGGAGAGGGGGGTGCTGTGACAGTGACATGGTCACATTTGGCTCCAAACACAGAATTGCCCATGTGCTTGGACAGATGGTTGTCTGGGGTGTGGTGACGAACCAGAGAAATAGAGAATAAAACATGCTGACAGGGACTGCTAGAAAAGTTTTACAGTATATTTACTGGGGGTTCCCCAAAGAGAGAAGAGAACTTCAGGGTTAACAGTCAAGTAGAGTCAAGTAGAGTGGGAAGATGGACTTTTCAGGAGCCTGTTGACAGACAATGGCAATGACAATCTACCTGTTCCCAGCCCAAGGGGTCAGAGAGAAAGAGGAGACACATGGTGACTGCCCAGGGCAATCCTTCTGGAGAAGTAAAGAAGTCACTTTACTAATCACATAATTGATTACACTTGTTCTGATGCCACTTCCAAAATTGCTATACATTTTGTGCCAAGATTTGGGGTATAGGAAAGTGTGCAACTTTGGGTTATGAGAGAAAGGGACAGAAGGGGGAAGGAAAAGAGGAAAAGAGAGACAAAGAAAGATGATAGAGAGACGAGAGAAAGACAGAGAGAGAGAAATGAAAAAGATAGAGGGACATAGTGATACAGAAAGAGAGAGAGAGAGAGAGAGAGAGAGTAGAGAGAGAGGGAGGGACATAGTGAGGGGGGACACAGTGAGAGGGGGGGACACAGTGAGAGAAAAAGAGAGAGAGAGAGGGACACAGTAGAGAGAGAGGGAGGGACACAGTGAGAGAGAGAGAGAAAGAGAGAGAGAGAGAGAGAGAGAGAGAGAGAGAGAGAGAGAGAGAGAGGAAATGAGAAAAAGAAAAACAGAGAAGGAAGGGGAGAAAAGAGACAGAAACAGAGAAAAACAGAAAAGGGAAGTGAGAGAAAGAAAAGCAGAGAGAGGGAAGGGAAGAAAAAGAAAGAGAGAGAGAGAGAGAGAGAGAGAGAGAGAGAGAGAGAGAGAGAGAGACAAAAACAGACAGAAACAATGATACAGAGAGAAAAACCAAAAGAGGAAGTGAGAGAGAGAGGAACAGCTAGAAAAGGAAGGAAAGAGAGAGACAGACAGAGAGAAACAGAGACAGAGACAGATTGAGTCAGCCAGCAGTAAAGCTGGTGAAGTTTGTCTTTGCTGTCCAACACCAAAAGGTATGCCTTAGGCAAAATTTGCTTCTTCCCTATGAACAATTTTCAAGGAAATCAAAGCTACTTATAGTCATGTGAAAATTTGCTCTAAATTACTGTTGATTAGAGAAATGCAAATTAAAACAACTCTGTGCTATTACCTCACACCTATGAGATTGGCTAGTATGACAAAAAAGGAAAATGATAAATGTTGGAGGGAAAATGGGAAAATTGGAATACCAATGGACTGTTGCTGGACTTGTGAACTGATCCAATCATTCTGGGAGAGCAATTTGGAATTCTGCCCAAAGAGCTACAAAACTGCATATCTTTTGACCTAGCATTATGCCACTATTAAATCTGTATTTCAAAGAAATCTTTCTTTCTCCCTATCTTGTTTGATTTTTCTTTCACAAAATGACTAATGTAGACATGTTTTCTATGATTGCACATGTATAACTTATGTCACATTGTTTACTATCTCAAGTTGGGAAGAGGTAAATGAGAGGAGGATAAAATTTGGATTCAAAACTTTAAAAAAATTGAATGTTAAAGATTGTGTTTATGTATAATTGGGGAAAATAGAATATATACATACACACACACACACACACACACACACTTTTTTTTTTAAAGAAAGAATTGTTAAGGACAGCTAGATGGCACAGTGGATAGAGCAATGAACCTGGATTCAGGAGGACTTGAATTCAAATATGAGCCCAGTCCCTAGCTGTATGATGCTGGACAAGTCATTTAACCCCAAAATGCCTCACCAAAAAAGATTAAAATTAAAAATAAAAAGAATTGTTAGTTGCAAGACAAAACATCAAACTAATAAAAGCTAAGCTTGATTGTAAGTGAAAAAAGGAAACGTCAAGACTATTTTGTTCCTTTAGAGGGATTTTTAAAGTATTTGAAATTTTCCCACTAAGACTGAAGAGCAAAGAAGTCTAGAAGTCATAGTAAGTTGAAAAACTTCAAGATCATGCTAAATAAAGAATGGTTGAAAGAACAGGAGTTTAAGAGAAGGGAAGAAGAAAGGGAGAAAAGGAGGTTGGCAGCTATTTTCAAGTATTGGGAGGGTTATCATGGAGAAAAGAGTTTCAATTTATTCTGCTTAGTTGCAGAGAGCAGAACCAGGAATGTTGGATGAATATTGTATTATGGCAAATTTAGGCTATGTGAAAAGAAACAGAATTGTCCCCCAAAGTGGGCTCATTCTTCCTTGAAGTCTCCAAAAAAAAGCTGTAGGGTCACTTTTCAAGTACATTGTAGAGATTGTGGCTTTGGTATGGGTTAGGAGTAATGTTCCTTCCAATTCTGGGATATGGGGTTTGCTATGTTTCTAGAAGTAGGGCTTTTTAACTTGAGATCCCTGGACCCCTGAACACCATGGATAGATTTGCAGGTGGTCCATGAACTTGGATCAAAAAAAAAAAAAATCCGACATTATTTTGACTAACTTCTAATTGAAATTCAGCATTTCCTTCAAATATGAATCGAAAAAAAAAAACTTTCTGAGAAATTTATGGGCTTCATGAGGCTTGCAAAAAGACCCATGACATCCCCACCACCACCAGCATACACACATGAATAGAAGCCCTGGAGTAGAGATCACTAAAGCAGAAAAGTTTCTCTCTCTGACATTTTGATTCCATCATATGGATGCCTGCTTAGATATTCTAAGAAATAAGGGGCAGCTAAGTAGTAAAAAGCTTGACCTGAGTTCAAATACAGCTTTCTTACATTTGACTGAGAAAGTTACAACCTCTGTTTGCCTCAGTTTCCTCATCTGTAAAATTGGGATAAAAATAGCACCTACCTCCTAGGATTATTAAATGATGAAAAATGAGATATTTGTAAAGTACTTTCCAAATCCAAAGTGTTATAAAAACACTATTATTTTCATAAAACTTCACTGTGTAAACCCCAGGGATTTTAGGAGTTTAATCAAAAATCAAAACTTTAATTAAACGGTGGTTCACAACCCCATATAGTCTCAAAATTGAATATTGGGGGGTCATGAAATTATCAGAAAATATTTGATTTGTCTATTTTATCTATTTATGTGCCCAGAGTTATGTAAAAATTTCTCAGGGAGAAAGTGGGTCACAAGTGGAAAAAGCTAAGAAGTCCAGATCAAAGTAATTGTAATGTCCACATCTGAGAATTAAATTGATCAAAAGGACAAATAACCCATTGACTTGTTGGTGAGAAATATTTTTCATTTACATAGCACTGTGTGCCCAAATATGCTTTCAAGAAATCTCTATTGAATCCACATTAGATGATGGAATGACATTACTTTATTTGAAATCATTTTATTTACTAACATGTAACCATTTCATTAGGAAGCACCTTTATGTTAATTTTATATTCTTTCTCAGCAGACTGTTTAAAATTATTAAGCTATTAATTCTTTATGTTTGTTTTTTCAGTATGTGGGTGAAAAGTAGGAGGAGGGGAGAAAGAAAAATCTGTTGACTTTTTTAGAGAAATAAAATATTTTAAATATTTACATTAACAATTCATTTATTAAATTTTAAATATAAAAAATTTTAAATAAAATGATGAGGCTATTTCTCTGACTAGAGATTTTCAATAAAATGGCATTTTGCAACCTACCTCTGCAGGTGCTGGGCTTGCTGGTTGTAGTCTATGCACTCAGTACTACATGCATTTTATTCTGTGGGAGATTCTTCTAAGCCTTACAGACTGCTACCCCTTTACTGCTTGCCAATTATTAATAAGAGGCCAAGAAGCAATATTAAGCTTTTCTATTTGACAGGTCTGAGGGTTAACTTTGCCAGGGGTCAAAGCCAGGTATCCTGAGCAGATATCATTTTGCCGCTTAGGTTTTTACCCTGGGAAGGCTGGTTTCAATCTGTAATCTGATTCCCCCCAAAAAATATTCTCAGATAAGACCAATATCTGTGGAAATAAACTAGATGGTTCCTTTATTTATTACTTCTCTCTGGATAGCTGGTTTTGGAAAGATCATCCTTCTCAACTTTTTTCTTCTTTAGGAGGCTATAATTAGCATCTCCTTCTAAAGATACTGTACCTGCTTTTCACCTTATATTTGTTCTTCTTTTTCCAAGAGAACCAATGACAGCACAATGTGATGAATGTCTTGATTGTGAATGAATAGGATTCCAGTGAGGCAGAATTGCTCAAAGTCATCACCCACATTGTGATATGCAAGTCCAGTCACAAGTCCATTGGACAATCTCGGTATCTTGGATGTCTGACTGAGCTCTAAGAGCTCCACAGCTCTTGCTTCAAGTGTTTTAATGGTCATTGAAACAAATTGTTCTCATCCAGCCATTTCAACAGGCAAGTCCTTAGATGCTTAGGGTAGACATCCCCTTCCTCACTGACAGGCTTAAAGCCTTGTCAGTTAACCTCAACCTGTTCAACCTAAATATTTGCCAAGACAAAACATAGCCACTCCACATGCTACAGGTGAGATCCCCTACAGGTAGATCTGAAAAGTATGAACATTTATCTATAGCAGTTGACATCATCATTTAATAAAACTTAGAGAATTCTGGGTCGCTTGGATCACTCTTCACGCCATAGTGGATATGGACTTGGTGAGACTGTACCATGAAGAATCTGTACTGAATGAGCCCTCTTCTCAGGCTGAAGGGGGATAGGGCAGAATGTACCCCTGAGGGGATGGAGAAGAAATGTGCTTTTGTCCTTCACGACAGCTTCTAAGTAAACTTTCTGTAAAAGCAAATAGATGTTAATTGGTTAAATAGATCTGATGCGCTAGTGACTAGCATCTAACATTGATGCAAGGCTAGGGAAGGGGGTTGAGCCAATAGCATTAGGAAGAAATAACTCCAAACCTCTCAGGATACCCTGAGAGGAGGATATAGCCAACCAACTATGAAAGTGACCCCAGATTGTACTTATTACAAAAACATGATACTTAATAGTCTGTAGAACTGGGTTGTAGTCCTGTCACCAAGCCTTGAAAATGGTTTTCCTCCTTTATGTAATGGTTTTATCTTTATGTAAAAAATGAAGGATTTGCCCTTTCTTGATTTATCATGAGGCTCATATGAAATAATGAAGATGAAGAGTGCCTCATAAGCACAAATTATTAGTAAATATGAAGTATTATGTCAATGGGATATAAATTATTTCACAGTACATTTTTGTCAAATTAATGGCTTGATTCATCCATTCAGGAAAACAATTTGGAATTATACTTTTAAAAAGTAATTAAAATACCTGTATCCTATAATTCAGGACACTCATTGATAGAAATATATTTCAAGGATCTCAAAAAATACACCAGAATATCATAGAAAAAAATTTTTGCAGCAAAACTGGAAGTATAGATATGTATTGATTAAAGTATAGATAGTAAATTGTGGTACATAAAGAATTCAAAAAATTGGAAAGACTTTTATGAACTGACATGATGAACTAAGCAAACCCAGGAAAACACTATGCAGAATGACCACAGTAGTGTAAAACACAAGAAAAAAACAAAATTTTGTGTAACTAGGATGTGCAAACTTTGGCCCAAATAAGAGATGAGAAAATTCACCTCTTTCCCTTCTTTGCAGAGATGCGAGACTATAGGTGTGGAACAACAAATATTGATCAACATGCTGATTAGTTTTGCTGAATTTTTTTCTCTTTCATTGTTACTTATTGGGTAGGAGAAAATGGAGGAATACATTTGAAAACAAAATGAATATAAAGTCAAAAGGAAATAAAAATTTTAAATGAAAATTTTTATTTAAATTTCTTAAAAATTTAAAATGATAGAGTGAAGTCTCTCCTTCTGCTCCCTTTTCTCATTGTGAGATCTCTGGCCATTTCATTGTTTGTCCAGGCAAATTTAAAATTCAAAAAAGATAAATCCTAAGTACTTTTAATGGATCCTTTAAGAAATCAATTTGTAATCTTACCTGCATAGACATTTCATCCAATGGTGCAGAATGTCACTCATCTATGCCCATTCACTTGATTCTACACATTCTTCCACAAACCCTGGACACAGTGACCATGACAGTTGGGTGGAGCAATGAATAAAAACATTACAATTGAGAACCTAAATTCACTTCTTTCCTCATTTACTATAGGACTCTGGGCAAGTCTTTTAACCTGCCTCAGTTTCCCCAACTGTAAAGTAGGAATAATAATAGCATCCATTTCCTAGGGCTGTGTATTTGTAAAGCTCCTTTCCCCTTGCAGCCTTTTGTTAGTACCCAGTGCTGTGTGTGGGTACCAGTAGAGCAGGTGCCCCTTCAGCTTCAGCTCCCCCTCACTCCTCCCTAAATGACAAACCCGTTTCATTTTGTACTAATAACACTGATCTGTTCCCACCCTTTTGCACTGTTTCTCTCATAACTTTTGCATCCTACAGATGTCCATCCTTTCAATTGAGGAAGCAGATTTCAGGTCTGCATAAAGGTAAATGAGATGTTGAATTTGAAAGAAGACTGGTAATTATTTGCTTATAAAATGAGTTGATCTCATTTTGAGGAGACCCCCCAAAGGAGTTAGTGATTATTTAATATCTTACAATCCTGGACCCCATCCTTTCTCTAGTCAGTATGCCATTTTGTCTTCACTCATACAAACACCCCTCAAATACATTCCATCACCCATTTCTTCTTTCAAGGCTCAATTAAGGTCTCATCAATTCCATGAAGCCTGTGCTGTTTCAACTCGTTGAAAGTATTCTCTCCTCAAATGTTCCCAAAGCACTTTGAATCTCTGCTTTGTACGAATCACACTCAACTTTGTATAAAATATATCTGAGTGGACAGAGAGCTACCCTAGTGGCCACACAAGAGCAAGGACGGTGGCTTCCAGTTTTGTACACTTGGCACCCAGCCTAGTGTTTTACACACATGAGAGATATGGATAGGGACTGGATCTATTTCACAGAAATTGAGTTTGAAGGAACCTGGTGACTGCCTAATCCAGTTTACAAATAAAGGAACCTCCACTTTAACATTCCCCAAAAGTAATCATCCAGTCTCTTTAGATCTCTGAAGGAACACCGCCTCAGACCAGCAGGCACAAGTCCCCACGTGAAGCGAAGCAACGAAGGCAGGAGGATGTCACAGCTTGAAAGGGGATATATTTTTGCAGCATTGGAGATGATGCAATGCTGAAATCCAACAGATGTGGGTGATCTATTGGCTATGGGGCCTGCGAGACATAGTAGAACTGAGGATCATTCAAGTTTCAAGTCTTTAGAACTGGGAGGATGGTGTTGCCTTTTATAGTAAGAGGAAAAGAAGGTGCTAAGAGTTTGGAGGGAAAGGATTCAAAGAGACAAAAGGAATGGTCCAACAGGAAAATTAAAAAAAAAAAGTGGTGTTCTGAAAAGCTAAAAGGGAGCAGAGCATCAAGAGAGTAATCAGTACTATCAAAGGCTGCAGAGGTCCAGAAGAATGAAGACCATGAGTAACTTTGGAAAGGGTAGCTTTGACGAAATGAGGATCAGAAACCAGGGCATGAAGGTTCGCAGAGGAAGTGGAGGCACCCACCGTAGACTGCCTTCTCACAAGAAAGTGGAAAGGGGAGATCAAGGAAGGGCTGGAGAAGCATACTGAGGTACTGCCCCAAGTTCCGGATCAGATGCACCTGCTAGGAGATTCTCAGAGGAACCAATGTGACACAGAGAAGAATAGACTGGAAGACTGGTACCAGAATTCTGCTCTGGGCTCTGCCGCTAACTAGATGTGATCTTACACAAGTCACTGTGCCCTATCTGATTTTTATTAACTGAAATTAGAGCAAAATTCATACTGAAAACAGACATACTGTAGCAGTATAGATGGTAGCAAAGGTAGCAACCCTGAGAACCACAGTGCTAATTATCTAATAGAATACTAGCTGAAATGATAAAAATGCTTTTTGTTAAACTATTTTTAGAACTTAACTCCACAGGAAATTGTTTAAATCTGAATTAGTAAAGGAAATGCGGTAAGGACAGCAGGAAAACTCTCAAGACAACATCCAATATATGAACTTTTCTACAAAAGTTACAAGATAAACTAAAGATTCAAAGAAAAACTTGATTAGAATATTTACATATTTTATTAAATCTTTACAATCAGCAATTATAATCAAATACACAATTATATATACAAGGATTATATACATTTCTGCCCAGACTTTTACATCACAGTACACAGTTTTCCTTAGAAATATTGTATACATTTATCACCAAACAGTAAAATCCAACAGTAGTGTTACAGCACCTGTTAGTACAGACATCTTTTTTCATAAATTACATTTATAAGAAAATATACGGCTGTAAATTGGGCTTTTAAAAATGTCTTTTATAAAATCTGAACATACAATATTTCATTCACAGAATGTTTTTTTTTTCTATGTTCTGACTGAAGCCTTGTGCATAAAACAAACTATTGGAATATTTACTAGGTTTCTTATCCACCCCCACCCCTAAATTATGAACAACATTTGATTAATGCTGAGCTTTCTGCAGAGTTGGATATTGGGTTTGGTAGGAGAACAAATGTTAATTTTATTGTAAAACAGTTACAAAATGATAAATAAAAGTAGACAATAAATATCTTTAAGAGAATAAGAACTGACTTAAATTAGAGAGTATGATTTTAAAACTCTCTATTTTTAACTGATTCAATATTTAAGGAAAATGTTACAATGATTGGTTCTGATAAAAGAACTCTACTGTCCTTGGGAGTCTATAAAACATATACCCAACAAAACCCCCCCACCCCATTCAACCACATCTGATAAATTATAATTCTCTTATAATTGGAAGTGTCAAAGAAAAATTACTGAAGATTGATGCTAATGGTTCAAAGAACAGTTATGAGCAGGCTGAGACTCTAGTTTTCTTTCTAGTAGGTTATTTCTTTCTATATTTTTAAATGTGAAAATACCTGAATTAAATTATCCCCTTTTGCTTCCTGCCCTTTTCCTTCATGTCTAACTTAATTTTCAGGTTAAAATCCTTGATTCCAGGTTTGTAAACAGAGTGCAAATTCCTCCTGGTCAAACTATTTTTATGGCTCTGGTGATCACTTCAGCTCAACCTCCAGGCAGTCAACATTTAACTGAGGTAGACCAGATGTTTCTAAGTTCAGGATTTTTTTTTTAAGTCTCCCAAATTTATAGGAAACAATTAATCTATACGAGTATGTTAAAAAAAAAAAAAAAAAAAAAAAAAACCCAAAAACCTTACTTGATACTGCTGGGGTTTCTTCTTAATGAAATAAAAGACTATTTTGTGGCAGTATGATAAATTGTTTAAGACCCTAATGCTGGCAAATTATAGCCAATGACACAACTGAGCTATGTTAGGTGAAAACTACCTTATTATCCTAATGACAAATTTAAAAATTGTAATTTTTTAAAGCAGTTGGCCTAATTTATCAAGGTTTTTATTTGTTTTTAAAATGAATCAAATCCTTAAAACAAGAGAACAAGTGCCTTTCTGACCCAAAAGAAAAGAAAGAGGTCCCCCTACTGGCCAAAGGAGGGAAGTGTGGCAGCAAGCAGGTCTTCACTCACCGATGATTTCCCTGGGATGCTGGGTTCTTGGTGAAAAAGAATTACTTTGTTTTGGTAATTCAGAAAGCTTAGATTCTGGAAGTAACGGCTCTAAGCTACAACAATCAAAGTGGTGCACATAAGGCTCCCATAGTCCAAGTTTGGAAGACCATCTGCTCCTCCTCACCAAGCCCCAGCCCCCTCACATCAAGGCAAGTCAAGTACTATTAAGCTTCAGCTGTTTTGGCAGTTTTTTAAATCAAGATTGACAAAGCACTTTATCTGTCTGGCTTTATTCTGTAGTATGGAGCTTTACCTTCACCAAATTTCACATGCAGAAAGACTATTTTGGAGTAAGACTTAATTAAGGGCCAGTGAAGATCTTGTTTGCTACCAATTTCTTTCTAAAGTGAACTCTCGTTAGATTTAATTTAGTCCTGCCTTAATTATGTTTAACTAGAATTTTTTTTAAAGCAATTACTTCCCCCTTACAAAAGAATACACCATTTATCTGGGATCTAAGTCATACTGTACATGAATATACATAACTACAAATGCCAGACAGCTATTCTGATTAATAGCTGCATATACCGTTAGAAGTTCACCAGTACCACAAAACTGTACATAAAGGAAAAAATAGTAATTTTGCCAAATGATAAAAGGCAGGCGGAGGGCTTAAGGGGAAAAAAAAAAGAGATTTAAGCCTTTCTTATAAACTTTTAAATTGATTCATAAATGTTTGGACAGAATTATAAAATTAAGCCATGATTTACTGCTAAACAAGACGTCTACAGAAATCAAAAGTTAATTAACCAAACACTTGTTAAATGTGGCTAATATTAGACTGCCACAAAATAAAGTTTTTCTTAAAAGTTATACGTTAGTTGCTATTGTGTGAGTTTCTTCATAGATGACCACAAATTTTCTGGTACCCATTCAAAAGAATACTTATAAGAAAAACATGATTCAACAGAAAATGTGAATAGCCCTAATTGTAACTTTAAAAGGAAAAGCCCTCAAAGGAAAAAAATAAAACAAAACAAAACCAGTTATCCCTGGATTTATATATCACCACCATAGTTTTATCATGGCTCTAATAAGCTGGACATATGGAATAAAATGTAATCAGTTGTTGGTGATACTGGCCTTATGGCTCAAATTGCATACTAAAAGTGTGATATATTATAAGGCTGATGATGTTTAGAGGTAACATCTTCAAGAGAAATGAACTGAAAAAAGACTTGTGGTCTAGTCTACAACAGAGAACAACACTAATTTCTAGTGTTAATGAGTAGTTATAGCTTTAAAAGCTTTTACCATGGCAGGCCCAAAAGGAAGTTTGTATTGCAAAATTGTATATATATTTTTTTGGCCCTGTTTTTTCAAGAGTACTAAGCGACCATTTTCCATAACATATTACAATGACCTATTTGCCTGGTCCCACTGATAGGCTTCCATACAGAGAAATTCACTGAGAAAGCAGATTAGCTTCACCTTTGGTTTGTATAAAAAGGGCAATGTCAAGAAGAAACACCCACGTTACCTTGTTCTTTTGCCAGTGAAAGAAACAAATGAAAATAATGAGCAAAAATGTTAATATAAACATATTTGCTTTGTAACAAACTTTACCAATTGTAGTGGTGTTTGTAAGGCAGCACACACTCCTGAATGCTCACAGTACTTACCTACCTTTGTCTTTACAAGGCAACCCAACCTCTCAAAACTAGTGCCAGGAGGTAATAAGGGCTATTACATTAACCAAATGCATTCATGCTTCTCTCTTTTAGTGGCTGGGTCAACCCGATGCCCAGGAATGCCCATTACTTCTAAATCAGAGATATGCTATCACTGTGTTGCAATGCTGCCATGTGTGGAGGGGAAAACAGCAAGCTCCCATTTCTTTCTAATGGGAAAAAGTTTTAAACAAGGCCAATCCTAACATAGCATGCACTGGATTTCTAGGATTTTTAAATAATCCAGTCAGAACCTGGTTGCTCGATCACCATATTTAACAACTCCCACATGAGAGCCTTCCTAGGCATTAAGGTCTACCTTAACCAAAGTTCACTTTTTTTCCCTTTTTAAATACCCACCAGAAGATTTTTTTTTGTGAGTCATAGTTCATCTTTTTCCATCATTTCAAAAGCTTCTATATCTTCATTCCAGTCTGCTAATATGGATTCCATAGGCTGGACTTTATTATCCCAGCTAACATTAGGGCTAGATTCCTCCTCAGTTTTTGATTGTTCTTGAGGCTGGTTATCTAATTCTGTACATTCACTGTCATGGATTGCAGTCTCATGGTTTTCAGTGGGACAGGAATCTTCTTTGGAAGACAAAATGCTAGCACTGTCCACGTCAGCAGGAGGTACAGACTCTGGTTGAGAAACAGGAGAACTTTCTTCTATAGACTCCTGACTGACTGAACTAAGGTCCTGAGAACCTGATGTAGTCTTTTCAGATTTTTGATTCTCAGAATCATTTTCAGAAGACTTTTGTTCCATGTTTTCTACTTCCAGATCTTTAAAAGAATAAAAAAAAAAAAGCTCCATGAGATTTAAAAGGAAGTACAAAGTAATAATACTACTTTATACCAAATTTATCCCCTCAAAGGCAAATTAATTTTTCCTGTGTTACAATTTTAAAAAACTAAAGGGTCTGAGAATTGACATAGGTCCATTCTGTTAAAAATTGCATTAATAATATAATCATTAAAATATTCAATATTATTTTCTAAACAAGTTCACACCAAAAAAATGCATTACTTGTAAAATTGAAAGACACAAATATTCAATGAATTAAAAACATGATTTATATTGATATTTATCAGTAAAAAAAGTTTAAAAACGTTGTAAAAATATACACCTAATCATATCACCTCTCCACAAAGCAGCAAACTTTATCAAACTTATCAAATAAGAATAGATCTACACTGAAGAAAATTTCAATACAAGAAAACAGCTATAGTTGTGATACTTTTGTAATAATATAATATTTTCTTTTTAGCTAAAATTTCCATCATAATGCAGGTATAATTAAAAATATTTAGAAGATCCTTAAGATCTCATAATTTTAATCTTATGAGATAAATCAGAGTTTTGGTGAAGGGTCTTCAACATTCAAGAAAGGAAAGAGAACAATCTGTCACTACTGAAGTAGTACTAAGGATAATGTTAACAATAATAAGTAGCAGCTAACATTTATACAGCAGTTTCTATGTCAGGCACTATACTAAGTGCTTTACAATTATTATTTCATTTGCTCACAATAACCTGGGAGGCAAAATGCTATTATTCCAAAAGTGAATTCTATCTTAAATTTAATAACATTCATTCTCAAATCCAAATGGTAGTCTAAAAATAAGATTATACTTCTAGTAATGCCCCACACAATGAAACCTCAATAAAAGATATAAAGGTGTTTTGAATGCTGTAAAAAAAAATTGGTTAAAAAGTGCTGAAATTCCATCCATGACTTCTTGCTGGCATGTGATGACAGAAAAAGCAACAGAAATAAATTACTGTGCACAATGAGGAAATTAATAATTAACAAATGCTTAATTAGAAAAAATGTATAAAGAACCAATGGGTTCTTCCCTGGGACTTAAAGAACATAAGATTTCATATCTCCTTATTTAAAAAAAAAAAAATTCAGAGAATGAGATATTAGGAAAAGATGCAATAGTGCACCATATGCAAATGTTTTCTTGTTTTTTTCAAAACAAGGAGTAGACACATACCAGAAACCAATTCAAAACTGAACTGAAAATTATAATGCCTATTCAAAATCAGCAAGGTAATATTGAATAATATAGATTTAAATTACTAAGACAAACTCAAAATTTATATCACGTTTTGAGCTGAGAAAGCATTTTCCCCTCACAGAAATCCTGTATAAATATTACCTTCCACATTTGGGAGGTTGGGGGAGGGGGAGGGGAGAGGAAATTGAGGCAGAGAGGTTAAACGATTTGTACTTGTACACAGCCAGTGTTGGAGAAGGCATGTGAACTTAGATCTCCTTATTCTAATTCAACACCAAAGGCAGTGCTCTTCCTAGTAGTATACTGTGCTGCCTATCATTCATGCGGGTCTAAGGGAGTGCAAAAATAAGTTCTTCAAATAGGCTTCACTATAGTGAGAGGAACAAATGAATGACAACTATTACAATGAACTTCCTTTAGTGACAGACTGTTAGAGCAGGAAGGAACCTTACAAATAAATCAAAGGACAGAGTTGCCCCTCAATTTAAAATTATTTTTCATTATTGTCAGTCATGCTATTCTTTTTAATCCACAGTCCTATGGTGTTAATTTTAGTTTACTACATGGATAAATATTGAACTATAATTATAATATAACATAATATTGATCCAATTATGTAAATGTATGATTTACAGAAAGTAAAAATACTAAAATAAAGATTTTTCAAGAACAAGGAAATTTCTTATTGTAAGACATTAAAAAGCTATTTTACTACATAGAGGAATACTGCTTAGGAATCCTTTTTTTCTACTACATAGATTTGCTCACATCCACCCTGAGACTATGAAAACACTATCATCTCCAAAAAGGACTCATTGAAAAACAGTACATTTTTTAGAAAAAAAAAAAGGTTAAAATTGCAAAAGAATTTTTTTAAATACTGTAATAAAAATTGGTATTTATACACAAACAGTAAATATATTCATTAGTTACATATACAGAGAGTGGTGAAAATATCTATTTTATATATGTATATATAATGTCATTTTTAAAAACAGCATTCAACTTGATTCATTAACTTGAGGACTATTCAAGATACTTACTGCTATCAAAAATGTAGTTTGGAAGCATTTTACCTTTAAATATTGTTGCTGAAATTCCAAGAGCAGCAGAAAGGGTAAGGGGAGAGGAGAAAGAAAATGCATTAAATAATCAAAAGCAAGAATTAATTTACCTGTGTTTGATGTAAATGAACTAATGAATGAAAAGGGATAGATCCAAGATTCAAAACAAGTGACCACGAAGAAATCAACTTAACAAACCACTTTGTTTGTTCTTACTCACTAGTAAATATTAACACGTAGGAAAAAATGTCAATTGATAATAATTTAAGACCATAACAGAAATAAATTTTCCACTAGACCATGATCATATCAGCATAGAGAATCTAGTTTATGAAGTCTCACCTGAAAAACTACTCAATTTAAAAGCTCCATTTGGATGTTTATTAAGAACTCTAGGGTAAAGAAATAATCACATAATTGTAAAAATATGTATAGAAAAACTGCACATGTTTAACACAGATTGGGTCACTTGCCATCTAGGGAAAGGGGTGGGAGAAAGGGAGGGAAAAAAAAATTTGAAACACAAGATTTTGCAAGGGTAAATGTTGAAAACTGTGCATGTTTGAAAATAAAAAGCTTTATCAAAAAAAAAAATCACAGAAGTAGATATTTATAATTCTTCTTGACTGGTTAGAGTAAAGAACAAGACATGAAGAACATGTGGCCTTATTTGAGTCAGCAGTTCCTTGCATTCTGAGGACCACAGTAAAAATGTGTCTCCCCTTTGGATTATAGAAATGAGTAAATGATACATGTGACATCAAATGATGCTTTCAGATTCCTAAAAAACTACTTTAGTCTAAAATAAAGAGCTCAGTGGCATTAAAAAAAAAAGCACATTGTTTTGGATTTCAACCATAAACTATTTGCTGTTGCATCCTCTTTGGTAAGAGCTAAGTTTGTTGCAAAGCTTGGCAGTCAACAGAGTAAAAGTTATATTTCTATTATGAAAACCTAAGATAGCTAGTTGATGAAAAGAAGTCTTGTGAGAAGGAACTATAATCCCATTGACTTTAAAAATTCTGTCATCTTGCTAGCAGAAAATCTTCTCACAAAAGAAGACTGAAAGAGAAGTAGACTCAGTGAAGTTGGATGAGGAATATTCTATATGACTCTAATCCCCTGTGTTTGTAAAATAGTATTTCATATATATATATATATATATATCTCAAAACACTATGATTACTAACATTGATGAATTATAATTTTTTATAATACTCCTAAAAAACTAGAAGGCAAAAAGGAAAGCTTATACAGCTTATTTTAAGCACTAAGATACATAGTACTTTTTAAACAATATTTTTCAAACTTTACAAAGAAAACACTGCAACTTACTTTGTAATCAATCAGAGCTAGTATTGACTTGCATAAGAAACTAATGACTTTGTCCTTACCTCGATCTTTTGCTTTATCAGAGAGAAGCACTTCTACCTCCTCATATTCCTTGATTGCATCCAATATAATATTTCCTTCTTTGTTGAATAAGAACAGCATGGGGATTGTAATGTCATCTGTATTCTTTCCATCACCAGCCATCTGGAAAAGAGGGGCAGTGTCGCTACTGCTCCCCTCATTGTCATCTACCCAATGATAAATATAGTAAACTTGAAAACACTTTTTCATAAATACATGCACCCACCATGATTTTTGTCGTTTATTTTGTATACACAACTGAATCAAACTAGTATTATCATAAAACATCAGAAACTACTAGCTTAAAACTGTCTGAATGGGTGGGTACCAAGGTTTACTAATTTCCATTTGTTCTAGTTTCCACTTTTATAAAGGACAAAATAAAATGAGTCTGCTCCCCTTTACTCAATGATCAATGACTGATGAATTAGTCACTATTTTTGAGGGGGAAATAGAGGGAAAATCCAGTGGCTCATCTTCACATTTCTAGTAGTTGTCCTTCAAAGTCATTTACATCTTATTTTTACCATGTTCCAACAACCTTGGGTGACAGAAACACTGTACAAGAATAGTTTTCATTTCTTCCCTAGTTCTGTAGCAACTAGTATGGAATTCTATAGAATAGATATGAAATAAAATAACTGAAGAAATTTAGATGTTTTGCATTAACAAGTGCTATGCTTAATAAGGAAAACTTTTCATTCACTAAGTTCTAAGATTTTTCTTAGGTAGTGAAAGCAATTTTTAAAAAAGAAAAAGTGATATAAATGTTCAATATTTTATATTTATAATTAAGCAATTTCATTTATACTATGTAAAAATGACAAAAAACTAAGTCTCTAATGAAAACGACTCAATGGGGAACTAATAATAGAAGAGTCAGACTAGGAGTCAAGAAACTCATGGTCAAAAGACAGCTCTACCATTTTATTTGTATGACTTTGAAGTCAGTTAAGTTTTATGGGCCTCCCTTGGCTTCAAAAGGAGGAAGTTGAACTAGAAAATCTCAAAAGAGTTTTTCTTTTTCTCAAGTTACTACATGAAATTTCCAGACACTACTTAGCAAACTAATTCATTTTTATCACCTTCAAATGAAGTCCTCAAATTCTATGGACTTTTAAGTTAAAAAAAAAAAAGAGAATTTAAATATTCTATATTTTATGAAGTTTAAATTAAGTTGAAAATGTACAAGAATGGCAATATGAATGGCAAAAAAGCAAATAATCTAATAAAAAATCAGCTCATTAAGAAGTGAGGGCTACCACTGCTAGACCACTAAAAAAAGCTTCTGAAGAACAATAGGAAATGAGAGAAATCCCATCCAACTAGAAGAGAAATCCAAGAGTCTGCACTTAAAAACGAAAAAAATGAAGAGAATGGAGTTTGCAGAGTTAGCCAACTCTAGCAGTGCACCAGACTCTTGTCTCCTGGCAAGTGTTCATTAAAAAGGCCACAGTAATGCTAGGAATCTTTGCAGCTTCATTTGTATGGAGGGGCTAACTTTCTTCCCTAACAGGATCACTGAGCTGATGAATCAGGGGATATACCACACAGAGATGGTGTTGGTAAGTTTAGCAAAACATATGACTAAATATTTCCTACAAACAGGAAAGAAAGCTAAAGGCACAGTCAGAAGTACATCTGGAAGTATTGAAATGGCCCAAATCAAATAATAGTTAATTATCATCCACTCTCAACCTAGAGGGAAGTTTTTAGTGGAGTCCCTCAAGATTTGTCCTTGATTCTGCGCTATGAACTTTCATCAATAACTTGGATAAATGTATAGATGGAATGCTTCTCAAATTTGCCGATGACTAGGAAGGGCAGTTAAAATGTTGGGTGGTGGATCCAGAAGGGCAACAAGTAAAGGCTCAATTATTACTTCTTGCATTTGCTTTAGAAGGAATTCTTGTGATCTCATTTGTGTGTGCGCCTCTCCAGGCTCATATACTTGCTTAACTGCAGGACTCAAGGCCATCTTGACCTGGCTTTGACCCCTTTTAAGTGCCAGTCCGCAGACTGGCAAAGACTGGGGAGGACCAGGAACAGGTATCCTGGATACAGGTTGGCAAAAAGGTGAGGTCGTATCACTAGAGGATGCCAAGTTTCTCCTTGGATCCCAAGTTTCTCCTTGGATCCCAAAAATACACTGTCCCTTCATGTACTGACTGATTTATTTGCCTTTTGTTTCCTGAGTGTATGCAGTTTCAGAGCTTAAATAGAGAGTGCTTAGCTACAAACCTTAAGCAATGGTGTCTCTCTCTTTTCTTGCTTCCATGGTCACTGTGAGAGTCAATAAAGCTGGTCTATCTTTGACAATTCACAAGTGTTCCTGCCTGCTGCTCAAAGAAGCCACTTAGCTGGGCTACCTAGGTCTACCACAAATTGAGGTTATCTAATATGACATGTATTGCTGAGAACAGCAAAGTTATTCATAATTGATTATCCCACAATACTGCTATTATTTTGTACACAGTATATTTCACTTTGCATGAGCTTGTTAAGGATATACTGTGGAGGCTCTAAGAGAATGCCCTTTCATTTAGGCATGGTTCTTAACATGAGCTCATGGAAGTCTTTCTAGGTTTTTCTGTTGAGATCCAGCTTATCACTTTTTATAGTACAATAATATTCCATCATAATCATATACAATTTATTCAGGCATTCCCCAATTGATGGACATCTCCTCCATTTGAATCCTTCACTTTTCCCCCCTTTCCTCCCTTAGGTTAGATTTTTTTCTTTCTTGCTTGTTTTTTTTTTTTTTTTTTTTTTTTTTTTTTTTTGGTGAAGCAACTGGGGTTAAGTGACTTGCCCAGGGTCACACAGCCAGGAAGTGTTAAGTGTCTGAGACCAAATTTGAACTCAGGTCCTCCTGACTTCAGAGCCAGTGCTCTATCCATTGCACCAACTAGCTACCCCAGCCCTAGGTTAGATTTCAAAATTGATCTACCTCATCCTGTCTTCCTCTTCCTCTGCTTTTTAGCTCACTCTTGTCCTTGTCCAAGCCAGTCCTTCTTGTACACCTGCTCCTGTCTCTCTCACCTCTTACAGAAGTTTGTTTCATCATTTTTCTATTCCTTAATGTCTGGGATATTGCTTAGGAACATTCCTAAATTCCCCCGCTGTTTAAAAACAATTCACTTGACTTTACTAACCTCTCAAACTATTGATGAGCTAGAGCTATAGTAACTAGCAAAATAAAATCTGAATGAACCCATCAAAAATCTTTCATACCAATATGCTGGTAAGTTCCTTTCCACCCATTGTGATGCTTAAAACTGTTGAAGGTAACGGGACATAGAAGTATGCTTTTGTTTAAATGTTCAAAGATGTGAGCTTCCTGTAACAGTCACTGTATCCTTAATGAGACCTGTTCTTAGTGACTACCAAAAGCTATCCCACTAGCAAATCCACTTACAAAAAAAGGTAAATGAACTTACAAGCAAGAAATTTAATAAGGTGCCTAAAAAACAGTAAATTTAAAGGTCTTTAAAATGATGTGCTTAACTATTCTGACCAAGTAACAAGAGAGAAAATTGCTTACCAATAACAATGCCACCAATAGCTCCAGCTTTTTGGATGTTCCGAGCCTTTTCAGCAAACATACACTGGCCTCTTTGCATCAAGGCAATTTTCCCCATCACCATTTCAGGATTAGTAATCTCTGAACAGCCATTGTATGGTTTACTGCTTGCAACAAATCCTCTTGTCTTGAAATATATAACAAGTGATTAAAAATATGATTAGAACAAAGAATTTTGACTAAGTAATTCAAGAGTAATCATTAAATATAATATTTGAGGCTTTCTTCCTAAAGAAGGATTCAATAGAACTAATTTCATTCCCATTCATTATATCATACTTGTACATTTTAAGCTAATTTTTGGATTATATTACATCACAAGAACAAACCAGAAAATATCTTGTTTCAGAGTTATTATTTCCATGACTGTGTTAGTCCAATCACTGGCCATCTAATACATCACTCTGCACAGACTAGGTGTTCAATAAATATTTGTTGGGTTAATTAACTTGGATTGCAAATAGGATCCTGACAAACTAACCAGAAAAAAGCAACCAGGATGATAAGGACTTTAAAAGCAGGTTATGAGGAAGGATATTCAACGGAATTTTGGATATTTAGCTTTGAAGATGAAGCTAAAGTAAGACATGACAGTTTGCCTTGAAACAGTTGAAGGCTAGCATGTGGGAAAAAAAGAAATTTCTTTATTGCTCCAGTGAGAAGAATTTCAGCAGAAGTTATTTCAAAAAAGGAGACTTCAGATTAATATAAATGTAATGTGAGATTCTATATATTGAATTCAATTTGGTAAAATCCAAACATTCTCTATTCTACTAAAAACATATCAGCATTTCAAGAAATTGTTTTTATGAAATTTCCAACTCAATTCCCCAATTCCCAACTAGTTTTTAAGAAAACCAAAATGAAACTATGTAAAGTATATAACAACTTTGAAAAATAATCTTCAAACCGCTTTAAATACCTGGGAGGTAGGATGGTACAAAAAAGTACAGGATTTGGAGAAAAAAGAAATTAATTTCAAATCCCAAAGGGGGCACTTTTGCTATCTGTGTTACTTTAGGCAAATCACAATCTCCCTAGGTCTCAATTTTCCTCACCTTTCAAATGAGGTAACTGGATAAGAAGGCTTCCAATTTTTTTTTTTAAATATCCTATGACCTCAAACAATGGTGAGCTCACTACCTGAACAGACTACTTGATTTACTTCTGAACTTTCATATGTAAAAGATTTTGAAAAATATATATTAAGTATATAAAAAGGTATAACAATAGGAAGATCCTTCATAAAAAAAAAAAATGGTTGTCGTTAAGCTGTGAATTTAAGTTAAAAAAAAAAAGTAACTGCAAAGAAAGGATATAATGTGGTTTAAGAGCACAATCTATGATAAAGATCATGGATTATTCTCAATATAAGCCTAATATTACATAGCTAGCAAAAAAGGAAATATAATCTTGAAATTCACCAATAGAAGGATGTTTTCATTGTTGAGATTAATATGTTATAAAATAGATAATCTACATTACTAATGACTACATTGGTCTGACTCCATTTTTTTCAGTGAAACCACATCTGAAGACTTACATTTTTATTAAAGATGCCATATTTTAAGAATACTGAAAAACCAGAATATATACAGAGGAGAATATCCAAAATAATGAAGGGACTCCAAACCATTTCATAGGCAATAACTGAAGAAATTAAGGAGAGGATCAGTATAGAGTAAAGAAGTCCTGAGGCAGGTTAGGAAAAGGAGATGGAGGAAAGAACATAACAGGTTTTTTAAAATATGCTGAAGCTATCACATATTAAAAAAAGATTATGTTTGCTTCTTATATAGCTTCAGTACTAGGACTAACAGCACAGTTGAAGGTGATGTCTATTAAGCTAGGATTATGATTCAATACAAAAAGAAATTAACAACCAGCACATCAAGTATATTAAAACTACCTAGAATAAAGAGATCCTGACTTACTTCTTTATTTCCTTCCCTGATTGTAAACAAAGTAGGCACTGCCCAGAGTAGATATTTAAAATATGTTAAATGAATAAATGAATTAAAGTTGTTCAAAAAGGAATGAGATGACTGATCACTATGTTTCAGAAGCCTTGTAGAAATTATATGACTCCTAAGAATATTTGTTGGTTGACTGGTAATGCTGCGTACACAAACAAAAAAGTTTCTTTAAAAAATAAAACAAACTGTTAAACAACCATAATTTTATCAAATTTCCTGAATGCTTCAATAACATTATAAAAGATTAACTAGAACACGAATTGCCTAGGCATTAAGTACACCTTAACTTTCTATATGATAAATAAGGCCAAAGACCACTTAAAAAAAAAAAAAGGAATCATATTCTCTATATATCATCCAAAAGAGCAGCAAAGAAGGTTAAAATATGAAAGAGGATTTCCATTTAGGAGGTGCAGAAAAGCAAATTTTTAGGCAATAAGTGACAAAAATTACTCTGGTGATATTTACATTTTTAAAAGTTTAGCACATTCAAATCTTAATTTTTAATTTTTTTGGATTTGTGAACATTTAGTATTTTTGTTAAAACAGAATGTGGATGGTATTTGAAAAAAATCAAAAAGTATTAGATACTCGATAAGATGCGTGTGATATACACATACCCCTGATTTGTGTTTAGACAAGTCCATCCCAAATTGTGCTGGCCCTGCAGTCAATACTACCCTGCCAAAAAATGGGTGGGAAACTATTTGAACAGCTCGAGGTGGTAACTGTTGTTCTTTTTGTTGCTGACTAGACAACTCAATCATCTCTTGCATGAATCGCAAACCATCTTCAGCATCAAGTGAACTTGCAGCCTAAAATGAAAATGAAACAGCTTTAGATGGGAAATTAATGACCTTACATGTTCTACAAAAGATTATTTTCTGGTGCTACTGATGCTGAACTCTATGCTTTTTTCCACATACTCCAAACACATGTATAATCTCCCCAGTATTAAGAATAAAAAATACTTCTATATTATATTACATATTTTCTAAAGTTAATCAGTCTGGATTTTTTTTTTTACCAGAAGCCATCAATAACAGGACAGAAGAATTCATTTTTGAATCATTCTTTATTAGGGATGGAGTATCATGATTTTCATATTCTGCTTTCTTTTGTCTACTCTACTAATTATACCAGAAGGCAGAACTATGAACAATAGATGGAGTCACCAAGCTCCATTGTGTGAAATAAAAATTTCCTAAAATTAGGACTATTCTAAAGAAAAATAGCTTGCCATGGAGAGCAAGGGAGATAGAAAGTTTCCTCTCTATAGGTCTTCAAACAAACACTGAATGAATACTTTACAGGAATGTTGTAGAGAGAATACAGTGTTTAGGTACAGGCTGTTCTAAATGGTCTTTAAAGTATCTTCCTACTAAAATTCTATGACTGCTTCTCTTAAAAAATGAACCCACTGATTTCCCACATAATTCTTCTTTGCCTGGGCTATATGCTGACATCCAGCAACAACAAAAAACTATCTACATATATATTTTATTCAAACTGAATATATTAATAATGTAATTCAGGGGCTCACTTAAAAAAAAATATTCCTAAATGCAAATAGTTCTGAAGTACAAAATATAGTATAACTGTTAAAATTTTATTCAGCAAGATATTGCAAAAAATACTTTTAAGTGATGAGATTAATATAATTTTATAAAATGGACTTAGTACTTAACAGGCAAACCAAAATATGCACAAAGAATTTAATATTTCTGAAAATGCAAGTTAGTTTAGTTGTTTTGGCCCAATGAAGGAAATGAAAAAACAACACATGTTAAAAATAATATGTATAACACATGTAAAAAAACCAAGTAACAATTCCACGGCCCATACTCCTTTTTTTTTCCTGAGACAACTGGGGTTAAGTGATCAGGGTCACACAGCTAGTAAGTGTTAAGTGTCTGAGACTTCAGGGCTGGTGTTCTACCTACAGTGCCACCTAGCTGCTCCTTTCCTTAACTTTCAAATAAAAAGGCTGAACTAAGATTCTAATCCAGTACACAAAATTTCACAATTCAAATGCCATACTGAAACTTTCAGGATACCAAACAGTTTAATTGTTTTATTTAATGCTAATAAAATATTAAAAAGGTATTGAAAAATATTTTTAATTAACATAGCAGGGGCTTACTTGAATTGCATGCTGGACCAACTGCACTCTTCCATCTTTGAGATGAATCAAACTAACTCCCATCTTTTTTAAGATTTCTAAATGCTCAGGATTACTGGCCATGAAATCTCTGGCTCTCAGTGGGGGTTTAGGTCCACTGCCAAAGCTCTCCTCTCTGCTAAGAATAATAAACCAGAATTACAATTATATATTTTAAATAGTGAGAAACATATATATAAATATATATTTTCTTTAAATAATGGCAAACATGATTATGTCTATACCCAAGTTCTTTTGCCTCAGATTATCAGTGTGATTGCTGGAAGTGATTGAGTGAGTTGCCTTAGGTTTGTTTAGGGGATTTGGGTTTTTTTCCCCTTTTAATGAGTAAATAATATTCTCAGGATTAAAAATGACAAGAATGAACATAAAAAGATAACTGTCATCAACTCTCAACAATTCCATCACAAAGGCAATTTTTTTTCTAAATTTATAAATAGAATGTTTATCGGTGACGTGTATTTATCTAGTCCTAATCTGAATTGTAACTATATGCATTTCACTTCAAAAGTGTGAACTCCTTGAAAGTGAAGACGTTGCCTGATTGATCTATCAATGTCAGTTACCACAAAGCAATCAATAAGTATTTCCTGAATGACTTGGTGAATGGACTTGACAAAACTATACTGCATAAAACAGAGCTACAGAAAATAGTTACATATTAATAACTCAGTTATTCATTTTTCAATTAAAAAATGATAGCACTAACCAAAAGAACCCCAATGTTGCCATTCATATATTTCTATAAAAAAATAAAACTTTTACATTAAAAACAAAAATAAAGTTACCAGTTTTAAACCATAGAACTGTATATTTCCCAACAAATCATTATTATTCTAACCATTTTCCTAGTTCCCTACCAGACATGACCAGCTCCTTTAACTATTCAAAATTTCATATCGATTTCAATGAAAATCTATCTTACACTCGGACAACACCTCGAGGACAGCTTTTATCCACCACATTTTTCAAAGGTTCACGAATGCTCTGGGCATACATTGGATCATTTGGGAAGAGAATTTGAGTATTTGGACACGTCCAATCAAAGTTACTATCATCTAGTTCTGTATATTCTGTAGTCTGTAAGAAAACAAAAGTAAAAAAAAAAAAAAAAAAGGAATTAATCACTCCTTTAACATATCATGATCTAATAAAATAAAACTTTAACCAAGAAAGATAACACTCTCAATAAAATACTGCAAAACAATTGGCAATAAAATAAAAACTTTTATAAAAACATACACACAAACTATATCTAAGTGAGAAAAGAAAGTGTTACAGTGAAATTAAATAACCCCATTAATAGATTTATCTTTTTGGCTACAAGTACAAATGACAATAAAATATTTAACTGAGAAAGGTAACTCACTGTGTTTTTCTTAGAGACTGTTTGATTTGTAGTAGAGAGCCAAAGAGGTAATAGATGAGCTTCTGTTGTAAAAATGTAATCTTCTATATCAAAAATAATATCTTCTTTATCAGCAAATAGGAGATAAAGATATTTAAACATTTCAGCCAAGAAGAAAGAGTCCATTCTAAATATAAAAAAATACAGTATTAAGACTTCCAAATAGCTTAATAGCCAATGCAAAGTCATTTTTAAAAATCCACATGCAAATCCTATTTAAAATTTATAAGGGAATTCTTAAAAAGTTCTAATGATCCCAGAACGGCACTGCCAATCTTAGCTCTAATTTTATTTTGAGCCAAAAAAATCAGAATGAATTACAATGCCATAAAGGTGAGAAAAGAAGGGCAAGGTCTGCTTCTTCTAGTCCTACTAAAGAGCATAGGAGCTAGGATTCAAAAGCCCCTGTTTTACCGTTTCTACTAAAGGTTTGTTTATCCATCATGTGACAACTACTAATCAGTCAGTCACTTTAGCTTCAGACTTAGTTTTACTCATCATACAGCAGAGACAAATCATCTGACCTATGCTGACTTCCTTAATGGTTTATTCCTTTGCAAATACTACCATAAATCAATGAGAAACTATTAAAATATTCAAATCTTATTTCAAATGTCAAAAGAAAATGCTGGCGAATCAAAAACCACACAATTGGGACAAAGTTACAATAACAATTTCTTATGGGGATAAGCTATTCCACTAAACATCTTATCCCTATTCCACTACGAGATGAGATCCCTTAGCTTATAGAACTGTGTCCAACATAAATCTCTGAATGAAGGATTCTCCCATGAGGGATGCATATGCATTTTGTGGACTTCATTTGGCTGCTTAGTGACTTTTTTTGTGTGCTAATTTCTGGATCTTCAGTTGTAGTCTGGCTATTTGATCATGTTAACCCAAGTACATTTTCACACAAAAAGCACTACAGACTGGCTGAATTTAAGCCCTTTCTTCACTCTGGTCCAAGTCATTTACTTTCTCTGGGTCTCAGTTCCTCAATTTGCCCCAATTCGAGATAAAACATTCATATTCTCTACCTCACAGAGATGTGATAAAAATACTTGACAAAGCTCAAAATTCTATATGTTAACTATCATTACCATATAAGAATGTTACCACACATAATTTTCTACCACAGCACATTTTGTATTATTAAAATATTCTACCACAGAGTCTCACAGAACAAAACTTACCAGCAATTTTTTTTTTTTTTTGGCTAAACAACAGAACAAAAGGAAGACTAAACAACACTACCCACAACTAGGGATAAGGTGATTAAATATAATGCTGTTTATCTTGTGCTAAACTCATTATTTAGAAAAACTACTCAATTTCAGATCACTTTTAAACACTATTTTGTTTCTAAATGTTAAAAGAATAGAATACCCTCATTTTTGATACTCATATTGTAAGATTTAAACATTATTTTATTAATCACATATTAATTAATAAACATTAAAAAATTATTAAGTTATTTCAAAAAGCATAGAACTGGTCTCCAAAGAGTTTATTTCCTTAAGTAAACTTTGTCAATGTGGTAAAATTTATTTAAACATTAATGCAAGTGTTTTAAGTAAGTTAAACATTAACTTGAAGAAAAAGGAAGGCTAGGAGCATTTTACCTATCCTCATGACTTCCAGTACGAACATCTTTCATGGCAGCAAACCCACAAGGCACTCTAGCATATTTATTTAAATTTTCAATAAGTGTTTTCCCTACTTCGAGGTAGTAAGGATCCCCTGTAGCCTATTAAAAAAACAAACACACACACACACACATATATATATAATGTATAAAATATGCCACATAAGTAGAATCTACTTCTAAAAATAATTTGAGTGCAGTTAAACACATAAAGTTTACCACATTTCTTAAATAGACAAAAACAAACTGTTCCACTTTGGATGTATGGATAGAACAGATGATGTTATCTATGACATTTTCCAATAACCATGCGTTAAACAGTGACACATTCACCCAATGAAATATTCAATAAGGATTTTGAAAATTCAACTGTCACTGTCAAATGGCAAAATACATAAAAGTATATGAGGACATGAGGAAGAAAGAAAGAAAATTATCTTACTTTATATAAGAAGTAGGTACTTTCTGCAAATTCTGGTCTTAAAGGATGCTGAGCCCAGTGTACTCTGAAATCTGTAGTAAAAGCCTAAACAAAATTTAAACATACTATATAAAACTTGGATGTAAAAATCCACAACAAAATTAGCAAAATTAGCAAATTCTAAATAGTTTTGAAATAGCTTAGGATACTACATACTCAATTAAAAACATAAACATATTATGTATTAAGAGGAAATAAAGGATTTCTTTTTTTAAAAAACTTTTGATCCTGATTCAAATTTATAAGATTAAGATAAATGGTCAAAATTCAAAAGAGAAAAAAATCCAATTAATTACCCTATCAAAAAAATGCCCTGATAAATGAGAAAAATGTAATTAAAGCAATTTTGAGATTCTACTTCACAGGGTTTATTTTGGTAAAGATGACAAAAGAAGAAAATGACCAACATTAGAGCTACTGCAAGAAAACAGGTCTACAAATGCACTGGTGGAAGAGCTGTGAAATGGTTATGACCATTCTGGGAAATGAATCAGAACTATGCCCAAACTAATCTGTACTATTAATCAATATATATTTGATTACAAACTAACGGTATTCTATATACTATATCTACAGAGCCTAAACTTCAAAGAAATAAGAGGACAAGGATTTAGGTGTGTACAAAAACATTTACAGCAACTATTTTTGTGATAGTCAGAAACAGGAAATTAAGGAGATATTCCTATTGGGAAATGGCTAAGTGAATTGTGCCAGGTGCATGGAATATTATTATGCCATAAGAATTTATGAAATAGGCATCTTCAAAAGAAACCATGAAGACCTCTAGGAAATGATGTGGTAAAAAGTACTTCCTTGCCATTCCTCTATAAGCCATTCCATCTCTTGACTTCAGCAATTTTCACTGGTGGTCTCCCATACCTAGAATTCTCTCCTTTCTTCTCCTCTCTACCTCTTAGCATCCTTACTCAGCTAATATCTCACCTGCTACAAAAAGTATTTCCTGGTCCTTCGTAATCTTAGTGCCTTACCTCTGAGATTAACTCCAACTATTGTGTTTGCCTCTTCCATTAGACTCTTAGTTCCCTAAGAGCTGATACTGTGTTTTTCCCCCTTTTTTATATATTCTGCAATTAGCAGAGTGACTGGCACATAACAGGCACTTGATAAATGCCTGTTGATTAAAGTGAAATAGGAGACCAATTTACATAAACTTCAAGAGAGTTTTCGGACATATAGTGAATGAACTACTTAAGTACTTCAAAGAATTCCTCCCAAGCAGCTAACCAAATAGTTTTAAGACAAGACAACTTAGATACATTTTTGAAAACTTGAATTCTACCTTTTACTAGGAATTTTAAAGTTGATACTAAAAATTACTAAAAATTAAGTCTAGTGGCAGCATATTAAATTGGTAAGATAGTTATCATACACATAACTTGTTATTAAAAATCAAATCTAATCCAACACCAAGATTTCACAGAAACAAATAGTTGTTTGAGAAGAATGTCAAAAATATATACATGTAACTGTATAAAAAACTGATGGCTTCTCTCATTCAGAGGAATCCATCTATTAATAATGCATGATTGTGAAAACATGAAAAGTACAAGTTTAAATAGAAAACAATTATACTATAATATCTACATCATCCACAAAATACTTTTTTTTTTTTAAATAAACAATATACTGTGATCTCTATAATTACTGTTACTTACTTCTGGAAGAAAATTGTGCTTTTTTATCACCTGATACAACATTTCATGAGTTTCAATAGCAGGTCTAATATCTCCTTTTAAAACCTAGAAGTCATAGAATAAAAATATAACACACATTTTGCCAGCTAAATAATCTGTGATCAACATCATGCAAAACCACACAAATTAATTTGCTCATTTTTAAAAAATGTGAATACCAACTTTTTTGCTTGAAGCCTTTTCATAGGCAACTCCTAAATCCATGTGATCCTGTTTATCTTTTAACTTGGTCTAAGCATAAATATTGTTGACTCTCTCAGAGAAGACATTAGACTACATAATATATTTATTGGTGACCTATTCCAATTTCGAAAATATCAACAGAAATCAAAAACTAACGATGGGATATATCCATCTAGAAGACTTAGGGTTTAAAAGTAGTTAGGTTAGCTAAGTTGCTTTAAAGTATGATGTTATATTAATACCAGGGTCATGAGGTCAATCCCTATGGGAAATGGGTTGCAATGGAAGGTAATTTATCCACATAATTAAATACTGGATACAAGAATCAGAAGGACTGGGTCTGAACCACAGCTTGACTGACTGCAAATTTGAAAATATCATGTAATATCTTTAAATGAGGGTGTTAAGATAATTTCTAAGGGTCCTTTTCAGTTCTAAATCCTATGCTCACATAAAAATCAAATCTGATCTGACTCCTTCCTCCACCTATCTTTCTTTCAATGGCACCATCATTCTCTGAACTCATTCATGTCCAAAAACTTTCTTCTTCACTCCCAAACACAGTAACCAAATATTGCCTATTCTTCCTTGAAAATCTCTCTGCCCTGCATTTCTTCTTCATTCTTATTGATAGTATTCCAGGCCAAGTCTTTAGCACTTTGTCTCCTCAGTAGCTACAACTACCAGACAAGGCAAAGAAAGTTCTCAACAACAAAGTCCTTGGCACCATTTAAATGGTTAAATATCAGAAACTCATGATTTTATGAAACTTGAAAGAATATGAATTACTCCCTACCTTGCTGCTACACCCTAAGAACCAAAGGACCACCCTAGTTTGTTTTTTTTCTAATTTGTTCACAGCAAATGTACTTGTACTACTTAATAAGTGCTTTTTTCATTCATTCATTTTATTCATCCAAATGAAGACAAGCTATTATTACTGTCAACTCCTAAAGCAACAAAGGAGTAATATAATACCTAGTACCTAGCATTTGACAATGGTAATCTGCTACTTCATTTACATTCCATTACTGTTTACATTAAAAAATAAGACTGAAACAATTTTCAGTGACTTTTGTTTTTAGAGAATGTGAATTAATATTAATTGTATTTATTTCATTTTAATGGTATGATTTAATGCAAATTTTAAATACTCAATCTCTCTTTACCTGCAAACCTGGAAAGAAGGCAAGCAAAGAATCCATCCAAGTTCGAGCATTTAGCATTGGCTTGTGGATGTGCACATCAAGCAGAAGAGGGGGCTGACTGATATACCTCATTATGGCATCATAGTGCTTTAAAAAAAAAAAAAAAAAAACATTTCACGAAAGAAGCGCAAGAGAAAGAAGAAACAGTCAAACGAGCAATTCTGGACAAGTTGTTTTAGTTCAATGAACCTCAGACATTCAGATTACAGAAATATCTGGGAAAGAAGATGAGCTCTAGAATGAGAGACCTACTTCAAAACCTGCCACCAAAGTTTGCAACTACACAGCACAGAGTAAGCTCTCTTTGGACATCATTTTCTTTATCTGTAAAATGAAGGAGTTCTACTAGATGGTTTCTAAGTTATGTATTATCCTAATGTTGCAATTAAAAAGCTTGACTTTATATCCTAAATGAGAAAAATGTATAAAGCTGAATTAACTTCAGTGCTGAAAATTTAATCATTTTAATAGAATCATTCCAAAATAAAATATATCTTCCTATACTTTCTTAAACCAAGTGTATATATACACAAAACAACCTATTTGTTGTTGATGACCAAGGTTTCAATAATATTAACATAAATTTCTGTTATCATTAAAACAGGAATACTCTCAGGAATACCTTCTAATGAAGTGCTTGTATACTTGGATTCTTAACCTGAGGTCCATGAACTTAAAGAGAAATTCTGAATAACTATTTCAATATAAATGGTTTGTTTTGTAATCCTAAGTATTTTTATTTTAATGTTTAATAGGATTCTGAGGTTTCCAGGATTTGTTAGACTGACACAAAAAGTGATTAATTAAGAACTCCTGCTTTTGATCAATCAATTATTCTATATTGCAAGCTTGCTTTAGTGCTCTTCAATCTCTCTGAAGCTAGTCTCATCTGCCTGCCTGTCCAAAGGCTGGGGTTCACTGCCCATGTTAATATTTCTACTTCTTTCTGCTTATTCTGATGGATGGGGGTTTTCTGTTCCTTTTCCTTCAATTTCTTTTAGGCTAAGAAAATGTTTTCTTAATGAGAGACAGTGTGATAGGCTGGACAAAATGTTGAATAGTTAGAAAAGTGAGATCCTGATTCTGACACCCCTTAGCCATGTGATCCTGAGCAAATCAACCAATGTCCCAAGTGTCACAGGAAGTTACTTATATCTATCAAGTCAAGAAACTAGGAAACTAGGAAAGAGTTCCTTATACTGACACAATGCCGCTGTAAATCTAACTATATCCTTCTAACATCCTATCAATTCAGTAGTTTTGTTGTTGTTCATTAACACACAGATCATTTGGGTTGTAAGAAAACTGATATTTTAAAGAAAATACTTTTAGTTTGGGAAATATATTTACATTTGATTAAAACATTAATTAAATTAAATTTGATTAAACATTTAATTAAAATTTATTAATTTAAATTAATTAAACATTTAATTAAAACATCTGATTAAATTTTTTTTTAAAAAACTTATTAAAAACCTAGATTGTGGGACAGCTAGGTGGCACAATGGAAGGAGTTAGGAGGACTTGAGTTCAAATTTGACCTCAGACACTTAACACTTCCTATTTGTGTGACCCTGAGCAAGTCACTTAACCCCAAATGCCTCAGCAAAAAAACCCAGCAACAACAAAAAAACCTTAGATTGCTTTAAATGCTGAAGAGACTCAAAATACTTTAAGTCAACTGTATGAATTATTATAAAGGTGCACGATGCACAAAAAAATTTTGAAAAATATTGTCAATATATGACAATGTTTGTCCCTATGAGGAAACATAAAGCAAAACTAGCTCAAAGTTCCAAGAGCTAGAATGTAAAATAATAGTTAGAAGGAAAAGGTTAAAGAGGTAAAGTAGAAAAGGTCATTCATCTCATTATATTCCTTTCCTACAATCAAAGAGAGAGAAAAACAATAAGATTAAAGTCCATCCATTTTCCCTTTCAGCAATTCTGATAAAAAATCTAAAATTAAAAAAGAGAGAGAGAGAAAGAGAGAGACTAAAACTACTGACTAAAATTAATTTTCTAGAATATGCATTTCAATCAATCATCGATTAAAAACCCTGGTCCTTACATCACCAATGATAACTGAGTTACTTGTGTCACACTTATGTAAAAAAATCTGCCAAAATTTCATGACTACATAAAAAGAATTCTGTCAAAAATTGACAAGTACTTTACTTTAAATCTAAAAATTTTACAAATTTAAATGGTGAAAAAACTTACTGTGTTAAATCTTTCCAGAAAACTGTCATCCCCAAGCAAGACATAGGCTTTCAATAGATATTCATAATATGAATCAATTCCTGCTCCAACTCCACTATCTACAAAAAACAAATTCAAATAAGCCTATTCAAAACAATTGTCAAAATGATGCAAAATGTAAATGAGGTTACTTCAGTACTTAACAGAGGATAAATGAGGATACTGGTATGTTAACAGAGAAAAGGGAATTGTTAAGCATATAAATAAAAATAATAACAGATATAACAGTGAAATAATTTTTAGAGATAATTTGTGATTTTTGTGGGAGAAAAATGAATAGTGTCTCTCTGACAACATTTCAAAATTGAGAGATGAAAGACTTGTTTACAGAGATTACATGATTAAGAAAAAAAGGACAAATTCTTAATAGGACATTAAACCAAAGCACCACTAGAGGGCACATTTGTGCCTTTTAAAAGTCTCACTTTTTATGTTACAAGGACTTCTGTAATCACCTATTAATTCCTCTAAAATCATCTTGATCTTGTTTATCAGTCTGGATTTTTTTTGTTTACTAGATTACTAAGAAAATGGGGATTCAAACAAAATTTGAAAGAAGCATTCCTTCTCTATTTTCCCACTTCTCTTCAACTTCCGGAGTTGGTGAGAGGTGGCACCAGGCAAAAGAATTCCTCCCAGAAGAGGAATGCTCACGGCATTGCTTAGGAGATGCAAATCCTCCTCACTTTTTTTTTTTTTAAATCAAAAAAGATTTGCTGACTGAACTATATCTGGAGATTCATATACACAAATCTTTTGCTGCAGCCCTCTGGCTTACTCAATTACCTAAACAATGACCGAAATTCCCATTTCTGACCTTTTACGTGAACAACTTAGTAAGGCATTGTCTTTTTCCCTCAAGATCAAACTGCCTTTGTGTCAAGTTCAAACTCTGAAATCTCCCACCTTCTCTATTAACTCCCTTCATGTAAAATTCAAATAACACAACTATTCATAACATTCATTTGGCTTAGATTTTAAGTCTCATGAAAGCAAGGACATAACTCATGCTTGGTATGTCCTTAGGATCCAGCACACTGGGACTAGAAAGTGTTACGCAAATGTCACCAG
Source organism: Antechinus flavipes (assembly GCF_016432865.1). NCBI lineage: Eukaryota > Metazoa > Chordata > Mammalia > Dasyuromorphia > Dasyuridae > Antechinus > Antechinus flavipes. The sequence continues at coordinate 410,151,573 of NC_067401.1, read as the reverse complement.
GCAAAATAGCAGTCAGTAAGCTCTGGCACTAGACAGAATTGCTAAATTATTAAGACTAAGTATACTTCTTACTACATGAGGTGAACTGGGATATAAGGACCAATTATAATACTTGAAAAGCTCCAGCTATCTTATGATTTTGATTCCAGAAATGGTCAGGCAGTTTTAAAAAAAAAAAAAAAAAACGAAACATAAAACACCTATAGCTAAACTTCCAAACGCTGCCAAGGAAAAGACTAATTCCATCACTTCCCAAAATATTCTAAGGAAACAATGAAATTGTGATGAGAAAACCTGCAACTTACATACCTTTGCGTACCCAATCTCCGGTATGAATATTAATAGTTACTCCTACTAAATTACTGCTGCGCTGTCTTTTTTCCCAAAGAAAGTCAAGGGCTTTCCGAGCATATTCCTGAAATAAAATACATACATGAAAACTATAATTTAGCAATCTAGGAAATCACATATATGATATTTGAGGTCTCTTTAAGAGAATGAAAAGGGTTGCAATTACTAAAGAATTCCTTTCAACAATCAGTTACCCATGTCAATTAAATGGGATTAAATGACAAAAATGTAGTTTTCAATGATTAGAGAAAGATGGCAGAGATTGACAGTTCTGCAAAGATGAATTCATAAATTAGTTTACAAACTTAAACAACATTATTTATCCTCAGGTTCATGTATAATAAAATAGTGCAGCTTATTTTATATAGATATTTATATTTATTGTTATTTAACAATAGCTGTGTCAGCATAGTTGATAAGAGTAGCAGACCTGGTAGAATTCAAGAAGTCTCATCTTCCCAAGTTAAAAAATGACCTCAGACACTTACTAGCTATGTGACCCTGGGCAAGTCACCTAATCCTGTTTACTTCAGGTTCCTTATCTATAAAATGAGCTGGAGGAGAAAATGGCAAGCATCTTTGACAAGAAAATCTTTAAAAGAATCATGAAGAGTCTGATAGAAAATAATGGTTTAAGGTTTGTGAAGCACTTTACCTGTTGTCCATCATATGAATCTCACAACAACCCTTTGAAGTAGGTATTATAATCATTCATATCTTCATTTTAGTGATTAAGAAACAGGCTGAGAGACTTTAAAGTGATTTTTCTGTGGTCCTATGTCTAGTAAGGTTTGTATTCTATAACCCACTTAGTTCTCTCCTTCTCATTTCTTTCCCTTTGTTAAAAGAATGGCAATATTAAAGATGAAAAACCCTATGAAATAATGATTACCATTCACTATTAGCTTAACTAAATTAGCCTCTTAAAATAATTCCCTCTACTCAAATACAAATAACTTTTTACAGATGTTACTTTGTAAAAAAAATTGTATTTCTTAGGTGGGCAACCAATGAAGTTACCAGAAAGATGACAGAGACTGAAATGTCAAGTGTCAAGAAGTCAGAGCCTATTTATTTCAATTCCAGATAACCTAGTTAGTAGCAAATGAATAGATGAATCAGGCTTCTAGATTATTGTTTGAAAATTTTTAGATGACTCCTTGCTCTTACATGCATTGAAAACTAAATAAATGCTTTCATGTAATATTTTATTATATAACAAAGCCTACTCTGACTTACTGAGTCAAAAGTCCTGTAGCCTCCTGAGTATACTTCAAAATTAAATTATGTTTCTGAACTTTTAAAATGTCAGTCTGCTTCTCATTTCCATTTGATAAAATATACGTTGCTTTAATGTTCCTTGGTAGCATGCATAATAGGGAAAATCCTAACAAAACATGCAACAACTCACATTTATCTTTTAAAAACAAGCAATACAATTATCAGCCCCATTTTACACATGAAAAAACTGAGGCTTAGAAGAAGAAAATCATGGGTCCAGGATCACAGAACTAGGACCTAAATCTGAATCTAGATCTTCTGTCTCATTTGAAACCCAGTATTCTGCCTACAGCACCAAATACACACACACTCACACTCACAGACACTCTCTCTCTCTAGATAGATAGATAGATAGATATGTATATGTATATACTGTCTCTATACAGGTCACTGCTGTACTCTCATTACTTGCTTAAGCAATTGAAAAAGTTAAGTAGAAGAAGCTAGGTGGCCCAGAGAATAAAGTACCTGCTGTACAGTCAGAAGGACATAAGTTCAAATCTAGCTTCAGACACTGTAGCATTTCCTATTTATGCAATGTACAAATCACTTAACCCCAATTATTTTGTCAAAAAGGGGGGTGGGGGAAAATCATGGGTTTTGCAAGTGATTATAACAACTACCAACTCTTGAAATGTTAAATCTTCTAGGTAACAAGAAAAAAAAATCTTCCTTAGGATAAATAAAATCTCTTATTAGGATTGTCAAATTAAATTTTCCAATCAATATATAAAGTACAAGCTTTCTGTTTTCAAAGATTTGCGCTCCAAAATTTTTTGAGGAGGAATAATGATCATAAAGAACAAGAATATAAAGCACAAATACTTTATATGTGACTTCTGTAGAAATTCTCAGCTGTCAAGGAGCTATTGACAGGAATAGGATTATGTATCAAAGTTTAAAAGATAAAACCTTAACTTAATAACTACCCTCTCGAGAAAGCACAAGGTTACTTTTAATACAGCTATATCCTTACTGGTTGGCAACATTCACTTTTACTTAGCATACTTCTATGTGGTAGGATTTAAATAAAAATTCCACTAAACAGAGATAAAAAACTAAACACAGCAGTGTTATTCAACAGAATAATGAAATAAAAAAAAGTTAGCTAGACCCAATACCCAAGAGATCAAAGATCTTGAAAAACAAACCTCAAATATTGATGTTCCTGTGAATCGACTTAGAGCAGCAAACTCAAGAATCAAGGTACCTGCACACGCAGTACAGGTATCCGTTTCTGTTCCCGTTCTAGCTTCTGGTTTTCTCATGCCAAATTTTAAGTTAATCTAAACAAAATGAAAAGAAAAGCATTTTAGCAATAAGGATACATTAACTCTTTGACAAATGACTACTTTATTTTTCATAATGGCTTTATTAAACTATGAAAATCAGTAAGTATATTATGAAATTTAATCCAAACACCTGAGATGATAATCCAAACCCATTGGATGATATGCTACACAAAATACTCAGAGGCTGAGAATTTTAATTCCTTCTTCACCAAAAGCAAAGTTCAACTAGATCTTATATGAAGAAACTATCTCCTAGAACCGATATCAATGGATGAATTACTAATAAAACTATTCAATATAGAGTTAGAAACTAGTTGAAACTAGGCCAGGTCTAAAATAAAGTTAGATTTAAGAAACAATTTAATTAAAACTAAAAATCCTCTCCTTAGAACTACTAGCAGTCTTTTAGACATAAGTGGCGAAATAATCTTATTGTGATAGTGATGAGGCAAGCTGAGATTTTAATATACTGAGTTTTAAAAATTTTAAACATTATCCTACCACATGATATAAGTAAAAAAGTATTTCCATTTATAACAATGTCTCAAAAGGATGATCTAAACATACTAAACCATAAATTTTCATTAACCAGAATCCAAATGATCAAAACTCTCAATTAAAATTCAGAATTTCTACAGCATCACATTGTTAGAAGGAAGGAAAATTGAGAACAAGTTCAAATTAAGGAACCAAAAGGAAAAAAAAAAAAATCAAACAACTTTGAGTAGCGAGAAGAAAGTCCAAGAGAACAGTTTACAATTGTATTCCCTGATCACCTCCAGGTGGCTGCCTTCTCTGCCTTGTTTTCAGCCAAGACCCCGGGAGTGGGGAAGTGGCTTAAGCTACTATCCCCTTCAGTTGGGAAAAGCTTAATAACCCACAAAAGGCATCTGGTACTACTCAAACCTTCAGGCTAACAGCTGCTCTTACTCTCAAACCAGGAAACCCCTCACCACAAAGACCATGGTTTACCTTCTATACTAATAGTACTATCAGTAAGAATGTATGACCCTCAAAAGCCTAAGACTTGCAATTACAACAAAAAGCCATTATAGTTACCAACATACTAAAGTAGCAAAGCTCATTTGTACAATTTAGAAAAAAAATGCAAGTTTAAATTTTTTTGACTGATCATTAGCTATGAAATTTAATTAGGAGTAATATCTTATTTCCCCAAACATTCCAATTAACTGAGTTTTGGGGGTTTGAGGTTTTTTTTTTTTTTAACTACAATTAGCTATCTACTGACTAGAGGGCACAAATCAAAAACTAAGACACGGTTCTCATGCTTGGAAAATTTCAAAATCTGACACAGATACACAGAGACAACTAATATTACAAGGCAATAACCAATATGCCAAAAGCATTTTATATTTTCTAAAGCTCAAAGGAGGAGGGAACTTTCCTAGGTCAGGAGAGGAAAGCAGAGGGGTACGAAAGGGAACAGAAAGAGAGGACCAATCTGTATGCAGAACTATTTACAATTTCAGTTCATTAAAATTAATGAAACAAAACCAAAATGCATTTCTGACCCCAGGAAGCACTGTGATTTTCACCCAAGAAACCAGAAAGATTAAATGCCTGATTTGCTTCCATCTAGAGGTTAGTCAGTACTTGTTTTCTTGACTATGCCTCCAAGAACTTAGAATGGAGGAGAGCCTGACAGTAGCATCCTTTTGTTCTTGTCAAGAATAGAAATATGAGGGCTGATTGCCCAACTTGACTAAAAGGTTCAAACTAGAGGCATAAGATCTCAAGAAGAGGCAAATTAGAACTTGGCTCCTCTTGGCTTCAAGACTAAGAATCACAACGGAATTAAAAGGAAATACACTTCTTTGTGGATATAAAAGTTTAAATATAATCTGAATTTAAAAAACAAGCTCTATTTAGATGTGTTCCAATGCTTCATAACTAAACTTCTGAAAAGCCCATATTTCATAAAGGAAAAAAAGCACCTATACTATTTGTGGCCATGAAATAACTGGGAGGGCCCAGTCACAAAATCCATGCATACCACCACTCATGAGCTGATCACTATGTGCTCCCACCTCCCAGTAAAATGGTGAGACCAACCTCTACCATGCAAAGAACATTCCCATATTACAATTTATTATGAATAAAAAACATTATCTGCAAATAATGTCAAACGAAATTTCCAAATGAGACTGATTAGACAACATTCCATGTAGCAAAAGTTGTATTCAAAGCATATTGGAGTTCTTTTTCTCCTTTTTTTTCCCTCAGCTTCTTTTTTGAAAATGATTGCTTTCTGCATGACATACCGGAGGCCACTTAAGTCCAGAAAACATAACAACTTTCTTTACTTTCCTATTAATGTTGATGGGTTTCTTCTGTTCTCAAATCTTTGCCTGCTTCTCATAAACTGGCAAAAGCTAAGAGATGCTAGACTCCTTAAAATTCAGCAGCTTGTAGCTCCATTTGTAACAAAAACTAAAAACATTTAAAAGTAGATTTAATTAGTAAAGTTATCAATACTGTTGGAATAAATTACACTTAAATAAGTGATATAGCAACCCCACCACGACTACACCACCACCCCAGCCCCTTCCCTTGGATCTCAAAGATGAAATTGTTCCTCCTCCTTGCTAAGCCCTCCACACAAGTCTTTGGGACTATTCCTTCCATGTAACAAGTGCCTTGCTCCACTGAGCATCCCATCCCTTAGATCATCTTCAATTCCTTCTTTGCTACTGGCTCCTCCCCCACTTTCTACATTGAAATCTCCCAACACTAAAAATAAACAAAAGAAAACTACTTTCCTTTGCTCCTGCAACCCACGCTTCAAGCTATCATTCTCTCTTTACTGTCAAGCTTCTAGAAAATAGTTAATGTCTCCACTCCCTCACAATCCATTCTTTCGCTATCTATTCCCTCTTTGACCTCCACAAAGTGGATTCCATCCCTACTACCTTGCATAAGGCCACGGCTCTTTCTCCAAGGTCTGCAATGATCTCCTACTTAATAAATCTAACATTCTTAGTTCTTCCTTTCCCTTGACTTTTCTACAGAATTTGTTGACTATAAAATACTGTTGACCAGGTTCCCTCTTTTCCTTGATTACTCTTCACTCCTGGCACTCCTCTTCTTCCTCTTGATTCTTAAGAATAAGCATTTTCCTCTCAACACCCAAGAAAACTCTGTCCTGAGCTTTCCTCTTCTCTTTATTCTTTTTTCCTGGGTAGTCTAAAGAAGCATCATGGACTTGACTATTATCTCTATACAGATCATTTTCAAGTATTTCCTTTCTTGACCTCATTTCCAATTGTATGCTAGTCATTTTCCTCCATAGTGACTCACAAGAAGCTCAAATTCAACAAGTTAATTCTTCTCTCTCTAGAATCTGTTCCTTCTCCTAGCTTCCTCATTTCTGTTGATGGTACCACCATTCTCCCAGCCAACTCTAATGTTGGAGCTCTTAACTCTTTATAATGTCATGGACGCCTTTGGCAATCTGGTGAAACCAATGAACCACTTTTCAGAATGTTTGCTGCCTACATTGATAATTGGATAAAATGCTAAATTCCAGCAAGAAGCTAGTAAAAGTGAAGATGTAATTGTTTTCTCATCCAAATCCATGTACCTACAGAAATGTCAGGCTAAGAACCCGCTGTTGGGAGTCATTCTTGACCATTTTCTCTACAGATATTCAACCAACTGCCAAAGCCTGTTAATTTTAGCTCAAAATCTGTCTTCTCCTTTTCACTTATAGTGTTACTTATCTTCATTTATGCCTATAGTGAAAAGCCTAGACTAGTACAATAGTTTCCTAATTGTTTTTTTTGCCTCCAAGTTTCTCCCCTCTTCTACCCATCCTTCACACCACTGCCAAGGTAATCTTAATACAATGGTCAAATCAGATCAGTTTCCTATTTTAAAAAACTCTCCCTCCAACAATCCCCCCTCACTTAATAAGGTATATATTCCTTCCTCTGGTATTTAAGGTCTCCAACAATGTGTCTCTACACTCTACCAGCAAAGTGGACAAATATTATTTTCTGATCTCATTTCTTCCTCTCTTCCTTCTGAGTTTTATGTTGTAAAAATTCAATAAGGATGAGTCTCCACTCCTACCATGTCTACCAGAGGACAAGGTTCCACACAGGTGCTACCACCTCCTTAGTTAAGTATTCTCTAATTTCCCTCAGGAATGTATGTAAGTGATCTCTACCAATTACATCTCTCAGATCACTCTGACCACACCTACAAATTTAATCATTTCATTTTTATTTTTCAATAAATTCCTTGAGAAAAAAGTCATTTTTCACCCTTTTATCCCTAGTGCCTATCACAATGCCCTGCAAACAGCTGACACTTATTGATACTTATGAAATTAACAAAATTAATTAAATTTAATTTTTAAAGAAATATTGAATATTTCAATTCTTCATCAATTTTTTATTTCAAAAAAGTCCCCCATTCTCCCCATTCCTACCCACACACAATTTCAAAATTCTTCAATTTCCCATTTCCAATTATAGAAAACTTCAAAGAAGACAATTTGATCTGGTCTCTGAAAGAGAACTTGGATAGATGGAGAGAAGCAGTATGAAAAGTGTAACCAAGGGCACAATGATGGGTAAGCAAAAGACATTTGGCAAGTAACAAATAAACCAGCAAGGTTGGAACAGAAGGACTGTGACAGAAAGAAACAGGGAGTAGAACTGTAGACAAAAAACCACTGAAGATTTTTTTTTTTTAAACAAAGAAGCAACATGATGAATTAAATCTGGCATTGCTGTTATTTAGAATGAATCCAAAGGAATAATCAAGAATACAGTCATAGCTGAGACATTAAGTAATAACCTCCTAATTTAGCTGTGAACACTGGGAAGAGAATAATGATTGGCATTTTATATGGCATTTTTAAAGATTAAAGTAATTTCTATACATTATTTTATTTAAGCCATAAAACAACCCAGTAAGGTTAGGTAGGCAGATATTATGATTCCTCATTTTATAGATTAGGAAATTTGGTACTTTTAAGAAATTAAGTAACTTGTCCATAGTCACTTAGTTTCTTGTAACTTAAGAATCAGAGGCAGGATTTGAACTTGAGTAATCCTTACTAAAAGTCCAGCACTCTACCCACTACCTCAAAGAGGTAGATATCGGTAAATATCTGAGAGCCCCTAGAGAGACAGACATATAAGGTTTGATTGATTAAATATGGGGAAGAGAGAGGGAAAGGAAAGGAAAGGAAAGAATAGAGTAAAAATGGCATCCAAATTATAAGTCTAATTGTTGAAAAGGATGGTGGTCCCATTAACTTATGAGGTGAGAAAGCACCTCTCCAATGTTCTTTCCCTTCTGCATCAAGCAACAAAACCTTCAGATCCTGTTGTCAAAAAATATTTCTCTCTTAAATGTCAAAATTCTGAAATTAGTGGTCCATACTACTACAAGCCTCTACCCTTCATCACTCTTTATTACCCACTTTCCCAAGTCCCCTCCTCCATATTTGTGTAGCCTGAAGAGCCTTCCTCAAGGATCAGTAAAATGATGGTATAATAAACATACCCAAAGGCCCCCTCCTATTTTCTCTTTAGCATCTGATACTTCTAACTACCCTCCCATCCAGGAATCTTCTATTTCCTTGAGTTCTTTTATGTTTCACTATTCTGGTTCTTTTCCTTTTTCACTTCTCTGGCACATCTTCCAATGCCTCCAAAATAAAAATTACCTGTTTCAATGTTTTGCTACTCCGTATTCTCTTCCTTCAAAAGCACCATACAGATTTGACTTCCAACTATTACCTCAATGCCAGTTTATAACATATTTCATCCTTAGACCTTCTTTCTATATTATCTTTCCTAGAAACTTTATCCATTCTAATGACTTTGACTATCACCTCTAAGCTAATGGTTCCCAAAACTATATCTCCAACTCTTGACTTCTTTTCTGGGCTCTCGTGTGACATTCCCAGTAACTGCCTGTTGGAGAATATTCTGTATGTTATATGATTTCACATGAAAGATTTAGATTAAATTATAACCACTTACATGTAAATTAAATGAAAAAATGTCATTATAACTTATAGTATCAACATTCACTCTAAATACTGTTTCTACATGAATTGAGAAAGATACAATCAAAAAACATTCCCCATATAAGGTAGCAAAAGAAGTATGTAATGACTACTTTGCTCTTCAAAATGACTTACTCTTGGATAAGGAAGGCCACTTGTGGTATTGAAAGCAGGTAAAAGCTTATAACCCAATTGCTTAGCCATTTGGAGAAGTTCATTATTGTACCACTGCATGTGTTCGCCTTTCTCCTTCAGCATGATAGCCACTGAGTGTCCACCTAAGAGACCCCTAAAATTACATATAAGAAACATCCACATTTTATAAATTGCTTTAATCATAAAATCAATGAATGTCTCTATAAAGTTTGGAGTATTACAAAAGTTAACAAGAATAACCAGTTATAGAACAGGAAAAGAAAGAATGAATCGTTCAGTTGTTTAACTCACTCTGATCACTTAATCACTGTATGGCAAATCACGATGTGTCACATTTTATAAGTCAGACCTGATAAGATCCATTTGTGAAGAGTTTTAAAATTCTTAATCAAATACTAAGATATAAAAACTAAGTAGTTTTTAATTTTGTTACTGTTTATATTCTTATCAATCCTAGAGTAAATCATAACAACAGTAAATTAAGAATTTGCCGTAAAATATAAATGGACTAATGAGCCACAGGAGTTTCTGTAACTACACTGAAAACCTTCATTAAAGGATAACTAGATTTTAGGTCAGATTCACTCTATATCTCTGGCAAAAGGATATAGATTAGATTACAATAACAATCATAATCACAAAATAATTAGAAGCAGACAGTGTTTTCTAGTTATTTCCTAATCTCTTCAAGGAAAACATGTTTTAAATATACAATGAGCACTTAAATCTGTTTATAACTGAGATACATACTCTAAATTTTTTTATAAGTAGATTATTCTACAAAGAGTTGCTTATGGTTGGAAATCAATATAACTTTAAGAATAAACTGAGTTATCTTATTTTTTAAAACTATAAAATGAATTTGTGGCACTTAAAAGAGCAAATATTATTTTCCCACTAAATCACAGCTTAGCCACAAAACTAATGATAGATGATTCATATTCATATTGTAGTGCTTAATACTGGAATATGGTGTTCCTGATAGCAATTTATGATAGTGGTTTAAATGAGTGAAACGTGACTCAAAAGAATAATGCTCAACTTCCTGTCCACCCAAAAAGGATATGAAAATTTTTTTTCTTGTAAAATATGGTTATAATCACAAATCAAAGTCTTTTTGCTCTTTGTGAATGCTCCAATTTGAAATGTGAATGAAGCCTTTATAACTCAGAATTTTTTAAAAAGCCCTATCATTTTAACCTAATCAAGTGCCTTATTTTCTAACCATAAAAAATTGTTAACTATTAATTTCATGTCCTAAGTTTTTGTGATACAAGTTCACAGCTTTAACTTATAATAAATACACTTACCCAAGGACTCTGATGTTAGTTTCAAAAACTGATACAACTATATCATTATCCAAATTAACATCTCTTACAACTTTTCTCACAGCTTCTTCAAATTCTTTAGTTTTATTTAATACCTAGGAAAATAAAAACTTTTTCAACAAATTGCAGATTAAAGCATTCCAAATAAGTTACTAAAATAGGAATCTTTAAAAAGCCAACAATTTAAAAACCTGTAGGCATCTGTGTGTAGTGCACCATACCAGACATGAACATATGCTAACATGCTTAGATTCTTTATAAGAACATGACATGATTGAGGTTAAAGGGGGATAGCATCTGACCAAGCAAAAAACAAAACCTACTGATATGTTATGATTTCCTTAAACTTGGGTTTTCCAGGAACACTGAAAATATCAGTAGAACTTAAAATATACAATTAAAAACTTGCCACTGAGTGATGGATTTTCAATACTCCACCCCCAATTTTTTAACAATGTTTGTTCAACATATGCCTTATAAAAAATAAGTCATTCTCTCACCATCAGCAGAGAGGACCTTTTTCACAAGAAGGTCATCAGCAATCTGCATGAGGAAACATTTCTGGATCCTAAATCCTACAGTTTTTGCTTTCATCACTCCTTGGTAAGAATAATTGTGTAAAAAAGGTTAAGGAATACTGGCTGGAATGAGTATTTTCTTGGTTCCTCAGTATAGGCTTTGGTAGGGCTTTCTAACATTATATAAGCAGCCTACTTTTTTCTGCTCTACTTGTCTTCACATTTAAATCTTTGGTCCTAATTTTCTTTTAAAGTATCTTTTTCATTATTTTAGTTTTAGTTTTCTTGCGCAAATCCTAATGCTAGGAATAGCAAGTCAATTTCATATAGCAGGAAAAAATACTGGTCTTTAGAGCACATGGATCCATTATCTAAACACTTACTGGCTACATAATTTTGAACAAGTCATTGTCTGCCCTTAACCTTGAGCCTCAGTTTCCTTATCTATACTTTTACAGCTTATTTCATAGAACCTTTGTGAGGAAAAGCACTTTGAAATATTACAAAAATGTGAGGGGTGATTAGTGTTACTCTGATGCATCATTACATAAACTGATGTCTGAGTTTCAAAAGGTTATGCTAGAAAAGCACATTTCTACATATAGGCAGCACATCCTATAAATTAAAAAGGGCCCAGGCCCAGCTGGAAGTCTGTCATATAAGGGCCTGATCACTGAGACTGATGAGTTAGTCACTAAATGACACCCCCCACCCCCCAGCTCTTAGTAAAACACCTGAAGAAAATCTACTAATAAATTAACAGGCTGCAATTTATACTGATGGATAAAGTACACACACCAATAGCTTTGTAAATCCTTGAAGTGTTTTAATTCAGACATTTTAAAATTTTAATTTTCCTAGAAAAAACTAGTAAAGAGAGTGACATCTTACTCAATTAATATTAAAAGCAAAGTAAATCTGGAGGAGGAAGGGGGGAAGAGGGAGGAATGAGCCAAGCAAAGAAACCCAAATTAATCATATTTTGAGACTTGTTAATATATTTGATGACTGTCGGTCTCAAGCACAAAATGCTTTGAGATTTTGATCGATTAAAGACATATATTGAACTAAACTTTAATTTTGACTTTTTTATTAAGAAGCTTTGATGTTCTATTTTAGCCCTTTTTAGAACACTGGTTTTCCCAAAGCTATCTCCTCAGATTCTATCTCCTCTAGCCCATGTTATTTTATTTTCAGTTATCCTCCTATGATGTTTTCAATAAAAGCAAACACTAGACAGGGAAAAAAGTGTCCTCATTATTTCTTAATGCTAATTTCATAGTAACCTTAAGCATAGAGTCTAAGTTAAAAATTCTACTAGCACAGAATCATTCAGTTAAAACTGCATCAGTTTTAGTGCTACTTAATAAACTACTAGACCTACTTAACAAACAGTGAAATGACCAAAGTAAAAGCTTTCAGGTTGTGTATAGCTTCAAAGTTGATAAATTCTATCCAGATAATCATTTTCCAATATTTAATATATTTTTTAAAAAGTCACAAATTAAAGTCAAGGTAAACTAGAATTGTTAGTGCTTACATTCTGTCAAAATGTTATAAAACCAAATATTTCTTTAAAAATTAAACTGCTTTCCTGAAAATTAAACAACCAACACCACATGGTTAAAAGAGAGGCTTTCAATAGATTTTAGAGTCTTCATTTTACAACTATTTAAAAAAAAAGAACACAAACATGGAGTTAGGACATTTAACAACTACAAAGTGGTCTACATTTTGTCTCAGGATAAAAATAACAGAAGATTCAAACCCTACTTTTTAAATGAATTTTTTTATAACAATTTGAAAAACGTTATGTTGCTTGCTATCTTAGACTTTCCCCCTGACACTGCTTGAAGATGGGTGCCTATATATCCCTGATTCTCTAAAGGTCACCAAAGTTTAAAATTTAATAAAACTCTAGCGATTATTTAGTCAAAACCCCTTTTTACAGATGAGGAAGCTGAATTCCAATGGCAACATGACATTGTATGATGTCCACGAGTAATTATTTGTTATTATTCAGGAATGCTTCCTACCACTGAGAATTAAGAAATCTGATTAACCAGTTTCTGGAGAGGCTCAACAATTTTTTGAGGAAACTATTTAGAAGGGGGGAGGGCGGGTGGTGGAGTTAGAATGAGATTTTTGAACAGAGCGTACATGATACTTCAAGCTAGTATTTCTGAAAACTCATTAGGATATGGCGAGGATATGATTAGAGGGCATGTAAAACAGGGAAATATAGTAGAGATGAGATTTTCACCAATAATCAGAGAAAAGATATACATGAGACTTACTATCTTAACTCCCCTCTGTTGCTAATCCTACTCATCACAGTCTTATCAATTTTTATCCTACCAAAGGAGAATCTGTTCCGTTCCACCCACAGTGACAATTCATATCTTTTGAGATATTCTTTGCAAAATTTATTCTCCTCTACAAAAGAAGTATCCTCAAAGACTACTGAAACTAGGAAGAAGGATTACCACTCCTGTTTACATATTTTATAAAACTATTCAAATTGAGCATCTAAAGACCTAATTAGATTAGAATTAGGCTCAGGAGAAAAAAGTGGAGATGTAATAAGTTAAAGAAACCCCAAAGCAATAATTTCAACAATCATCCCAGAATTTTTTTTTTAGTCACTATATGGAACATTATCTCAAAAGAAAAAAAAATCTCATCAAATCTAAAACGATGAAACCTGAAATTTAACAATGCAGGTCTTAAATTTTTCCCATTTTTATACAGGGCACGAACTAAGAAGAGCAATCTAAATATTAATGTTAACATTTGATAATTTCAGCATGTGAAATTTAATCTTACTCCTCCAGTTTCAAATCCTTCTCCACCAAAACTTAAAAACAATTTTTATATCAGACTTTCTTCTAGGGTGGGAAAATAAACTTAGAAAATCTGTTCAGGGAGAAAAATAATGAATTTGGGAAAACTTATTTTTAAAAATGTTTTAAGGAAAAAAGTATTATTACTTGAGCTCTCTCAGAGATGGAAAAGGAGAATTTAACGTTATTCCACGAGATACAGAATTGAAAAATTCTGTCATTTTCTCTATCTTAAAAAACTAAAAACTCTTACTTATGTATCTAACTGCTAATAAACAAACACCAAACACCAAAAGGTGAGAATCTGGCGAACATTAGTCTTGAACCCAGGTCTTTTTAACTCCATGTTTCCTCTCTGACACACACTGATTCATATGACACAAGAAAAGTCATTTAGTTTTTCATCAACCCAGGCATCTCTAAGACTACAAAATGAGTAAACAGAGTTTCTTCACAGGAAAGTTCCCTATAGCAATGAAATAATAGGACTGGCCCAAAAGATAAAAAAGATTTAACTTTGAAGAAGTCTGATTTAGTGGGGAGAAGGGAGAACAGCATAAATATATTACTTTAAAAAGATTGATAATTTTATCATTTTTCATTATCACCAGGAAGAGTGACTTCTGGATAGAAACAACTAAAGCAGGGGCTAAAATTATTTTCTTACATGACGAGCAAAAAAATCTGTGTTTCCTGACAATGTAACACCATATGTTTAAATTAAATCATACACAAAAGTAGCTGAATATCTCTTCAATATTCTGAATAACTTCAAGGGACATTAGAGATTGATGGATATCTTATCCAATTATGGGGATACTAAAATAAAAGATTTACTTAGAAACAAAGATCCAAGAGACTAAGTATGGAAATTCAAGTTCAGTCCTCAGTGCTACTCTCTGCTAATTACTTTATCATCTCTATCTTTATAATACTTTAATGCACATATATATATATATGTATATATGAAATTTATAGAATGAAAAAAAATCCAGGAAGGATCAAACCTACCACAAGAGTGTCCAAAGTATCAATCAGTGTCAGGGAAAATCTAAGAAACAAGTATAACCAGATATAGAAAATTAGAATCCTGAATGTCTTATCCATATACAGTAGACTCTTTGTTATCTGGCATTTTATATACCAGCACTCTCTCATAACCAGTACTTTTGTAGTCACCTTTTATATAATGATAACTGATGTTAATAAAGATAAGCCCAAAATCAATGTAAGACCATAAAATGCTTTGAGAAAGATTAAATTGCCAGTGAAATTAAAGTGTAAAATTACCCAGACATATTCTAATTCTACGAATATTCATCATCTGTGAGGGTAGGTATAAAATATTTACCAGAATATTTGATTAATTAGAACAGCCCATTTGTGACCCAATCAAATAGAAGTTTATTATACCTCATTTTAACTAGTATTTTGAGAATTTGGATTCCTATCATTTAATCAACTGCATTGACCTATTACAAATAGAAAATTTTTTTCTTGAGTATTTTGTCCTCAATCATTGTAGATCAATCCAATTCCTGATTCTTGCTCCTAGTAAGAAGGAACAAAACAAACCAAAAGAAACAAAACACAAATACAAAATATCTGTCTAATTAATTAAAAAAAAAACACAATGAACTCAAAGTATGACAACATTTGAGAAGCAAATGCAAAAGTTTCTGTTATTCACCTATCAAAAGTAAGTCTTGGGTTGTATTTTTAAATATTAGTATACCTATTTCTAAAAACTCTGGCTTTACATACACAGTATGCTTATTCATCCTAAAAAACTTCAGCACTAATTTTATTCTCTCCAGTTTGTTTCTTTCCATTGGGAAAGATAATTTAAAGTGGAAACCAAGTGCACTTATTACAGTGTGCATGCATCTTTCAAGGGCTTATTTGCTAGAGAACCCACAAAAAGATAAGGAGAACTATCTTTCATTTTACTTGTGGAAAGCAAATAACTTAAATATAACAGTATTAATAATGCTTTATAATAACAATTTTAGTTTATGATAGGTTAATAATGCAACAATTTGATTTATTAAAGATCATTTAGTAAAATGCTCATGCTGTTTTCTATCCAATATAACAACTAACATTTTGACTTTGAATCTGGTTCAAATCCATCCCATGGTTACATAGGTACTGTTTTTAAAGGCTGCTATTCAAACTATACATTAGCTAAGTAATCTAATTAATAGTTATATAAAATAAAAACATAACTGAAGCTTTACCGTTTTCCCAAAAACATGGCAAGAAATGAAAAATATTATATTCATAAAATCATTTAAGGATATTTTAAGCATATCTTGCATCACCTAAGAACAATGATCTGTTATCGTCACACCAATCACAAGATTTAATATTTCAAAATACATCATTCATGGACTTCTATTTAAATTTAGTAAGATGTCAAAAGTTGACCTGAAAAATCAAACATTTTGCAAAGTTCCTAAAAGTGATCTAAGCTTTGGGTACAAATAAAACTTATACAAATACTCACTTTCCTAATGCATCATCAACATCACCCCGACTTGGCTCCTGACCTCTAACACGACCCCGGCAAGTTAAGGGCATGAGTTCATCAGCTGGGTAAGCATGTTCCTGTAAGAAAAGTCAACTGAATTATTTAGAAAACTAAAACAGAGAACACACCATGTCACTAGTGCAACCTATCCAATGTTTAAATACATTTAATCTGGAAACAATCAAAGCTATTATTTCTTTCTTTCTTTTTTTTTTAAAGGTACTATTTCTATAAAATAAGGAATTTGAACTGGCATATTAGATATCAAATATAGCCACATACCCCCTCTATCATCTACTCTGTTCGTGCCCAAACTTACAACACCATATCCATACCAGACTACCAGAAAAATGTCCCCAGTTCCTAAGTGAACTTCATTTGCTCAACTTAACTCTTGCTCTGAACCAAATTATCTTAATCAGAGAGTAAATTCAACTACATAAATTCTAAACCAGTGTAAGTAAATTCAACTACCCAATGTTTATGTTTCCTAAGACCATCAGACCATATCATGCTTAAGATGCTACTTAGTTATTAACCTAATTTTGGCATTCTTTCTAACCCCTTACTTCCCTATCCCTCAAAAGTCTACAATTTGTCCTGAGTTCAGGAATCAATCTGATTTGATAATACTATTACCACTGCTCTAAGGAACATCAATGGACTTTTCTATGATCATCTCACTTGGGTACTCCCTTCATTACTCCCAGAAATATATTAGTTTCCTCATTAGCATGCAAACTCCCAGATTTTTTTTCATTTCTTTATGCCTATTCCTAGCATTTAGCATATAAAAAATGCCTTTATTCATTGAAATACTTTGTTTCCCCCCAAAACAAGTCTCAAGTGTTAGTTTTCAAGGAAGGAAAAAAATATTTCCATAGCAGCTTCTCCACATGACCTATTTTATTTTTTGGTCTCTTTCCCTGTTATATGATGATGACCAGAAAATTAGACACCCCCACAAAAGAGCCAGGAAGACATGGCAATCTATGTTGATCCCTGGCTTGCTTTTTTAGCTCTTGATTTAAAGGACAGCACACAATTCCTCATACAGAACCTTACTACAAGGAAAAAAAATCAATACTGGACAATACAAATATGAGATGATAATTTTATTTTTTGCAGACACTGATAAATATGTTAGAATTCTACAAAACATTAAGATAATAACATGGCTCACATTTTATACTCTTGCCAACATTTTTCACTTCAGACAAGCAATTTTTCAAAACTATTAAAGATACAACTTCTTCCCTCATATAAAGATGAAGAAACTAAGGCTCTGTAAGTTCCCAGGATCACACAAGCTGGTAGCTTTGGAAGTGATCTGTGCAAAATTAGCCATATTGCAAGTGGGAGAGTTGGACTCCATCCAGCATTCTTTACATTGCACCCTACAATAACTTGTCCTAGGATAGACATTAAATGGCCAGCCTAAAGAATGGAATTCTCTGAAATAAAATATTATTGTTCTATAAGAAATGATGAAATATAAATGATTTCAGAAAAGATTTACATGAACTGATGCTGAATGAAGTGAGAAGAACCAAGAGAACATTATACACAGTAAGAATAAGATTATGTGATAATCAACTATGAAAGACTTGGTTCTTCTCAACAATAAGATGATTCAAGGTAACTCCAACCCAGGACAGAGCTTAGGAACATAGGGAATGGAAAAAAAGATAATAGTAAAAGAACCTAAGAATTTACAATAAGACAATCAAGAAGACAACCAAGTTGCTTTATAAGGAAACTATCCAAAAGGAGATCTACAGTGTTGAAAGCTACATAAAGGATGAGCTCATGAGGACTAGCACAAAGCCACTAGATTTAAAAATTGAGTTCCTTGGTAACCTTTGAGTGAAGATCACTAGAACAGCAGGTAGAAATTCAGATAGAAATCAGCTGAGGAGTTAATAGTTGTCACATCTATTCAAATTCACACTATTCATTGTTATAATTATGTAGTAATATATAACTGGCTCCAGCCCAAAAGAATATGTGAATAATAAAATTCCTAATTTGTACCAATCCAAAACTAGATGTAGAGGCAGCAAACGTAAACTACTCTTTCTAGGAATTTAGTAATTAAAGAGATGAAATACAGCTAAAACAGCTAGAAGAAATGGTAGGAAAAATGAATTTACTTTTAAGGATAAGAGATCTGAGTAAAATGGTCAATGGAACAAGCACCTTTTAGACAACAGCAAAGTAAGATCAAAGACATGAGCAGAAGGGAAAGGCAAGAAAAGTCTCATTATTCTCTGAGATTAGAGGAAAGTAAGAAAGAACAGGTAAAGACAGATACAAAAGAGGAGAGCTACAAGAACTCACAAATGGTTGTCCCCAAATCCTCTATAAAATAGGAGTTAAAATCATATGCTGATAGAGGATGGAGAAGGGACAAAGTTAGGGTATTGAAAACTAGAAAATGAAGACACATTAAAGGACCATAGCATAGTCATTTAAGGTTAAGAGAATATCATATAACCAATCATAGATAGTAGGAACCCATAGATAACATGAATTTATGATGTACTCTATAAAGAACTTCATGACTTCTTCCAACAGTGTCCAACAACATGAGCAGAAGAGAAAGGACCCATCACTTAATTAGTTGCTAAATTTAAGGCTAAGAAAGTAAAGCCACAACAAGAAAGCTGGGGTAGGAGAAAATCAAGGGCTTTAGAGATCTAAAGGCATAAAGTCAGAGAGAAAATAAAAAACAGGTTTAAGAGAAGGGCAGTAGGGAAGACAGAAAGACAGGAGTTGTGATCAAAGAGAATTTCAGAATTCATTAGCTTGGAAGTGAAACAGTCTAGATTTTGGTTTGATCTAAGGTCAAGATTTTAAAGTGTTCTAAAATAAATGTCACTTAAAAAAACAAAACAAACAAAATCTACCAAGGACATGAGTGGAGGCTGGCACAGAGAAGACACAAGGTGTGCTAGACGCTGAACTCACCAGCTAGTAAGATCAGCAGATGACAACAAGAAGGATCTAGACAGGGTGATATAAACAGATGAAGTTAACTTGAAAAGTGGAGTAGTTCCTGGATACAGAGGGCAGCAGGAGGTCTGGAAACAGCAGGTTAGTGATATTAGCACTTCCCCCTAACACAAATGTTGAGAGGTGTGACAGAAGGAACAGCCAGCACAGACTAGGATGCTAAGGACTGAGCTGTTTTTTAGGGAATGATGTTCTTAACTAACAGAATGAAGATTCCTGAGCTATAAGAAACAATCTTATCAAGCCATGTAATCATATGCCTGTTTCACATAGGGAAAAATATAACACATTTGATAAAGATTTTTACCCCAATATATGTTTTTAAAATGCCATTGTATAAAAGGAAAACTAAAAGAAAAACACTCCTTTCCTCCAAGTACCTTATAATTTGTTAGTTTTACTACGTAATGCAGCTGCTAAATTGTAAATGTGTAACTATGACAATACTGCTCAGTCAACAAACATTTATCAAGTATCCCTAATATGAAACCCTATCTAGACAGGTACTAGGGAGCCACAAAGTTTAGAGTAAGAGGGTTCCCTGCACTCATCAACGTGCATGTCTTTTACCTGTTACTTCCCAGAACCTATTAAAGACAAACTATACCTTTTCCACAGTGATCATCATTTTTCATTCCCTTAATTTCTCAAATTTTAACCATTATATATAAACATTCAAAAAGCAAAGACTACAAAGAAATCAACTTTTTCCAAGTTACTACTGCACTTTGAGAGCTGCATAAAACTTTCACAAAAATGAAAATTCAAATCCATAATCCAATTCCAAAACATTTACTAAGCAACACTAGATGCTGACATACTGTTAAACAAAGGGATACAAAGGAAAAAAAAAAGTTCCTGTTTCCAAGTGGCTAATATTCTATAGGAAGAGAGAAGGGATACCAAATATAACACACAGAAAAGCAAATTTGAAAGAAAAAGAATGGACAAAAGGGATAACATTGTTTAATAAGAAGATGTACTCAGGAAATCCAAGAATTTAAGAGATTAAGCCTTAGAAAACAGCAGAATCCCTGCAATGGGAAGTTAAAAAAGAAATACAGGAAAAAGATCAAAAACCAGGCACTGAGATATTATACTGTAGCTATGAGGGATGGCAAGTACCTGAAGTTTTGCTGTAATTGCAAAGCAATTAACAAATTCATAATTTGCTTTAACAATTTCATACTCACAGAATTTCAAAATGGAATGGAAGCCCCAAAGGCAAGCAATCAACCCATAAGTGGATTAGAATCAAATCCTTTTTACAACATATCAAATAGTTATCCAAACAGCTACCTAAAGATTTTCAGCAAAAGGGAATTCATCCCATTCCAAGACAGCTGCCCATGTTAGATTTTTCCTCACATTGGGCCCCAAATCCCATCTTACTATACCTTTAAACTCTGTAAATTTTACTTGTAAATAATTCCTTACAATCCAATCTACTAACAAAAAAAAAAAAAAAGAAAGAAAGAAAGAAAGAAAAAAAAAAGGCATCAACGAAGTGCCAAAAAAGTAAATATCAAATGCAAATCTTAACATTACCCAGGTAAGAAAAAGCATAAATAATGTTAAACTATCACAAAATGAAATAACTAACTTCTGAATTTGCTGTTAAAAAAATATTCTTTTCCTCTTGTCATGATGAGGGATAAAAGTATTATCTTCTCATCAAGTTAACCATACAAAAAAGCTTGACTTGTTTTAATTCCACTGCATACGTGGCAAGTAAACATCCTTATTAGGTTGCTAAACATTCAGACTATTTGAAGTAATATACTTCCTCCTACCAAAGCATTCCTACATCTGGAGAAAGGAAAAGGTTACTTAATTTCATCATGATGCAATGTGGATAAAATACATTACTTTTCAGTCAGAAATAAAACAGCTGATTGAAGAGTTCTGTATAAATTTGGATAGCACACACGCCTGATTGCAAGTAATAAATATAGTAGTCTCCACATTCATGTCTAAATCTACTGGGGGAAGGATTAAGGATGGGACAGAATAAGAAGGTAAATAGTTCTGCTCTGCACCACTGAAATCAGAGTACAACGAATAATCAGGTTCTTTTTAAAGCCTGCACCAAAAGCAAATGAAAGTCAAAGAATTTATTTTATAATAATGATAGTCAATTTTTAAAAGTTGTTATAAAAAATATAAAACCTATATAAATTTTAGTAACATATTTTAAATGTTTATACTCATGCAACATACAGTAGCTGTTCTTCCTCCCTGCTCACAAGAACTTCAGGCATTTTAACAGCAGAATTTAACTGGTGTTACGATAACTGTTCCTAAGGCATCTGGACTGGGGTGGGTTGTTGATAGTATGTTGGACCTGGAGGCAGGAAATGCCGAGTTCAAATTCGAATTCAAACATTTACTAACTGTGCGACCCAAAGCAAGTTACTTAATTCAGTTTCCTCATGTATAAAATGAGCTAGACAAGGAAATGGCAAACCACTCCTGTATCTTTGCCAAGAAAAGCCCAAATGGGACCACAGACAGTAGTACACAACTGAAAATGACATGAACATGAAAATGTTGAAAACAACAGCAACTAGCTGTCAACGTTGAAATATAGCTATTCCAAACGGTGATATTATATAACGCCTTCTAAAATCAAATGAGAGAATTCATTCAACAATACTAAGATACTTTTTGGCAACTTCTTGAAGCTACTGATTGAACTCCAATATTTATTTTTTCCTTTTTCACTACTAGGATTACTATAGTACTCTACTATTCATCATTCATATTCACACTATAAGTATGAGAATGCGCATGCACACACACATACACACACACACACACACACACACACACACACACACACACACACACGATGCTCTTCCTGCAGATGACAAGCATCATTCCTTTAAGAGTGATACAGCATATCACTGTATGTTTCAGGAGTGAAGAGAAGCATTTAAATTGAAGGACAATCAAGACCTTCAAATCCTTAAAATTAAATATTTTAGCCTGGCTTAATGGATAGGCTTACTCCAAATGTTTTTCAATATTTCAATAAATCTTAGTATCTCTGAAATTTGCAGACAGAGGGGGGAGGGGAGAGGAAAGGGGAAATATTTATTTTCACAATATAAAGTAGTTCCCTTCACTTCAGGCTTAATTTTCTAAATTAAAGGAATAATGACCAAGTTTTCATTAAAACGTTGCAAAATTTATCACAGGGGTGCTTTCTGCTAAACAGGTGCAAAAGATGAAAACTGAAACCTCAAAACCACAGTTTATAAAAACACATAACCACTCCAACAATCCTTATTGAAAAAGTAACTTGCATATTTATATAATGTATCAAGCTTCCATTCTGACAGCTTTATACTTACAAACCCAAGTAATCTTCTATCACAAGATATTATTTCTCCTGGCAAATATCTTTTAAATATATAACCATCCCCTCCAAAAAAACCTCCTATTTTATGTAAGGCAGAAATTTAATCTACAACAATAAATAAATGTACTAAAGTTTAACACTGTATACAATATGTTTCAAGCCTAATGAAAAAAAATTTTAATGGTTACAGTAGCCAAAAAGATAATCATGTCCTATGGCGGATAGAACTAAAATCTAGGAAAAGAAAGTCAATAACTACTATAAAACATTTTGTTTTGTTTTGTTTTTCACACTTACAAAGCAAATTATTTAAGTTTAAGAACTAATGAGGACCTACATATACCAAAATTTCCAAATTCCACTTTAATGTTCTAAGTCAGTTTATATGAAATACTTCCTTAAAATGATGCTGTTGGAGAACAATTATCACACATAATATAACCAGATTTTTACACTACATTGATGGAAAGAATTTCTGGGAACATGAATGAACTCCAGAGTCCTTCCAAACATATGTTAAAAAACTGTCAATTTTAATAGTTATACTAAGTTGAAATCTAGTGTAACAAATGAGAATCTTAAAATAGTACAAGAGAACACTATAATTTTAGGTGATTTGATGGTCAAGATTGATGTATTTTCTAATTATTAGCTGGCTATGGGGAGATCAACTAAATACAGTCATTTTATAAAATAAGCATAATTATTTTGATACTCAATGTCTTAATCATTGGAACTGTGAGTTTCTAAACTAATTAGGATAGGTTACATAAATGATCAAATTTCATTTATAAATCAACATTAAGGAAGGGAAATGAATGACCATACTAGCTTATTTAAATTGTAATTAGTTGCTTGGGTTTTATCAGTTTGTTGGTTGAAATGTTAAACTTCCTATTAGAGACTACTTAAACTGGCTGAGTGGAGCTGTGAAAAAAATAGGATAGCTAGAACATCATCTAGGAGTTAGAAAAAGCTTTAAGTATTATTCTAGTCCAATATCCTCATTTTATAGATAAGGAAACTGAGATCTGAAAAGGTTAATTTTTTCCAAGTTCACATATAGAGTCAGCAACAAAGATAGGCTTCAATCTTAAATCTGATTTAAATCTTATGCTATGTTCTTTGTCAGCCCAGGTAATCAGCCACAGATTGCCCACAATGAACAGAGGGAGAAATAAAAGATTGACAGGCTCAAAAAATTACTTGAAAGCTGTTAAAAGTATTTTAAAAAGTAAAAAAGTATTTAAAATATGCTTCTTCCTTGCCCAAATCAAACTGCTTATTATCAAAGAGCAAAAGATATTTACTGAACACTCAATCTGTACCATCAGAGTTTAGGACCTGGGAGAAAGATAGGTGAAAAATATCCAAATCCACTTTCACAAAACCTATATATATTAGCACATTCAAACAGATACACAATCCTATTTTTGGTTAATGTTTAGCTGACAAAGACCAAGCGAAACAAATTAAGAAGCTTTCAAGTCAAAATAAACCTAAACCAACTCTGTGATGGGTCAATATGGTATCACACCAAATTCTTTTCCCAAAAACACATGTATATATTTAGAGATAACTGTAAAAGCAAATTAAATCCTTCACAATGCAAAGGAAAACACATACTAAAAGTATTCTCAAGTATAAATCTGAAGATCATCTCTTCCCATTTATATTCATATTGACTTTTTTCAATCCCAAGATTTTTATATTAATTAATACAAATAGTTGCCACTGAAAAAGAATTATCACCTTCAATCATTAGTAACAAAACAAATACATTTATAAAAACAATAAAATGTCCAGGGTCTACTAATGATGGCAATTTAGACAGGGGCTGGTTTAACCACATTAAATGATCACATTAAGTTGGTTAATCTATGGAAAAGATGTGCAATTCTTTTTAAATGACTACATTTTAAACATTTTAGAAACATAATTTAGAAAAAGTCCAATATACATAATTAGCTATATTTTTACATGAATACATTGACTATTATTTTTTTCTATTCATAAAGATTCTCTAAACATCTTATTTCATTAGTCTGTTTTAAGTTACTCTGTGTATGTGAAAATAATAAAATTTCATTTAAGTGTTATATAATTCAGCTCTATCACTAACTTTGAACAGTTTTCCTTCCAAAAAGCTTACAAGATATATGAAAACAAATATTTCACTTACCATATAATTACCATAAGCATGATCAAACATTTCCAGCACTTGATTCCTATTTTTAAAAGTACAAAATGGAGAGGAATAGTGAGTAATCAGGTTAACATTCATTTTTTATTTAAAAAAATCTTTCAGAAAATTACCAGAAATTATACTGTTCCCCAATAAAACAAACAAAATATTTGTTTAATTTAGCTATAAGGAAAATAAACAAAGACAGGCAAAAATAAGGCAGGCAGTATTTTGATACAATCAAGTCTCCAATATATATTCCCCAAAACAATAAAGGTTCTCCTGAACTATTTCATAAAAATCACATAATTTTGTTACCCAAAGGAGAAAAAGCAATTATCTAGCCTAGTTTTTCTACATGTACCTACTGTGCCAAACTCTGGTGTTCCATACAATGTGGATATAGGATCTAGAAAAAAAGTTTTGATCTTATTGACATAAAATTATGCAACACATTTAAAATATATATATACTGGAGTTCAGCTTTTTTTTTTTTTTTAATTTCTCTGCTCTCACATTTATCCCAGCTATATTCCATTCTCCCAGACAACCATTTATGGGTTTTAACAAAATCTAAAAACCTAAAAATGTTCTACAGTTCAATTAATTTGGGAAATGCTATAGTCCAAGCCTTATTTTCTACAGAAAAGAAAACCAGAACCCAGAGGGAAGATTTGCTCAATGTCGCAGAAATTCCAGATATTCCCATTCTTAGTCCAATGTCTTCCTAATGAATCATGCCACCACTCAATTTTTTTTTTTAATTTTAGTACTTTAAGAAAAACTTAAAGGAATTATGTCACTTATCTGTTACAAGAAGAAAAAAATAACAGAAGAAAAAGTATCTTTTAGAATTATTTACCTTTTTAATTGAGGGACAGAGAAAAAAAATTGTACTTATAAAAATTCAGCTTCAATTTCAACTCTCTAATAAAAATATAAATAATTTTTTTAAAAATACAAGAGTATGTTACTATCAATACTCTAGCTTTTCTCCAAAATTAATGAAATTAAGGACTATATGTGTATATATATGTATATCTCATCATATTTTGAGTAATTCATTAAATGGTCTTCCTCTAAATAGCTGTTAATCAAATAAAATATATTATTTCCACCACTAAAATGAAATGCAAGTATTGAAGGGATCTGTGTTTTGTCTAAAAAATTAGTTAAGTCACAGACAGGATAAAGACTGCCAAAGTTTCTATATTTCATTTACCTCAATATTATGAGTACCAAGAAGGTACTGTCATTTATACCTGGTATAGGTGTAACATTTTATATCACTTCTTATCAAGGACATTCAATATATTTATAACAATCACATAAAATGATCACTTCCTCCCCTGTCAATCTCTTCTAAACCTTCACTAATCTAGCTTTTTAACTCCATCATTTGGATAAAATTGTCCTCTCCAATATTAATTAATCTTTTAATTGCCCAAATGGTTATTTCTCAAACATCCTTCCTGACACTTGTCACCTTCCCCTAGATTTTCTCTCTTTTCATGGCATAGTTCTCTTCATACCTATCCAACCACTTCTTGATCTCTCTTGAAATTTCTTCACCCATATACCAGTCACTAACTTTAAGTGTCTTACAAAGTTCTGTCCTAAGCCTTTTCTATCTACCTGGATTGCTGATCTCATCAGCAGCAATGAGTTCAACTATCAATCTTTATGAACTGCATAAATAGAAATTTCCAGATCTTTATATATCTAGCCTTGGTATCTCTTCTGAGCTTTAGGCCCACAGCACCAACTCACCCTTGAACTTCTCAAATGGGATGTTCTGAAAGCATCTCAAACTCAAATTTTCCAATACAGAAAACATTCTCTTTTCTCTAAATCCTTGCCTCTTCTCAAGTTCCCTACTACTGTTGAGGATACCACAACCCTATTTTCCTAGTCACCCAGGCTTACAACATCAATGTCATCCTCAACTTCTCACTCTCTCAACATCCCATCTGTTGTCAAATCTCATTGCTTATACCTTCATCATTTTTTCTATCTCTTCTAAATTCATACAACCACAAGGAACTCTCATTACTTCTTGCTTAGTCTATAGATAAGTCTATCCTCATTCCAATCCATGCCCTACTTAAAATGCCATGTTATTTTTTAATAACATGGCTAACAGGTGAACCCTCTCTCTCCTTCAAGAAACTTGAGTGATTTCCTATTATCTTCCAGAATCAAATATATACTTTATTTGCTATTTAAAGCCTTTATATATCTTGGCCCCTCACTCTCATGCACAAATTGTACAGTCCAGTAAATCCTAGCCTAATTATAATTCCTCAAACAAAATACGCTTTCCCTGTCACCAGCCATTTCTCAAGCCTGGAATGCTCTGCCCCTTAAGTTGGATCTTTTATGTTCCCTGGCTTCAATAATCTGCTCAAATCCTACCTTTTCCAAGAGGATATTGTTCCCAGTCCTCTCTAAAGTTAAATATCTTCCCTTTTAGAATTCCTTCTATTTACTCTCTAAGTTGTTTACATGATGTTCTCCCCCATTGAATGTAAGTATATTGGGAGCAGATTCTGTCTTTATTGCCTTCTTTGTAACCTCACCATTTAGCACAGTGCCAGAACATTAATAACTTATCCTTAGAAAACACTTCTAATTAAAGTACCCACCTTCAAAGGTATGGAAATAACTAATGGAAAGAGCCAGATAAATCTTTTTTTCTTTACATTGTACTGACATGAAATTAAGTGCTCCTTTCAGATGCTTAACCATTGGTAATGATAAGGTTGGCAAACCAAAAAACTCTGATTTAGAGATTAGGCTATAATAACCAATATAATCATTTTTTGATCTGTGAGATGAACAAATTAAATTTTGAGTTCACTAAAAGTTAAATAAAGCAAACAATTTTAATATTCACCAAGTATTTTCTGATATAAAAAAACTCACTGATATGTTGGGATCATTTATAAACTTTATTATATTTTGTTTAATAGAAATTAAGTGTTTTAAGAATCCTTTTTTATTCCCTTATACTATTGATTTAGAATCATTCTTTTTTACAAGAATTTTAGACAGGTAGTAGTGATTGATATCAGTGATATCACTGACACCAAGAAAGGAATATAAAAACTTCCTTTTCTCAACCCAATCAATGAAAAAAAATTGCTAAAAATCTGTCAGAAAAAAAACTTCCAATAGGTAGTATTTAATAAACTCAAGCTTCACCCAGAAAGCAAAAGCTCCATCTTTTAAAAAATAACATTGTATCACATTCTCCAAATAATTCAAGTTAAAGATCAATGCAATGGAAAGATAGTGACAATGAGTAAACCACAAAACATTATTAAGGAAGAAATATGCAGAAGGAACAATACAAAGGAATTTATCAGAAAATTCTGGGGAAAAGTGTGTCAGTCACACAGCAAGAATGAGGGAGGGATGTAAATGATACCAAATGGACAACTCCAAAACATCAAAAGTATAGATAAAATTCCCATCGGAGGATTTATACTACAATATGGCCAAGAGTCACACTGGATGAAGAGATGGTTTGGTTGCTACCTTGAGAGGGAGTGGGGAGTGCGAGGGGGGAGGGAGGGGCCCCGCAGGGGGATATAGGATCATATGATCCTAGATTTAGAGATTAAAGGTGTCTTAAAGGTCATCTAATACAATCCCCTCATTTTACAGATAAGGGTAAGAAAAGTGCCCAGGAGTTAAGTGACTTGCAAGATTACAAAGGCAGCAAGTGACAAAGGTAGAATTTGATAACAGGTTTTCTGACTCCAAAAACTGCTTTTTCCCACAATTCAATGCTAACTTTCAAGGTCATACAGCTAATCATTAGCAAAGACAGGGTTAGAACCCAGATGCCCTAATTTATAA
The DNA here is from genome assembly GCF_016432865.1 of Antechinus flavipes. Classification (NCBI taxonomy): domain Eukaryota; kingdom Metazoa; phylum Chordata; class Mammalia; order Dasyuromorphia; family Dasyuridae; genus Antechinus; species Antechinus flavipes. The sequence goes on along the minus strand of NC_067401.1, from coordinate 410,122,797 downwards.
TCCAGTGCTCCCTCATCCAACTCCCATGCATTTAAATTTAAATCTCCTATGTTCTAAAAATCATTTTTATAAATAAAAGTTTCCCTGTTGGTAAATCACTTGCCAAATTCATTACAGAGATAGAACAGATTTACACTTCCATTAATGTCAAAAGATGACATTTACACAGGTGTTTCAAGGAGTCTACACATAAAAAGATGAATCACTGTATTTAACACCAACCTATGAATTGAAGTAACTTTTCGCAATAATATTCATGAGGATTCGTGTCTCCGTCATCTGGATGTAGGATGATCATTTTTTCTCTTAAAACACCATATAAACTAATTATGCACTATTACTGGCATTTAAAGAAATGAAATAAAGTGTGTCTCCAGGACTAGTTATGCAATCTTATATTTGTATGCTACATAAGATAAGGCAGGATGAATACAGCATAACAGTGAACTGATGTGACTTGGATTTCTTAAGGAATTACAAAACTTGAGATAAAACAACAAAAACGTTTAGTATTATATCACTGACAAGCCCTTCTGCTGAACGATCCTACACTTAAAGAACGTTATTTAAAACATCAGATCAAAGAAAAAGAAAAAGAAACCTTAGTAGAACGTTTCTGAAATGAAAGTCTTACTTTTCGTAAAGCGTAAAAGTGATCCAATAAGACTTGAGCTAACCTTTGATATATTTTGCCTCTTAAAGTGGGGGAGAAAGAATATCTATTCTGTAAAATTAAAGGAGTATCCAGGCTTCCAAACTGCCCATCAGCTACTCCCTGTACAGAGAGATCTCTTTAGTTCCTAGAACCCTCAAGGGAATATTTCTTTCAAAAGGATAATTGGGTGGGAAGGAGTCTGAGAAAGTGACAATCTATGAAGCCGCTTGTTGGGGAAGGGTTCATAACCAGACTTTTGAGAGTCCGTTTTCCGAAGTCGGGGCTATCCCCGGCAACCGGCTAGCCGAAGATCTCGGGCAGCGCTAACGTCGACAGCGCGATCTCCTAACAGGTGCGACCAGGATTGCCTGACCAGAGATGAGCAGCATTTCGCACCTTAAGAACTTGTTTCCCTTAGGCAGAAACACCCGGCTTCAGAAGGGACCCACGTACCCGCAGTCCTGGAGGTCCGGCCAGAGACCCCGCACTGCTCCACGTCCCCGAGGGAGCCCTCCCCTATCTCTTTCTTTCCTCCCCCCGGCCGCTTTCCGAGAGTGCCAGCGGCCACCTGATCCGTCACCTCCTCCCCCACCCGCACCGGCCAGAGGGCCCGGGCGACGCCCCGGGGCTGCTCGCAGCCGCGACCCCCGAGGAATCCCTGAGGCGTCCCAAAAGCTCCAGAGGACAGCGTCCCCGGCCCCCAGGGCGGAGCCTTACCCGAGCCTCTGCTTCTCCTCCTTACTCATGGGTGCGGCTCCGGCCGCCAGCACGGAGGCGGAGGAGACCAGGCACAGGGCGGCCGTAGCCACCAGGCTCCATCCCGCCCGCCAGGCGGCAGGGGACCCGCAGCCCGGACCGCCGCCTTCGCCGCCGCCGCCGGCTCCGCTCATGGCCCGGCCGGCCGGTCCCGCGCACGCGCAACAGCTACACCCGGCCGGAGGGACACATAGCCGGGCTGGGGGTTGGAGGTAGACCTGGGGGAGCCGGGCCTTGGGGTCGCCGGGAAGGGCGGATGCGGAGAGGATAAGCGTGCGCCGGACACCGAACTGTTTCCCAAAGCCAGCGGAGCCGGTCGCCCAGCGCCAGCGCCGCCGCCCTCCACTCTCAACAGCCCCAGGAACCCCTCCCCCAGCTTTCCGGTGGCGTAGTCTAGGAAACCGCCTTCCCCAACGCTACTTCCGGGTGGGGCCCAATGACGCTCAGGATAAGGGCCAATGGGGACCCGGAACGGACGGGGGCTGGAGGAGAGCCGGCTTCGCCAAGCGCTAGTGAAACGTGGACAAAAGGCGGGATCGGGGAGGGGCTTCCCTCTTCCAACCCGACTAAATCCGCAAACTAGGGGCCTGATTTCGCGAAAATATTTGCGTGAAAACCACAAGTCCCAAAATGCACTTCTTCCTTTTCCCTACCCTTTTCCTTCCTCGCACATTCGTTCCTTTCTTTGCCTCTATCGGGGGAACAGCCTGGCAGGGTTTCTTACATCCGTGCTGCGCATTGCTCTCTGGGATATGTAGTGGGAGCACTGACAGGTCGGCCAACATCTGTTGTGTCAGCCTTCTCGGCTCAGTCACCTGCAGCACTACGGAGCTCGCTAGAGTTGTGGACGTCATTTGTTTCTCTCCCCCATAACTCTGACGAGTCACTAATTCACCCAACAGATATCTGAGTATCGTTAAGCCCAATGGAGGATGCAATAAAGTAAAATAAATAAATTAAATAACACCTTCTTTGCCCCAAGGTGCTTATAATCTAGTTGAGCAAGCAAGACGTTAATAAACACATGAAAAGTTTGGCAATAACTTAGAAATTAAATATCAGGTCAGTGCCCCGAGCGCTGTTTTCAACGCTGTCTCTGCAGCTTACTAGCTGTGTCATTTGGAGTTAGTCAATTTCCCTCTCCGCCTGTTTCTTTCCATTAGTCAAATAAGGAGTGTGAAGTAGATTATTTCTTACATCCCTTGTATCTCTAAATCTTTCGTTCAAAGAGGAGCACATGATTAGATGTTATCCAAGATCCATTTCAGTTGTGAATTTATATCATTTTATACATGTCTTTTTTACAATAGTATAATATAACATACGTGGAATTTTATATTTATATTGAAAAATATATATTACATTTATAATTTTGTGTATGCTATATATGTAATAGATAACATATGTGTTACATGTATATGCACACATGGAAAGCAGTGGCTACTGTTTAAAATTCTTTGCCTGGCATCCAGAATATTCTGCAGTCTGCCCTTCCCCTGCTTTTTTAGTTTTTCTCTCATACCACTTTTTTTCACCTTATGCCTCTCTCTAATCTTTAATATTCTCTCTCCTAGGCTTCATTATCTCAGATTCACTTCATATCCATTTTTTCCAATCTCTTTGCCTTTCATTGTTCCCATGTCTTCCGTTGCTGGTTGAATTGCTACTTATTTTTTAAAATCCCACTCACGTTTTCCTTGATACATACTATTTGCCAGTTTCACCCTATGAGAAGTGTGAATGGACAACTCCACCATATGGGGAGTGCTAGAGAAAGTTCCCATTCTCCATATGGAGGATTTACAGGGGGGAAAATGGAAAAGTTATGCTGGATGAGAAAGTGAGCTTTAGTTGCTACTTTAGGGGTGGAGAAATGGGAAGAAGGATGGCAGCAGATACAAGGAGTTGACAGATCCATTAAAGTACCAAAACCCATAGAATTTTAGAGCTGGCAAGGGCCTTTCAATATGCCCTGACCAAAGAATACTTTCTATACATCCACCTTGACACTGAAAATGTGTGTTTCTTTGGCAAATTGTACTCTAGGTATAAGGAGGAGAAATTTTAGGGCTATTATTCTTGCTATATTATTTTATCAAATGCTTTTGATTTTAATTGTATTCTAAGGCAAAGGAAAATATATTATCAGTGGATGCTCCAAAGTTATGATTTAGAATGTATAGAAACCCACTGGAAAATCTCCAATCTGGGATCACCTTTTCTTTTCTCAAGGACCTAGGAAGTGAATTGCCATCTTTATGTGTGTATGAATAAAATACACACACACATACCCCACATCCCTGCAGGCTGGTAGGTACTCCCACTCCACCCCCAAATTTGGTAGGTCCTTAGCTGTTTCCAGCCTTGTCCTATTCCCTGTGACCTCATATGGGGTTTTTTGGCAAAGATCCTGAAGTAATTAGCCATTTCCCTTTCCAGTTCATTCTGCAGATGAAGAAATTGAGGCAAACTGATTTAAGTAACTTGCCCAGGGTCAGATTTGAACTGGGAAAAAATGAGTCTTCTTCATTCCAAGCCCAGTGCAAGACTTAGCTGTCCAATAGATGCTTAAAGAAAGGTAATTGAATTAAACTGAATGACAATATCTGCTGCTTATTTATTCTGACATGACTAAAAAAAAATGAAATTTATTATCCAGTGTTTAGAGGCCTGATAACCCTAGACTCTCTTTGCAAAGTTAAAGATCAAGGTAGCCAAACAAACTTCTAGAAGTGGGGATTGACTGGAGTGGGGGAGGGACAGAAAAAAGTGATTGGGGATTGATGGAGGATAAAGTTTTTCCACTGAAGAGGGTAAACTCAAATACAATCTGCCAGCATTTTAAAATAGACCAGAAAATTAGCTCTTGACTTTCAACTTCACTGAAATGCAATCAACTCAATTATTTGTGGCCAGATAATCCCATTAGTGAATTAACTATCTCCAGTGGCCCAGATTCTTCACCTACTTCCTATGTCATCCCAATAACAATATTCCAGGCTAGCATAATTGACCATTTAAAAAACCTCTTCACTTTTATTTGTTGGGAAGAAGGGGAGTATTGAAGAGGATGAAAAGCTGAATTTTAAAATTTCGAACAATATTGTTTCATGATTCAATCTTATTTTTAGAAATTATAAGATTATAAGAAATGATCTTTGATGAACAAAAAGGAAAGGAATAAGTAGGAATAGTGTATTGGAATTTTCTTTTTTCTCTCATTAAATTTAGTCTTAGCCATTATTTGAGAACACTAATAATTTTATAAAGCTAAAAAATTAAAGCTAATAGGAACTAGTAGGTACAACACCTCTGAGGTTCCCAAATTAATAAGGAAATAGGGAAAAAATAAGCATCTACAATTTGCATTTTAACCCATTAAGTCTAATAGGGAGATTCTTAGATTTGTCAGTAGATTATGGACACCAAGAAAATTTTAAATTTTAATTACATTAAAATTTTAATTAAATTTTAAATTAAATTAAAACTTTTCATTTCTTTGTATTATTATTATTATTATTATGGTTTTTCATTTACAAAACATATGCATGGGTAATTTTTCAACACTGACCCTTGCAAAATCTGTTCCAAATTTCCCCCTCCTTCTCCCCACCCCCTCTCCTAGATGGCAGGTAGTCCAATACATGTTAAATATGTTAAAATATATGTTAAGTCCAATATATGTATACATATTTATACAGTTATCTTGCCACATGAGAAAAATCAGATCTAGAAAAAAAAACCTGAGAAGGAAAACAAAAATGCAAGTAAACAATAACAGAAAGAATGAAAATGCTATGTTGTGGTCCACACTCATTGCCCATAGTTTTCTCTCTGGGTGTAGATGACTCTCTTCTGTTCTTACAGAACAATTGGAACTAGTTTGAATCATCTCATTGTTGAAGAGAGCCATGTCTATCAGTATTGATCTTCATATAGTCTTGTTGTTACCATATATAATGATCTACTGGTTCTGCTCATTTCATTTAGCATCAATTCATCCAGGGCCTCTCTGAAATCATCCTGCTGGTCATTTCTTACAGAACAGTAATATTCCATAGCATTCATATGCCATAATTTATTCAGCCATTTTCCAATTGATGGGCATCCATTCAGTTTCCAGTTTCTAGACATTACAAAAAGGGCTGCTGCAAACATATTTGTACTTGTGGATCTCTTTTCCTTCTTTAAGATCTCTTTGGGATATATGCTCAGTAGTAACACTGCTGGAGCAAAGGGTATGCACAGTTTGATAACTTTTTGAACATAGTTCCAAATTGCTGTCCAGAATAGTTGGATTGGTTCACAATTCACAGTGTATTAGTGTCCCATTTTTCCCACATTCCCTCCAACATTTGTCACTATTTTTTCCGTCATCTTAGCCAATCAGAGAGATATATAGTAATATATTCGGAGTTGCCTTAATTTGAATTTTTCTGATCAATAGTGATTTGGAGCACCTTTTCATCTGACTAGAAATAGTTTCAAATTCTTCATCTGAAAAATGTCTGTTCAAATCCTTTGACCATTTATCAATTGGAGAATGTCTTGATTTCTTATAAATTTGAGCCAATTCTCTGTATAGTTTAGAAATGAGGCCTTTATCAGAACCTTTGAATGTAAAAATATTTTCCCACTTTATTGCTTCCCTTCTAATCTTGTCTGCATTAGTTTTGTTTGTACAGAAACTTTTTAACATTAAGTTATAGTAAATTATATTAAATAATCAAAATTATTTATTTTGTGATCAGAATGATTTCTAGTTCTTCTTTGGTAACAAATTCCTTTCTCCTCCACAGGTCTGAGAGGTAAACTATCCTATGTTCTTCTAATTTATTTATAATATCATTCTTTATGTCTAGATCATGAACCCATTTTGACCTTATCTTGGTATATGGTGTTAAGGGTGGGTCAGTGCCTAATTTCTGCCATACTAGTTTCCAATTTTCCCAGCAGTTTTTGTCAAATAGTGAATTCTTATCCCAAAAGCTGGGGTCTTTGAGTTTGTCAAAAACAAGATTGTTATAGTTATTGACTATTTTGTCCTGCGAACCAAATCTATTCCACTGATTTCTTAGCCAGTACCAAATGGTTTTGATGAGTGCTGCTTTATAGTTTAAGGTGTGGTACAGCTAGGCTTCCTTCATTTGATTTTTTTTTCATTAGTTCCTTTGAAATTCTTGACCTTTTGTTCTTCCAGATGAATTTTTTTGTTATTTTTCCTAGATTAGGAGGAAGGGAACAAGTATTTATTAAATGTTTGCTTTGTGCCAGATATTGTGCTAAGTGCTTTACAAATATTTCATTTGGTCTTTTCAACTATTCTGGAAGATAGCTGCTATTGTTAGCTCCATTTTATAGGTAATGACACTGAGGCAAATACTGATTTGTCCAAGCTTATATGACTAATAAGTGTCTGAAGATGGTTTTGAATTTAGGTCTTTCTAAGTCTATACCCACCACTCTATTCACTATATCACCTAGCAGGAAGTTGATTTAGAAGCCTATTGCAGATACAGAAGAGACTGAAAAGGAAGTGGAGGTAGATTGATGACTTTTTAAAAAAAAAATTTATTGAAATTTTTTATTTTCAAAATATATGTAAAGATAATTTTTCAACATTGACTCTTGCAAAACCTTGTGTTCCAATTTCCTCCCCTTTTCCCCCACCCCGCTCTTAAATGGCAAGTAATCCAATATATGTTAAACAAGGTAAAAACATATGCAAATCCAAATAGGCATACATATTTATGCAATTATCTTGCACAAGAAAAATCAGCTCAAAAAGGAAAAAAAAAAAAACAGAAAATAAAATTCAAGCAAACAACAACAAAAGAAATGAAAGTGCTATGTTATGATCCAAACTCAGTTCCCATAGTTCTCTCTCTGGCTATAGATGGCTCTCATCATAACAAGATCATTGGCCTGAATCATCTCATTGTTGAGAAGAGCCATGTTCATCCCAAAAGCTGGGGTCTTTGGGTTTGTCAAATACTAGACTACTATAGTCATTGACTATTTTGTCCTGCGAACCAAATCTATTCCACTGATTTCTTAGCCAGTACCAAATGGTTTTGATGACTGCTATTTTATAATATAGTTTTAGGTCTAGCACAGCTAGGTCATCTTCGTTGGCATTTTTTTCATTAATTCCCCTGAAATTCTTGACCTTTTGTTCTTCCAGATGAATTTTTTTGTTATTTTTCCTAGATTAGGAGGAAGGGAACAAGTATTTATTAAATGTTTGCTTTGTGCCAGATATTGTGCTAAGTGCTTTACAAATATTTCATTTGGTCTTTTCAACTATTCTGGAAGATAGCTGCTATTGTTAGCTCCATTTTATAGGTAATGACACTGAGGCAAATACTGATTTGTCCAAGCTTATATGACTAATAAGTGTCTGAAGATGGTTTTGAATTTAGGTCTTTCTAAGTCTATACCCACCACTCTATTCACTATATCACCTAGCAGGAAGTTGATTTAGAAGCCTATTGCAGATACAGAAGAGACTGAAAAGGAAGTGGAGGTACATTGATGACTTTTTAAAAAAAAAATTTATTGAAATTTTTTATTTTCAAAATATATGTAAAGATAATTTTTCAACATTGACTCTTGCAAAACCTTGTGTTCCAATTTCCTCCCCTTTTCCCCCACCCCGCTCTTAAATGGCAAGTAATCCAATATATGTTAAACAAGGTAAAAACATATGCAAATCCAAATAGGCATACATATTTATGCAATTATCTTGCACAAGAAAAATCAGCTCAAAAAGGAAAAAAAAAAAACAGAAAATAAAATTCAAGCAAACAACAACAAAAGAAATGAAAGTGCTATGTTATGATCCAAACTCAGTTCCCATAGTTCTCTCTCTGGCTATAGATGGCTCTCATCATAACAAGATCATTGGCCTGAATCATCTCATTGTTGAGAAGAGCCATGTTCATCCCAAAAGCTGGGGTCTTTGGGTTTGTCAAATACTAGACTACTATAGTCATTGACTATTTTGTCTTGTGAATCTAATTTGTTCCACTGATCAAACACTCTATTTCTTAGCCATCACCAAATGGTTTTGATGACTGCTATTTTATAATATAGTTTTAGGTCTAGCACAGCTAGGTCATCTTCGTTGGCATTTTTTTCATTAATTCCCCTGAAATTCTTGACCTTTTGTTCTTCCAGATGAATTTTTTTGTTATTTTTCCTAGATTAGGAGGAAGGGAACAAGTATTTATTAAATGTTTGCTTTGTGCCAGATATTGTGCTAAGTGCTTTACAAATATTTCATTTGGTCTTTTCAACTATTCTGGAAGATAGCTGCTATTGTTAGCTCCATTTTATAGGTAATGACACTGAGGCAAATACTGATTTGTCCAAGCTTATATGACTAATAAGTGTCTGAAGATGGTTTTGAATTTAGGTCTTTCTAAGTCTATACCCACCACTCTATTCACTATATCACCTAGCAGGAAGTTGATTTAGAAGCCTATTGCAGATACAGAAGAGACTGAAAAGGAAGTGGAGGTAGATTGATGACTTTTTAAAAAAAAAATTTATTGAAATTTTTTTTTTTTAGATAATTGGGTAGACAGTGGTGAGTCAGTAGAAAGTATAGAAAGAGTCAGTGGAATGGGGATGATAAATGGTGTTAATCATATGGAGAGATTGGAAAGGTATAGGTTTGGCTTTGAAATGGAAAAGAGTCTCTTCTTTCAAGACCAGACTGAAGTAGAAGACATGGGAAGATGTTTGAATAATATGGGATGAGAAGGAACTGTTGGTGAATTGGCTTATTTAAAGCCAAGTCCTTGTCTGTGGTGATGTGGGACCATGGAAGGCTTAAAAAGAAATGAAATTTGGAATAATCATTGCGGGAAGTAGAATAGTAATTTGGTTATGGAAGAATAAAATATTTCCCTTCCTATAACAAAGGCCTAGATGAAATAAGATCATGGAAATTTGCAGCAGATCCAATAAGTGCAGTTTCTATTACTCTGGTAAGCAGTTCCTAAATAGGAACAAAGAAGGTCAATGGCACAAGTAATCCAGGACAGTTGAAAAAGAAGGAAAGTAATTTGAAAAGAAAGGCAAGTGTAGAAATGAGTTTGTTCAAAGTGAGGAAGGGAAGAGAACATAGCCAGCGCAGAATTAATAACTTGTGAAAGAATTGAGGACTGCTGAAAATGGGAGAGTATGATGATGACTAAGAATAGGGTTAGGAACTCATAAGACTTAGGGAAAGATGGACTGATAAAAGATTATGATCAAATAAAGGAGATTTTTAAAAATTGTTTCTCTTCACATTATAGTAGTCATCCCATAAAATGCATAACACTTGTTCAGTATAATTGGCCAATATCTTTCATTTTAATTGTCTTTATTCCCTCCCCCCCCCATTGTTCCTTGTGTTTTTATGATCTTATTTATTTGGTTCATCTGCTTATATGCTGGGCCTTCTTCCAGGTTTTCTCTCTTGAACGACAGGCCTTTTAGCTTCCTTCCTGTATTCCCTATTGTTGGAATCCTTACTAACTGCTAACTAATTAGAGTTGATCTAATCTTACAAGAAGATGTTTTGGCCAGAACCTGAAACAAGGTACTAAGTAGAACTAATTAAGACAAGGCTTGTGTTCACACCTTTACTCATTGGAGTCCACAAGTATGCTAGCTTCACAAAGTACACTTTCTAACTTCAAGGGAGTCCACACCTCCCTTGAAGCTCTTTGGGCCAGAGAGCACTAGCATAAATAGAGCTTCAATGGGCCAGTCAAAGAAGTTCTTCAGAGTGAAGAAGCTCCAAGTCGGGATTTCAGCAGAATTATGCCAGAAGCCCTCTCTTCAAGGCAAGACAGATTCAACTTGGTACTGGCTCTGGAGGCTGAAGAAAGCAGAGGCAGAAGCAAAGGACAAAGCGGCAAGAGCTCTTGGAACCAAGCAGAGAGATAGGCCTCTAAGCTAACCGGGCTATATTGGAAATAATAAAAGATCTGAACTTTTATCAGGGACCGATTCAGATCCATCTGAACTAGATCACAACACCTATCACTAGTCTATAGATATTTCCCTCATTTTTCAGCTCCTCCTTCTTCCACTATTACATAGATTTCCCCCCAAGACTAGAGCCATAGAAGAATAGACACTATTTTTATTCTCAGCCTTCTAAAATTATGGCTTATGGGAGTTGGTCAGTCCAGCCCAATTGCTACGCTGAGTAAATTGTACCAGAGACCTTACTTGGACTTCCCAGTCTCTTTTTCCTTTAGCCTGTGCCTCTGAATGCAGCCTATATCTTCTGCCTGTCTCTTCCTTTCTCACCTCTTCTCCTCAGTCTTTATTTCTTTTCTTCATGTAGAAAGATAGAATCAGTGTCTGCCATCTTTTTTCTAGAGATACAGGAGTTTTAAACAGAGTCACAACCATGAAATGAACTAGTAGGAATCCTGCAGTTGGACCATGATTCCCAAGGCTGTGTTTGCTTGTCCTCAAAGTGTGACCTGGAGGTGTTAAGTAAGAGGATGAATTATCCAAGTTCTCTGATATTATAGCAAAAGATTTTAGGCATATTTCTGTTTCCTTATTTAATGGAGTCAGCTGTAATTACTTTATAATTGAGACACAATTTCTTTTCTGAGGTTTCTGATTTGTTGAAATCTAGGGGGAAAAAACAGCTCTTCTGCCGTGTTGCTGGTCATGTCTTTAAAAATCCATCTTTTTACATTAATCTTCTTCCAACAGTCTTATATGACTGAAGGGCATAGACTAACACAGTCTCCATAGAACTAAGATTGAAGATAGCCTAAAGGAAAATGAAAAGCAGGCTGAAACACATTTCACAAGAAATTATACAGGAATTTACATAGGTATAAAAGAGGTTATCAAAGAAATGTAAGATGGGGAAGTAGAAGAGGGGAGAAGATGGACTAATCATATAGAGAGAATAAGAATCTTATTCCCCACACATAATTCCAATAATTCTCACTTGTATTCAAAAGTTGGGAGGGCAAAGGAGAAGGCAGGAAGAATGGCAACCACTATTTGAGTTCTGGCATAACCTTGTGAAAATTTACTGCTCATAAGCCTCCATCTACATGTTTCCCAATAAAAGTCAATCAGTATAAATAGAACAAATAAAAATAAGACCAGTTTAAAAAACACCCTAGTATATTTCATTAACTCTTAGCAGAGGAATTACATTAAGATTATTGTTGTTGTTTGTCCTTCATTCTTGAAGACAACTATGCACCAGGTTGCATGACATGCAAAGGCCAATATAGATTAAGAAGTGGCACAAAACACTCCCCCTCACTCCCCCTAAATTTAGGCCACGGGGCATTCTTACACAAATACACAAGATAATAGATATAGTACAGTAATAATACAAGAGAAGAGTGGGTTCAAACTTAGAGTGCAGTTGGTAGAAAGGAATATGTTGAGGATGCATGTGTGGCAAAAGGTGATTGACAACACCTGTTCCTGGTGGTCCTTTCCTCCTGTGTAGAGTACCCATACATCTCCCATTGAATACAGCTCTGTGCTGGGCAGGCTACTCACTAGGACCTTCAGGATCTACTTCATTCTTAAGCCCTTAGTCAGCATTTCTCTCTATGATGAGTGAATCACAGTCTCTGAAACTTCCTTTCTTTCTCCATCCGTGTCTACTCTGCATGGGTCTCTCTGCTCCTAAATGGATGCATTGTCTCCAGTAGCTCTATTGACATGATTGATAGGGGAAATCGGGGCAGGTGGAGCAAGGAGGAACAAAAATAAAGTTTCTCTTTATCTCTTACTGTCCTCTGCCACAAAGCAAAGGAAGGAAAGTCTTCCACGAAGCTTCTGTTTCCTAGAGAATCTAGTCCCTCTTTCCATCTCTAAGAGAACTTAACCAGGGCACAAAATTATTCTGTCAATAACTAAAAGAAATGAGAGGATGGGAAATGGACCTCTGTTTTTATTATTGTAGAGAATTTCCAGGTGAGGAAACTCCTACCAATGCAAATCAGTACCTTATCTGCAATTAGTCATCTTAGAGAGGTTAAGTGACTTGTCCAGTGTCACATAGCTAGTATTTGTCAGAGACATGCCTTAAAACCATTTCTTTCAGGCTTCACGGCCACTTTTCTATCCACTACTCCACATTACCTCTCAAATAGCATATTCTAGGATTATAGAGCTGCAAATGACTTTAGAAATTACCTAGTTCACATCTTTCACAAGTAAATGAGAAAATGGAGGACCCACAGAAGCCAAACCATATTCTCAAGATCACACAGCTAATGACAGAGCCCTTGGTTTCACAAGTCCCTATTTAATATTCGTGTATATTTTTCACCACTTTGGTAAGGAGAAAAAAATGCTATTAACTTGCAGGTATCCATGTTCACAATAGTGAGGAAAACCTAGCACAGAGTTTTCAAAACTAAAAATACAGCACCTATTTCTGGAACAGACTTAATATTTCTTCCTATTTAAATCTTGCTTTGAATTTCTGGCCTCTCTCTAGCCACAGAAATTCCCATTAATATTCCCACACTCTCCCCCCACTCAACAATATCTTGTTTCTCAAGCTTTCTTCCCCCATCTCAGTGTTTGCAAACCCTGAAATTGAAATTGACAGGGCCAAACCCGAACATCTGGAAAGCCCAGATGTATCCTTTTCATTGAAATAAATGCTAAAAGTTACCAAGAAATTAAATCTTTCCTGGCTTTCTTCCTCAGGTTAAGACATTAAGAATAGTCCATTGTTTCTATTTTTCTTCCAAATGAATTGAAAGTTTTTACAAGCTCTACGTTTAGAATTCATGAGATAGTTGATGAGGATGGGAGGAGGAAAGGGGGAGAGGAAGGACTGAATAGTTATTTCTCGGATGAAAAGTAGAAGTAACTGCTATGATTTTCCTTACACATCAGTCTCACTTAAGTTTCATGAAGTCCAAAAACTCCTTCCTTGTATGTATAATTGTGCTTTGAACACAGGAAGATAGCACATCTTCCAGTGAGGCATAAAGATACTCTATTCATAATCCAGTGCCAAAGATAAATTTTCTTTATAGTTACATTCAGAATCAACCCCTAGACAAAACTATGAAAAATGGAAAATTTGTCTTTTTTATTCATCTCTGTCACTAACCATTAACTGCCTCTTCCTTATACCCTAAATAGAAGCTCTCTCTTATAACAAAAAAATCAAACATATTAACAAATAGCCCATCTGAAAATGTTTCATTTTGTACCTCTATTATATCATTTCTTAACCAAGAGGCAGGAAGCATATTTCATTATTAGTCTTCTAAAGTCATCATATGTCATCTTGTTGTTCAGAGTTCTGAAGTCTTTCCAAGTTGTCTTTATAATGATGATGTTATTTTATATATCAACCTCCTGGTTCCGGATCTGACTTTACTGCACCTCTCTATCAATTCATGGAAGTCTTCCCAGGTTTCTCTGAAACCATTACCTTCATCATTTTTTGCAGCACAGTAGTATTTCATATTTCCCTAATTTTTCATAATTTTCAGCTTTCCTCCAATTGATAAGCATGAACACATACTTTGTTTCTAGCTCTTCGTGATAAAAAAAATGCTGCTATAATTTTTTTTTTGCAAATGGATCCATTCACTCTCTCTCTCTTTGACCTCCTTAGGGAATATGTCTAGTAATGGTAAAACACCCAATTATAATCATAATTACCTTATTTTAAGCTTAGGGGCAATATAATGTCCCTTCAGATCCATGTGGTACTCTCTTCTGCTACTTTAGGGAGTTTGTATTAAATGAAAAGCTAAAAAGAGAACTATCCCAATCACACCACGCCTTCAGTTAGGAAAAATCCAAATATTCAAGCAATGGTTTGGCTCTTTACTTAATTTACATTTATATTTATCTTTAGCTAACCCCTGACCTGTTTGTGGTTGAGGCACAATTCAGGTTACCGGAAACATTTGGGTAAAAAAGCAATAGAGCATGTCATTGTGTCCATTAATAGATAGGCACCAGCCGGAGATGTTATAGGAAAAAAAAAAAAGCAGAATAAAACAAAGCTTTTCTTAGAACTTTTCTTAGTCCTTGAGGAGGCCATCTGGTGCTCTGAGTAACTTTAGAGCTAATACCTCTTCATGATCTCTCTCTTCCCTGCTACAGATAATCCTAATTTTTTTTCATTTGTTTGTCAGGTGTCTCTATGCTGCCCATTATTCTGGTTGACTTCTTGATTTTCCCATTCCTTCCTTTCAACTGGCAAACTCTGGAAATTTCGCTAATTAGTTTAGAATTAGCTTCTGAAGTATGTAAGTTCCTCAAGGCCAACCAAAATTCTCATTTACTCTACTTAGGATAGACTTCTTGTCCAAGTTAAATGAAAGGTAGTGTTGAGACCTTGTTCTCACCTAGTTCAAATTAACTGATTTGATCAACTTTTAAATTGGATAGAGAAAATAATGGATCCCCAACCTTACAAGAGAATCTTTGAGTCAAGGTATGTCAAAACTTATCTTCAAGGTTTCTTTATTACTGACTTTTGAAAATCCTTATTTTTATGGATCCTTTAGAATTCCCAGAGCTGTGCTGAATGGTCTAGCTTAAATTCACTAAAGAAAAAACTACCTAAAAAGTAGAATAAGCTAAATATAAAAACAAATACAAAAATGCACTGAAAAAAAGAACTCCTTTAAAAACAGAATTGTCCAAATTGAAGAAGAGGTAAAAAAAATCCATTGATGAAAATAATTCATTAAAAATTAGAATTAGGCAAGTGGAAATTAATGACTCCATGAGATATCAAAAAACAATAAAACAAAGTCAAAAGATTAAATAATCAGAAGAAAATGGAGTATGTTTCATCAGACACTGACCTGGAAAATAAGTTGAAAGGAGATAAACTAAAAATTATTGAACTACCTGAAAGCTTTGATCAAAGAAAGAACTTAGATATCATATTTCAAGAAATTATCAAGGAAAACTTCCCTAGTATCTTAGATCCAGAAGGTAGAATAGAAACTGAAAGAATAAAAATAGTTGAAAGAATCCACAGCTCACCTCCTAAAAGAAATCCCAAAATAAAAACTCCCATAAATATTATACCAAAATCCAGAGCTCCTAGGTCAAAAACAGAATACTTCTGTCAGAAAGAAACAATTCAAATAGTGGAGCTACAGTAAGGATCACACAAAATTTTGCACTTTCATATTAAAGGATAAAAGACTTGGAGTATGATACTTCAGAAGGCAAAAAGTTAAGATTATAATCAAAAATAACGTAAGCCATAAAACCGAATGTAAATCTACAAGGGGAGAAATGGATATTTAATGAAATAGGGGACTTCCAAGCACTCATAATAAAAAGATCATAGATGAATAGAAAATATGACATTCAAACAAAAGCCTCAAGAGAAGCATAAAAAGGTAAACATGAATAATGAGTAATCTATGAGGGACTCAATAAAGTTAAAGTGTTTGTATTCATAAGAAGGAAAATGATTTATGTAACTCCTAAGAACTTTATCATTATTGGGGCAGTTAAAGGAATTTACATAAAGGCCATGAGTATGAGTCAATTGTATTGGAATGATCTCTAATCACAAATAGAAGAATAAGGGATGAGAAAGAGGGAGACACTGGGAGAAGGGAGAAAGGAGAGGTAGAATGGGGAAATTTTTCTCATATAAAAGAGGTGCACAAGGAAGAGCTTCAACAATGGAAGGAAAATAGTGGGGAGGGTACAGGGCAATGTTTGAACCTCACTCTCCTCAGAATTCACACACACGCACATATCATAGACTGCCTAAAAGTAAACTACTCCCTCCCAATGGCAAAACTCTGTGGTAGTCCAACAAAAGAAAATCACAATTAGAAGAGATTGTAGAGTCCATCTAGTTTAATTTCTGTGAACTGGAACCAAAATGCAATAAAATTTTACAAGCAATGGTTTGGCTCTTTACTTAATTTACATTTATATTTATCTTTAGCTAACCCCTGACCTGTTTGTGGTTGAGGCACAATTCAGGTTACCGGAAACATTTGGGTAAAAAAGCAATAGAGCATGTCATTGTGTCCATTAATAGATAGGCACCAGCCGGAGATGTTATAGGAAAAAAAAAAAGCAGAATAAAACAAAGCTTTTCTTAGAACTTTTCTTAGTCCTTGAGGAGGCCATCTGGTGCTCTGAGTAACTTTAGAGCTAATACCTCTTCATGATCTCTCTCTTCCCTGCTACAGATAATCCTAAATTTTTTTTCATTTGTTTGTCAGGTGTCTCTATGCTGCCCATTATTCTGGTTGACTTCTTGATTTTCCCATTCCTTCCTTTCAACTGGCAAACTCTGGAAATTTCTCTAATTAGTTTAGAATTAGCTTCTGAAGTATGTAAGTTCCTCAAGGCCAACCAAAATTCTCATTTACTCTACTTAGGATAGACTTCTTGTCCAAGTTAAATGAAAGGTAGTGTTGAGACCTTGTTCTCACCTAGTTCAAATTAACTGATTTGATCAACTTTTAAATCGGATAGAGAAAATAATGGATCCCCAACCTTACAAGAGAATCTTTGAGTCAAGGTATGTCAAAACTTATCTTCAAGGTTTCTTTATTACTGCCTTTTGAAAATCCTTATTTTTATGGATCCTTTAGAATTCCCAGAGCTGTGCTGAATGGTCTAGCTTAAATTCACTAAAGAAAAAACTACCTAAAAAGTAGAATAAGCTAAATATAAAAGAAAATACAAAAATGCACTGAAAAAAAGAACTCCTTTAAAAACAGAATTGTCCAAATTGAAGAAGAGGTAAAAAAAATTCATTGATGAAAATAATTCATTAAAAATTAGAATTAGGCAACTGGAAATTAATGACTCCATGAGATATCAAAAAACAATAAAACAAAGTCAAAAGATTAAATAATCAGAAGAAAATGGAGTATGTTTCATCAGACACTGACCTGGAAAATAAGTTGAAAGGAGATAAACTAAAAATTATTGAACTACCTGAAAGCTTTGATCAAAGAAAGAACTTAGATATCATATTTCAAGAAATTATCAAGGAAAACTTCCCTAGTATCTTAGATCCAGAAGGTAGAATAGAAACTGAAAGAATAAAAATAGTTGAAAGAATCCACAGCTCACCTCCTAAAAGAAATCCCAAAATAAAAACTCCCATAAATATTATACCAAAATCCAGAGCTCCTAGGTCAAAAACAGAATACTTCTGTCAGAAAGAAACAATTCAAATAGTGGAGCTACAGTAAGGATCACACAAAATTTTGCACTTTCATATTAAAGGATAAAAGACTTGGAGTATGATACTTCAGAAGGCAAAAAGTTAAGATTATAATCAAAAATAACGTAAGCCATAAAACCGAATGTAAATCTACAAGGGGAGAAATGGATATTTAATGAAATAGGGACTTCCAAGCACTCATAATAAAAAGATCATAGATGAATAGAAAATATGACATTCAAACAAAAGCCTCAAGAGAAGCATAAAAAGGTAAACATGAATAATGAGTAATCTATGAGGGACTCAATAAAGTTAAAGTGTTTGTATTCATAAGAAGGAAAATGATTTATGTAACTCCTAAGAACTTTATCATTATTGGGGCAGCTAAAGGAATTTACATAAAGGCCATGAGTATGAGTCAATTGTATTGGAATGATCTCTAACCACAAATAGAAGAATAAGAGATGAGAAAGAGGGAGACACTGGGAGAAGGGAGAAAGGAGAGGTAGAATGGGGAAATTTTTCTCATATAAAAGAGGTGCACAAGGAAGAGCTTCAACAATGAAAGGAAAATAGTGGGGAGGGTACAGGGCAATGTTTGAACCTCACTCTCCTCAGAATTCACACACACGCACATATCATAGACTGCCTAAAAGTAAACTACTCCCTCCCAATGGCAAAACTCTGTGGTAGTCCAACAATAAGAAAATCACAATTAGAAGAGATTGTAGAGTCCATCTAGTTTAATTTCTGTGAACTGGAACCAAAATGCAATAAAATTTTACTATCAATGGTTCTTCTTAAAAATCCATAAAACTGACTCTATCTATTCAACTTCAGATCAAGAGAAGGCACAGCAGATTTAGACCAGCCACCATACCATTTGTCCAAGGATAGGGCTGAAGAATAAAACTATGGTGAAAGAGATTAATTGAACCAGAAAAAGACCAATTCCTCAAATATGCCCTATATCTTGCTTCTTGATTTATCACTTATTTACTTCTCTTAATTGCCATTTTACAACTAGTCTTCCAACTATTTTTTAAAGTCTTTGACTTTGATTTAATATTTCTTGATGTCTCCTAGACTTATTAACTTTCATTTGACTATTACTAATTTTCAAGGATTTATGTTGGGTAAGGTTTGTATCTCTTGTTCTAAACTCTTTCCTCAGCTGTTTGGTATAGTAGCAGCCAGGAGTTCAGGAAATAGGGACTTAGAAGGGAGCAATAGGATGGGAAGGGCTCTCCAACGTGGATATTGGTGCTTTGAAGAAATCCCAGTAGCCAGCTGTCTTTGATCTTTTGGTTTAGGGTTGTGGGGGTATCAGCTTGGACCCCAGTCCTCTTAAATGTATTATTCTTTACCCCAGTGTTCACTAAACCTCTTTGATATGATGGCCCTCCTCAGAAACATTTTCTTTCTCCGGCCCCAGTAATTTCTAAACTTCTTTCAAATGATAGCCCTTCACATATGGATTATTTCTTCTTTCTATTCCCTTCATCCAGCCCTTCCCATCCCATTGCTCCCTTCTAAGTCCCTATTTCCTGAACTCCTGGCTGCTACTATACCAAACAGCTGAGGAAAGAGTTTAGAACAAGAGATACAAAACCTTACCCAACATAAATCCTTGAAAATTAGTAATAGTCAAATGAAAGTTAATAAGTCTAGGAGACATCAAGAAATATTAAATCAAAGTCAAAGACTTAAAAAATATAAGAAATTATGTGAGCTTTCTCAAGGTAAAAAGAACTGACCCTGGAGAACACTTTGAGAAAAGATAATTTAAGTGGCAAGGAATTGGAAATTGAATGGATGCCCATCATTTGGGGAATGATTGAATAAGTTATAGGATATGAATGTAATGGAATATTATTGTATATTGTATATTGTGATGGCGAGAACCTTCTGCATCCAGAGAGAGGATTGTCAGAACTGAATGTGGATCACAGCATAGTTTTTCCATTGTTTTTGTTGTTATTTGCTTGCTTTTTGTTTCCTTTCTCATTTTTTTTCTTTTTGATCTGATTTTTCTTGTGTAGCATGATAAATGTGGAAATATGTATAGAATAATTGTACATGTTTAATATTGGGAGGGAGAAAAATTTGGAACACAAGGTTTTGCAAGAATAAGTGTTGAAAACCTATCTTTGCATATATTCTGAAAAGAAAAAACTATTATAAAAAAGAAAAAAATTTAAAGTTTTATGATAATTTTTTAAAAGATAATTTTAGAATAATTGAACTAATAAAAGCCAGGACCAAAAAAAAAGAGTTTAGATATCATATTTCAAGAAATCATAAAAGAAATCTCTGCAAATATTTTAAAACCAAAAACCAAAATAGAACTAGAAGGTATCCACCAGTCACCTCCTGAAAGAAAATACAAAATGGAAACTTCTGGGAATGTTACAGCCAAAAACCAGAACTTCCAGGGCAATAAAAAGAATAAATAATCTGGATAGACTTTTAAAATATCTTTAAACATTTTCATCAAAAAAGAAAGAGCAGCAAATCAATGAATTGGGCAAGAACAACAAAGGTTTCAACAAAATAAAATCCTCTGATTAAATACTAAAGTAAAAATCAAAAGAGAGAACAAAATTGGAGCAGAAAAACTTAACTAAACAATTAAGGAGCTGGTTGCCTGTGGTGGGGAGGGGCACACTATGCAATAAAATAAATATACGAATTAACTAATTGAAGGGGGGAAATAAAGAAGAAAACTAAATTATTAGTATAAAAAATGAAAAAGGTGATTTCAGATCTAATGAAAAAGAAATAAAAAATTATTAGAAGCCATTTCACCAATTCATGAAAGAGATTAAAAAAAAAACAAATTATTTAGATTAACAGAAGCCTATATTAGAAAAAGAAATTGAACAAGTCATAAATCAGCTTGAAAGGGGGAAAAAACCTGAGGGCCAAGAATTTACAAACAAATTCTACTAAACATTCTTTTTAAAAAAATTATTGCCAATATGACAAGCTGTTTGAAAAATTAAGTAAAGAAGAGGTCTTATCAAATTCATTCCATGACAAAAATATGATATTGATACCTAAATCAGGAAGAATCAAAACAGAGAAATAAAACTATAGACCAATTTTTGATCAATTGTTGATATAACAATTTTAAATAAAATATTAGCAAGAAGACTATAGCAATATACCTCAAAAATCATATACTATTGCCTGACTACATTTATACCAGGAATGCAGGACTGGTTCAATATTGGGGAAATTATAAACATAATGGATCATATTAATAACAAAATAACAAACATTATGCAATTATTTCAATAGATGCAGAAAAAGGTTTTGAAAAAATGTAACATCTATTCCTGTAAACACACACACACACACACACACACACACACACACACACACACTTAAGGATAGGAATATCTATCTAAAACCAAAAGATAGTATTATCTGTAATGTAGATAAGCTAGAAGCCTTTCCCAAATGATTACAGGTAAAGCAAGGTTATCCCTTATCACCACTATTCAATATTCAGTATTAGAAATATTACCTATAGCAATAAGTCAAAAGAAACTGAAGGAATAAGCATAGACAAAGAGAAAACAAAACCATCATTTTTGCAGATAATATGATTGTTTACATAGGGCTTCCACAAAGTTAACCAAAAATTAATTGAAACAATTAATAACTTTAGCAAATCCACACAAATCATCAGCATTTCTGTATATCACCAACAGAATCTACCAGGAAGGAAAAGAATGAGAAATTCCATTTATAACAACTTTAAATAATATAAAATAAAATTATAAAAGAACAAAATTTGGAACACAAAAAGGAACTATATGAACACAATTTCAAAAACAGTTTTTAGATAATAAAGAAATACTGTTTATGCATAGGCTGAGCCAACATAGTAAAATGAACCTAAATTGATTATTCAGTTCAATACTAGTCAAACTACCAAAGGATTATTTCATAGTTAGAAGAAATGATAATAGTATTTATATGGAAAAAACAAAATATCAATAATATTACAGGAATTAATGGGGGAAAGTAGGAAGTAATGGGAGAGCTAGCAGGATTGGATTTCAAACTACTTTGCAAAGCAGTGATACTGTATAAGAAATAGAGAGGTTGACCACTGGAACAGATCAGGTACACAATGTATGGAAGCAAATGATAGTAATCTAGTATCTAATAATCTTAAAGATCCAGATATTGGAACAAGAACTCACTATTCCTCCCACCCTCACCCCCACCCCCCCAAAAAAAGCTGTTGGAATAACTGAAAAGCAATCTGGAATAAAGGTAGAGTAGTTTCTCACACCACATATAGGTTGACACCATAAAAAATATCTCATACTATATATGAGTTCCAAATGGTTATATGAGTCATATAAAGGGTGACATCATGAACAAATTAAAGAGAAGAAATTACCCATCAGATCTATGGACAGCTGAAGACTAAACAATAGACTGAAATGATGACAGGAGGCAAAGGACAATTCTGATTGCATACCATTTAAAAGCCTTTATACAAGCTTTCTCCAAGGCAACTAATGTTATAAGAGAAGCAGAATGGGTGGACAGGGAATCTTTGCCTCAAGTTTCTCTGATAAAAGTATCATTTCTAAGAAAAACAAAATTATAGGAATAAGGACTATTTCCAAAGGATATGAACAGACAGATGAAGAAATTGAAACCATTTCTAGTCATATGAAAAGATGTTCTAAATCACTATTAATCAGAAAAATGCAAATTAAGACAACTCTGAAGTACCACTATACACCTGTCAGATTGGCTAAGATGACAGGAAAAGATAATGACAAATGTTGGAGGGGATGTGGGAAAACACTAATACGTTGTTGGTGGAGTTGTGAACTGATCCAACCATTCTGGAGATCAATTTGGAACTATGCCCAAAGGGCTAATAAAATTGTGCATACCCTGTGACCCAGCAGTGTTTCTATTGGCTTATATCCCAAAGAGATTTTAAAGAAGGGAAAGGGACCCATGTGTGCAAAAATGTTTGTGACAGCCCTTTTTGTAGTGGGAAGAAACTGGAAACTGGATGTCTATTAGTTGGAGAATGGATGAATAAATTATGGTATGTGAATATTATGGAATATTATTGTTTTGTAAGAAATGACTTACTTTATTTTTTGTTTTTGTTTGGAGAGACTTACATGAACTGATGCTGAGCAAAATGAGCAGAACCAGGATATCATTGTACAGGGCAACATCAAGATTATATGATGATCAACTCTGATGGACATGGCTCTCATCAACAATGAGATAATTCAGGCCAATTCCAATGATTTTGTGATGAAGAGAGTTATCAAAACCCTGAGAGAGGACTGTGGAAACTGCGTGTGGAACACAACATAGCATTTTTACTGTTTTTATTATTGCTTGCTTGAATTTTATTTTCTTTCTCATTTTTTCCTTTTTGATCTGATTTTTCTTATCCAGCAAGGTAATTATATAATTATGTATGCATATATTGGATTTAACATATATTTTTACCATGTTTAACATATATTAGATTACTTGCCATCTAGGGGAGGGGGAAAGGGGATGGAAATTGGTCAATGTTAAAAAATTATCCATGCATATGTTTTGAAAATAAAAAGCTTCAATAAAAAAAGAATAAGGACCATTTCCAAGTTGATAACTTTATTAATGGGCAGTTTTTTCAGGAAGAAATTCAAGCTATCAAAAACCATATGAAAAAAATGATCTAAATCGTTAAATAGCCTCAAAATAATTAGAGAAATACACATTAAAGCCTCTCTGAATTACCATTTCCCACCCTCAATTTGGCAAAGATGACACAAAAGGAAAATGACAACAATGGGAGAGGATAAACTGGTCCATAATTCTAACTAGTTCCTAATTTTAGAGAGTATTTGAAACTATGCTCTCAAAACAATTAAATTGTGCTGGACTTTTGACTCAGTGATATTGCTATTAAGTTTTGATGTGCAAAGAGATCAGAGAGAGGAAAATGATGCTTCTGGATAAACATGTTTATGACAGCTTTTTGTGGTAACAAAGAATTGGAAACTAGGAAGGCACTAATCAATTGGGGAATGGCTAAACAAGTTATAGTATATAAATATAATAGAATAGTATTGTATTGATGATGAAAATGATTTCAAAGAAATCTAGGAAGACTTCTAAGAATTGATGCAAAGTAAAGTGAGCAGAACCAAGAGAATAATTTGCAAAATAATAATATTGTAAAGACAAAGAACTTTGCAAGACTTAGAAACTCTGATAAACACAGTGATCAACCCCAAATCCAAAGGATTCATGATGAAACAGGGTATTAACTTCTAGAAAAAAGTGACTGACTTGGAGAACAGATTGAGGTTTAGTTTTAATTTTGTTTTGCTTACATGGTCAGTGTTGAAATTTGCTTTGCTTGACTATATATATTTTTGTAATGAGTTTTGTTTTTCTTGATGGGGAAAAGGAAAAAGTAGAGATGAGAGGGGGAGAGCTCAGACATAGAAATAAAATAGAATTTAAAAAAAAATAAAAATCACTACATTGTAAAAAAAACAAATGAATGAATGAAAATCATTACTTCTCTGTTCTTTACCCTGTTTCTCTTTTTTCCTCTCCCTGTTTCTTCTCTTTCTTTTCTCTCTTTATTCTCTCTTCTCCCTGTTTCTTTTGTCCGTCTATCTGTTTATATGTGTCTCTCTGTCCTTCTGTCTCTCTGTATATGTTTCTCTCTCCTTCCCCTCCTACTGATTGTCTGGGGACTTTTTGCTATGGGAGAGTGCTTGGTTCAGAGTTGGAATAAGAACATTCACACAGGATTCTCTTTAAGTCAAAGCTTTATTTGCAAAAGTGGGCTGGTCACATACATATGTTTACATATACATGTATATGTGTATACACATATAAATATATACATGTATGTAGTACATGTAGACAGATATATATATATAGTATCCTATAGATATCTATATATAACATTATAGATATACACATAGGTGTCTATAAACATACACACATATATATATGCATATGTATACTATGCTTTTTTTGTCCTCTGTTTTTCTGAAGGTCGATAACATCATTCTTCTTAAGTCTAAGTCTTTCCTTATCTTTTTAAATCTACCAACTCATAATTTCCTACACCACAGCAATATTCCATTATACTATCTAGTTATTTTAAGAATCTAAAATAATATTGATTAATATGGCTGTTATATAGTGTAATTTTCCTTCTTTACTTTTTTGAGTAAATCTGTTTTAGCTTTAATTTTGCCTGAGATCAATGATTACTAGCCCTGCTTTTTTTTCAAATGATCATTGTTATGTTTGCGTGTATCTCTTATTTCCTATCCCTAGTGACTTCTTTTGCTTTACGTCTACCCATTACCTTTCCTTACTATTACTTAACCTACCTCCCCCTCCAGGATCCCTCCTATATTTCTCCACATACCGTTCCCCTCCCTCTTTATCCCATTCCTGGTCATCTGCAAACTTTTTCCAGTTCCAGTCAGTATATTCTTTTGTACTCTTTCTTTTATTCCCTTCTCTCCCCCTCATTTCTTCATAAATTTAGATGACTTTTATATCATTTTAAACATAAAAGTATGGTCCCCTCTTTAACCTATTTCCAGAACCAGCAGCTCTCTTCCCCCATGTAATTCCTGTACGTCAGTTGTTCCTTTCACAACTTATTCTTATAATATAATTACTCTTTTTATCTTTTCCTATATGGTTTTGCTTTTTAGACTTTTTCAGAATTAGTTCTGAATTAGTTCTCTTTGATATAAAGTGGTCCAAGACCTATGGTCTTTAAATGTAGACACTGCAAGGTCTTGTGTGATTCTAATTATAACTCTGCTACATTCTTTTCTTGTTTCTTTTCTTGTTGCTCATAAAATTTTCTCCTTGATTTGGGCATTTAAGAATTTGGCAGTGATGTTCCTATGCTTTTTTCATAGGATCTCTTTCAGGTGGTGATCTATTTTTGCTTTCCCCTCTTGTTCTAATATTTCAGGACAATTTTCTTTAATTATTTCTTGTATTATTGTATTGAGTCTTTTATTTTTATTGTATCTTTTTACTAGTCCAATTATTCTTATGTTCTCCAGATCTTTTGTTTTTCTTATGAGATGTCTCACATTCTTTTCAATTTTTTTTCATTCTTTATATTTTGTTTTATTAATTCTTGGTCTATTATATCTTCACTGGTTTCTTCTTATCCAATTCTAATTTTCAGAGTCGTTTTCTTCCTTAAGACTTTGGATCCCCTTTTTTATTTGGCTGTCTTTCTTTTCATAATCTTGTTTTTCTTGGGTTGTTCTTTTTTTTTTTTTTTTTTTGTTTAATCCCTCTCATTTGATTTCTAAAGTCTTTTTTGAGTTCTTCTACTCGTTAGGGTAAGAGAGCTTTTTTTTTTTTTTTTAACTTCAGTATTTTCCTCTAAAGATGAACCCTGGCCTTTCCTATTCATATAGTAACTTTCTTTGTTTGGTTCTGTCTCTTTGCTCTCTATCTGTCTCTCTCTCTGTCTCTTTCTCTTTCCATTTTTCTCTCTCTCCCTATCTTCCTCTTTGTTCCTCTCTCTGTCTTTGTCTCTATGTCTTTGTGTCTCTCTCCATCTCTCTCTGTCTCTTTCTCTCTGTGTCTCTTTGTATTTCTGTCTCTGTCTCTGTCTTTCAATTTCTCTCATTCTGGGTCTCTCTGTGTCTCTTTGTCTCTGTCTCTGTCTTTGTCTCTCTGTTTTTGTCTCTGTCTCTCTCTCTGTCTCTGACTCTGTTTCTTTGTGTGTGTATGTCTCTTTCTGTGTCTCTCTGTTTCTCTCTCGCTGTGTATCTCTTTGTCTCTTTCTCTCATTCTGTGTCTCTCTGTGTCTCTTTGTCTCTGTCTCTCTGTCTCTGTCTCTCTCTTTCTCAGTTCTTCCCTCTGACCTGGAACTCTAAACCAAGAATTCTACCCTCTTGTAAGTACCTAGAACTAGCAGGGTTCTTTCTTATCCAAGGTCCTGTTTCAGCAGCACAGCTGGACCTGGCATGCCTTATTAGCAGAGATTCCCTCAATCTTCCTGGACTCAAACACTGGATTCCCCACACTGTCTTGAGTGAAAATTCCCGTGGATGGGGCAGAGGCCACCTCCCAATCCAGCTAGTTCCAGGACTTGCCACTTCTTGTCGGTGGAACTAGACTGGAAGTGTTTATATTTCACATGGGCCAAACCTCAGTCCTGGTACCTTTCTTCAGATCTGGTACGATTGTCCTAGAAGTGTAATGGGCTGAGGCTTGAGTTGATATACTGAGGTCCCAAGCACATGAGGCTAAATAGTAATTGGACCATACTCTATTAATATATAAGCTTGGAGAAAGAATGGCCCCCCGCCCACTCTTTGTGCAAGTCCTGATGTGTTGTATAGGAAATGACGATTTTGGTGGGTGGAGGTAGGGGAGTGGAAAAGGAAGGGGAGGAGAGACTTTTGGGATGGGCATTGCCACGGTTTGCTCAGCTCACATCGCTCTCTGTTAGCTGGCTTCCTGTTGCAACTGCCCATATTTGCTATCGCAATCTTTATTCACCTCTTCACTTCAATAAATATTGAAGATTTTCCCCTTAACCTGAATTCCTGACTCCGGCTGATTTTAAATACGCGGTCATTACATAGAAGTACCATTGCTTGGCCCCAACTCCTATTTGTTTTTAATCACTTTGCATTATCCTTGCAGCACAATTTTATCATAGTTGTGGAGAAAATCTGGAGATCTTGGAATTTTCTGATCTACTCTTTCCAGAATCCTCTTATGATATTCCTATATATATTATGTTCATCTTTCCAGAATCCTCTTATGATATTCCTATATATTATGTTCAATCCTGGACACATTAAAAGGAACACCAGTGAATTTAACAAATAGGCTTTTCAAGCCAAGGAAATTTTTGGAGGACTTGAGTTTACTGTTTTGTTTTGTTTTTTTAACCAATGTAGCCAATTCAAGACATCAATCTAATTTCTATTCTAATATCCAAACCAAGGTTTATTCAGTCTGACCTATTTCTCATTGCTATTCAGAATTATTTGGTTTAATGTTTCCAGAAGTGTAAAAGAAATAGCTTCCATTGCTATTTCTTAGTTTAATCTTAACTCATTTCCAAGCAGTTGATATGCTTTGTTAGCTCTTCAGTAGTAATTTGGGCCTATCTATTCTAATGCCTATTTCAACCTTTTCTGCAATCAATCTATATATCACTGCTGTCTTACATATCATTAACTCTGTAGGAGACTATAGAATGCATTCAGGTAGTACTAATCCACAGTTCTTTCCTCAGGTTGTGTGTGTGTATGTGAGTGTGTGTTTGGCTTTGGATTTTCTTAAAGTTCAATTTGTATTCATTTCCCTCTATTTTTACTTTTACTCCTCTCTCCCCAATTAATATTTAAGAAAGATCTTACTAAGAAGTTAAATTGTAAATGATAAGGCAGATTTTACTTTCTTGGTAAAACATTATTAAATTTAATTTAAATTCTGTTGAATAAAATACTTTAATTTGGGGGGAGGAGGTCACTCTTCTCCTTTCTCTTAAGTATTTCCCAGTGCCAGTCAATGAAAGAGCCATTTATAGGAAAAAATTAGGAACATGCTTTCCCACATGATTCTCTTTTTCCCTCCCAAATTCTTACAAGTCTTCCCCTCACCTCCAAATGTATTTTCTAAGACTTGCCAGCACAAAGAGCTGCATAGTGAGCCTGATTACAAACAAATTCATATAAAATATTAAATTAAAGCAACTAGCTCACCAGTGGATGAGTTGTAGACAGAGGTGCAACTAGTACTGTCTAACTATCTTGTCATTTTTTTGTTTTTCCATCACGGAAATGCTCTAGATTCTTCACCCAGCCTGTTTCAATCAGCTTCACGGCCATTGAAACAAATTGTTTTCATTAGCTCATTCCACCAGGGAAGTCTGCACATACTTGGAGTAGACATTCCCCTAACTCAACAAAGAGTTTAAGGTCTGTCCATTATGTATTCAGGGAGGAGAAGCACTTTTGATGTGAAGCTCTGCTTGAGACCTTTTCAGAGCTGTTCCTTCAGCTTTGATGTATACCTTTCACTTAACTCTCACCTGTGGCTCTAAGAAGTTGGAGAATGCACAGGAGTCAAATCCCAGTAAAATCTTTTGGCAGATGGGCTAAACTAGGCTGAGGGTGAACTCCAGGTCTCAATCCGGTCAGTGTAGGGAAATACCTATCCCAAGCTTGTGATGATTTCTCCCAGGGGAAGGGGAGGATGAGAATAAATTGCTTCAATATCTATAAAGGTACTATGAAACACTGAAAGTCTGCTCAGACTTCAAAGACACCAAAGTCTTCCTGGGCAATCAATGGACAGTCATTTTGATTGTTGTCTTGTACTGGACTTCAATGACTCTGGAAGACAGAGTGAGGCTGTTGACTTTGTGCCTCACTTAAATGCATGTACAAATCAAAATATCATCCCATGATGTCATTGGTCCCCTTAGAAAACAAAAGACAAATAGCAACATCATTTATTAGGCTGCTTTCCCATTCACTTTGGACCCTAGGTCATCCCAATAACTCAGAACAATTCACAGAAGATTGCCAAGGTCAGAGTTGCCTGACTTCTCCTGACATTAGTTCTTAAGCTGTAGTATCCTCCAACTGCTATCCTACTTCTCCAAGAAGCATGCTGTTCTTAGGAGAAAAGTCTATACGGTCACATCAACAGTTCTGGGAAACATGTGAGCCATTGAGTAGCAGGAGAGAAAGGCATAAGTGAAATAGCAATTAGTCTCTGGATTAAGTCAAGAGCTACAATACTGAGAAGAAGTATCGAATCATACAGAGTGAAGAAAGAAAACCAGAATAGTAATGGACATACTAAAAACGATGACAGATAAAAATCCAAGCAACAATATCTGACAAAAATACATAAAAGAGTATGATTAGAAGAGGATGTGGAAGCAGACAATTATTTTTATCATTTTGTAAAAGTTAATATATATTTTTAAACAGATTATATAGAGAGTTTATAGCCTTAGGTGCTATTATACTCATTTTTTTGTTGTTGTTGTTCTTTTGAGTGCTCATTTTTTTATTGATAAAAAGTTCAGGGGAAGCAAGATAGAAGTTATCTAAACATATATACTGTCTAACAAAGTATTCTTTTGGGCTTATACAAATAAACCAAGAACTTAATATCCCTTAACCAGCAATACATAGTACACTGATGATAATTTTGCACTGAAACTTATAGATTCAGTGAAGTAGAATACCAGGAAAATTAATGTTACTAATTCAAAGAAAGATCTTGAAAAGATATAGAATAATCTTGTTAGAGAATACTGATTGATACACAAGTGTCTTGGGTTCTACTTTTTTCATTCATTGAATCAACAATTAGGAATAAGTACTTAATTTAATTGTTGTGGGAGTCAGATTAATGACAGTTTTGACTGGTTATACAGCTAGTCCAATCTTAAATTTGTGTGAAAAATTCAAAGAAAGGGCCTGAAAATGAGGAAATCACAGTGGACAGAAGCTATTACAGAAAGTCAGACAAGGAGTACTGAACGTTTGAACTATTGGTGAAAGCTGTGGAAGTGGAGAAAAGGACATAGATATTAAAAATCCTTTCAAATAGACTAAAAAGCTTAATGACTGATTAGACAGGATGAACAAGGAAAAAGAAGACATTAAAGATGACTTTGAGATTAGAGGGTGGGTGTGGGGAGAAATCAGGAAGTTGGCAAGAGGAGGAAGTTTTGGAGAGAAAGTAAATTCAGTTTGGGATATGAATCTGAGGAGCTCAAAGTAGGGATGTTCAGTTAATAATTGGAAATGTGGATCAGAAGCTGAAGACAGATTAGTTTACAAATTGGGTAGCTGAAACTACTCATAGGAGGCAATGAAACCACCAACTCTAAGCTTGTGAAATCTTTCTGTATTTCACAATCCATCTCTCCTGAGGTGATTATCTTTTTCATCTTCCGCTTCCTCTCATTACATTCTTCCTTAACTGTACCAGAAGTAGATTGAGCAGTGGAGAGAGTGCTGGACCTGGAGTCAGGAAGACATGGATATAAATCCAGTTTCAGGTACTTGTTGTTGGTCCCAAATTTTCAAAGAGGACCAATGACATCACAGAGTGATATCTTGACCCATATATAAGGTGGATTTAAGTTGCATAAAGTTGTCAGCCTCACTCTGTCTTCCAAAGTTATCAAAGTCCAGTGGTAAGACCAAAAAGTCTAGTAGCAAGATGACTGGTGATGGTCCAGGATGCTGTGGAAGACCTTGGCGTCATCAGTGTCTGACCAAGTTCTAAGTACTCCACATCACCTCAGGCACGTACTTAGTAGCTGTAAGACCACTGTGGACAAGTCACTTAACCTCTGTCTACCTCAGTTTTCTCAATAGTAAAAAGAAGATAAAAATAGTATTGCTGAAGTATCAGGTACATATCCCGGTGTTGCCTCAGAAAGAATTCAGGCAGCTCAGATAGTCTCCAATGTAAGCAAAGGCATTTTAATGAGGTTTTATATACTCAGTGGGTGAGCCGCTTTTGCCCAGCAAAGCAAGATAAGAGATATTTATAGAGTAAATGGTGGTAATTCCATTACAAGATAATACAAATTTGAGGTTGTAGAGGAATTTACTAACAGTCTTGGTGGAACAATGCATGTAGTTAACCAGAATACATACAGAAAAGCCCACGGGGGGGGGGGGGGTATTAATTTATGGTAATGATATTACAAGTAGCATAAAATTCACCCAAGGATAGCAAAAGAAGGGGAACTGCACAGGTGCCATGTCGGAGGGAAGATTTATTGAGATTTGCAGTCTAATGTCCTGTTCTACATCCTGTTGGTGCTCCTTTCTTATTGGCTCATTTCTGTGTAATGTTTTATAGTAATCATCATGTGCAACCAGGTGATGTGATTACATCTAGGCTATTCATTGTTCTAGTGAGACCTTTGATCAATTATTCCTGGGGAGTTCAGAGCTGGGATGGGCTGGGGGCAACAATCAGAGCCCCAGAAGTACCCACCTCTGGTTGCTATGAAGATTAAATAAGATAAGGAAGGAAATGAGCATTTAATAAGTGTCTACTATGCAGCAGCACTGTGTTAAGGACTTGCAAATGTTATCTTATTTGAATCTCACAACAACCCTGGGAGGTAGATACTATTATTATCCCCCTTTTCCTGTTTGAGCAGACTGAGGCAGACTGAAGTTAAGTATTTGCCAGGATGGTCAGACAGCTAGTATGTATTTTTCCAGGAATGTCCACATAGACAATGAGGTTGACAAAGGCATTGCCAAAGTTAGCTCAGCATTTGGGAGGCTCTGAAAGAAAATAGGGGAGAGAAGAGGTATTAGGCTGTCCACCAGACTGAAAGTGGACAGAGTCTTTGTGCTGACCTCATTGTTGTATACTTGTGAAACCTGAACAGTCTACCATTGCCATGCCAGAAAATTGAACTGCTTCCATGTGATTGTCTTAGGAAGGTTCTGTCACGAGGCAAGATTAGGTACCAGTCACTTAGGTCCTTTCTTGAGCAGAATTGTCAAGCATTCATACTCTACTGCAGAGAGTGCAACTCTGATGGGTAGCTCACATTGTTTAAATGCCAAATGTATATGTGTCTAAAAGACTATTTTATAGAGAACTCACAAAAAGTAATTGCTCACTCTTTGGTCAGAAGAATTAATACAAGGAAACTTTCAAGGTCAATTCTAAGACATGGGAGACTGGCACAGGATTGTTCAGGATGATAAAGCCAATATTCTAGGCTATTCATTGTTCTAGTGAAACTTTTGATCAATTATTACTGTGAAGTTCAGAGCTGGGGTGGGCTCTGTGAAGGGTGTTGTGTTCTATGAATATAACAGAGAAGGTGCTGTGTTAGATGAATATAATAGAATCACACTAGATCAAAAAAATGTGAGATGCACAAATTTAGAGACATCTCCCATTCAAATGGCCATGTGCTCTATTCATGCCCAACCTGGTAGAGTTTTCTGAGTTCAAATTGATCTGATCAACCAGGCAGACGCATTGTACTTTTCCCCTCAACATGGTAAGTGGTCCTCCTCAAAAATGAAGGACAAACAACAATTGTCTGACACTATATTTAAATTCAGATTTTTCCAGTATTCTATCCACTGTACCATCAATTTAATATTTGTAAATTGTCTGGAACATAGTAGGCATTTAATAAAGGCTTTTTTCCCTTTACGATCTAGAAATTTTTCTTCTTGATTATCATCTCTTATACTTTCACCTCTGCCTGGTTTCATAACTCATTCTGTATCCTTTTATGACCTCCAGACTCTACATTCCTTGAAATTTTCCCACTGCATAACATTCTACTATGCCTTCTTAAAAAGCTCCCAAGGTCATAGATCTATAGCTAGAAGGTTCATTAGAGGTAATCTAATCTAATTCCATTGTTTTATAGGTGAGAAAACAAAGGCAGGTGAGAAGTGACTTTTAATCAAGGTTGTATGCCACAGGAGTGAGATTTGAACCACTATTAATCTGTATCTCAAAGATATATATTTTTTTAAGAGAAAAGGACCTGTTTGTTCACAAATACTTATGGTCATTTTTTTTTGTAGTATCAAAGAATTGGAAATTGAGGGGATATTGATCAACTGAGGAATGACTGAATAAATTGTGGCATATGATTATAATGGAATAGCATTATATGTAAGAAATAATGAATAGGATGATTTAAGAAAAACCTGGGAAGATGTGCATGAACTGAGGCAAAGTGAAGTGAGTTGAAGCAAGAAAATACAGTACACAATAAGAGCAATATTGTACAATGATTTCCTGTGAATGACTTAACTATTCACAGCAATATAATGATCCAAGACAGCAAAGGACTCATGAGGGAAAAGGATATCCACCTCCAGAGAAAGAACTGATGAAGTTTGAATGCAGATTAAAGCATACTTTATTCATTTTATTTTTTCAAGTTTTTTTGTTATGTTTTCGTTATCAATATGACTATTATGGAAATATATTTTACATGATTGCACATGTATAACCTACATGAAATTGCTTATCATCTCAGGAAAGGGAAGGAGAGAGAGAATTTAGAACTCAAAATTTTTAAAAACAAATGATAAAAAAATGCTTTTACATGTAATTGGGGAAAATAAAATATTTATTAAAAAAGATAATAGAATGAAATTCACAAGGAGACCGACATGAAAAGCATAATGTTAAAAACCAAACACAGTAATTTGAAATATGTTTAAACAAAAGTTTACATATTGGAGGAGGATAGGATTTGCTCTCAGGTCACCTAACTCTAGAATCAGTGCTATTTTCACTGAATCGTGATGCCTCCTACCTCCTTTCCCCCACTCCCCACATAATTTTTCCTTCTGAGGCAACTGGGTTAAGTGATTTGCCCAGGATCACAAATATTAAATGTCTGAGACCATATTTGAACTCAGGGCCTCCTGACTCCAGAGCTGGCACTCTATACAATTTGCCATCCAGCTGTCCTCTCTTCTATCTTTTGATTCAATTATATTTTACCCTAGAATCCTTTGATCCATAGTCCTGCTGCGATCCATACCTTGCCAATTGCCAACCCTGGATAATGCTCACCACCCACCTTTCTCTCTCCTACTTCCATTTGGCTAAATACCACTAAAGTAAGTCATACAGACAAATTGGGTCCACTCCAAATTGATGTTACCTCCTCTCAACTGAATTGCCCATGACAATCCTTTCATTTTTCCCTGATTGAACTCCCCTCATTAGTTATTCTAAACTTCTCTCATAGCAGATCTCAACTCCTACTTTCCTTCCCACCTCAAAATCCTTCAACATCATCCACAGTTTTTCCTTTTATAATTTTGATCCTATGAACTAGTTCAATTATACACTATCCTTTATCCCAGGATTCCTTGTTCCTTTGTCCTGCTAACATTCTTACCTTGCCTCCTGGGGAGATAGTTTTATTCAATTAAATTAAGTTCAACGAGCATTTATTAAGTGATTATTCTTTTCTAAGCCTGAGATTCAAAAACAAAATGAAAAACAGTCCCTCTTCTCAATGAGTTTAGCTTCTATTAAGGAATACAAATGTAACCAGATTAAATAAATATAAAAGAGTTTAAGGAGGAGGATTAGGAAATGTGTCCATCGAATGGGATTTGTAAATCAAACCTTTAAGTAAGTTAAGGAATCTAAGGGCTAAGGAAGAAGGGGACATATGGAGGCAACAAGCAAAGACATTAAGGCAGGATATGAAATAAAGTTTGAGGGTAAGATTGGCTATGACATAAAGTGAATGAAGATGAATAATATAACATCTTGAAATGTAACCTAGAATCAAATTGAAGAATTTTAGATACCACCCTGCAAAGTTTGAAGAATTTTATGTTAGAGGCAATAGGGAGCTATTTGAGATTCTTACATGGGAGAAATTATATGGCTAAACCTATGTTTTAGGAAGTTTTGGTGACTGTGTGAAGGATGGACTGGAGATGGGAGAGTAATCAAGGAGCCACTGCTAAAGTACAGATGAGAAATTTTAAAAGTCCAAATTAGCATAGTGGTTATGTGAGGGGAGGGAAGGAGACAAAAGGACTGGTGTCACAAAAGCAGCATTGACAGGAGGTCAACTGAATCTCAAAAATATTTATGGAAATTGAGGTAGTATGATTCATGACTGGAATAATTCTTCTTTGTAAGTATTTCATAGGGGGAGTAGAATAATCTTTCATGGAAAGAAAATAATTCCATAGGAGTATATAAGAATTAGATGGCAGAAGAACAGAAAATATACAGGTGAGGATTGGTGTTATTCAGTCATTTTAGTCATGAAATTCTTTATGACTCTAGTTAGAGTTTCTTTGGTAAAGATAGTGAAGTTATAATTTTCTTTTCAGACTCATTTTATTTACAGATGAAGAAACTGAGACAAATAGAGTTAAATGACTTACCAGGGTCACAGACCTAGGAAGCATCTGAAGCCTGATTTGAATTCAAGTGTTGCTGATTCCAGGTCTGGAGCTCTATTCATTGAGTTACTGGTTATTTCTTATGTGGGTTACTGTATTAGAAACTAAAATGTATTAGTATTGTCAATGAAGATTATTTTAACATTGTGTATTCTCTGAAAGGGAATTGGAAACTCCTAGGGTCCTTGGACCAATAATGGAAAACCACTATTCTAGATCATGTTAGTTGAAGAAACTGAGGATATTTAGCTTAGGGAAGGTAAGATGCATAAAATCTCTCTTCAAATATCTGAACATCAACCAGAAGAGATATTCAATCAGTTCTGTTTGATCCCAGAAGGCAGAACTAGAAACACTGGTGGAATTTTTAAAGGGACAAACTTAAACTTGATGAAGAAAAACTTTCATAACAATTTGTTATTGTTAAGTCTTGTCCAACTTTTCATGATCCCATTTGGGGTTTCCTTGGCAAAGATACTGGAGTGATTTATCATCTCTTTTTGCAGCTCCTTTTACAGATGAGGATACTAAGGCAAATTGTGCCCCAAAGTCAGAGAGTTAGTAAATATCTGAGGCTAGATTTGAAATCAGGAAAATAAATCTTTCTGATTCTATGCCCAGAACTCTATCTACTCTATTACCTTGTTGCCCCAGAAAATAAGTGTAGAAAATCAAAACAAATCCCCACATTGACCATGTCAAAAAAAATATTACTCATTCTGCATGTGAGCCCTATCACCTCTTTGTCAGGAAGCAGGTGACACATTAAACAAATGAAGCTTTCTACTTTTTCCCCACTGTCAACACTGAAAACATGCACTCATCTTCCTCACCTTCATCTGTTTCTTTAAAATTGAGTCCTCCCTTGTAATAAAGGAAAATTAGACCCAAAATAGTGTTTAGGAAGGCTATTGACAAATGGGAGCATGTCCAAAAATAGGCAGTCAGGAGTTTTAAAAAAGTAGAGAGAATACAAAGATCAGTAAAAAGGGGTGATGATTTCTTTAGCTGAACCCTAGAAAAGGGAAGACTTGGTGGACCTCATATTTGTCTTTTAATTAGTAAAAGGGAAGTGTGAAGAGGAGGAATTTTAAAAAGAAAGTAGAACTAAGAGAACAGGTGGAAGTTGCAGAAAGACCAATCTTGGGTTTGTGATCAGAATCTTAATAAGAGACTTCCAAAAATAGAATAGACTCCTCAGAGAGACAGCAGGTTATTCCTTACTGGAAGTCTTCAAGTGTAGACTGGATGACTGCTTTTCTGATATGTTGTAGAGAAGATTCTTGTTCAAGTACAAATTGGACTTAATGCCATCTCTTTCAAATCTGGGTTGAAAGTAGCACATCAAGTTCTCTGTAGTCAAAGCCAAACCAGATATTGGTAGAGGTCAAATGTCAAAGAAACTTTGAATAACTTCCATGTACACATCAGCTAGGGATGGCTTTGTGATATCTTCCACATTTATTAATGGGCAAGAGGGTGAGGAGTCCTGGAATTTATGATCTTGCTATAATTACTTTACTCTTTATCCTTTCCAGAGGTCATACACTAACTTCCTTATTCCCAATGGATATGTTTACAAAACTCTTTAACACCACCCAATAAACTCTATTTTTGTCCTTCTCAGTTTGAAATGAATTGTGAAGAGAATTCTGCTGTATAATTGGGCAGGGCTAACACTGCTATAGAAAACAAAGCTCCCTTCTTAAAGTTCATCGTGATGAATATTATTGAACCATTTTATGTAAAGGAGGATCCCATCCTTCGGGATGTGCTGAAGTCAGCTGAAGCTGGTTGGCAAGAGCTAGTTGTTAAATTATCAGAATAAGCATTTATACCTTGCAAATGGTGCCAATCAAGGCTTATTTTGATGATTAACTAGGCTTAAGAAAGTGAAGACAATGTTAATGACAGAGATTCATTTTTAAAGTGAACTATATATACTTTCCTCTCAAAAAATTGATTGCTACATATCTTTGGATCCTTTAACTAAAATTAAGCTAACCAGCATTTATTAGCTGAGACCACTTTTTTGGCTGGATTTATAGAACCAATCAATCCATCAAAAGTATAAATTAGGTGTGAATAAGCTCCTAATTACTTTAGGAGGTGTGATGTGCTATTTAATGAAGTCAGATGAAAATATAAAACACATTGTCATGTTTGCAAAGTCCTTTGAAATTCTGCTATTCCGTGGCTCAATAGGTTATGAGATAATTTTAAAAGACAGTATATATGCATTTCACTTTTGATAACATATTGGGAATGGCTGAAAGGATTAGAGACACATCTTTAACTTATGTAAATCACAGAAGGGATTCCAGTAATGGGACAATCAAGCAAACTGAGAACAATCTGAGGAAACTTTGAGTTTTGTACCTGTACTGGAGAGCAGATGGGAGTGTTCCATAAGCAGTATCACACTCTTCCATCTCTTGCCCCTCCTCCAGCCTTTGCCTCACACTTACCACATTATTATGCCATAAAAGACTGGGGCAGTAGCTAACAATGCATCTAACTGGGAGCTGGGAGAAGACTAAACATATCACAGAGAAAAGCAGCTTCAGAGAATACGATAACTGCTTTGGAGGCTGGGAGTAGGGCATCTCTGGACTCCACAAGGGCATCAACCTTTAGAACCCAGCCAAGAGCTAGACCTCAGGAGAACTTCATGAATATTCTAAAAAGGAGAGAAATGAACTTCCAATGATATTCTGGTCTTTAATTTTATCTTTTGTCACATGAATTCTCAAAGCTTGAGACTGTATTTTATATGCACTTGTGGGAGAATGTGCCTCATAGTACAGGGAGGATTGGATTTCTATCAAAGGTCTTTAGTAAAATGCCTTTGTAGAATGTGTCTAATGATCATTGAGTAGTAGGGCACTAATGGAGGCTCAGAAGTAATCATATCATAAACATTTCAAATCTCTCAAGGTTACCCCTAGAACCAAAAGGGGAGAAATAGTAGACCCTGCTTTTCCCATTTGCCAATGCAAGCAATTGAGTGAACCCAGGGAGAATGATACATAGAAAACCTGACCAGTAAATGCTTTTTCTTCTTTTCTTAAAAGATACCTTTTAAGTGTTCCCAATTGAAGATAGAAATAAGTTTTTATGGGTGAAAGAAAGTAAATTGTTACTTAAACTTGAGACCAATCTAATTCATCAAACCACAAAGCATTTGAAACATTAGAAGCAATGTACTCCAACTGTATTATTTTATAGATGAAGAATTAAGGATTAGACAAGTGTCTCGTCCAAGGTTATACCAAGAATGAGGAACAGAATTAAAATTCAATCTCAAGTCAAACTCCAAATTTAGTTTGCTTTCCACTATACCATATTGATGTTTATCTATGATCACATCATTATTCCATCTGCCACTCAATAGCATTCCCACTGAACAGGAAAAATGGACCTCATCTCTGAAAGATTAGCTCTTAGTTCAGAGCTAATATTAGTAAGAAGTCAGTTAAGAATCACATTAGTGTTTAAAAAACCAAATAAATATATATCTGGACAATTCTTCAAAGAGAAACTTTTTATTGGCATATAAGCATCTTATAAGGTAAATAGATGGTTACAAAATATTTTGAATTTTATTAACTTTTTGTGGAAACAAGGTGAAATAATCTATAGGGAATAGGATTATAAGAACCATATTTTGTTTTCTTAAAAGTACTATAAAGAATCAGTACAGTAGCAACAAGGTGCAAAGAATTCCCAAGCCTCCTACAGTCATAACACTAGTATCAATGTCTGATTTCAAAACATCATCCTCCCCTTTTCCTCTAAAAATTTTGATGCCTGGTAAATGGGCTACTTAAACATTAAAGAGAAGTGGAAAATGTTTATTTTATAAAGAAACAATCCCCACTACCACCAGAGACTTTTGTTATGCCTCTTGAAGTAATTGTTGGCTCCCTCAAGAAGTAGGAAACACCATTCATGAAAAAGTCCATGTTAAGAAATCCTGAAGTTTTTTGTACAACTTCAGGGAAATCTTGCTAAATTTGAGTCTCATTAGGATGATTTTTCAAAAATCTCTGAAAAGGTAATTTGCTACATGTATTTATTACAAAGCCCACCTATCCCTATTGAAAGTTATAAATGGATAAAGTGCGAATCAAAAATTAATTATTTCTCTGAACTAAATGTTCCCTCCTCCCAAAGTCAACAGAATTAAAGCTAGTTGATAGTCATGCAGCTTTCACCCAAAATTAATATGTAAAAGTGACTGTGATGGCAAGAAACCATTGGTATACAATTCTATACATTGAACTTGCCTGACATATATCAGAGAACCCAAAGATAATATTTATAGGCTTTCAAAAGTGATGAGTTCGTCATAATCTTGATATTAAAAATCACAAAGGAAGCAAATGAAATCCCTAGGCCCAAAAGGCAGTGTGATATGGTAGAGAACAAGCCTTGGAATGAGGAAGATCTAACTGGAGTGAGGATCAACTTTGGACTGAGGAGATACTGACTGAGACTGGTGGGCAAAGTAATTAGCCTTTCAGTCCCCCAAGTAACTCTCACGATTAGAAATTGCCAATGTGCCTAAGTGGAGGACTTCCCAACATTGATAAAAATCATAGATCCAGATTTTTTTTAAAAATTAAAGAACTTATTTCTTCATTATTGTTGTTCAGTCATTTCCAGTCATGTCCACCATTGGGTGTTCTCTTGGCAAAGATAATGGAATGGTTTGCCATTTCCTTCTCCAACTCATTTTACAGATGAGGAAACTGAGGCAAACAGGGTTAAGTGACTTGTCCAGGGTCACATAGCTATTAAGTGTTTGAGGCTAGATTTTGAATTTAGGATGATATCTTCCTGTCTGTAAACCTGGCATTCTATCAACTGCACCAACTAGTCACTCCCACTTATTTCTTACTCACTCTGAAATGGAACAATCATTCTCTACCTTTTGATCAAGATAGCAAGATCTTGTGGGAAAAAGGCTTGATTATTGAGTCGGGATATCTTGGCTTTAGCCCTAGGCCTTAACAATGCATAACACTGGCTGAGTCATCTGATTTCTTAGGGTTTAAGTTTTCTCAGTTATAACATGAGATTGGTCTTAATGACTTCCAAGGTCCTTTGCTAGCTTCAATATTTTATCACTCTATTTACAAGTTATGAGATATTTAAAAAGTGATTATTATGCATTTTTGTTTTGATAACATCCATGTAATTTAATGGCATGTCACTGGTTATTTTTTTTTCTTTCTGAAATAACACAAAATAGTAACCACAGAAAGATGTCAGTCCTTCAAATAGTTTTTAAACATCATGAATTTTTTTTTTCCTTTCAAGAATAAATCTAATTTGAGCTTTTGCTTTGGTTGGATTTTTTTTTCAGTTAGACTATGGAATTCAGATTTGTCCTGACCATAAATAAGGAGGACCAATTGTCCTTTGATTTGAGGTTCACAAATGCAAAGTGAACTTTTGTTGCCGTATCTGAACTTTCCTCTATGAAATTGCAATTGCAATCTTGTATTGTCTCCTTTTCAACCCCCACCCAAAAGTAAAGTGTAAGCTCCCTGAGAGGAGGGATTGTTCAGTGTGTTGTCTTTCTATTCCCAGAATCCAACATAGTATCTGACATATAGTAGATAGCCTAATAAAAATGTTTATTGAAAGTAAATCCAAAACCCCAAATTACAAATACAAAAGTGACAGAATATCACAAGCCCAGTGGGTTAATGGATCTGAGAATAAGTTTAATTGTCTACAACCTTTCCTAAGACTTTTCAGCTTTCTCTCATTAGGATCCCTACATTTACAACACAATTAACATGGGTGGGCATCAAATTGCTGCAATGACTATTTGTGTTAATGAACTTGCTGTTTTGTTCTGCCTAGCTGTGGATGATTGATGGACTCCTAGGAGATAGTAAAGCTGGAATATTAATGAATAATGGAAAACTGATATTACTATAAACATTTGCATCCATCCCTTTAAAGGCAGAAAGATAGGGAGAAAGGGACAGAGAAGGAGAGGGGGGAAAAGGAGAGGGAGAGAGAGAGTGGGACAAAGAGAGAGACAGACAGAGAGAAAGAGAGAGAGAGAGAGACAGAGAGACAGACAGACAGAAGCAGAGAGAGAGAGAAACAGAGACAGAGAGAGAGAGATAGAGACAGAGACAGAGACAGAGAGATACAGACAGAGACAGAGAGAGAGACAGACACACAGAGATGAGATGAGAGACAGAGAGATACAGACACAGAGAGACACAGACACACAGAGATGAGATGAAAGACAGAGACAGAGAGAGACAGAGAGAAACAGAGACAGACAGAGAGACAGAGACAAAGAGATACAGACAGAGACAGAGATACAGACACAGACACACAGAGATGAGAGAGAGAGAGAGAGAGAGAGAGAGAGAGAGAGAGAGAGAGAGAGAGAGAGAAAGAGAGAGGCCTCCGAAGTCCTTTCAAAGGCTATGTGACTCAAATATAGAGTGGATTGTGAAAGCTGATCACAGTGTTTTTCCAGCCATAAATATAACCCCCCATCTTTGTCTATTTCCCTCTTCTTCTTTCTTTCCTCTTCCTCTTAAAAAAAGACACTCTATTGTTTTTGAAATTCCTATGAAAACTGAAGCAATCATTTGGACAGTTTTACCTTGCCAGCCAGAATGGCTGCTTGACTATTGTAACTAAGGCTTTCCTTTTGGTTTCACTTTTTAGTTTAAGGGATTTTCTTACAGTATTTTTTCTTGTAGAAACTTACACTCAGACCCTAAAAATTCTTGGCTGAATTGTTTTCAGAGAGAAACTCTCTGGCCAATTAACCTTGGCTAATTTTCTGACTAGTGCTTTGTTTAGCTCTCCTGGTTACTTTCACAAGGAGATTTTGTTTTTCACACTTGGAACATTTTCATATACCCACTGGTACTTTTTATTCCATCTGCATCATTAAACCTTTGAAGGTTCTGAATCTTTGGGTATCTGCATTTGGGTAAGGGGGTTATTCTCATTCTCCTGCTCCAGAGAAATGAAGCTCTGTCCGGCAGATTCCATTTTGGTGCAGTCATCACCCAAAATACCATCTTCTTCAGTTAAGAGCTTATTCTTAAGAAAAAAAGCAGATGTGCTCTCCATCTCAGTACCTGCTGGGATGGCTTGGAGCTGGGCTCCTTCTTTTTCTTGCAACATGGAAGTGTCCTCTCTGGACATACTTTCACCGGGTCCCATCGTTAGCAGTTGATCACTTTGGGGAACTTTATAATGATCTGCTTCAGTATTCCAGCCACAGCTAGTGGCTTCTGGCTCTGTTTTCTCTTCTCCTGAGAGCGTAACACCAGCTGGTTGAGTTTCACAGCTGCCCGCTTCTGGAGATTGCATCAAACCTGTACCGTTGGTCTCTAGACTGGAAGGAAAAGACACCTTGGCAGTAATCTCATCGAAAGTGCACTCTTCCCAGTGGGATATGGATGGTGGTTTGGCCTCTTGATCCACTTGGGTTTCTTCTTTGTTTTCCTCTTTCCCACCTTCTTTCCCCTCCTGGTTCACATCATTCCTCAGAGCTTCTTCTCTTTCCATCTGGGCAGGACCTGTTGGCACCTCGACAGTCACTGTCAACAAGTTCCTGATTTCACTCAGGGAGTCTGGGGCAAGAGTTTTTTCTCCAGACTGGTTGACATTCTCAGGAATTCCCCCAAGCTCCATTCCAGGT
The DNA here is from genome assembly GCF_016432865.1 of Antechinus flavipes. Taxonomy (NCBI): domain Eukaryota; kingdom Metazoa; phylum Chordata; class Mammalia; order Dasyuromorphia; family Dasyuridae; genus Antechinus; species Antechinus flavipes. The sequence goes on along the minus strand of NC_067401.1, from coordinate 410,079,502 downwards.
GTATTTCTGCTTAGGGGATCTACCTTTTCCTCTTGGGCTGCTAGACTCAAAGGGGATGAATCTGTTTCGTCAAACATCCCAGCAATAATCACTTTCTCACTGGTATTTAGAGAAGGGCTGGACAACAGGAAAGACATGCTTTCTTCCCTGGCAGAGGGATAAGCACACTCAGGTTGGTTCTCTGGTCTCTTCTCCTCGGATGTGAGGAACACTTCATTACTTGATGTTTCTTGGTCTAAAATTGCTTGCAGGCCTGTCAATGATTTCTTGGCAGGACTGGCCTGGTTGGACCCAGAGGGGGTTTTTAGATCAGTTAAACTGGACACACTCTCACAAGGCAAGGCCATGTTGTCCTCAAAAAGATTGTGCTTCTTAAGAACAGCAGCTTCCTTTATCACTGTGCAGGACCAGAAAGTGAAATGAAAAATTTACATCCCACTCTGAGCAAACTGAACATTATGTTTTCAGCCAGAACCCCAAGTACTCTCCCCAACCAAATACCACACACATTTGTAGGTCTATCTCAAGTCTTACCTCCTGTATGGTAGGATCACACTAGCCAGAGATGTTTTCTCCTTCCTCAGAATCCCTTCAGCCTTTAATATGGAAATAACTCATAATATGGACTTCTGAACTGCACTGACAGTTACATGCTTGCTGAGGGGAGGCTTATTCATCAAATGAGAGTGGGAAAGTTCTGGTCATTTGCCTTTATTTGGGATCATCCAAAGATATTAAATGGGCAGAAAGTTCTTCTATGAACTCCTCCTCTTATACTTTCATTTCTTTCTTCCTCTCTTTAGGCACTTTCATCCCCAACTCCTCCCCCAAAATATGTGTGTGTCTTTTGTGCATGCATGTATTTATGTACATACATATATACACACATATATGTATGTGTATACACACACACACACACACATCTTTCCTTTTCCCCTTCTATATCTATTGGTAATGGATTTATATTGATTCCCTGTATCCTGTTTCAGATTTTCCACTCCTTATTGGAGTCCTCACCATGATCAAGACTTAAGGAATGTCCCTTACCTTTCAAAGTTTCATCAAGGAGGGTCTGATACAAAATCTCCTCATAGACATTTTCAACTTGGATGACATTGGTATGATCTGCAAAGATAAACTGCTCATATTTCTGAAGCTCCTAAAGGGTTAAGGAGGAAAATGAGAGAAAAAAAGGTATGAGACAATGTTATTTCAGAAGAAGTCATAAAGGGGAGCTATCATATATAAGCTTTCCATATACAAGTTTCTTGAGGGCAGAAATGAATATTAGTTTTTTGCTTTATAATCCCAGTGCCTAGCAGTACCTTGCAGTTCATCAACAAGCATTTTTATAGTATGGCAGAAACTAGGCATTGACCCACACTTAACACCGTACACCAAGATAAAGTCAAAATGGGTTCATGACTAGGCATAAAGGATGAGATTATAAATAAATTGGAAGAGCATAGGATAGTTTATCTCTCAGACCTGTGGAAGAGGGAGGAATTTATGACCAAAGAAGAACTAGAGATCACCATTGACCACAAAATAGAAAATTTTGATTATATCAAATTGAAAAGTTTTTGTACAAACAAAACAAATGCAGACAAGATTAGAAGGGAAACAATAAACTGGGAAAACATTTTTACAATCAAAGGTTCTGATAAAGACCTCATTTCCAAAATATATAGAGAATTGACTCTAATTTATAAGAAATCAAACCATTCTCCAATTGATAAATGGTCAAAGGATATGAACAGACAATTCTCTGGTGAAGAAATTGAAACTATTTATAGACACATGAAAATATGCTCCAAATCATTATTAATCAGAGAAATGCAAATTAATACAACTCTGAGATACTACTACATACCTTCAGATTGGCTAGACTGACAGGGAAAGATAATGTGGAATGTTGGAGGGGATGTGGGAAAACAGGGACACTGATGCATTGTTGGTGGAATTGTGAATACATCCAGCCATTCTGGAGAGTGATTTGGAACTATGTTCAAAAAGTTATCAAACTGTGCATACCCTTTGATCCAGCAGTGTTTCTACTGGGCTTATACACCAAAGAGATACTAAAGAAGGGAAAGGGACCTGAATGTGCCAAAATGTTTGTGGCAGCCCTGTTTGTAGTGGCTAGAAACTGGAAAATGAGTGGATGCCCATCAATTGGAGAATGGTTGAGTAAATTGTAGTATATGAACATTATGGGATATTATTGTTCTGTAAGGAATGACCAGCAGGATGACTACAAAGAGGACTGGCGAGATTTACATGAACTGATGCTAAGTGAAATGAGCAGAACCAGGAGATCATTATATACCTCAACAATGATACTGTTTGAGGATGATTCTGATGGAAGTGGATCTCTTCGATAAAGAGAGCTAATTCAGTTCCAATTGATCAAGGATGGACAGAAGCAGCTACACTCAAAGAAAGGACATTGGGAAATGAATATAAACTGCTTGCATTTTTGTTTATCTTCCCGGGTTATTTATACCTTCTGAATCCAATTCTCCCTGTGCAACAAGAGAACTGTTCGGTTCTGCACACATATATTGTATCTAAAATATACTGTAACCTATTTAACATGTAAAGGACTGCTTGCCATCTGGGGGAGGGGGTGGAGAGAGGGAGGGGAAAAATTGGAACAGAAGTGAGTGCAAGGGATAATGCTGTAAAAAATTACTCTGGCATGGGTTCTGTCAATAAAAAGTTATTTAAATAAAAATAAATAAATAAAAATAAATAAATAAAAAGGAAAACAAAAAAAACAAAACAAAAAAAAAAAAAAACAAGCATTTTTAAACCACTCATGTTGTGCCAGGTATTGTGAAAGTAGGTGTAATAGTAGGTGTTTAATTGAACTGAATTGAAGACAAGGTAATATTGATCAATTGGATTGGGAGTCAGAAGATTGGAAATGCAAAAATCTGGACTTTCCTACTATCTTTGTGATCTTGGGCAATTCAAACTGGGCTCTCAGTTTTTCATCTGTAAAAGTGGGGAGGGGTAAGATTAGATGGCCTCTAAGGTTCCTTCTAGTTCTAGAGCTATGGTCCAATGGACAATTCATTGGCTCTACTCTGGATCTGTAGGATTTAGAATTGTTTGTAGATCATAGCTTTAAAGCTAGAAGAAATTTCAGAGGACACCTAATCTAACCTGAGTCCCAGAGAAGTGAAAGAAAATGTTCAGGTTTCCATAGTAGTAGAAAGCAAGCAAAGCATGGATTCAAATTCAGGTCCTTTGCTTCCACATACCCAGGGCTCTTTCCACAAGACCCATTTGGCCTTCCTCAATGACAGCTACCATCAAATATTTGAAGAGTTCTTGTGTGAGAAATGGATGTGACTTGTTTCCATCTCATTCTAGAATGCAGGACTTAGAACAATAAAAGAAAGGCACGTACAGATTTGATCTAAAGAAAAATTTCCTAACAATTAGTGCTGTTCAAAAGTAGATAAAATGCTTCAAGAAAGGAGCAGACTCCCTCTCCATAGAACTGAAAGTGAAGGCTTCTCAGGAATGCCAGAAAGATGATTCCAATTCAGTAACAAAGGGGATAAGATAATCTCCTTTCCAAATCTGAGATTCTGTGATTTAATTTAAAGAATACAGATTGTAAGTGGAAAAGCTATAGGCTGTGTGTATTACCAGAGATAATAGAGCTGAATATGGTATAGAAGGATCTGAATTCCAATCCTGCTGCTGACCTTGGACAAATTACAGTATCTCTGGTCCTGGAAATTTCCTTCCAGAAACTTCAATCTGATCCTTCAATCTGTATATTGAAGAGGTTGGATTCTATGATCTTTAAGGTCCCTTCCAGTTCTAAATCCATGATCATATACTTAGTTCCATGCTTATTTCACATTATCTGGGATCTTGGTAGGAAGGAGAGAAAAGAAACAGAATATTGATGGGATAGATGGGGTAGTTCCATACTTATTTCACATTATCTGGGATCCTGCTAGAGAGAAGAGAAAAGAAGCAGACTATATGGATGGGGTCCCTTGTGTAGAAAACCATCATAAAAAACTAGATTTTGAAGGCAAGCCTTTTGGATAGTTTCATCCAACTACATCTACATCAAAGCATTGTGCTAGTTAGGGATGTATTTAAAAAGCATGAGAAGAAGCAGGTTACAGGATATATATAGATAGCTGAAAAGTCTCTGTACTATAGCCAAGGAATCTGCATATCCTAGGGGAATCTATCCGCACTAAGAAAACACAGAGTTTTCTGGAGATGAGTACTAAGACTAGGGCATGGAGAAGGAGCCAGTTAAGTCAAAGAAAGAGGGTATTTGGGGGATGGTGTCCAGGACCTTAAAATTTTGCTGTAGTTTTTATCAAAACTCCATTCTTTCCTCCAAAAAGTAGAGTGTAAACACTGAGCATTGTTTAGAACATATAAATGATGGTCTCCATTCTGTAATCACCAAGTATGATATACTAGAGCTCCCAATTGCCATTGTACTGTCAGGTCAGATTTCCAGATGGCACCAGTTACTTTTTCCCTCACAGTTCTACAGACAGTTCTGTGGGATCAGGGATATTTTTTCCTAATAGCATAGCTCACACATTTATTTTGGGGCATCAGGAAGAAATTAAACCTCATACTTAAAAGATTGGTCAATAAAGACCAATCTTCTCACCCTCCTCAATATGTTCATGGAGAAAATAATATTTTGTGTAGGAAAGCTCTTAAAATATTGTTTAAGACCTTATTAACTTATAAATTTTTGGAATAGGGGCATAAGAGCACCCCCCCCAACATTACCCTAGAACAGTAAGTCTCAAAGAAAAGTTGGTACCATGACATGTAATAGGATTGAGCCTATGGCTTTCTCTTCCAGGACAAGACCTTCAGTATTCAAAGCCTGACCATTTGTTATTGTTTGTACATCTATAGCCAAGTAAAAAAAAATGCTCTGACTCACTACTGATTGCAGAAACAATTCTGAGGTACTACTGTGTACCTATTAGACTAGCTAATGGGACAAAAAAAGGAAAATGAAAGATGGTGGAGGGGTAGGGAAAATGAGACATCATTGCTCTGTTGGCAGAGTTGTGAACTGATCCAATGATTCTGTAGAAAATTTGGAATTATGCCTAAAGGGCTATAACATCATTTATACCCATTGACCTAGCAATTCTACTACTAGGTTTGTATTCTAAAAAATAAAAATAAATAAAAAACAAAAAATGGAAAATGGAAAAGAAAAATGAAAATGTAGAAAATATTTTTAACAGTTTTTTTTTTTCTGGAGGCAAAGAATTAGGAAATTGAGGGGATGCCCATCAATTGGGGAATGACTGAATAAATTGTGATATGTAATTATGATGAAATACTATGATGCTATAAGAGATGATGAGCAAGATGGTCTCAGAAAAATCTAGAAAGACTTGCATGAGATGATGCAAAGTGAAATGTATTGTGTACAATGTAACAGCAATATTGTAAGATGATCAGCTGTGAATGAGTTAGCTATCCTCAATGATACAATGATCCAAAATAACTTTGAAAGACTTATGATAAAAAGTACTGTGTATCCCCGGAGAAAGAGCTGATAGTGTCTGAATACAGTTTGGAGCACACTTTTTTTTTTTTTTTTTTAACTTTCTTTGTTGTTCTTAAAGGTCTTGCTTTTGGTCTATACTTTCTTTTACAATATGACTATTATAAAAGTGTTTTGCATTACTACACATGTATAAACTATATTAAATTGCTTGCCTTCTCAATGAAGGAGGGGATGGAAGGAGGAAGGAAGAGAAGCTGGAACTCAAAGTTTTAAAAACAAATGTAGAAAACTACTTTTACATGTAACTGGGGAAAAGTAAAATACTAAATAAAACCCCAAATGTGACAACATCCCTTAGTAACTGTCAGATCTCTCAGAGATTGAAATTCATAAAGCAGAATTTTATTTCTAACTTTCAGGGGGAACTGATGAATAGATCAGAAATCTTAGCCAGGGTCAAAGTAATTTTTGTTGATTTGTAGGTCCATAGATCTAGAGGCTAAAGGACCTAGAAGGCCATCAAACTCCTTTAATATGTTGTGTCCCTGGTTAGAATGTGATCTCATGGAAGGTATGGGTTATTTTTTTTTTGCTCATATGTGTATTTCCAGCATCTAGCCAAGTGTTTGGCACATAGTGAATGTTTATGGGATTTGATTTTTCAAACCCCTCATTTTATAGATAAGGAAAATGAGGCTCAGAGAGGGTAAGGTCATACAAACAGTCAGCTTGAAAAATAGAATTTGAACCTAGATTCTTTAATACCAGTGACTAATCTTCCCACTGTGCTCCATATCACACAGCCTATTTAAGGCATAAGCTGAAGGAAGGACATGAGAAACATGGACCTCCTGTGTTTTACCATATTATGGTACCACTGCCTTTTCTCTTCTCTGACAAGACCATTAATGGTACTCCAGTCTCAGACTTTGGTTTTTGACCAGCCTGAAAACACCTTCCTCTAAAGGCATTCCTGAAATTCTTTCAGTCTCTAACTATTCTGCTAAGCTAGTGGAAGAAGCAAGTAGCATTATTGTTTTTTCCTCCTGAGCATCTGGTTGGGAGGCCACATCTTTTCTTTCTCTTTTTTGGGGAAATAGATGAAAATTGGGGCAGAGGCGTGGGAGGGGGAACAATAAAAATTAAAGTTAATGCCAAGCCTCTTCTCTTCTTGTTCATCAGTAATACAAATCCCTTCATTCAGCATATTTATTCTCCTTCTGTACTACACATATCAAATAAAACCAATATGGTCCCAGAGAGGTACTGATTTCTGATCCAATTTCATCTTTGTAGGGGTTGTGTAAGTGTGTACCCACAAGCTTGTTAAAATTCATGTTTTCCATAAACTTGCTAAGTCTTATGAAATACCTCCTAGAAAATTCATGAAATACTTCAAGGAAATCATATTGTTTTATTGGCCAGTATAAAAGACACTAGAAATATCTGACTGGGAAAATGTGTTGAAATATAAATTCAGGTTTTCTTCACTTGGAGCAGTGATTCACTTGGACTCAAGAATACCATGAAACTGTCAAACATCTTGCTGGATATTTCCCAATCTTATTACACCTTATTTCTGTTCCCGTACTATAGGGTCAAGTTCCACTAACTTCCATGTGGTTCCTCAAACACGACACTTCATTCCCCATTTTCTTGCTTCTGCGCAGCTTGCATTTCTCCCCTCTGCCAAATCTGGAATGCACTTCTTCTACACCTGAGCTGTTTAGACACCATCTCAGTTTAACTACAACATTCTACACAAAGCCTTGTCAGACCTGCCCCATCCTCTGGCAGAGAGTGCCCTTCAAGACCTTCTGCAGGAAGCCTTTCCCATCTCCCTTCATCCTACTGATTTCCTTTGTTGACTATTTCCAATTTGTCTTATGAATAACTTGTTTGTATATGTTCATTTGCTTGTCTCTTCCATTAGATTGTGAACATCTAGAGGACAGGGTCTGTTTTTTCCCTTTCTTTGTATCCTCAGCACTTAGCATAGTGTCTGATACTAATGGGTACATACTAAATGCTTATTGACTGATTGACCTGCATATACAAATCTCCTTGTATTTAGTATGAATATATATATACACATACATTGTCTCCCCCAATAGGATAAAACTCATCAATAATAATATTTTGCTTTTGTCCTTGTATGCCCCAGCACCCAGCATAGCACCTAATATAGCACCTAATAAAAGCTTATTGAGGAGCATTTGCTGGCACAATGGCTAGAGTACTGACTCTGAAGTAAGGAAGACCTAACTGTGTGATTCTGGGCAAGTCACTTAACCCTGATTGTCTATTATAATAATAACTATAATAATAAATGCTTATTAATTGATGGATAAAATTCAAACACACTGAAGGTAGAAAATCTCTTAGACCTTATATCAAAAAGGAAAGAAGGTCAGTGTGTACAATTTGTTCTTAACGAACTCATACTGGTTTCATAAGAAAGACCACTTATTTTTGTTTGTTTGTTTAAATATATACACCTAAATTCTTGGAGGGATTAGGGATGAGACCAGTGATTTCCTTAGTACAGGAAACTTCCAGGTGAGTAAACACCTTCTACCAATGCAGGCCAGCATCTGTTCTCTAATTTGTAGTTTTAAAAGATCTTAGCTTAAAGAGGTCAAAGTCTTCCATTTCATCCAGAGTCATCTCCTGTCATCTTGATCTATATCTGGCCACTGGACCCAGATGGCTCTGGAAGGGAAAGAGAGGCAGGTGACCTTGCACAGCCTCCTTCACTGAAATCCAATTCACTTGCATGTCATGGCGTCACCTCCCTGGTGTCATATGGTTGTCTTCGAGAATGGAGGACAAACAGCAATGACAAAGAAGAACAATCTCTGGGTGAGTGTTAGAGAGTAGCCTGGGGGCTCTAAGTTAAGTAACTTGTCCAGGTTGACATAGCCAGTATGTATCAGAGGCCTGCCTCCAGCCTAGACTGCATAGGTTCCATTTAACAAATGTGTATACAATAGAGACTCATTGCCTGAGGTACTGCAAATTAAAACTTAACATACTCTACATACAGACCTTTCAGGGCTCTTCCCTGAATCTGGTTTATTTTTCACGACAGTAGTTTCCCTTCAACACATTTTCATCAGGTCTACTGGAAAGAATCCTTGACCTGGATTTACATTCTGCAGAGCAATTTGGAACTATGTCCAAGGGGCTATCACACTTGCATACCTTTTGATCCAGCAGTGTTACTACTGAACCTATATCCCAAAGAGATCTTAAAGGAGGGAAAGGGACCTGTATGTGCAAGAATGTTTATGTCAGGTCTCTTTGTAGTGGCCAGAAACTGGAAACTGAGGGGATTTCTGTCAGTCAGAGAATGGCTGAATAAGTGCTGGTATGTGAATGCTATGGAATATTATTATTCTATAAGAAACGACCAGTAGGATGATTTCAGAGAGGCTTGGAAAGAATTACATGAGCTGATGCTAAGTGAAGTGAGCAGAACCAAGAAAACACTGTACACAGCAACAATAAGATTATGTGAAGATCTGAGGAACATGGCTTTTCTCAACAATGAGGTGATTCAGGCCAGTTCCAATAGTCTTGTGATGAAGAAAGTCATCTCCATCCAGAAAGAGGACCATGGGGACTGAATGGAGCATAACATAGTATTTACGCTTTTTTGTTGTTGTTTGCTTACTTTTTTTTCCTTATCTTTTTTTCCCTTTTTGATTTGATTTTTCTTGTGTAGCATGATAAATGTAGAAATATGTATAGAAGAATTACACATGTTTAACATATATTGCATTCCTTGCTGTCTGGGAGGGGGGAAAGAGAGGGAGATACAAGGTTTTGCAGGGATGAATGTTAAAAACTATTTTTGTATGTTTTGAAAATTAAAAAACTATTATTTAAAAAAAAATCCCAAAGATCCTGGGTTTGAATCCTGACTCTGAAACTAATTATGTAATTACTTATGTAATCTCTATTTCATTTAGGCCTCAGTTTCCTCACTTTAAAATAAAGCGGTTGGATTAAATGTTTAAAGTCCCTTTTCTCTCATAATCTATTTGGAATATGATCTATGGTCAACTGAAAAGTTCCAAAGGCACTTTAATTTCAAAGGACAAGAAAAAATATATTGCTTTTTTGATTGAGGTAATGGATCGAGCAGGGAAAGGAAAAGAGGGATTCTATCCATCACTGTTTACCTTAGACAAGTAGCCTCACCTTTCCAGGAAGTTTGATCAAGGGCCTACCATGCCATTTGTAGGTGTTTGTGCCGTCCTAGGACACAAATTTGTGTCCCACTAAGGCATCAAGTTCAGCAGTGAATGCTGGATGTTATATTAGGTGTTCTCTAATAAATACCTGAGGGGATAAATGGCATTAGGTCAGGCACTCTGTGTGATATGAATTCCTCACTGGGGAAAAGTGAGCTCTCCATGGCATGCTTATTGCAGGGAGATTCCCTGGTTTATGTGATTTATTGAGGTATTCCTTCCCTCTGCCCTGGTCTGATTTTCTTCATGTTATTCTGTTAGCCCTTCCATAACAACAACAACAACAAAAATCTTTTAATCCCTTAGCTTTTCAAGGATTTCCAGCAATCTGAAAGTTCAGAATCAAAATGTACCAAATCATATCCTTAAGTGATTAGCTTGATAAACCTTGCAATTGCTCATGCCGGGGTTTCACCACAGATTGCTATCAAAGAAGCATCTGGCTTAGGGAGTCATTCAGCAATAATATATGAAGACATTTGCCTAGAGGTCACTGGTCTACAACAGGTGATCACCACTCAACAGCTGTTCCATGCAATGACACTACATGGCAATAAATGGATTTTTTTTTAAAGCAACCTCAGAGAAAAGCCAAAGTTCATATGTGAAACTCATTCTCCTACCCTTTCGTGGTAACTATATAAATGAGAATCTGCATTGCTGTAGGTAGGGAGTTGATTTTAGCATAGGGAACACCTGGGATCATATCTCACCTCTGACACATAGTGAGTTTGTCACTTGACTTCACTTAAACCCTCAGTTAATCTGACCATTTCCACTATATCCTACATCTCAATTAATTCCTTGAAAAAGTCAATTGTACTAGGTGTGTACATGTTCTCTCCTTTTACTTCTAAACTCTATGTAATTTATCTTCTTACCTCAGCATCCCTTTCTAAAGTTACCAGTGATTTTCTAATTTCTAAATTGAATAGCCTTTTTTTAGTCCTCATTCTTTTTGGCTCTCTGCAAGCTCTGTCACTTGACTAATTTTTCCTCTTGAACACTGTGTCCTCTCAGGATTGCGATACTGTTCCTTCAGGTTTTCTGATTGCGCCTTCTCCATCTATCTAGTTCTAACAACTTGTGATCTCATCAGCTCTCATGGAATTAATAAGCACCTCTCCTCAGATTATTCCCAGATCTATACAATCGGCTCTTATTTCTCTCCAGATATATAATCCCACATCACAGAATGCTTTTTGACATCTAGATCCAGATGTCTCATAGACACCTCAAACTCAATATATTTAAAACAGAAATCATTATTATCTTCCCCAAACTCTCCTCTCTTCCTAAATTTCCTATTACTATTGAGGTTGCCATCAAATATTTTCAGTTTCCCATAACCTTGGTATCCTCCTTGACTTCTCACTCTTACTTATCCCATGTATCTAATCAACTGTCAAATCTTGTTTCTACCTTCATAGTATCTTTCCTATATTCCTTCTTCTCTTTTCCCACACAGCTGCCACATTAGTTCAGACCTTCATCACCTTCCACCTGGAATGCCGCAACATTCTCCTAAATGATCTCACTGCCTCAAGTTTTTCTGAACTCCAACTTGTCATTTACTTAACTTAGTTGCCAAGGTAATTACCCTAAATCACAGATCTGATGTTATCACCCAACCCCAAAAATAACCCCCAAAACAAACTTCCAGTGGTTTCCCATTATTTCTAGATTAAATAGTTTAGCATATGGAGTCATTCACAACTTGGGCCCTTCTTACCTTTCCAGTCTTTCCCTCCTTACACACTTCCATTCACTTATCATTCCAGCTTACTTGCTGTTCATCCTAAATGACATGCTTCTTCAATTCTGTGTTTTATGTTGTCTATCCCTCGTTTTTGGAGTACTGGGATCCTTCACCTCTGTTTCTTTGTCTTGTTGGTTTCCTTCAAGACTCAGATCTCACATTTATCAAGATATCTTTCCCAGGCCCAGTCACTACTAGTATCTTTATTCTGAGATTATCTTCTATCTACTCTGTATGTATCTGGTACATATATTTTTACATATTAGAAAGCAAGCACCTTTTGGGGCAATAATCATGTTTTTACCTTTCTTTTCCAAGCATTTAGCATGATTTCTGGTTTCTATAAACTCTTAATATATCCTTGTTGCCTGATAAACTTGCATTGCCCCTAGGAAACTTTCCAGGACTCCAACCTATCAAAATGACATTCATCTACCTCAGTAGAGGGAGTTCCTTATTAGGGATAAGTTTTGAGAGGAAAAACGACCCCCTCCAATTGGAAGAAGATTTTCTATGACAATGCTATGCATGTAAAAGTATTAATGATTTAGTTTTTTTTTTTCCAAGATCCTTCAATCCCCAAAGTTAAACTTTACAGATTTATGAAACTCTTTTCCTGAGGCAATTGGAGTTGTGACTTGCCTAGAGTCAAGTGTTAAGTGTCTGAGACCAGATTTGAACTCAGGTTCTCCTGACTTCAGGGCTGGTGGGTGCTCTATCCACTGAGCCACCTAGCTACCCCAATTTAGGAAACTCTTAAAATTTGCTAGTTTTGAGATGAAAAAAAATGTCATCTTCAGCTCCTTATTCTCATGTGTTTTGTCATATAGTTTTTTCTCCCACATGTCTATTTGTGTAAATAAAGGATTTCTAGGTCATTACACTCCATATGGAGTGGTATAAACCCCAGATTCTCAAGATGTGAATTGTGACCTTATATGGGATCTCAAAACTGACTGTGGGAGATTACAAAATTATGATTTATTATCAGTAAATGCTTGATTTGTGTACCTATTTTATACACATATATCTCTATTTACATAAAAATTTCTCAGCTGAAAGGTCATGAGTGGGAAAAGTTTAAGAAGCTGTGGTATAAAGAACCTAATGATGCCAAGGAGATCAGGGTTCCCAGTGGATGCCAAATTGTTCCCTGTAGACCTGAGTCTTTTCTTGCCATTGATTTGATTGTGGGGGGAAAAAACTATATTGGACTCCATTATAACCTTGATAATGGAGGACCAGTATAACCAGGAAAATGGGTGCCCCATTATAAAAAGTATTTTTAAAAACTGCATGTTTGTCAAAATTGGGTGAGATATGATATGATTTATGATATCTCAAATCTGTAGCAATAAAAATATGACAGAAAAGTCCAATGATGCTGAGTGTCTAGATAGAGTATCTTCCAAACCAAGAAGTTAGGAATAACCATTAAGTCTTTAAGTCTTTGTTCTTAGGCCCTTATCTGCATGGAACTTAATAATTTAATAGCTAGAAGTTACATGGAGCCTGCTATGTGCCAGGTACTCTGCTGAAATGCTTTCCAAATATCTCCTTTGATCCTCACAACACACTTAGGAAGTAAGTGCTATCATTAACACTGGCACTTGAGGAAACTGAGATTATGTGATTTTCTCAAGGTCACACAGCTAGTATGTATCTAAGGCTGGATTCAAACTCAAATATTTCTGAACCAAGTCCAGCACCCCATTCACTGTACCATCAAGCTGCTAAAAACTTCAGTTTAACAAATATTGATTGGATTGACCCCTAAGCCTGGAATGTACTCTCTCCTCACCCCTGCCTCTTAGAATTCCTACCTTCCTTCAGTGTGCTGTTTATGTCCCATCTCTTACAGGAAGCCTTTCCTCATCTCTCTAGTTATAATTTCTCTCTCCTTCCTTCTCAATTGATCATTTATAAGCTTCTCTGATTTTATGTTGTATTTTTGCTCCACACTAATTCTTCCCCCTCTTCCCCAGCAAAATGGAAGCTCTAGGAAAGCAAAGTCCATAGTTTGGTTTGATTTCATCTTTGGATTCCCAGTACCTTGCCCATAGTTGTTGGACTGCAGTACATTGGAACCTGGGCTCTTTAAGAATAATATATTCAGTCTCTTACTGGCTTGCACGTTGACGCCAATGCCTTTTGCATTGTGGGCAGTGTGATCTGAACCAGCGCCTCTTGAAATAGCATCTTCCGGATGGTACTGCTATCATAATCATATTGCTGTCAATACAAAGACAGAAGCATATGTTAAATAATAACACCACAGTCTGGTGAAACTTTTCTTTAAAAAATAATCTACAACAACAAAACACCCAGCAACCCACAGCATCTCACTTTCTTATTTTTGGCATGGTATTTTATTTTCTAAGTATTTCAGAGGCTTTTTCCAGGTAATTCCCACTTCTATTTAGTGAAATGATTAATAATAATTAAGATGATGTTAAAATAACATTTTGGAAATTGTGTGATATATTAGTGTGGGTTGCAAAGATTTAGCAACTGCTAGATGTCTAAAAAGATAAAAATTATGTGGCTAGGAATACATACCAAGAGGTCAGTTTCTATTATAAAATAGCATGATAAATCACAGTACTACAAATGTAAATTCCAAAATATGATTGAGAATCCAATAATTCAATTTTGCTGGAACTGGAGCATAAGATAGAACTGTAATCCACAGCTGCCTTGACATAATATTGATATATAAAAATTCAGAAACATTTTCAGTAGACATTGTCAAATCAAATACTCATAATATCAAGCTTCTATGAAATAATTAATCGAGTATATATTACATAGCATTTTAAGGTATTCAAAATGCTTTTCAAATAATATCTCATTTTATCCTTACAATAACTCAGAAAAATAGGAGCTATTTTCACATATTCCCCTTTTACAGATGATGTATTATATAGCACTTTAAGGTATTCAAAGTGCTTTACAAATAGTATCTCATTTTATTCTCACAATAACTCAGAAAAATAGGAGCTATTTTCACATACGCCCCTTTTACAGATGTATTACACAGCACTTTAAGGTATTCTAAGTGCTTTACAAGTAGTATCTCAATTTATCCTCACAATAACTCAGAAAAGTAGGTGCTATTATCACTCCCCTCTTCTTACAGATGAGGAAGCAGAGGTTAAGTGAGCTGTTCAGGGTTACACGATAATTGCCTGAGGTCATATTTGAACCTCTTATTCTAGGTCTAGCATTCTATCCACTGTGACACCTAGTTGCCTCTGAAAGAAAAACTTTCAAAGATAAAGAACTAGTGAAAAATTTTAAACCACTTGGGAACCGAAGGATGTATATGTCACCTCTTTTGTTCCTTCTGATAGCAGAATTGTCTTAAACATGTTTTTAATGAGTTTACAGAAGGTGAAATTATATTTTGATGCTCTTATTCAGTTACAAGAAGCGAACATTTTATATACCTCCTAAGAGTTCACAAAATATTAGCTATAAAAGAAGCAAGCTAGCAACTTGTCCTTAGACTTTATAGGAGACTCCTAAAAAAATAACCAAACTATAATAGCAGCAGTAGCAACAATGATAACGATGATGATGATGATGATGATGATGATGATGATGATAAAAGCAAAAATAACAGACATTTATGTAGCTCTACATAGGGACAAAATACTTTACATTCATTAAATCATTTGATTCTCAACAAATATCTGAGGGGATATTTTTTATTACAATTTTATGGATAGGTAAATGAGATTAGAGAGGCTATGGGAATGCCCATGTGGGATGACATAATCGGTAAATCAAGGATTCTTTCTGCCAGATGCTCCTGATTCCATCCAATAGGAGTAAAACTGAAACCTGACAAAATGAACATGGTTTTTCTACATCCTAAGTGAATTTGAGGACAGGTCAAGTTTTTAAAGTTCATTTCTAATAACTTTTTGTCTCAAACTTAAGTCTATTTGATATACACAACAACTTACATTCATTGTACGATAGAGGGTGTGCCTTAGAAGGACCCCTTGTTTCTCCTCTAAAAGAGAATATGGAGGAGGCATTTGTTCTGACACTGACCCTGCTTAGTTGATAAGGGATGAACTAGCCTTGCCCTGAGCACCCCCTTAACTTAGTACCACCATAGTAAGGGGGATTGAATCTTGGCTGATTATCCCACTGAGCCATGATTAAGTGATCATCTGGAAAGATGTGACCAGCACAGATTTGGGTGCTAGGAGATCTGGATCCTAGGCATGAGTTGTAGGTTATTGTATAACCATGTAACATGATTTCCTTATTTTTTTGAACCTCAGTTGTCTCATTTTTAAATTAAAGGGTTGGAGTGGATGATCTTCTGAGTTCCTTAGTCTTTCATTTTAGGATTCCAAAGTTGCCATCATTGGTCCTATATCTTTCAGCCCTGTAATAATTTCTATGCTTTTTTATTCAATAAAAAGTAACATTTCATTTAATGCCAATGTTCTGGCCTCCAGTGTCTGCTCTTGCTAATGTAGCTTTACATTTCAAGGATCAATTCTGCATTCGTGTCTGGTCTGGTCTATTGCCTTGATAGATGCAATTTAGAACCACTTTAACAAGTTACTAAATTAAGTTTCTTTCCCAGAAAATGAATAAAACATACTAAAAGTAAATGATTTCATCTGGCATGCTCTCTGGACCAATCTGGGGTTATATTAAGCCATCACTTCATGACTATCTTTTAAAAAGTTGGTGGCAAGGGACCTGTATTTCTACAAGGATCCACCAGATGGCAGAACAAACACAAAAGCCCCAGACTGGGGGAAAATACTGACCAATTTATTTGTTTATAATTATGAAAAGCATTTCAAAGAAGGAGGGAAAGGGAGGGGGGGAAAGGGGAGGAATAAAGACAGATTAATAAGGGAAAGAAAGGGAAAGAAGGGAGAGGGATGGGAAGAGCAGTAGGGGAGGAAACACGATTGATTTCTTTGAGTATATGAGGTATATTTGAGTATATTATGAGAGTATATTTGAATATATGAGCACGTGGAAAAGGAATTAGATTTGTTCTGCTTGATTACAGAGGAAGCTAAACTAAGAGCATTTAATGCTTGGAAATTGCAACAAGGACTTTTCACTCATTGAAAAAATTTCCCAACAATTAGAGCTCCTCTACAGTGGAATGGCTGCCTCAGGAAGTAAAGAATGGGTGGTGGAGCACTCATTGGGTATAGATGGGGTCAAAGTGATTCTTTTGTTCAGTTATAAACTCAATAGTCTCCGGGGTTCCTGCCAATTCTTAATAGTCTGTAAAGGATAGAGAAGTAAAGGGAAGGAGATAAAAAGTGTGGGAAGACATTTTACAGTTAGCTTAAGAAATATAGGAATGGCCATCTTGTTTTATACAGTACTTCCATTGAAATAAGGGAGATATTTTACCTTTAAGACTCGTTTCTTGACTTTTTCAATGGCGGTTGAGATTTTGGACACGTCTCCTTGTTGATGGGGTGATAGAAGCTGCTCAAAAGTGTAGACTGCATTTTCCATGAGCTAGAAATCAAAGCCAACATACAGAGCTAAAGTGACAGCTGATTGGAGGTGCTGCCCTTATGTTCTATAGCATTCATTTGGTCCCCCTCTTCTCCCCTATCCCCCTCCATTATCTAAATTAGAGCAGTTCCTGAAGTAAGAAAAATCTGGTTCTCCAGGCACTAACTGCTCCAAAGCTGAATAGTTTCTGATATGGTAACCTAAAACTCTTTCCATGTGTCTGCCTTCAGAAATAAGTCTCTTAATAGCCAGGATGAAAACTGTAAGGTTACATTCTCGTTTGGGATTTTTTTTTTATCTGATATCCTTTCCCCTCCCCCCCCCCAATTTGAATGGAATCAACAAATTAACAATTGTTTATTAAGTGCCTACTATGTGCCCTGCATTGTGCTAAGTGCTGGGAATATAAAAGACAAAAAAGAAACAATCCTTACTCTCAAGGAGCTTATATTCTAAGAGAATATTAACATATTTATAAATATAAGATATAGATATAGATATAATACAAAGGGAATGGAGGGCACATTAACTGGGGGAATCAGGGAAGATTTAATGAAGAAAAGATTCTATCAAAGATAGAATCTAGGAGTATCAAGGGATGGAAAGAAAGAATATTCTGGTCTTGAGGGGCACATCACTGGCCATGGATGTGGGAAATGGAATGTCACCTCTGGGGAAGAGCAAGTTAAGCCAGTTTGGCTGTAATTTGGGATATATGAGGAAGAATGATGTATAATTAGCCCAGAATGACAGGCTGGAGCCAAGTTGTAAAGGGCTTTAAATGCTAAAGTTAAAGTTTTATCCTAAAGAACAACTGGAGATTCTTGAGTAGAGGAGAAAAGAAGTCAGTCTTGTTCTTTAAGAAAATCAGTTTGTCAGCTTTGTGGAGTGTGGATTGGAGAAGAGAGACTGGATCCAGGAAGACCAATTAGGAAGCTATTACAATAATCTACATGAGAAGTGATGAAAATTTAAAATAAGATAGTGGCTTTGTGAGGACACAGAAGAAGATACATACAAATAGAAGTGGATGCAGAAACATTTATTGACAGATTAGATATGTAGGGTGAGTGAAGGTGTGTTTGTGAATCTGGATGACTGGAAGGATGTTGTTTCCATCAACAGAAAGAGGGGAATTTGGAGAGGGGATGATTTGGGGGGAAGGATGACTTCTACAATTGTACAATTTTAGTTTGAGATGGCTATACAACATCCAGTTTGAAATGTACAGTGGGCATTTCTAGGGCATAGTGGGCAGTTTCCTATTTCCATCCTCCTTCTCCATCATGGTTCAAGAGACAGCTGATGGCTACATATATAGATTTAAAAATTTTTGAATTTGCCCAGAATCACACAGCTAGCTAGTAAGGATCTGAAGCCAGATTTGAAGGGCCAGTACTCTATCCACTGTGTCACCTAGCTGCCCCTAGAAAAGTAGATTTTAAAGTCATCAGTTGAGATATTGTAATTGAACTGAGGGCAGCTCACAAAATCACCTAGTGAGAGAGCTTAGGTAGACCAAGCAAAAGAAAAGAGAAGACAAAGCAAGAAGGAAGCCTTGGTGGTACAATCAGTTATGACTTGGATGATGAATGAATAAGGAAGACTGCGAAAGAGTGGCTCCATTGGTTGGAGAAGAACCAGAAGCGAATAATGTCATAAAAACCAAAAGAGTAGAGAGAATATTTAGGAGGATCATATAATCTTTCCTACCTCCATTTTCTACATTCTTTAAAGTTTGCCTGAGGTGGAAAAGAAAAAATAGCTATATTTAATTTTAGTTTATTGAATGGAATTCTATTCCATTGATTTCTGATAGTTTTAGTTCTGCTCTGCTGATTCTTAGTGGATAAAAAGGATCCAGAATGATTGTTCCTACTTTCCCTTTTTGCTATTTCCTCTTCCCTCCAGAATTTTTCACTTCTCTTTAGTGGTCCAGAAACAGAATGTAGGATGATAGTGGAACAAGTTTTGGGCTCCTACCACTGAGGAGAAACCATGCTGGGACTTTCCTTTCCTCCCACTCCTACCAAATCTCCAATCCTACTAGGAAAAGTCCTATCAAAGACTAGCTCCTTTAGAATGAGGAATATTTGTTCTCTCTTCCTTTCCACCCCAACTCCTGCCAAACCTTCAATCCTACTGGGAAAAGTCTCATCAAGACTAGGTCCTTTAGGACTGGGAATCTGTTTTCTGTCTCGTATATTGATCTGCTACACTTTTCACCATTCCTACCTCTCTCAGGGGAATGCCCTTATTTCACTCACTTCTTGCATGTAGTTTTGAGTCCTCTGTACCACCAAGTCAATGTGGGGGAACTTGAAGCGGCTCTTGAGGTCTTGGAGTTGTTCTTGGAGTAGATTGACTTTCAAGTAACAAGGTTCCATCTTTACTGAGTTCAATGGGAGATTCATCAGCTGGTCCAAGTGCTATAATTTGGTGAAGAAACAAAATAATCTTGAGGTAGAGGAAGCTGATTTCAAGGAATGCATCCTAAATTTCCAAGGACTCTTTACATGAATGTATCTTTAAGGTTAAGGACCACAAAATCTACAAATTGTCATATTTTTCTGCTCTGTTGCAGAGTGGGTAAAAAGGACTCAGTCTTTGTTCCTGCTTTCCCTTCTTGGTATTTCCTCTTCTATACAGAATTTTTTACCTTTCTTTAGTGAATAAGGAAACAGCACTTGGGGAGGCAGTGGTTCCTGATATTAGAATAACCCTATTGATAGACGAGATAGAGAATTGTGGAGAAATCCCAGTTTTAGCTACTCCTTATAGAGCTTCAGGAAAATTCAGGTTATAGAATATCAAAATTTGAAGGGGCATCAGAATTTTATCAAACTAATCAATATCTGAATAGGAATGCCATGTGGGGCATTACTTAGCCTACAACTGACAATTTCCACTGATAAAGAATTTAATATCTCTTGAGGCAATCCATTCTACTTTAAGATAGCTCAAATTGTTTAAAAGCTTCTCCTTCTCTTAAGCCTAACAATGATTTCTGGCAAAAGTCATTATAAAAAGGATGATTTAGAACACTTAGAAAGGGAAGCAATGATGGTGCCATAATTTCATCAAGAACAAGTTGTACCAGACTAATTTTTTTTAAAGGATTACCAGACCAAAAGATCTGTGTTCCTGGGCATAGTATTCCTGGACTTCAGCCAGGAATGTTATGTCTCTCGTAGTGTTCTTTTGTTTTTTAAAAAAATGAAGAGATGTGGACCAAATGATTATACAGTTAGGTAGAGTTGGATCTTGTTGGATGATTGGATCCAAAGAAGGGTGATTGATTGATTGATTGATATTCCCTTTGAAAGGACAGCCCAGCAATGTTCAACATTATAAAGAGACTGCTGTCATTTTACTTAGAGAATTTTAGAGTATTCAATTAATCAAGAGTGATGGCAGGTTCTCAAGTGTAAGTTTTACTGAAAATCATTATCCCAAACTTTCTCAGTGACACATCCATATAACGTTGTCCATTAAAAAAATTCAAACAGAAGTCTGCCAAGATCTTCAAACACTCACATGGTTTATCTCCAACTGGCAGTTCCACTTTATTTCTCTTTTTCTTCACTTAATAATATTTTGTTTTTTTCCAATTACATGTAAAGATAGTTTTCAACATTAACTTTTATAAAATTTTGATCACATTTTTTTTCTCTTCCTTCCCCAAGCAATCTGGTATAGGTTACACAAACACAATCATATTAAACATATTTCCATATTAGTTATGTTTCTACTTTATTTCTTTACCTCCCTCAGCTGAGCAGGATCTTTGTTGGTCTGAAAACTTTGACTGATTTCATTCACCTCTTTTTCAAAGAGGGCCCGGACTTCACTAAACCCAGAACTCACAGGCCCCATGAGTTCCTCCAAGATAGAAGCTAGAAATGGTTGCACGCTCTCTGCACAAGTTCGTCCAGCAAGTTCGGCCACCATGACTAAGGGAAGAAAAAAAGAGCCATGATTTTGGGAATAGTTGTAAGAATGGCTGCAGAAGAGCTAGAAGTCAGGTCAGTCAGACTAGCACATGCCAAGGAACTCTAAGACCTCTCCTGGGCCACTGCGCCAAACCAGCTTTGTATTTGCTGTGCCCAGTTTTATTCCCGAATGATCACTGTCATATACAACTGTTGATTCACTTTTTCTGATATTTTCCAAAGTCCCTTTTCTCACTGAGCTTTCTTTTACCTTGGGAAAGAGACATATTTCTTTTATTTCTTACAAACAAAGATGCAAGAAGATGACAGATATCTTATACAAAAGAAGAAAACTCTGGTATCCCACACTTCTGGATAGTCTATCTGCAGGGGTTCTCAAACTACAGCCACAGGCCAGATGCAGCAGCTGAGGACGTTTATCCCCCTCACCCAGGGCTATGAAGTTTCTTTATTTAAAGGCCCACAAAACAAAGTTTTTGTTTTTACTATAGTCGGGCCCTCCAACAGTCTGAGGGACAGTGAACTGGCCCCCTATTTAAAAAGTTTGAGGACCCCAGTATACAATAGACTCTATTGTATTTTCAAATACATTTATGTAATATCGGAAAATATTGGAAAAGGCAGTGAGGAACAGTGGATAGAGAACCTCAGATTCAAGAAGGACCGAGTTTGAAATCCCATCTCTGACAACATTGGTTTGTGTGATCCTGGGAAAATCACATAACCTCAATATCCCAGATAACTTTCTAGCCCTTTAAGTTGCAGAATGGAGGCTGAGCTACCTTGGTAAAGGAATTACCTTGTAAGGAGTTTCCTCCCAAAACCAATGAAAGCAGAGTTCACATAAATAGGTAGACAGAGATAGACAGAGATACAGATATGTGCAGTTACACGTCCATACACATATTATATGTGTATGTATTCCAGTTACATAATACTATATTTATAAAATGAAAGGGTCATTTCTAGCACTATATACTATGGTCTGCTTCTTCCTGGAATTACTTTGTTTATATTATATTCATTTATCTGCATACCTGCTACATCCTCCCAGAAGAATATAAATTCTTTAAGAACAGAGCATGCTTTGTTTTTTGTCTTCCTATTCCCAATTTCTAGGAAAGAAGCTTGTATATTATTCCCCTACAAATATATGGGAAAATTTTTCTTTGGTCAATAAATGATTGTTCAATAGAGTTTTTTTTCTAAAGAAAATCTATGAATAGACTTTGAATGACTGGGCAGCTATTAACCAACAAAACAATTTGCCACAAAAACAAAAGAGAACAATAACACTCACAATAGTGATTCTAAAAAGCATGTTATTAAAATGATAGGACAAGCATGGAAGGAACTTCTGAAAAAGAAAAGCATAACAATAACCTGAGCATCTATAATAGCCTGTGAGCTAGGGAGCTGGTGCTTAAGTCAGAGGGTGGAGCTCTATTTTTAATTTGGGGGCAGAATGACGTGTACAGTGGGCAGAGGTGGAGAAGAGTAATGATGGAGAATTTCAAATTTCTTCCCTGTCATAGTGCAGATTTGACACCAAATTACAATTTTAGCCTTATCTCCTACTACACCCTGCCATATGCCCTAAGTTCCAGCCAAATTGGACCATTTGCCATTTCCTGAACAGGCTCTATATTTTCCCAACCCTTTGTCTTGGCTCATGCTATTCTTTATATTAGGCCATACCCTCCCAGCTATCTGTATTCACATCCTTCCAACCTGGCTCACAATCTGTCTCCTTTATGATGTCGTCCTAAATCTTTCTATCTAGAAGTGAGCTTTCCTCCAAATTCCTTCAGTATTTTGTTTGTGCCTTTTTAATTACACTTAATACAACAAGCAACTACTGAATGCTTGCTACATGCAGAGCACTGGGGTAGGTGGTGTGGGATAATGCACATTTTAGATAAGAAATCCCCACTTTCATTAATCTTACAGTCTCAGAAGGAGATACAATATCATACCAGGCAATTATAAAACCTACTATGTGACAGGTACATTGGAGAGTTACAGAATCAGTGACATATAAAGTCTGAGGGAGAAGTCTATCATTGATCAGGGTTCAGGAAAACTTAAAGGAGGAGGAATTTGAATTGGACTTTAATGATGAGTAGGAATTTAATAAGTGAAGATCGAGGATATTTCTAACATAGGAAATGAGAACTATCAAAGGAACAGAGGTAGGTGAAGGTAACGTATGTTCAGGTCAATGATTTAATTGAAGTAGAGTTTTAGAGAGGAATAATATGAGAAAAGGCTGGAAAGGTAGAGCAGAAACTATCTTTTTGATTGGATAAGGGCTTGAATGCCAGTCAGAGGAGTTTTAAACATTATTTGTTAGGCACTAGTAACTACAGAAAAATTCTGAGCTTGCTGATGAAATGAGAAGATTATCATATAAGAAAGAATATTCTGACAACAGTATGAAACATATAATTAAGAAGAGTAGTAAGTATGCATGGAAGATCTAGAGAGAGATTCCTGCATTATAGGTCAGGTAGGTGGGAATGAGGGCTAATCCTAAAATTATGGCAGTTGAGATAAAAAGCATGAGCCTGAGAGGAAATATAGGTAGAAGATCATTCTAAGAAGCAGTCTTAGTCTAGTCTTAGAGTCTAGTCTCTTCTCCATGATAACTTTTAAGATCGTTCAATTCTATTCTATTTAACAAAAATGCATAATGTATACTATGTACAAGACCAGGTATGAGAGATACAAAGACATAATAAAATAGTCTCTGACCTCGGGAGGTTACATTTTGCTGGGAGGAGTGGGGTGGGGATACAGCACATGCATAGTTAAACCCATACAAGGGTAATTTTCAAAGGGAAATATAGAATAAAGAAAAATTGGGGGCATCAGTGAGAGCTTCCTGAAAGAGGTGACACCTGAGTGTTTGGCGCATAGGGGAAAGCATTTATAAAGTTAGCCATTATTATGAATATTAGATATAGTTTGGTTAGTGGAAAGGAGCAGAAAGAGGGAAAGTTATGAACCAGGAAAAGGCATCCCAGCAAAAGAAAAAATATTCATTAAGGGAAAGATGATTGAAATGTCCAGTTTTTCAACATTTAATTTGCATATAAAAGGATTAAGAAAGATTAGGGAATAGAATTTGAAGAGGTCTCTACCTAGAACAATAGAATAATAAGAACAAGGTAGTAGGCAAGAAGAAGCAAAGAAAATAAGAAAAGGAAAGTGACATAATTAGGTTATGCAAATTGGTAGAACAATATGGTCAAATCCATGAAACAGACAGAAGACTGGTACAAAGCTGAAGGGACCGTGGTTGGGGCTGAGGCTTTGGCTATGAGTATAGTTGTTGAAACAAAGCAAAGGCATTTGGGTGAAGCTGCTATAAAAAGTTTTAAATAAATTCTTAAGCTTAAAAACACATTTTTAATACATGCAAGTTCAAGAAATAAGACTGAAAAGAAGGAGGGGAAATGGTGTAATTGACTTGTATCAAATACATAATATTTCCATTTCTGCCCATGGTTGTTTATCTTTGTTACCAGAGTAAGCTGTTCTACCTCCTGGAGGGAGAAGGTAAAAGTAAAGATAAAGGAAGATTTTGTTTTTACATTTTGAATTGTTAGAGAGAATGAAACTCCCTAAAGGAATCAAAAATAAAGATTCAGTGAGAAAGACTGAGACTTGAGATTGAGGAGAGAAGGTCTGACCTTGCCAGAATGATGGAAAATGGAAATACAGACAAAGAAGAAAGAAAAGGAGAAAGAGTTGTGTAATTAGAGTGAAAAAGAGATGTGAGGCTCATCCTGAAAAGGAAAGAGCTGTTAAAAAGAGAAAGCAACTATTTGTTGTTCTAAAAATGATGTAGTGGAGAAACTCTGGAGTGAGAGATGATTTAGTAATGGGAAGAGGAAAGTGAGAAGAGTAGAAGTCAGTAATTCCCTACACAAGGGTTTTCAGGAAGTTATTTGTTGACTTGATAACAACAAAGAAAAGATCTGTTCTCCTCAGGCATGTATCCAAGATAAAACTACCCACTTCTGGTGATTCACATGGGCATAAGTGACACTCTCAGGAGGAATGTAAAAAGTATTGCCAATGATTATAAAGTCTTGGGCAAGAAACTGAAGACCATAAGGTTGTGTTTCTCTCAATGCTGCCCATTGAAGGCAAGGAATGCAGAAGAGAACAATTAATTTAAGAAATGAACAGCTGACAATGGGATTTGAATTTCTGGATCACAGCTTACAATATAGGATTGACAGATTCCTGGCTAGAGATGGAATACAACAAAAGTTAGTAAGAATATTTTTCCTGGTATCTTATAAAACTTATTGCAATGATTTTAAACTAAAAAAGAATGGAAAGGGGAGATGATAACTTTTATATATATATATATCCTAAGTTAGAAGTCTAAGAAGGAAGTATAACAGTGGCTGAGAATTTTATAAATCCATAGAAGATTCACAAGAGAAATCTAGAAATACACAGGATACAAAAATCCAAAAATAGAGCCAGAAGTAAAATCCATGGAGATACACACACACACACACACACACACACACACATCCCTTTCTAGTCCTCTTATGCCTTAGTGTCCCCCTCTCAGATATTCTTAGCTCCAAAGACACTGGTCTCCTCTCTGTTCCATGGACAGACAGAAGAGACACTTCCTCTCTCAGTTCTGAACATTTTCTTTGCCTTTCCGCTGTGTTTGGAATGCTCACCCCTCCTTAGGGAGGAAGAGCCTACTGATTTCTCTAACTTCCTTTAAGTTCCAACTAAAATCCCATCTTTTACTAGAAGTCTTCCTCAATATTTCTTAATTCTAGTGCCTTCTCTCTATTATTTGGGAAAAGCATCCTGCAGAGAGTTCAGAGGAAACACAGGTAGGATCCCATGGACTAACATGCTGCAGGGAGGTCAGCCCAGAAGTGATGGGAAATGTTCAAGAATGATAATCTAAAGACAGAAAAGAAAACAATTCTAATGAAGAGGAAAATGAAATTTGTCTGAATAAACTGACATAGAAGTACAGCAAATCTAGCAATCAACTTTGATTTTTACAAGAAATGTACAAAAAATGGAAAAGATTGGATATCAGAAGTTGAATATAAGAGTATAGCATAGTCCTGAAAAAAGGATGACAAAAGGGGGATTTTTAGCTAGATGGGGAAGTAGAAGATCAAAGAAGGTAAAGCTTTTTGTTCTGAGTTGATAGGATGATGACAATTGGCAATATAGAGAAAGCATAGATGGTTAACTCTATCTTGTTTTAGTTCTCTCTGCAAAAGAGAATGACTTTTACCCTAGAAAAGACAGAACAAAAATGACTAACACTGAGTTGATACCCAAGATAAGTAAAGGGTCAGTGAGAGAATACTCAACTGCTTTTGATGAATTCATGTCATCTAGCTCAAATGAACTACATCCTTGAGTAGTGAAAGAACTAACAGAGATGACTGCTAAGCTACTGTCACTGATATTTGAAAGATAGTGGAAAATGGATTATAGTACTAAAAGATTTGAAAAGACCAAACATTTTTTGATTTTCAGTAACAGGAAGAAAACAGTATCTACAAATTACAGGCCAGTGAAACTGATTTTTATTCCAGGGATGAATTCTGGAATGGAGTAAAGATATCATTGCTGAACACCTAAAAAGGGATGTAGTGATTACAAATTTCCAGCATGGTTTCATCAAGAACACATTCCAGACTAAACCCATTTCCTTTTCTAACAGGATTACTAGCTACTATCTGGGGGAGGTGTTACAGGTATAACTTACTTAGATTTCTAGCAAAGCTTCTGATAAAGTAGCTCATAATATTTTTTTGTGGAGATAGGAAGAGATATGAATTAGAAAATATTATTAATCACTTGGTTTCAGAACTAGTTGGATGGCTGGATTCAAAAAACAGTTATTCATGGCTCAACATCAACATGACAGACAGGAGATATCTAGTGGAATGTTGCAAGAATCTGTGGCTAGCTCTGTGTGTTTAACATTTTTATGAATGATGTGGATAAAGACAGATGGTATGCTCATAAGATTTGCAAATGAAACAAAGCTGGGATGGAGAGCACAATAGTTACCAGATCCAGATTCAAAAAGTTCTTGACAGGCTAGATCATTGGACTGAATCTGATATAAAATCTAATAGGAATGAATGTAAAATATTATAGTTGGGTACAAAAATACAATTTCAAAAGTATAAGATAGGGGTTAGACAGCAGTCTTTATTTTAAAAAAAGATTTGAGTATTTTAGTGGACTACAAAAAACACCAAGGGTCAAGTATAAACAACAACTAATAAAACTTTGGTACCAAGAGTGACCTGGAGGAATAGAGAAGAGATAAACCCACTGTATTCTGCCCTCGTAAGATCTCACCTGGAGTGATGTGTTCAGTTCTAAGCAGCACAGTTTAGAATGGCATTGACAAATTGGAGAATGTCCATAGGATGGTGGATGGCCTTGAGTTTAAGTTTCAAGGGGTTATCACATAGAACAAAAATGAGATTCATTTTTTTTTTTGGCCTCAAAGGGCTGAATCAGGTATACAGGGAGTGGAGGGGAGATAGGAATTATAAGGTGACAAGTTTAATGATAAGAAAAACTTCTAACAATTGGAACTGTCCAAAAGTAGGATGGGCTGCTTGAAGACCTCTTTCCAGCCTGCAAGCAGAGGTTAGATAGTTATTGGTTGGGTATGCTACATTGGGAATTCCTTTTTTTAATGGGTTGAACTAGATAACTACTGAAATTCCTTCTAGTTCTCAAATTCTGTGATTACTAGACTAGGTAATGGCCCACAACTAGTGTTCAAGGTGAACCCAGATTTCTGATGACTAACTCTGGCATATTTTTTGCTATACTGGAAATAAGCTGCCTCCTGGAATAAGTCGGAGATCTTGAGATGACAAGAAAGATCTTAGAGATAACTGGGAGTTAGCCACTGTAGGCTTTTGAGTGGGGAAGTGATGTAGCCATAAAGGAAGATGAATCTGACAGTTATGGATTAGAAGTTATGATTGGAGAGAGGAGACATAAATCATAAATCATAAAATCATAAAATCAAGATGGCATAATCTAAGAGATAGTAGGAATATTGAAGGCTATCTAGTCCAAAAATTATTTTAAAGGATCACATTAAAAGCAAAAGTGATTTTTTTCTCACTTATTTTACAGCAAGAGAACTGTCTTAAACAGCTATTACTTTTCCCTTCATTGTTTTAGTTATTATTAAAATTATTTGTTTAAGGCATACTATAGGATTATGGAAACATATAGTTTAATCATTTTAAAAGTCTTAATGACTAGATGTTCTAAGAACATCATCTGTTTAGTAACGTGTCTCTGAAGAATAACTCTAAAATGAAGTTATAAAGAACAGAACATTTTATTTTTAACCTCTGATCTTTCCAGATAAGAAGTTCTTTGAGTTCACAATCTGATCCATGTCTGAACGAATGGTTCCTTCCAGGTCCTTTGTCATAGTTCTGCATTCCTCTTTCAAAGCACTTAATCCTTCTGAAACTTGATGCTGGACTAAGTTGTAGGCTTCTTCTAAAATCTATAACAAAACAAACACATAAATTAATATTCTGCACTGTACAAACTATCATCATGACATTATGAAGAGCAGAAATTAGGTTTGTCAGTTGGACCATTATAACTTGAGCTACCAAAAAAAATCTTGTTTTTCTTTCTAACTTATAGTCAGTTTATTTTTGTCCTTATGCAAGTGAGATTGGCCAGAAGCAAGAAGTAGTCATGAAATATAATTTCCTACCCAGAATTTTCTCTTCAAAAGAAAAAAAAAGTCACCAACTAAGAGAAGACAGTGCTAATTTTGTTTGACCCCTAAGCCACGAACGGTAATAAAGTAACAGTCACTTACACCAAACCAAGCTCTTTTCCTGTCATTCTTCTTTCCTTTCATTTTAGGTAGAAGGTCCGTCTGAAGGGTTGGCAAGAGTTCTTCCATCACAAGGTTGCTCAAGATCTATAGAATCAAAGAAAAACCATAGCTTCAACCCATGGGGTTCAATTGAATTAGAAAGTCATGAAATGACTTCCATGGTGGGGGAACGAAGGAAGAAAAACTCCTGGTTCTCGCCCATTTCTTTCAATGCCATTTCTTCCCTGTCAGCTGAAACACAGATCTCTTAGCTGGCACTAATCACAAATGATACAGGCTCTAAAACTATGTTATATTGTTGTGTCCATTGAATGAGGAAGGGGGAAAAAGTGATATATAAATATAATAGAAAATATATTCCATCATGAAAATGACAGTTATAAAAAAAATCACAGCACAGAAAAATTCAAATGAATTGATGTAGAGCAAAGTAAGAAGAACCAGAAAAACAACATTCAAAATGACTACATAAAAGGAAAGATCAACCAAATGATATTGAACTCTGTATTATTACAATAATCAAGCTTGATTTTACGAAAAAGCTACAGGAAAGTACTTTCTTTTCATTGCAAGGATGAGGAATTATAGAGATTGAATACTGCATAGTGAATATGTAGGTTAGTGTTGCTAACCTGTTTTTCCCCCTTTTTGTTACAGCAGATAGCTCTCTAGGAAGAGCTGAGAGAAGAGATACATGTAGAGATAAATGTGATACAATGAATGTGATGGTGATTCTGTCTCCATAATGCTGTTTAGCTCTGTCTTCTCTCCACTCCCATAGCCACCTTAATTCAATGCCTTATCACCTCTTGCTTAGACTATTGAATTAGCCTCCTAACAGGTCTCCCTGCCTGAAATCTCTCTTCTCCCACATCCATCTATCCTGTAGCTAACAAAGTGATCTTCCTAAAGCATAGATCTAACTGTGATTCTCTTGCTTAGTTAACTCTACTAGTTGCCCGCTAACTATATAATCAAATACAAAGGTGTTCTGTTTGACATTCAAAGCCTTTCACCATGGGGCTAAGAGCCATCTGCAATGCAGCCAGGTTTGCCTTTTCTCTGATGCTGTCACATAACACACTTCTGTATCAGTGCCTTTGCTATCCTCCCTGCCTGGAATGAGCTTTCTCCTTATTTCTGTTATAGAATCCCTTGTATTTTTCAAAGATCAGCTCAAATTCTATGTCGTATGTGAGAGAGACCCTTTCTGCATTCCCAGCAGAGCTGAAGCCTTGCCACTTAATTATCTTATATTTACCATATATCTGTATTATAAAGCATTATATGTGCACAGGTTGTATTTATGTTGCCTTCTCTGCATAGGTTCAAACTCCACCTTTGACAATCACTACCTGTGCAATATTAGGCAAGCCATTTCATCTCTGAAAGCCACACATTTCCTACATCTGTGAAAATGAGGGAGAAGTCTTTGAGGTCCCTCCCAGCTAGAGAGCTATGATCCCTATGGAATGGAAGCCCCTTCAGGGAAGGGATTATATCATTTAAAAGTTTTGTAACTCCTATGTAGCAACATAACCAATGCTTGTAGATTGATTTAAAAATATTAAAAAAAATTAATAAAAACTGATAAGAGTTTCCCATAAGTAGCCAGAGAACCATCGTTATCAGGATGTCTGCTGTTCTCTGGCTATTTTCATGCCATATGTTGTGACAATGCCTGAGCATCATTGCCCTGTCTACACACAACCCCCTTCCTTATTTGGGCCCAGATGGCTCAGAGTGAATGTAAATAACAATTGTTTCTGTTTTGACCCAAAATCCATCCAAATTGATTTTTTTTGACTAGATAAAACAGATTATTCCCTGACTCTTTTTTTTTTTTTAACCCTAGCCTTAATCACTGAATGGGCAATTGTTGTTAAAGACCTTAGCTTAGAAAGTTTAGAAAGGCAAGGTCTCCCACTGTATTTACAGTCAGCTTCAGTCCTCCAGATCTATATCTTTCCCCTGGATTCAAATGATTCTGGACGGGAAAGCGAGTCAGGTAATCTTGCACAGCCCTCCCTCGCTTAAATCCAATTCACTTGCATATCATGGCATCTTCTCCCTGAGAATATGGTCCTCTTCAAGAACTAAGGACTAATAGTAACAACAATCTAAAGAAAAAACATCAATCAATTATCCTGTGTCTCTACTCAAAACCTCATAGATTCTTTAGTCCAATCATCTCTTATTGGCTACCTTTTTTTAGGTTAAATATGTGCATTTCTCTTACACATATTTCCATCTTCGTCATGTTCAAGAAAAATCAGCTCAAAAGAGAAAAAACACAGGAAAGAAAAAAAACAAGGAAACAATAATAAAGACGTGAAAATACTATTCTTTGATCCATATTCATTTTCCATAGTTCTATCTCTGGATACAAAAATTACATTTTCCATCCTATTGGGATTACACTGGCTACTATTTTAAAAAGTCATCTTCCCTTATTGAAATATAAACTTCTCGAGGGAAGGGAATGCTTCTCTTTTTGTATTTTAACTCAAGAATTTAGCAAAGAACTTTGAATATAGTGAGCACTCTTAAAAATGACTTCACTCTTTCAAAAAATAATTTTAATAAAAAGAGAAAAAAAGAAAAGAATCTGGATCTGGTAAGAAAATGCTGCAGGTTTCAATTCTGGACCTGAAGCCACAGACATTTTGAATAAAACAAAAGCCAAAGATTTTAATATCCCAAGTGGCAGAAACTCATGAGGATGATGGATATTTTCACATAGAAAAGAATCAACAATTTATCATACTCAAAAGAAAAGTGCCATAGCATTTAGAGCTGGAAGGACCCCAAGAGATCATTGAGCCCAGTTGCCTTATTATTTAGGCAGGAAATAAAGGCTCAGAGAAGCTGAAATCAGCAAACTAACCAGTGGCAGCCCTAGGACCAGAACTCAGTCTCCTGACTCCTTCACTGGTAAGAATAGAATAGAATAGAAGTGCTGGGCTTGGAGTGAGGAAGCCTCAAACTCAGATCAGACTCTTAGACACTTATTAACTGTGGGATCTTAGACAAGTCACTCAAATTCTATGTGCCTCAGTTTCCTCACCTGTAAAATGAGGATCATGATAATACTTACCTCCCAGAGTTGTTTGTGATTATCAGATGAGGAAATAGTTTAGCACAGTGTCTAGCATATAGTGCATAATAATAAATATGTGTTCCTTCCCCGTTCCCCTGTTTTTTCCACTAAGTCACAGTTATCAGGGTGGGTTAAGTTTAGGTGAAAAAGGAACTTTTCCTTGTGGGAAGGAATCAGATCAGCCCTCCCTCAGAACTTTATCAGCTATTCCTTTCCAATGTTCCCGTTAAAAATGTGCTAAAAGGTTTAAGTTATAGACCTCAGCTTAAAGTGCTCTTTTAAGATCCTTAGGGGCAGGAACTTTCTTTTCCTTCTTTTGTTATTCCTAGAGCCTGACACACAGTAGGCACTTAATAAATGTTTATTGAATGAATGAATGAATATTTTCTTATCAAGAGACATTTTAGGTCTTAACAAAGATGCAGTATCACAAGTGGAGTTTTAGTCCCCACTAAGTAGCAGAATCAATTGACAGTTACTATTAAATGTTTACTATGTTTTAGTTATAGTGCTAAGTCTGAGGACTGCACCAACACATGCAAAAAGTTAAACAGTCTTATTCTCCTTGAAGAAATAACTTTTCTCTCTAGGAAGGGGCTCATGATCATTAACTAGATCTAGAGGGAAACTGGAAAAACTTATAAACCTCAGGTTAAAAAAAAACCCTGGGAGAGTAACATTTTCCCTAATGTACAACAACAAAAATATACATGCCCAGGGACTAAAAATAAATATAATGAAAGGGACCTAAGAGGTCAACTGACTGAGGTCTCTGTTTTCAGATTGGGCCTGAAAAAATGAAGCAGGAGATTGATTAAAATCAAACACTAGGTCAATCAATCAAGAGAAATTTAATATACTTGTTCAATTAATTTAAAAAGCATTTATACCTACTATGTTCTTGATACTGCATATAGAGACAAAAGTCAAAACTATCCTTCAGGGACTTACTGGGTTCTGGCAAGAAAAAGCACAAACTTGCATACGTAAATACAAAAGATGCAACAAAAAGGCAAAGTTATTTTGATGAAGGAAAATTATTAGCATCTAGGAAAAAGTCTCAAGTAGGAGGTGGTAAGTGAGCTAGACTCTACTTTGATATTCTAAGTAGGGAGGATGAGGAAGGAGAGAGTATGTGCATTTTACTATTGGAGCAAAGCCTTGGGCAACGGTATATAGGCAGAAATGGAAAACCATATATGAGTAAAATAGCAAATAGGTTGGAAACAGAGTGTAGGAAGGGGACAAATGGAAAATAAGCTTGTAAAAGGCTCTTAAAGCTAGAATATGAAGAGCTGTAAATTGCAAACAGAAATCTTTTCCCTCCCTAAAGGCAACATGAAGAGGTTGGAAGCTTTTTGTCAAAGAAGTGACATGGTTTGAATTGCTTTTTAGGAATATAAGTTGGGAAGATAAGCAAAGAAAGTATAAGGCAGGGAGGAAACTGGAAGCAAGGAGACCAATTAAGAGGCTCTTTCAATAGGCTCGGCAAGATAAGGCCTGAAACCAGGGCAGTAACCATGTCAGTGGAGAGAAAAGGATGGATACAAAAGAGCACGTTGAGGTAGACACTGAATATGGGGGCAGGGAGGAATGAAAAAGACCAAAGAGTCAAGGATGACTGACATTGTAAACCTCACTGACTGGAAGGATATTCTCAACAGAAACAGGGACAGTGGGAACAATAGGGGAGTAAAGGAGAGAAGAAAAATAATTTTACATTTGTGTGTATGCATTTATTTGTGTCTAATGATAGTCATCTCTAAAATGGGGTAAGGGTAAAAAAAGGAGGAGAAAAAAGAAATTTCATAATGATTTTGTTGTATATTTGAAAAGAATAGCAGGTTGGACATAGTAGATTTGCAGTTTCATGTACAATCATCTTTTTATTGTAGCATGTTATGGAAATTCTTGTTTTATTCTATAAATATTTATTAATGTAATAAAAAAGAAAAGAAAAAACAAGATAATGAGGTCTGGTTTAAACATGAGTTTGGGATTTCTAGGGGCTATTCATTTGGAAACATCTAACAGCAGGGCTAGACTATAGCATAGGAGAGACAACAAGGACTATTACCTTTAAATTATTTTCTCATGGATCAAAGATAGGAAGTGGAAAGGAGCAGAAACTGGATACCAGGACTCTGAATAAGTCTCCCAAAACCAGATATTCATTGGCTAATAAAGAAATATGTTTTACGTCACTTCATCTGTATAATGGATATCATATTTTTTTTTGCTTTCTCAATGGGTGGAGGAAGAAATAAAGGGAGGGAAAGAATTTAGAACTGAAAATAAAAACATTTAAAAATAAACAGATGCTCACAGAAATTTATCAAATAAGTAGGAGTGATGCATATTTTATTTGAGAAAAAAAAATTTTTTTGAAGACTTTCAGGATTCTTTTACCCAGAAACCAAGGGAAACATTTAAATATGAAAAACAAACAGGTATATAAGGAAGTCACAAGGTCCTAAAATTTGGAGGAATTGATCTCTTAGGCCAAGAAATATGTGTCTTTGGAGCTTCAGTAGAAATTCATGTACTGTATCATAATTGCTCCCCATCATTTCACTTTCACTAGAACAGGAATGATGTTTATTCTGTTTGTAAATATGATCTTTTCAGGTTGGGCCATATCTAGTACAAGGCTCTGGGCAGAACTTAGCTTAGAAAAAAACACTGGGGGTATAGAGGGTGAAGATTAAAAATATGGAGAAAAGTCATTCCAAACATCTGCTCTACTCATTTAAAAATAATATTTGGATAAAATTACTTCTCCACCCCTTCTCCCACCCCATAAAAGAGTCAACCAAATTAACTTTGGAAAGTGAGAATGATTTGCTCTGAGCTCAGTGATCTAATTGGTGCTCATGCTAATGGAAAAGTTCATTAGATCATCAGAATCTTTTCTCCAAGATGGCGACATGGAGACCCCTGAGGAAGGAGGGACCCAGAGGAGGAATTATGGGAAAGATGGCTTTTGAGCAGGACTTTAAAGAAAGGATAAGATCTTAATAGTTGAATGCTGGAATGGGAACATATCAAGCATAGGGACAATTTGACCAAAGGGTTAGGGAAGCAGAAGACCACAGAAAGGCAACAGAGAAAAGTCCTGATTTAGCTGAAGTATAGACTAAGTAGAGGAAAATAACATAAGAAAGGACTGAAAAAGCATGTTTTGGTGAATTCAAGAGGAAAATTGAAACCTTCATATTTCATGAAAATCGAAGTGCCCTACCACTAAATTCAAGTTGAACACTTCAATTCCAAGTATTCTCAAAGTGCTTGATAAAAAGAACAATCTTAGGAGGAAGAAACTTTACCTCCCTGCCATCTCATCAGCTGCCTTGTAGCTGGGACAAAAGATTTAACCCTTTCATCTCTGGAACTCCAGCCTTGGGATCCCAAAAGCTTTGTGGGGGGCCAATATATCAGGTGGCTGCTCTAATCAACCTTTATTTTATTCTCCTTCCATCTGTTTTTTTAAATAACTTTTTATTGACAGAACCCATGCCAGGGTAATTTTTTACAGCATTATCCTTTGCATTCACTTCTGTTCTGATTTTTCCCCTCCCTCCCTCCACTCCCTCCCTTAGATGGCAAGCAGTCCTATATGTGTTAAATATGTTGCAGTATATCCTAGATACAATATGTGTGCAGAACTGAACAGTTCTCTTGTTGCACAGGGAGAATTGGATTCAGAAGATAGAAATAACCTGGGAAGAAAAACAAAAATACAAGCAGTTTATATTCATTTCCCAGTGTTCTTTCTTTGGGTGTAGCTGCTTCTGTCCATCATTGATCAATTGAAACTGAGTTAGATCTTCTCTTTGTAGAAGAAATCCACTTTCATCAGAATACATTCTCATACAGTATCATTGTTGAGGTATATAATGGTCTCCTTGTTCTGCTCATTTCACTTAGCATCAGTTCATGTAAGTCTCTCCAAGCCTCTCTGTATCCATCCTGCTATTCATTTCTTACAGAACAATAATATTCCATAACATTCATATACCACAATTTACCCAGCCATTCTCCAATTGATGGGATCCATTCATTTTCCAGCTTCTAGCCACTACAAACAGGGCTGCCACAAACATTTTGGCACATACAGATCCCTTTCCCTTCTTTAGTATTTCTTTGGGATATAAGCCCAGTAGTAACCCTGCTGGATCAAAGGGTATGCACAGTTTGATAACTTTTTGGGCATAATTCCAGATTGCTCTCCAGAATCGTTGGATTCGTTCACAACTCCACCAACAATGCATCAGTGTCCCAGTTTTCCCACATCCCCTCCAACATTCATCATTATCTTTCCCTGTCATTTTAGCCAATCTGACAGGTGTGTAGTGGTATCTCAGAGTTGTCTTAATTTGCATTTCTCTAAACAATAGTGATTAATGTCACTGCTGATATCTTTGATTTCTTCTGAAAATGTCTCTTCCTATACTATGACAATTGATCAGTTGGGCCTGGCCTTTTCTTAGCCTGGTTTCTTAGGAAACAGGCATTTCCAATGACTATTCCTCACCTGTAAAGTTCTCTCCTTCCTAATCCTCCATCGCTTTGTTTCCTTGGCTTCCTTCAAGTTCCAGCTAAAATCCCACTTTCCACCAGAAGTCTTTTTCAATTCCCTTTAATGGTAGGCCTTTCTTCTGAGATAATTTCCAATTGTTCCCACATAAACATGTATGTAAATATATATGTATATAGCTATATAGTACATATGCATATATGCCATATATATACACATATGTGTATACAATGTATATATTGTTTGACAATATACAAATAAGATATATATTTTATTATATATGTTTATATACACAGGAAAGTATACATATAAGTACATACATACATAATTGTTTGCATGCTGTCTCTCCTATTAGATTATGAGCTCCTTGAGAGCAAGATTTGGGGTTTGCAGCCTTTTTTCTCTCTTTCTTTGTTTTCTCAGCATTTAGCACAGTGCATGGCACATGAGTGTTTAATAAATGCTTGTTGACTGGTTAAAATCAACCAATGAGAATTTATTAAGCATTCACTATGTGCAAATTATAATGCCAAATATTGGGAACACAATTACATGAAGACCTCAAAAAACACTACAGAGGAAAGATAAAAATACATCAAGAGGAGCAAAGAGGAAAGGTGCAGAAGTAAAGATGGCGGAGATGTCTGTGGAGTAGTATTAGGACTGTATTCCATGTAAGATAAGATGCAAACTCACCTATCAAAGCAAAATACCCAAAGATTGAGAGACTAGAGGGCTAAGGAAGACAGCCAGATTTCATGGGAAGAGATGTCTAGAAGTGTGGAGTTTGAGGCAAGAACCCAGATTGAAATGTTTAGTAAAGAGTTGGTGACTGGAACAAGTAAAGAGACTAAGGATGGATATAAAGCTCTGGAAGTTATCATCATAGAGATGATAATTAAACCCAAGAAAGCTAAAGAGATTACCAAGTATATAGTAAAAAGAGAAAAAGACACACGCTAAACCTATACTTAAAGAAAAGGGAAAACAAAAAAGCATACATTGTTTTATATTTCAGTTTTGTCTGATTCTTTGTGAACTCATGGTTTTCTTGACAATGGTTTGCCATTTCCTTTTCCAGATCATTTTACAGATGAAGCAAACAGGATTAAATCACAAAGCTAGTACCTGAAACCAGATTTGAACTCAGAAGATGAATCTCCTCAAGTCCAGATCCAGCCTTCTAGTTGTCTCAATATTAATTACCTACTATGTTCTAGATTGTCCTGAGTCACACTCTAAAGGAGAACATTGTTTTTTGTCACATTAAAAGTAGATGACAGTATATACCTTGACTCATTGTAAATACTTAATATTTAATTTAATTTAATAAGTTAAATAAATTAAATATTTAAATATTCAAAAGTCAAGATTTACCTTTGTATATAATAACACAATATTTTCCCTGGCACTCTGCTTTTCTTTTGTTTGGGACAAAGGGATGCCAAAATTATCTGCTTTAAGAATTAGTGAGTTTTTCCTGTTTAGAAGCCCTCAAGTAGAGATGGAACAGCCACTTGTTTAGTAAGTGACAGTGGAGATTCTTTTGGTATATGGATGGGACCAGATGGTTGTTGAGGTCCCTCCCAACTTCCACATTTTTTAAGACATTCACCTATGCTTGCTAATACCTCTGGAATTTTGTTTCTCAATTACTTTATCTGTAAAACTAATGGGTTGGAGTAGATCTTCTCTGAATTCTCTTTTGGTTTCAGTCTATGACAATTCTAGCTCACATTTTTATTATATTTTAACGTCTGCAAAGTGTTTTGTATATATTATCTCATTCAGTCTTCACACTAAATCTGCTGGGAAGGTAATGCAGGCATTAATATCTCCATTTTGAAGATAAGGAAACTGAGGCTCAAAGACATTAAGTGTGCTTTTCAAGCTCATACAGCTAGTTATTGTCTATGGAGAGATTTGAACCTATGGAGAGAGGATTTTTTTATCCTCACCTTCAATCCAGATATCTACCCAATATACCACATTTCCCATGATGCTATGATGATAATATTGACTCCTCCTTGTCTCCCAGTCAGTTACCCTGTTCTAAGAAGGAGTAGTATATTTATTGACCAACTGTACTTGAGGACAAATATATACTTACATAAGCAACAAATGAATCAGTATGGGTTTTCAGGATATCTTAATATTTCCACAATAACAAACTTTATGGGTAAGTTATTCTAAGTTATTTGTGCAGCCTGAATATGGGACCAAAATAACCATAACCATTGAACATAACCAACTGTGGGGGCACACCATGCTTTTAGAGTGAGTCATTACTAGAAAGATAATCTTGCAAATTGTCTGGGAGTCTTCTGATTATAGGTCTTCTAGGTTAGTACATTATGAGTAAGTGCTTTGGCAGGCATGAAGAAAATATGAAAATAAGCACAATGCTTTAAATAAAGAACTCTATAGATCAGAGCGAGCTTTTTAGAATAAGCCATATTCCTAAATCATTTGGTAAATTCTATCCTCTTTAGTGTTTGTGTATTTTCTTTCATCTCTTATTCTGGGCATCCTTCTCTTCAGTGTCTGAATCTGTTCTGTTCTGTTCTTTGCCACTCTAAGAAATAGATATTATTGTTAAAGGCTCATCAATTATATTATGTTATCACTATTATAATTATATTATCAATCACTGTTAAGTTGTTCAGTTCTGTCTGATTCTTCATGACCCTATATGGGATTGTCTTAACCCTTTTCCAGTAGATTAAATAGATTAAGACAAAAATAGTAAATGACTTACCTAGCTGGGAAATATCTGAAGGTGGATTGAACTCAGGTGTTCCTGACTCCAGATCCAGTGTCCTATCCACTAAGTCACATTGCTAACTCAATGCCCAGCACATAGTAGGTGCTTAACAAGTATAAAATCAGAATATCTTCGTTTTTATTGGTAAATCAGATTCTCACAGGTTACATTTAAAATATGTTATAAAGTTTATTGATATCTACACTTTTAAAATATACACTTTTACTTCCCAGTAACTTGCCTACTTTCTCTGAACTCAACCCTTCTTTGTAGAAGAAAAGTACAGCCAAGTAAAACAAATCAACACATCACTTATGAAAAATGATGTATGCCTCACTACATACCCTTAGTCCACCACCTCTCTACAAAAAAGCTAGAAGCATGCTTCACTGTTAATCCTTTAGACTTATAATTGCTCACTGTTTTAACTTGAATTCTGAAATCTTTCAGATTCCCTTTGCATTTTTTTGGTCATTCTTTAAATTATTCTCTTGGTTTCATGTTGCCTCACTTCATTTAAGTCTTCTCAAGTAGTTTTTTTTTTTTAAAGACATCTTCATGTTCATCATTTCTTATGTGATAGCT
Organism: Antechinus flavipes; assembly: GCF_016432865.1. Lineage (NCBI taxonomy): Eukaryota > Metazoa > Chordata > Mammalia > Dasyuromorphia > Dasyuridae > Antechinus > Antechinus flavipes. The sequence goes on along the minus strand of NC_067401.1, from coordinate 410,039,586 downwards.
TTCCATTTTATTCATAAACGTCAATTATTTCAATCATTCCCTAACTAATTCATACCTACTTTCTTTCCAGTTCTCTCCTACCACACAAAATGTTTCAAAAAACATTTTTTTTTTATCTAAGGGTCAAGTCCTGATGTCCTTGATTTCTTTGGGTAGAAAGATCCCACCATGTCTACAAAAAGCAGTATGACATGATGAAACTGGACTAGAAATCCAACCAATTCTAGTTCTGGCTCTGGCTTTGGCACAGCCATTGCTACTGCCATTAACTAACTAAGTAACTCATTTAATCCCAATTTTCTCACTAGTAAAATGAGAATAATCTCAAAGGTTCATTCCAGTTCTAAAATTCTATGTTTATGTTTCCATTAAAAATATTTAAGTTATGAGGGAGTAAAGATTCTGTGATTAGGACATTCTCTGGCACTACAGAGGGGAACCAAAGGAAAGATGACCTAAGGTAAGATTTATACCCACCTAGAATTTAACATAAAATAACCATCAATTCGTGCCAATGGAATGCTAGACTTCATAAATGAAGTGTAAATGATCTGAGAACTGCTGCTAGACCTCCCTCAAGTTTAGGTTATGTGATGACCCCAACATACATTGATTTCTCCTCTACTTAATTTAGTTTGATTCATGGTAATGTCCTTATTACAAATGTACAGCCTTATTCTAACTGCCTACATTATTTCATGGCACACTTTGTCACCGCAGTACCAATGCTGGTGTTTATAAGCCTGTGTCAGCATATGCTTCCCTTGTCCCTCGCCTTCTTAGGGACAGGGGCTTTTACGCTCTTTTTTTTTGTATTCCAGAGCCCTGTCAAAGATGGCACCCTCCTTTTACTCACCTAGATTAGTAATGTGGAGTCACCATTAACTCTTCCCTCTCCACTTCCAAGTTTTGTTGCTTCTACTTTTCCAACTTCTCTTCCATCTATCCCCATCTCTCTATGGAAGTAGCCATGAGGTAGCATGGATAAAGAGCAAGAGCTAAGAGACTCAAAGCCTGGAGTTCAGAGTCTATGTCTGACACCTACTAGCTGGATCATCCTGGGAAAATGACTTAATCTCTCTTAGCCTCAGTTTCCTCATCTGTTAAAAGGGGATAACCTTATCTGCAAGAGTTTTTATGAGGATCAAATGAGATCATTCTTGTAAAATCCCTTGTAAACTGTAAAGTGCTATGGAAATTAAAGCTGTTTTCCACAAATTCTAGCTAGGTGGTACAGTAGATAAAAGACTGAGCCTGGAGTCAGGAATACCTGAATTCAAATGCAATCTCAGATGACTGTTAGCTATGTGACCCTGCACAATTCACTTAATCCTTTTTACCTTAGTTTCCTCATCTGTAAAATGAACAATAATACCTACTTTTCAATGTTGTCATGAGGATTAAATGAGATAACATTTGTAATACATTTAGTACAGTGCCTAGTACATAGGAAGTGCTATATAAATGCTTATTCCCTTCCCTTTATTCTTAATTTATACTCTAGTTAATTTATACTACTACTTCAAGGACAAAATTTTATATATATTTTAATTAGCCTATTTTAAGCACTTTCACAAATTTGGCATCCACTTACTTTTCCAGTCTTATTTCATATTCTTATTACTCCTCTTCACCTATCCTCCACCTTAGTCAAATAGGTCATTAACAATTCCCAACCACAAATGACATATCTTCTACTTCTTACTTCCTTCCCCCAAGGAACTGCCTTCCCTCCTCTTTTTTACCTTGCAGATTCTTCTCCCTAGCTTCTATTAAAGCACAGCTCAGGTACTGTCTCTAATATGAGGCCTTTTCCAATTTAACTGATCAATGCAATCACAGATTGAGAACTATAAGACACCTTTGAAGTTGTCATATTTCATGGCGCCACTTTGTTGTTCAGCAGTTCAGTCATGTCCAGCTTTTTGTGGCCCTATGGACCACAACATGCCAGGACCTTCTATCCTCCACCATTCCTCAAAGTTTGTCCAAGGTCATGCTCTTTTTGCCAGGACATTATTCCTCCATCTTAACCTTTGCTATCCCCTTTTCATTTTGCCTTCAGTCTTTCCTAAGATCTGGGTCTTTTTCCATGAGTCCTATCTTTTCATCATGTAGCCAGAGTACTTAAGCTTCAGTTTAAGTATTTAATGTTCCAGTGAATACTCTAAATTAATTTTGTTTAAATGTTGCATGACCATGCCCTCACATCAGGCAGATCAGGAAATTGAGACTCTTAAAGGCTCATGAGCCTTCAGTAAGCTGTTAGGGTTCCTTTGGTCTTAAAATTACCTTATTTTGCATATAATTCCACTTTAAATACAAAGATAGTGGATCCCACCTCTAGAATATTAGCTCTTGAAAGTGGGAAATGTTTTGTTTTTTTCTTTCCGTGCTCAATGCTTTGCACAAAGCAGGTATTTAATAAATTGTTGTTGATATAAATTTATACACATAGTGATTAGAAGAATGAAAGAAAATTGGGTTTGATATCAGAAAACTTGAGTTAGAATCTTTACTACATAACTCACCAAACTTTATGACTTGGGATATATCAGCAAAATCTCCCAGGGCCATAATTTCCTCAAAATGAAAAAGTTGGATTAGCTGATCTCCAATATCCCTCCTAGCTGTAAATCTAATGATCATGTAATATGATAAGCTTTTATTTTTTATTTCTCATAAATATTTAGTTTCTTTTTCTTCTTAGAATTTCTAATGAATGCACTAGGGATATCTCAAATCCAGCAAATAAGAATTTGTACAAGTTCAGCTCTTTGTCTCAGGTTGGGAAATAAATAGGTTTGAACTCTATAGAAAGGAAAATTCTGGGTCATATGGTAAAACAATTAAAAAAAAACAGCCCTGTCTCCTTGAGAAAATATTTTGAGTTTTAGAAGTTTAATGACCATAGAGAGGCTGAGAGCCATCTGGCATCTTCCTAGTATTGGCTCCCAATAACAGGTCTCACAGACCCCAAGACTCTTCAGGGACATGAGGGGGAAAAGAATAACATATTTGAATCTGGATGCCTACATCTAAATACATATTTTTAAAATCCTGTCCAACATTTTGTCTTTGCTCAATTATACATACAACTGGACCACACTGTGAGAGCTAGAGTCATCATGCAGAACATAGTTTCTTGGGATTTATGCAGTATGATGCCTGGAATAATACCTAAAACATCGGTCAGCTTACCCTGGATAATTAATCAGGCAAATTACCAAAAGGAATTACAATGACTAATCAGAGTAAATCATCAAATAGGGTGAAAAGTGTAGAAATTTTGTTGAGGCCTTATGTAAAAACAAAAAAAGAAAAACCTAGTCGTATTTTGTAAATGCAGTTGGTATCTTCTAAGTCTCTTCACTTTAATGGATTACCCTTTGTGTAGAAAAAGATTTAAGTGACACTCCTTCTCTGCCTATGATGAGATTCCATTAGTTAATATCCTGGTACTCTGTACACAGTTGGTGCTTAATCATTCTTGTTGAGAATAAATGATAATAAAAAAGTAATAAATAAATAAATAAATTATTAGATGAGGAACAAAATTTCCTCCAGAATGAATATCCTTTACATTGAAATGGAGACCATTTGTCTAATAAGAGCTGATGATCATCTCATGATCACTTAGGTCACTGATTGTGATAGCTGGTACCATTTCTTCCTGCCCAAATTAAGAAGAAGTGGAGAGATTCCTTGTTTCACCCAACTTGTGATCCTGCTGAGATATTATTTTGCTTATTCAATAGAGTTAGTCTGTATTTGGTATAGCTATTCCAGAATAAGTGGATATGTAGTCCTATAAAAATAGGCCCTTAGAAGGAGGAGGTATCTCAGATTGTGAGGAAGATCTGAGATTTACTACATTAGAGGGCACCATGGACCCTTTAATAAAGTACCATTGGCTCCCATCTCTGCCTCAGGCTCTCTTTTTGTAGGTGGGATAATTTTAATCTTCATAGCTCAATCTAACATTACCTGGACTTCATTCCCAGTGATCATTTCCCATGATCCATAGTGGCCTTTCTCCTGCCGGAAGAATTGCACTGCTTCCAAAAAGGCTTGAGCTTCAAATGTTTTCTGCTTCAAATAATCTATAAAGCAATAAGATCAGAGTAATTAGCAAGAAAAAGTATTTGAGATTATCCCTTGATTCTTTAATACGCTTAACTTACATGAAATGGTCCAAGAAGCTTTGTAGTCAATGAACTGCAAAGGTTTTGTTCTGACATTTCAATCAATCAATTAACAAGTACTTATTAAGTGTTATTATGTACCAGGCATTGTATTGGGGGAAGGATATAGCAAAGATAAAAGTCAAACAGGCCCTGCCCTCAAAGAACATCTACAGAAACACAGATAGTCAAAGTAGGAACAAAGTGATTTAGAAGAGAGAGCGCTAGTGGTTGCGGGGGATATATATATAAAGAGTGAGATTTGAGTTGAATGTTGAAGGAAAAAGGGATTCTAAGAGGCAGAATGAAGGGAGAGCAGAATCCAGGTTCAAGAAAAAGTCTAAGAATGGGTAAGAAAAATGGTTTTACAGAAGCACATAGTTTTTTAAATAACTTTTTATTGACAGAACCCTTGCCAGGGTAATTTTTTACAACATTATCCCTTGTACTCACTTCTGTTCCGATTTTTACCTTCCCTCCCTCCACCCCCTCCCCCAGATGGCAAGCAGTCCTTTACATGTTAAATAGGTTACAGTATATCCTAGATACATTATATGTATGCAGAACCTTACAGTTCTCTTGTTGCACAGGGAGAATTGGATTCAGAAGGTAAAAATAACCCGGGAAGAAAAACAAAAATGCAAGCAGTTTATATTCATTTCCCAGTATTCTTTCTTTGGGTGTAGCTGCTTCTGTCCATCATTGATCAATTGAAACTGAGTTAGATCTCTTTATCGAAGAGATCCACTTCCATCAGAATACATCCTCATACAGTATCGTTGTTGAGGTATATAATGATCTCCTGGTTCTGCTCATTTCACTTAGCATCAGTTCATGTAAATCTCTCCAAGCCTCTCTGTATTCATCCTGCTGGTCATTTCTTACAGAACAATAATATTCCATAACGTTCATATACCACAATTTACTCAACCATTCTCCAATTGATGGGCATCCTTTCATTTTCCAGCTTCTAGCCACTACAAACAGGGCTGCCACAAACATTTTGGCACATACAGGTCCCTTTCCCTTCTTTAGTAACAGAAGCACATAGTGCATGAAGGGGAGCAATGTGTCATAATGCAGGGAAGGTAGATTGGGGAGTTTGTGAAGGTTTTTATCAAGCAGAGAGAAATAGATTTCTACATGCTGCTAGACATGTTCATATTGTTTCCTAGGAGTGCCTAGAGTTTATTAAATACAAAGGCAAATCATTTGATCGCACTAAAATAAAAGCATAGATGAGAAAATCTCTGAGGACCTTTCTGACTCAAGATTCACGATCGCAGGAACCCAGTGTTCAAGATTATTACAAAGTAGCAGAACTGCAGGGATCTGGACAAGATCATACATATTCTCTGATGTCAGAGTCCACTTCTGCCATTTCTATAGGTGTTTCTCTAGGCAAGTTATTTAATTTCCCTTGATCTCAGTTTTTTTGTATTCAGTATTATTTAAGTGGGTTTTTTTTTTTTGTATATTTTTGTACATTTACAAAAAAAGTAAAAGTACTTTTACTTATTTTTTGGCCCTTGAGATCTGTTTTAGCTTGAGATTTATGATCCTATGATATGTGATCTTTTAGTCTATAAAACTGTGGGTCCATCTCACAGATTACATGCCATTAATTACAAAATTCAGAGCTGAAAACAGAGGAAGAGCCTGCAGCCTGTCAAAGTGAAGTGATTAGCCCCAGTGTCACAATTTAGCCAGGGGCAGAGGTTGGGAGAAAAAGGTCTTGACTCCCCGCCAGTATTCTTTCCACTACACTGGTCTTAACAGAAGACTAATTAGCTATAAGGAAGAAGACTAGACTGTGATTTCTCTGGTATATGGAACTTTTTGATAAAGAAACTTCCTCTACCCATGTAGGTCAGCACCTTCTGTGAAACTTCTTAACAGTATTTCCTAGAGCCCTGGAAAGTTAGTATATGGGAAAAGTGGGGCTTGAACTGTATTATTAATAGATGTTTAACAACTGGTTCTCCCCTCCAAAAGAAATGTACACATGACGTGCTTTTAAATTTTAATCTGAAATCATTAGCATGCTTTCTATCCCTTTCTTAAGTCTAGAAAATACACAAAACAATAAATCAAGCCCTGATTTGCAGTGTTTGCTGATTTCCAATGTGTAATTGCACATGCTGAATACATTAAGTCAGCTCTGATAAGCTATTTTAACCTGGCTTTAAGACATTCCTGACTTGAATTCAGGTCTTCTTGGTTCAGAGATTGGCTCTCTAGCAATGACACCATACTCTCTGATGAATCAGATTTTGTACCAGGGCCAAGCTCAGGTGAAATTGGTAAATAGGCTGTTAATTTGGGGCACATAGAAAACGTCTCCTTCCTCTCGCCATTTTCTCCTGTTCCAGATTTCTTATGTTGCTCACTGCAGGATAAGAAATGTCTCATGCTCCAAAATTATCCCCTCCTTTTCTCTTTTTACAGACATTGCAGATGGACATGAATGTGGGCCTGGAATTGAATAGAGGATGGAAATTGGGCTAGATTGCATTTGGAAAAGTATACTGCACTTTTAATCATCTCCAGCTGCTCCCTGCAGTTAAAAGCCCATCCAGCGATGTTATATGGCTGCAAATCATGGGACACCATGATCTCAGAAAAATCCCAATTTGGGTCATGGAAAGAGTCATGATAAATATAAGTAGGTGATAGCATTAATAAGGAAGGAGACATCATCAAAGACATGAATATCTAAGGTATGTTGACCATGGAGCAAGAACCACCCAAATACAATCAAGGTAATTTTGATACATTTTAAAAACTAAGTGTTTTGGGTAAATGGGGAATTTATGGAAGCTGAACTAGAATGACAAAGGGGAAGTATGGAAGCATTGCAATCTGTACTGGGGGAGAGAATTTCAGAGATATGAGATTATAAATGCATGGAAGTATTCTGCTCCATCAGAATTTGTATTCCCTTCTGCAGTGATCTAAACTGGTTATTGAGTAGGTCCCATAATATAGTGGAAAGAGAAGTAAATTTAGAATTAGAAGAGCTGGGTGCCAGTTTGTGACCTTGAGCATGTCACTGAACTCTGAGCTGCAATTTCTAAAACGTCCTTTTAATGTTGTGAAAGTCAATTTTAGGTCATGGGTGTATGACTCAAAGTTTGCATATAATGGAAGATGGAGGAAACTTTAGAAGTAAAAAGACCCACAGTAAAAACAAACAAACAAACAAACAAAAAAACCCAGGAATTTCAACAGTTTCTGCTTCAAAAAAGTGGAAACCAATCACAAATTATCAGTTTGGTACAAAAATACTGGTACTGAATAAGATGATCTTGTTCAAAAGATCAATGCTGAACTTTCTTCTTATTGCCTTCTCAATCTTTTGTACTTTAGCTTCTCTCATCCTCACTCAACCAAATCTGCTTTCTTCAATGTCACCAATAATCTCTTAATTGTCAAATGTAGTGTCTTGTCTTAGCTCTCACCTTTTCCCAGTTCTCTATAGCATTTGACACTTAACCACACTAATCTGAACATTTTCTCCTTTCTACATTTTTGTGAAACTACTCTTGATACTTCTATCCATCTGCTCTCTCTCTCTTTTTTTGTCTCTTTTTGTGGATCACCATCTATGTCCATCCCCCTAAATATGGCTGTACCTTAAGGTTCTGTTTGAGGTCCCCTACTTTTCTCTCTTCACACTCTCTTGGTAATCTTATTGGCTCTCATGGGTTCGATGATCAATTCTATCATCCATCTTTTCATTCTACACAGATGATTTCAAGATCTATATATGCAATTCTCTACTGAACTTCAGGTCTACTTTACTAATATAAACCATTGGACATTTCCAACTGGATGTTACAGAGGACTCTCAAACTCAACATATCCAAAGCAAAATTTAGCTTTTCCCTAAAACTCTCCCTTTTTCCAACCTTCCTAATTTCTATTGAGGATACTATCATCCTTCCAGTTACTTAGATTCACAATCTCAGTCATCATCTCCTCAATATCCTTCACTGCCCGCTCCTCATTTCCAGTAACTTCCCAAGTTCTCTTGATCCTATCTCCACAGCAACTTTTATATCTTCCAGCTAGCTGATGCATTGAATACAGATATGGATCTGAAGTCAGGACCATCTGAGTTCAAGTCCAGCTTCAGATACTTACTAGCTGTGTGAAGTTGAGCAAGTCACTTAATCTCTATCCATCTCAGTTTCCTCAACTATAATATAAGGATATTGTGAGAATCAAATGAGATATTTGTAGTTCTCAGTACTAGATATATGTCTGGCAATAGGTTATGCTTTTTAAAAAATGCTTGTTTTCTTCCCCTTCCCTCCCTTCTTCTTATTCTTATGACCTTCACCATACTTCAGGTCTCTATCCCCTCTCTAGGCAGAATTATTGCAATAGCCTTCTAATGATGCTCCCTCCCTTAAGTCTCCCTTTCATCTCTAAACCATCCTTCATATGGCCACCTAAAAAAAATATCCTTGGTTCACAAACTCCAATGACTTTCTACCATCTTTTCAAACTTCTCAATGTGGCACTTGAAGCCCTTAGCGGTCTGTCTTCAACCTCTCTTTTCAGATTTTTTACATAAAACTCCATTGTGCATTCCATAGTCAAACCAAACTGGCCTTCTTGGTGTCCTCAAATACAATATTGCATCTACCACCTCTCTGCCTTTGTATCTTCTCTGTCTAGAATGTAATCTGTGCCCATCTCTACTTCTTAGAATCTCTAATTTAAACCAAAGCTCAGCTCAAGTGCTATTTTCTCTATAGGTGATCCCCCAGCATTGCATCCTACCTCATTTCCAGGATTTCTCCTATTTACCTAATATTTACTTTGTTTATATAAGGCATATATTTTCATATATACTTTTATAACTGCAGTTTTGTTGTCAAAGGGGGCAGGAGGAGTAAGGAAAACAAGTAAAAATCAATTTGTGCAGAAACACAGCCTCAGATAAAATGCTTGAGAAAAATAGCTTATTCTGAGGAGTATATAAATGAGAAAACTGTTCCTTAGATGAATGTACTAAGAGGTTCTATTTGAAGACAGAGCAATGAGTGGGTTAATGATAGCTACAGGAAATTGTGGCCCATTAGCCCAATGTATATGTGATTGTTTTTAGAGATTTGTAGTACATAGTAGACAAGATGGGCTTTTTTTTTCTTTTAAGAGATTTGTGGGTTATAATGGAAAAATTGTAAGTTAAATCAAATAACTGCCCAGGGAGTAAAGGGAAATTATTTAAACACCACTGAGTTTATACCTGACAGAAAAGTAGTTTTCTTGAGATTTGTATCATAAATTTGAGACATTGACCACAAGGGAGCTCAAATTTGAAGCTTTAGAAGATATATTTGTAGGAGAAGAAGCTATAGGAAGCGATAGAAATAAAGGCTGAGCTCAAAAGTCTGAAAAGAAGCTGGAGTCAGAAGACAGAAAGCTACAAAAAAAGCTGCATATAAGAGACAGAACACAGAATTTGACAGGAATTGAGCGGAGAGGACGTTTTTGCACGCAGCTGCTCTGCTGGGAGTCTGCTGATTGGAAAAGAGTCATTGCTTTAATGATTGGCTGGAGAAAGTCTGGCCAAGGTAATAGAGCTCTTCAATCACTTTGCTAATTAGAAGAGGGCTGAATCTTGCTGCTGTGTACAATGCTTACTGCTCTCTGGCACCAACTATAACCTGAGAAAGGGGAAACCTCTCCTGTGAGCCTGGTTACTTTCTATTGCCACTCCTGATATGAAAGGGGGAAAGACAGAATTTGCAATTTTTTTGCTATTGAAAAAAAGGCTTAACTGAATCTAATGGACAAAGCAGATTGTCATTGTTGTTCTTCGGTCATTTTCAGGCTTGTATGTCTCCTTGTGACTTTATTTGAAGTTTTCTTGGCAAAGATAATGGAGTAATTTGCCATTTCTTTTTCCAGATTATTTTACAGATGAGGAAACTGAGGCAAACAGGGTGAAGTGATTCACCTGGGGTCATAAAGCTGTTGGTGTCTGAGATCAAATTCAGGAGATGTGTCTTTTTGACTCCAGCCCTGGAACTATATCTATTGCACTACCTCTTTGCCATATGTGACAGAGGTAGAAATTAATTTCCGACCTCCCTGGCTACTTCAAGGCATCTTCTCTAACTTTCCCCTAGGATTCCCTTGCCTTTCCTTAGGCTTCAGGGAGGTAATAATAAGAATTCTAAAATGAAACTTCTTGAGGCTTGTACTATGACATCAAAGCGTTACTGTGCTGTCCTTAATAAGGAAAGAGAGAAGAAGCCAAAAAAACATAAAATCCATATTGGATAAGTGACACTGAACTGAAGCCCACTCAATCCTTCCATTCCATCTCTTTATTTACAACCATTTGTTGCATAGCAAATGCTGACTGGCAGAAAGGAAAGGGGGACAGGCATGTTCCTCGTTGGGAACTTTCATCTTTGATGAAATCAAAGACAGTGTCTGAAAAACAAAAACAAAAGCCACCCCAAATCATAAAATCCTGGGAAAATTCTTAAAATTAAGAGCTACACAGCTCAAAGGGACCCCTTTGTCCATACTCTCATAGTATACACAAGTAATAAATTTCTTTCCTTCTTTTTCTTCTTTTCATCTATCTTTCTTTCCTTTCTTCCCTTCTTCCATCCATCCTTTCTTTCTTTAAAAAAAAAGTAAGTTCATGACTGATGCTCAATATCAACATAGGGATTTAATCAAAAATACATTTGAAGCCACAAGGATAACTCTTTGTAAAAGCCGAGTCTTCAAAATTACTGCTTTCTATCCCTTATTATTTTCTCAGTACAACTGAATCAGAGGTCTCTATGTATAAAACTGACAGTACTTCCTCAAGGGGCGCAGTAGGGAGCACAGCATGTTGGGAGGGGTTCCATCAGCTGGAATGGAAACTGTAATGACTACATTGGGATTGGGGGTTTGACTCATGATCTCTTATTTTTAACAGCTGGTCTTATTCCCAACCAAAGGCGAGAGAGATGGAAGAAAACACTGGTACTGTACTTGGATAGAGTAAGTGTGGCCAGTCACTGGATTTGGGGAATATAGTTTTAAATTCCTCAGGCCCGTGCAGGAAGCATAACTTTATTTATCCCCTTCACTTAACCTCAAAAATTAAGGGAGGTGACTGAAATTCTGTCCAGGCCGTTTGTGGCCATAACGAAGCATGCAATAACATTCTTATTGAGATGGTCATTTTAAAAAATATCCTTTTCAGATTGAACTGAAGAAATGGTTGGGGGAAAATGTGGAAAAAGAATAAAAGAGAAGGAAAAGGAAAATGACCAAAAGAGGGATAAAGAGTAGCAATAGTGGTCCAGGGAGGGGGACTAGCTACACTCAGAGACTAAAAGCATTAATAATCAAACTTACCATGACAGAAAATTATAGTAATTCATTACTGGCAGCAAAGCCTAATAAAATTCAATTTACTCTTGGTGATCTGATTGACTCTTCATCAGAATTAATTCAAACTCTATTTCACCTATTCCATCTACAATATAGAAAATGAGTTCTAAAATAGATTCAACATAAAATGTTACCTTTATTTTTTTAAAATATGTGTCCTTAAGTAAGGAAAGAGCGCAGGTTAGCTTCATTAAAAGACAAAAATCCCATCTTAATTCTCTACCCTTCCCCGAGTTGTTTGCCAAAGGATCACTGTACTTTTTCAGAAGGTACAGGTGTCTCTGAGAAAAATACATATCAAATAACCAGAGAGTTGAGCTAATTAACTTCCTGCTCTAGTTCTTTAACTAAATCCCATGGAAAATAGGGAGCTAAGACATATTAATTATCTTCTTTACTCTTACCTACAAGCAAACTAAAAATCCAACTCATCTCAGTCCCAACAACTTCAATCGTAGCTGTCTCAAAAGGTTCACTTTAGACTTCAAGCTCCCTGAGGTTAGAAATCTTGTCTATATTTTCCTTAGACCTTAGCAGGGGTCCTCAAACTTTTTAAATAGGGGACCAGTTCATTGTCCCTCAGACTGTTGGAGGGCCAGACTATAGTAAAAAAACAAAAAAAAAAAAAAAAAAAACTTTGTTTTGTGGGCCTTTAAATAAGAAACGTCATAGCCCTGGGTGAGGGGGATAAACGTCCTCAGTTGCCGCATCTAGCCCGCGGGCCGTAGTTTGAGGACCCCTGTTAGGGGTCTACAATGCTCTGTGAGTACCTATGTTGACTAAGTGATTTCCTTTGCGTTTCTTGAGAAAGTATGCTTTTATATCTCTCTCTCCAGCTTTCAGATATCAAAACATTTGCTGAGAAGTTCAGGGTCTGGAAATTCCTTGCAAATTGGGGCTACAGCAAATAGGTCAGAAACATAAAATGAAGAGGAAGGGAATTGCTTTCTTCATCCACCACACTTGACCTGAACACCTCTGAATATTATTGCTCCGTTTTAGGATTTTCTGAGGAAAACAGGGTAGGGACAGGAAAGCAGAATTAAGCTAAGCAGGAAAGTGATATTTCAGCCTAAAAACAGAGTGAGACCTGAGTTCAAACCCAGTCTCAGACACTTACTAATTGTGACCTGAAGCACAGTTTCCTCAACTATATAATGGAGATAACAACTATCTGCCTCCCAGAGTTGTTGGGAGAATCAAATAAGACAATATTTGTAAAGTTTTTAGCATGGTGCCTGGCACACAGTCAGAGTTATATAAATACTTATTTCTTTCTCTTCCCCCTCCCAAACCACTAAGCCATAAATCTAAGTGTTGCATTCTATCCTACTCGATGTGATACAATGAACATATCTTCCAGATTTTCCCAGTTTTAAATATTTATATATTCTGTCCTTTTTCCTTCATAAACTCTCAAAATGCTCTGGAAATTCTAAATATTTTGGCAAATAATAACTGAATGAGTGAGTAAGCATTACAATAAATCAGCAAGCCCTGCAATAAAAATATACATGTATAGAATATTTGCAATCATAAAAGTGGTACTGACAATTGTGATTTCTGGTTGAGGAATCCTATCTAAGTTTTATTTACTACCATGGAGAATAGAATCTACCAGGGCCAGTGATTAGAGATAAATAACAGGAATGGGGGTAAAGTGTGTGGGGGAACATTCCTCAAATCAGGATGGAAGAAGGTTCACTAAAAAATCATAAGAATTTGTTAAATCAGGTGTATAAGATAATCAAACCCAATGGCTTGGCAAGAGATCGGAAAAGATTTCAGAGAAAGGAGGCAAAGCCAAGAACATTCGCAGAGAGTTGGATGAATGAATGAATGAATGAGGAGCAATAGGTACAACTTTCAATTTTCATAGGAAGCAGTATGGTTTATGAGAATGGACTTGGAATCAAAAGATGGAAGGTTGAATCTGGGCTCTTTCTTTAGTATATGACCTTGGTCTTATGTCTTAATTCCTCTAAGTCCCATTTTCTTTATCAGAAAGATGGAGATACATTTTTCCTTTTTGATTTGTTTTTTCTTGTGCAGCATGATAATTGTAGAAATATGTATAGAAGTTTAACATACATTGGATTACTTGCCATCTAAGGAAGAGGGTGGGGGGAAAAGAGGAGAGATTTGGAACACAGGGTTTTGCAAGGGTCAATGTTGAAAAATTATCCATGCATATGTTTTGAAAATAAAAGGCTTTAATAAAAAAAAAAAAGAAAAATGGAGATAAAATGCACCACCTACCTCATGTTTGTTGTAAAACTCAATTGAAATGATGAATGTGAAAGTATTTTATGAACTATGAAGTACTAAATGTAAATTATGATTATTTTCTTTATACTTCAGCCAAAAGCAGATTTATGTTATCCATGGTTACCCACCCACCACAACTCTAAAGCAGTCTTTAGAGGGAGGGGGCACTTGAATGTGGTAATGCTTATAATCCTCATATTGGCACTGGAAGAGACCTATAAAAGGGGAGCAGATAAATAAGTAATGAAAAGGAAGAAGGAAGGATTATCCCTGTTTCTCTACTCCCATCAAAGAATTGAGTGAATAAAATGAAATGAGATAATGTCTTTGAAAGTATTTCAAAAATATAAAGTGTTGTACAAACTTAGTCCAGTTCTATGATATCATCAGGATAAGGAAATCCCAGGATGGAAACTTTCCACTAATCATCATGAGCAACTCCTCTTAACTCAGAATCATCTGGGACACCAAGAGGTCAAGGCAGTCAAGTTATCAATCAACAAGCATTTATTAAGTGCTTACTATGTGCCAGGTGCTTAGCACAGAGGGGCTTCCTGAACTCAAGGAGCTCACATTCCAAGGGGAGGAAAGAGAAGATAGGCAAATAATTTTAGATATTGGCTAAGTATCAAATTTCTGTAACTCATCATTTCCCAGTTGGATTCTTGAAAGATACTTTTCTGTAATTTCTGGGAGTGATAACCTACTTGATCCTGATTTACTATCATAAGCCCCTCTATTTTTATTAAAAAATCTGCACAACTCAAACATTTGTTACTATCTTGACTTTTTCTTCCTTTTCAAGCAGTTATGGATATTTCCCACTGGCCTCCCTCTTTTCCCTACTTTCTGTGGATCTGTTAATAACTTACACCCATGTTCCTGCTAGACTGTCTCTATTTTATTCAATACTTTGTGGGTAATAGTCCACATACAGTCCACTCCACTCTACAGAAGTCTTCCAATATCCCCACTTGAACCACATAGACAAATTAGCCCAGACTTAAGGAAACAGTTCCTTAGTGTTTAAAGCTTTTGTAACTGCTTTCTACTTAAAGTCAAAATTTCAGAGCAGCTATATTAGAATCTGTTGTTCTGTCAAAGAGCAAGAGAAAATGGTTTGAGTTTGTTATTATTGTTGTGGAACATGCAACTTACAAAGCAGAATGACTAAAGATATTCAAAAGAAACAGGGACTTTAGAAGGGGGCAACTTGGTAAGATTTTTTTTAGACCCATTCTAGAATTATTTTTCCATATTTCTTTTCTCTTTCTACAATTTGCTCTAATGAGTTTGAATGCATTTCTCTGAGTTGTTCAGAAGCCTTATATCCCTTTGTTTTCTCATCTATAAATTGAAGGGTTCAGAAAAACTAATTTAATTCTGAGATTTCTCCTTGCTCTCACATTCTGAGTCTATGATTCTATAATCCACATGTTTGGGTTATTGAGAATGTTAGCATAACTTCTAACCCAAACTATTTTGGTCTTCTAGCCTTTCCTCTCCAAATTATGGACCCAGAAAAGTGGTAAGACTCAATTCAAGCAGTTTTTCTTATAGATTATGATTATCAGAACATGTAAAATGCTAAAAATGATTTAGAAGCATAGATATTGAAATCTGTAATGTACTATAGAGTTTGTTAGTTTGGGCTTCCATAAGAAATTGCATCTATATAGGGAATTCCCAATGTGGAAACTCATTCCACTAATGCAGAGCTCCTTCTAGTCTTAGAGTCTAAGGCACTCTGACATTAATTGGTCTGCCCATAGTTACTCCAAACTTATAAATAATAGAGGCAAGATGTGATTGTAGACCTTCTAGATTCCAAGACTGGTCCTCTATCCCAATAGACTCCAAAGTAAAGGCTATGATATTAGTCCAAGGAGCCCATGGAGTAACCGAAAGGATTGTTTGGTTGATGTCCTTCATTCTTGAAGAGAACCTAAATTATGTCACTATGTTAGAGCAGAAGAATACCAATCACAGAAAGAAGAATTACATTCCACCTCCACTGCTATAACAAGTCACTCCAACATGACTATATCATTCTCTTTACTCATTAACAAGAACTCCCAAATTTTTTCCAGCCATCATCACAGCTGGCTTTCCATGGATATGTGAACTCCCAACCTTTCTTTTTCAACACTAAACATCAACTGCTTTAAGTGTTTGTAACCTAACCCCAATTTGGCACTGTCATCAACAGCTAATTAATAAATCCAATAGAGCTAAGATTAAAAGGAAAATAATTGACTAGGAAAAAAATTCTTTGTAGCAGGTTTTCCTGATCAAGGTCTCATTTTCAACATAGATAAGAAAGTATTTCAGATCTTCAAGAATAAAAACTATCCCTCAATTGATAAATGATTTAAGGATACAAACAAGCAAAAGTATAAATGGCCATATGAAAAAAATGCTCCAAATCACTACCAATTAGAGAAATGAAAATTAAAGCAAAGATGACCAAAGTCAGAAAATCATAAATGCTGGACTTACTATGGGAAAAGACAAATTGATGTACGTATTTTGATGGACCTGTGAATTGAGAATTGGCTGAATACGTCATAGAATAGGAATGTGATAAAATATTGTTGTATTGTAAGAAAAAATGAAATGGATGATTTTTAAAAGAGATGAAAAAATTCTATGAACAGATACAGAGTGAGTCTAAACAGTGAAAACAATGTATACCATAACATCAATTTTATTAAAATGAATTATTTTGAAGATACTTATAAACTGAGAAAAAATGAAATGAGCAGAACCCAGAGAACAATTTATTCAATAACAACATTATAAAGAAAAACAACTTTGAAAACAATGAGAACCATGATCATGGCCATCTGTGATTTCAAACAACTAACGATAAAACATGGTATCCATGACATAGAAGTAATGGATTTAGGGACAGGATGAAATATAAATATTTTTGTATATAGTCAATGAGGGAATTTATTTTGTTGATTGTGTATATTTGTTACAAGTAAGTTGTTTTTCTTTTCTTTTTCTCCCCCTAACATGATGGAAGTGGGAGGGAGAAAATAGATTTCTGTTAATTCTAAAAAAAATTTTTTTTTAAATAGAGAGGTTGGAGGATTGCTACAGATGTGCGATGTTGCATGTATTTTCAACTGAGGCCCTTGTATTGGTATCTTTATTTAACTGTTCTTGTTATAAGAGCACTCATGGAGTTGGGATCAAAAATTTAGAAATATTTGTTATGGAAAAACCCAACACACCAACAAAACTTATTTTAAAAATACAGAAAGGTTTACATAATGGAGATTTGCAGTTTAGTAAGTAAACCCCTCTTTTTTTCTATTATGGATATGCAGATGATTTTGTTTAGATGAGTTGTATTTATTGATATTTACCATAGAGATTAAATATTTTAACATTACTATGAAAATAACATTATTATTCATAATAATAATAATTATTATTATGAGAATCTTTCCCAGGGAAATAATAAACATTATTATGAAAACAATATTATGAAAATAGTTTTGACCTTATAGACTTTTTGAAAGGATTTTGGGGATATCCAGAGACCCCTGAACTACATAATTACCAAGTTATTTACAATTCTAAAGTCTATGATGCTTGATACGGAGTCCTAGAAGCATAAGGCATGGGACACAGTGAAAGAAGCAATGTGGTTTAATGGCAGAAAGGCCAGCCTTAAAGCCAGGAAGACAAGTTGTACTTCTGACATATCCCTCTGTGATCTTGGACGAGTCCTTTAATCTCTCTATGCAATTCGAGGCAACTCTCTAAGACTGGAAGTTGCAAAGAAAGTGGAGATCAGCATTGGTGGGAATTTCATCCCGAGAGGTTTCTGACCAGTGAAATCACAGGTCCTATCATCATTCATATCCTTATAGCACAATAATTATAGTCACCATTTATTTAGTATTTTAAGGTCTGCAAAGTGTTTTACATATATGTCATCTCATTTGAAGACTAGTCACAAGGGAAGGGGGAAAGAAAGGAGCATTTATTAGACACCTACTACCTGCCAAGCACTAGGCTAAGTACTTTGTAAATATTGTCTCATTGTTCCTTTCTACAATCCAGTGTGATAGGGAGTTATGATCCCCATTTTTTTTTTTGCTGAGGCATTTGGGGTTAAGTGACTTGTCAAGGTCACACAGCTAGTATGATCCCCATTTTACAGTTAAAGAAACTCAGGAAGGCAGAGACTGGGGATTTGTCCATAGCCACAGAGCTATTAAATGTTTGAGGTTAGATTTGAATTCATACTGCCAGGACATGCACTCAAAAGACTGCATAAAAAAAGTTTAATTCTGATTTAGAATCAGAAGACCCAGATTCAGGCTTTGAAACTGACTACCTATGACTTAATAAAATTATTTAAGCCTTTCTTGCCTATAAAATGAAGAACTGGACTAGATATCCAAGGATTCTTTCAATCCTAAAGCTAATTATTCTATGATCTTTGCCATTTAGTTCAAGACAGTCAACTGGCATATTTATTCAATGCCTGCTATGTGCTAGACATTGTACTGGACACAGGAACAGAGGACACATAATACAATGAGAACAACATATTGTATTTGGAATCAGAGAGCCCATCTTCCAATCGGAACTTTACCCCATATTACTTGCCCAATTTGGATCATATCACTTAATCTCTGAGTCTCAATTTCCTTATCCATAAAACAAAAGCATTGGGGTAAAGAATATTTAAGGTCTCTTCCAGCCCCAGATCTATGAATCTATGGTCATGTAAACTGTCTAGGAACATGCTTTCTCTATCTGCTTTTATTTCCTCATCCAAACTCTCTCTCTCTCACAGCTGCATGGAAAAACTCATGTTTAGGGGAGATGAGTGAAATAGCTTTCAGGGAAAGAAAACTCCTTTGGTTCCCATAGGGATGTGTATTGGTGAGAACAGCCAAGAAGAAATCATTTTTCCTTCCATAGAGATTTATAACGTGTCTTCATCATCACAGACTGCAAAGTTCCATAGCCTACATAATCATCCCAAATCTTGACCCATGTGAGCTTGTGGGGACTCCTTGACTCAACACTGCTTTGGAAGCTGCCATATTATTTCGCTTTAAGAGGAAACCAAGCCAAGCCTTATTAGTGGCTCTGCCCCAGTGATTTGTGGAAGTTATATAACTGCATTACTCACCATGAATCCTAGTGAATCATTTTATTAAGTTACATTTCCAAAAAGTCTGTAGGCCTCATGTCCTATGCCCTTTTCCCTGAAGTGGGACTGCTATCCCTGATCTTTTACAAAAATAAGAAAAAAGAATTTTAAAAGGCTTTGGAACAACCAAGAACGTTGAGTTGGATCATGAATCCACAAAGAATCCATGAATTTCACCTCATCATTTCCATTTTTATAAGAGGGAGAAACTGAATCAGAAATGTTAATAAATTTATCAAAAATGAACATATTGAATCAGTTGTTGAGCCAACAATAAAACTGAGGAATCTTCACTCCCAGCCTGCCAATTCTTCTCTATGACAGATTCCAAAATAATCCCTTAGGTATTCAATAGGAGTTGGGAGGAAATTTTTGGCATTTTTTTTCCTGATTTCAGCAGGATTTTTAAAAGACTATATATAATTTGTCTACATATCCCAAATTCTTGAAAAATTAATTTATCAAACCTATTTTATCAAATAGAAAAAAAAGGTTTTTTTTTGATAAATTTCACTTTATCCTTTGAAAACTGTTCCTATTTCTTTCACCAGTTATTTATTTGCAAGTGGCTCTTAATATAATTATCCCTAAAATTTTTAATGTTATATTTTCATTGACGACATTTGATATAAATATTTCCCCCAAAATTATAGTTTTTCTTCCTATCTAGCTGCATCAACTTAGGCAAAAATTTTTTTCATTTTAAATAATCAAAATTGTTTATTATGACTTTTTTTGAAGTTTTGTATGTTTATTTGACAACCAGTTAAAGTAATTTCAAGATTATTCAAGTTAAACCACAGGATAAATGATATGACAGATGTTCCAATAGAGCCAGAATCTCATAATCCTTTGAATGAAAATTTCCACTGACTTTTTTTTTTTAGTTTTATCCTCAACTTAAGAAATAAATCACAAGATACAAAATAAGTGCATGCAAACCATCAACATTTCTATATATTTCCCACAAAGTCCAGCAGGAAGCAATATAAAAAGAAATTCCATTTAAAATTACTAGGAAAAAAATAATTGCAAACAATATAAAATACTTGGGAATCTACTTGCCACGACAAACCTAAGAACTGTATGAAGACAACTATAAAACACTTTTCACACAAATAAGTCATATCTAAATAACTGAGAAAATATTAATTGCTCATGCATAGGCCATGCCAATATAATAAAAATGGTAATTCTACTTAAATTAATCTATTTATTCAGTTCCATGCCAAATTATCAAAAATATTTATAGAGCTAGAAAAAATTAACAAAATTCATCTGTGAGAACAAAACCTCAAGGATTATCAAGGGAATCAATGAAAAATGCAAATGAAGGTGATCTAACCATACCAGATCTCAAACTATATTATAAAACAGTAATTATCAAAACATTGATACTGGCTAAGAAATAGAGTAGTGGATCAATGTTTAGTTTCAAATTATATCATAGTAAATGATCATAGTAATCCAGTGTATGATAAAGAGACATTTTCATGTCATTTCATAAAGAAAACTTATCATTTGATTAAAAAAAATAGCTAGAAAAATGGAAAATAATGTGACAGAAACTAGATATAGACCAATATCTGATATTATATACCAACATAAAGTCAAAATGGGTACATGATTTACCCATAAAAGGTGATGCCATAAGCAAATTAAGAGAGCACAGACGAGTCTGTGTCTGATTTATGGATAAGGAAAGAATTTAGGACAAAGAAAATAAAAAACATTACAAAATGTAAAATAAGTATGAATATATAAAATGAAAAAGATTTTACAAAACAAAACTGATCCAATCAAAACAGAAAGCAGAAACCTGGAAATGATGAGGTGAGATTCATGGATTCTTTGTGGATTCATGATCCAATTCAAGGTTCTTGGGTTATTAAAAAAAAAAATCCTTAAATGTTGTTTGAATATAGACTGAAACATACTATTTTTTACTTTCTTTCATTTTTTCTTTTGAGTCGTCTTGTACAAAATGACTACTATGAAAATATGTTAGATAATTGCACATGTATAACCTATATCTGATTGTTTAACATCTGGGAGGGTAAGAGAGGAGGTAAGGAGAGAAACTTAAAACTTTAAATTAAAATGTTTTTAAAAAGCAGAAAAAATAAAACAATCATTTCCATTAGATCTTATGTAATCTCCCCTATTCCAAGTTTGATATATAATCTCCCCCTAAATATAAAAGATAGTCTTTTATTCTCTAATTTTTTAAATGATATGAATTTTTATATTAGATTGCCTATTCATATGAAGTTTATTGTGGTATGTGGTGTAAGATGCTAGTGTCCCATACATATACTTTTTTTAAAAAATAACTTTTTATTGACAGAACCCATGCCAGGATAATTTTTTACAGCATTATCCCTTGCACTCACTTCTGTTCCGAATTTTCCCCTCCCTCCCTCAGATGGCAAGCAGTCCTTTACACATACATATACTTTCAGATTTACAAGCAAGATCATTCTTTATTCCCAGCCATTTGCACCTTAATAGCAACCTTCATAGCAACCATAGCAGAATAAGCATCATTATCCCAATTTTAAAGATGAGGAAACTGAAATTTGAAGTTAAATGATTTGCCCATCATTCTACAACTATATTATATATAATATATTATATAATAAGAACATAATAATATATTATATTATGTAACATATAACATAATTATATTATATAAGAGGGGGTATTCAAAGTCCAGTGTTTTTTCCACTCTACTTTGTGGATTGACTAAATGAGAAAAGAAATCTCTTTTCTTTAGATATATAGATGCCATTGTACAAAATATGCCAGTTTTACTCTTTATATGGATAGTTTAAATAAGACTTGGGAAGTCAGATATATTACCTAAGACCAAAAAAAGTCTCTTCTCTAAAGGAGAAATCAGAAGGGTTCATGACAAATTGACATGTCATGTTATTTAGGCCTATTTTAGTCCATGCTCCAAGCCAAAATCAAGTTTGTTGTGGTAGTCATTTTAAAAATAGACATCTGTTTAAATATTTCTCTGTTAGTGAGCAGTAAGCAAAATTATTGGTTAGAAATTTTTTCAACCAAGTACAATGAAAAATCGCCCTTATTTCCTCCTACATAGGAAGAAAAGAATATGGTATTTACTATATTTTTTCCAAATTTTATTTGCTATTCTAAATTATGTTTCAATGATAGTGAGTAGCTTGGCAGAATCTTCTTTTTAAAAAAAAATCACTCAGTCTGAAAAAACATTCAATGTTATAATTAATCAACAATTTCTCAAGTGCCTACTATGCATAAAGGATTGTGTATATTAAAGAACATATATCATAATGCACCATAATTGTGACAGGCTAGAAGCAGGCAGGTATTGAATCATGATAGATATTCTTGCTTCTAGTCTCTCTTGCTAATTCATACTTTCTATCATTGTGCCACTGATTCTCTTTTTGTATAAATATGGTCAAGTCTGATGAAACATGATGAAAGGTGATTCTGTAGTATCAGTACCACTGGACGGGGATTAAAAAACCATTGTTCAAATTCTGGCTCAGATGCTTGCTCTCTATAAGAACATGGGCAGGTCTTACCTCTCAGAGCATAGTACAAATGTCACCTCCTCCAGGAAACCTTTTCTGATCTCCTTATCAGGAATCAATTATTAAGCATTTATAAAGTACCTACTCTGTGCCAGACACTGTCCTAGGATGTTGCCTTGTTTTCCTTACATAAAACTTTGCTTTGTACATCTTTGATACATTTATTTATTATTTTATATTATAATTATATTGTAGTATTTTATCTTCCTATTTGTATACTCTATGATTGCTATATTTAGCATATTATCTAGCAACTAGGACACCTTAACATGAGATATACAGGGTGTCCAGAGAAGAGCAGCACCTTTGGTGTGAGGGCTTGCTGAGCCCTTTTCAGGGTAGCTCATCCATCTTTGATGTTCAACTTTCATCCAACATTTATATCAACCTGTGGCTCCAAGAAGCTACAGTATGTGCAACGACCACAGTTTGGTAAAACCTTCTTAGCAGATGAGCTAAATCAGGTCTGTCGGTGCATTAGGGGGAATGTATATCTCAAGCATGTGAAGACTTTTCCTAGTGGAATAGGTAGATGGGAACAATTTTTTCCAATGGCCACAAAAGCAGCTGTAGAACACTTAGAGCTTGGTCCAATACCAAAGATGCCAAGGTCATCCACTGCATTTTGGGATGCATCAGTGTCTTGACTTATGTTCTGTCATTGGTCTTTAATGACTCAAGAAGAGAAAGAGTGGGGCTGATGACTGTGCAAATCTGCCCCACTTCAATTCAATTCATGGGCAAATCAAGACATTACTCTTGTAATGTCATTGGTCCCCTTAGAACACAAAAGATGAACAACATTAAGGTTAGCAAAGAGCCTTACAAATATAATCTCACTTGATTCTCACAACTCTTGAAAATACTTTCCTTCTCTTTCCTTCTTTAGCCCTCTGAGAAAGTGGATGAGTTTTTACAGTTGATGAAACTGGGGAAAGCAGAGTTTAAGTGATTTACCCAGGGTCACACAAATATCTGGAACTGGATTTGAATTGAAGACTTCCTGATTCTATCCACTGCATCACTTAGCTGCTTCTGGATTCAAAAGAATCAGATCACTGACCCAGAGAAATTGGTAATGGATGCTGGAAATTTTCCTTCCAGCAATGAATTAATCCTGAAAAAAAAGGATCATATTTGTAAAATCTCTACTTTGATTGTTAGGGAAATATTTTATTTCCTAAAGAGTCTGCAAATTTCTGTGTTAACTTGTTCATAGGAAACAATTGTAATAGAAAAATAACTACATTATTTTTTTTTTTTTTTTTCAGCATTCACTCTTTTTTTTTTTTTTTTTTTTATAATAAATTTTATTTTATTTAATAATAACTTCGCATTGACAGAATCCATGCCAGGATAATTTCTACACGACATTATCCCTTGCAATCACTTATGTTTCGTTTTTTCCCCCTCCCTCCCTCCTCCCCCCCCCAGGATGGCAAGCAGTCCTATATATGCTAAACATGTTGCAGTATATCCTAGATACAATACATATTTGCAGAACCAAACAGTTCTCTTGTTGCACAGGGAGAATTGGATTCAGAAGGTAAAAATAACTCGGGAAGAAAATCAAAAATGCAAATAGTTCACATTCATTTCCCAGTATTCCTTCTTTGGGTGTAGCTGTTTCTGTCCATCATTTCTCCAATGAAACTCAGTTAAGTCTCTTTGTCCGAGAAATCCACTTCCATCAGAATACATCCTCATACAATATCGTTGTCGAAGTGTATAATGATCTCCTGGTTCTGCTCATCTCACTTAGCATCAGTCCATGTAGGTCTCTCCAAGCCTCTCTGTATTCATCCTGCTGGTCATTCCTTACAGAGCAATAATATTCCATAACATTCATATACCACAATTTACCCAGCCATTCTCCAATTGATGGGCATCCATTCATTTTCCAGTTTCTAGCCACTACAAACAGGGCTGCCACAAACATTTTGGCACATACAGGTCCCCTTCCCTTTTTTAGTATCTCTTTGGGGTATAAGCCCAATAGAAACACTGTTGGATCAAAGGGTATGCACAGTTTGATAACTTTTTGGGCATAATTCCAGATCGCTCTCCAGAATGGCTGTATTCGTTCACAACTCCACCAACAATGCATCAATGTCCCCGTTTTCCCGCATCCCCTCCAACATTCATCATTGTTTTTTCCTGTCATCTTAGCCAATCTGACAGGAGTGTAGTGATATCTCAGAGTTGTCTTAATTTGCATTTCTCTGATCAATAGTGATTTGGAACACTCTTTCATGTGAGTGGTAATAGTTTCAATTTCTTCATCTGAAAATTGTCTGTTCATATCCTTTGACCATTTATCAATTGGAGAATGGCTTGATTTTTTATAAATTTGAGTCAGTTCTCTATATATTTTGGAAATGAGGCCTTTATCAGAACCTTTAATTGTAAAGATGTTTTCCCAGTTAGTTACTTCCCTACTAATCTTGTTTGCATTCGTTCTGTTTGTACAAAGGCTTTTTAATTTGATATAATCAAAATTTTCTATTTTGTGATTGGTAATGGTCTCTAGTTCATCTTTGGTCACAAATTTCTTTCTCCTCCACAAGTCTGAGAGATAAACTATCCTATGTTCCTCTAATTTATTTATAATCTCGTTCTTTATGCCTAGGTCATGGACCCATTTTGATCTTATCTTGGTATGTGGTGTTAAGTGTGGGTCCTTGCCTAATTTCTGCCATACTAATTTCCAGTTATCCCAGCAGTTTTTATCAAATAATGAAATCTTATCCCAAAATTTAGAATCTTTGGGTTTGTCAAACACTAGATTGCTATAGTTGACTATTCTGTCTTGTGAACCTAACCTTTTCCACTGATCAACTAATCTATTTCTAAGCCAATACCAGATGGTTTTGGTGACTGCTGCTTTATAATATAATTTTAGATCAGGTACAGCTAGACCACCTTCATTTGATTTTTTTTTCATTAATTCCCTTGAGATTCTCGACTTTTTATTGTTCCATATGAATTTTGTTGTTATTTTTTCTAAATCATTAAAATATTTTCTTGGAAGTCTGATTGGTATAGCACTAAATAAATAGATTAGTTTAGGGAGTATTGTCATCTTTATTATATTTGCTCGGCCTATCCAAGAGCACTTAATATTTTTCCAATTATTTAAGTCTGACTTTATTTGTGTGAAAACTTTTTTGTAATTTTGCTCATATAATTCCTGACTTTCCTTTGGTAGGTAGATTCCCAAATATTTTATGCTATCAACAGTTATTTTGAATGGAATTTCTCTTTGTATCTCTTGCTCTTGGATTTTGTTGGTGGTGTATAAGAATGCTGAGGATTTATGGGGATTTATTTTGTATCCTGCTACTTTGCTAAAATTATGAATTATTTCTAATAGCTTTTTAGTAGAATCTCTGGGGTTTTCTAGGTATACCATCATATCATCTGCAAAGAGTGATAGTTTGGTTTCCTCATTGCCTACTCTAATTCCTTTAATCTCTTTCTCGACTCTTATTGCAGAGGCCAGTGTTTCTAATACAATATTGAATAATAATGGTGATAGTGGGCAACCTTGCTTCACTCCAGATCTTACCGGGAAAGGTTCCAGTTTTTCACCATTGCATATGATGCTTACTGAAGGTTTAAAATATATGCTCCTAACTATTTTAAGGAAAAGTCCTTTTATTCCTATGCTCTCAAGTGTTTTTATTAGGAATGGCTGTTGGATTTTATCAAATGCTTTTTCTGCATCTATTGAAATGATCATATGGTTTTTGTTTGGTTGGTTGTTGATATAGTCAATTATGTTAATAGTTTTCCTAATATTGAACCAGCCCTGCATTCCTGGTATAAATCCTACTTGGTCATAGTGTATTATCCTGGGGATGATTTTCTGTAATCTTTTTGCTAATATTTTATTTAAGATTTTAGCATCAATATTCATTAGGGAGATTGGTCTATAATTTTCTTTCTCTGTTTTCAGCCTACCTGGTTTAGGTATCAGTACCATGTCTGTGTCATAAAAGGAGTTTGGTAGGACTCCTTCAATCCCTACTTCTTCAAATAGTTTATTTAGCATTGGAGTTAATTGATCTTTAAATGTTTGATAGAATTCAGATGTAAATCCATCTGGTCCTGGGGTTTTTTTCTTAGGGAGTTGATTGATAGTTTGTTCTATTTCTTTTTCTGAGATAGGAGTGTTTAGGATATTTACTTCTTCCTCTGTTAGTTTAGGTAAGCTATATTTTTGGAGGTATTCTTCTATTTCATTTAAGTTGTCGAATTTATTGGCGTAAAGTTGGGCAAAGTAACTCCTAATTATTGCTCTAATTTCCTCTTCGTTAGTGGTGAGTTCTCCCTTTTCATTTTTAAGACTAACAATTTGATTTTCCTCTTTCCTTTTTTTAATCAGATTTACTAATGGTTTGTCTATTTTGTTGGTTTTTTCATAGAACCAACTCTTAGTTTTATTAATCAATTCAATAGTTTTTTTACTTTCAATTTTATTGATCTCTCCTTTTATTTTTTGAATTTCAAGTTTAGTGTTTGATTGGGGGTTTTTAATTTGTTCCTTTTCTAGCATTTTTAGTTGCAAGCCCAATTCATTGACCTTCTCTTTCTCTATTTTATACAAATAGGCCTCTAGAGATATGAGATTTCCCCTTATTACCGCTTTGGCTGCATCCCATACATTTTGGTATGATGTCTCATTATTATCATTTTCTTGGATGAAGTTATTAATTATGTCTATAATTTGCTGTTTCACCCAATCATTCTTTAGTATGAGATTATTTAGTTTCCAATTATTTTTTGGTCTACTTTCCTGTGGCTTTTTATTGAATGTAATTTTCAATGCATCATGGTCTGAAAAGGATGCATTCACTATTTCTGCCTTACTGCATTTGAGTTTGAGGTTTTTATGTCCTAATATATGATCAATTTTTGTATAAGTTCCATGAACTGCTGAAAAGAAGGTGTACTCCTTTCTGTCCCCATTACATTTTCTCCAGAGATCTATCATATCTAATTTTTCTAGTATTCTATTTATCTCTTTGACTTCTTTCTTATTTATTTTGTGGTTTGATTTATCTAATTCTGAGAGTGCAAGGTTGAGATCTCCCACTATTATAGTTTTACTGTCTATTTCTTCTTGCAGCTCTCTTAATTTCTCTTTTAGGAATTTAGATGCTACACTACTTGGTGCATATATATTTAATATAGATACTTCTTCATTATTCATTCTACCCTTTAGCAAGATATAGTGCCCTTCCTTATCTCTTTTGATTAGATCAATTTTTGCTTTAGCTTGATCTGAGATCAGGATGGCTACCCCTGCTTTTTTGGCTTCACCTGAAGCATAGTAGATTTTGCTCCAACCTTTTACCTTTAACCTGCATGTATCACCCCGCTTCAGGTGTGTTTCCTGTATACAACATATTGTAGGATTCTGGCTTTTAATCCATTCTGCTAACCGCTTCCTCTTTATAGAGGAGTTTACCCCGTTCACATTTATGGTTAAAATGACCAATTCTGTATTACTTGCCATCTTGTTAACCCCGGTTTATGCTTTTCTCCCTTCTTACTCCCTTACCCCCTCCCTTACCCCCCTTCCCAGTATTAAGCTTGTGAGCTCCCCTTGCTTCTCACAGCCCTCCCTTTTTCAGTATCCCTCCTCCCCCTTAGAGTTCCCCCCCCCCCCAACTTACCCCTTTCCCTCCCAGTTACCGTATTCCCTTCCACTTAGCTTATTCCTTCCTTTTTCACTTTTCCCTTCTCACTTTTCAATGAGGTGGGAGAAGTTTCACCATAGATTGAATATGTCTAAAATTCTTCTCTTACTGCCAATTCTGAAAGCAGTAAAATACTCACTATTTTCATTCCTCTCCATTCTTTCTCTCAGATTTACTAGGTTTTCTTTGCCTCTTCATGAAATGTAGTACCCCCACTTTCCCTTTTTTCTAGTACAATGTCCTTTCCACAACTAGTTTCTAGAACAAGGTATACATGTATTCTTTATACATCTTTACAGCCGAAATATAGTTCCCAAGATTAATCTTTACCTTTTTAGATTTCTCTTGAGTTCTGTGCTTGTAGATCAAATTTTTTGTTAAGTTCTGGCTTTTTCATCAGAAATAGATGAAATTCGCTTATTTCGTTGAATGTCCATCTTCTTCCCTGGAAAAAGATGCTCAATCTCGCTGGGTAAGTTATTTTTGGTTGCATACCAAGTTCCTTAGCCTTTCGGAATATCATATTCCAGGCCCTTCGATCCTTTAATGTGGATGCTGCCAGATCCTGGGTGATCCTTATTGTGGCTCCTTGGTACTTGAATTGGGTTTTTCTAGCCGCTTGCAGTATTTTTTCCTTTGCCTGAGGGTTCTGGCATTTGGCCACTATATTCCTTGGTGTTTTGATTTTAGGATCCCTTTCAGTAGGGGATCGATGAATTCTTTCAATGTCTATTTTACCTTCTGTTTCTATGACTTCTGGGCAGTTCTCTTTGATAATTTCCTGGAAGATAGTGTTCAGGCTTTTTTTTTCATCATACTTTTCTGGAAGTCCGATGATTCTCAAGTTGTCTCTCCTGGATCTGTTTTCCAGGTCTGTTGTCTTCCCCAGAAGGTATTTCACATCCTTTTCCATTGTTTGATTTTTTTGGATTTGCTTGACTGATTCTTCTTGTCTCCTCGAGTCATTCAATTCCAATTGTTCGACCCTGATTTTCAGTGAGGTATTTTCTTCACTCACTTTTTTAAGATCTTTTTCTAATTGTCCAATTGAGTTCTTTTGTTCTGTGGAATTTTTTTCCATTTCGCCAATTTTGTTTTTTAGAGAGCTGTTTTCTGTTTCCAGTTCACTAATCCTATTTTTCAAGGATTTGGTTTCTTTATCCACTCTCTCTTTAACTGACTTCTCCAGGCTCTTTTGCCAAGCCTCCCTCTCCTTTTCAGAGCCTCCCTCTCCTTTTCCCATTTTTCTTCTAGCTCCCTTGTGAGAGCCTTTTTAATTTCCTCCATGAGATTCATCTGTGCTGAGGGACATAAGGTCTCTTCCTTCGGGGATTCACCTGGGGACTGTTTGTTTTTAGTCTCCTCAGGGTTTGGAGTCTGCTCTTTATCTGTATAAAAGCTGTCCAGGGTTAAATTCTTTTTCAGTTTCTTGCTCATTCTGTCTATTTATCAAAGACAAACTATCAAAGAAACAGAAGGAAAAAAAAACCCCTTGAATGGAGGCTGCTTTCTTTGGGGAGGGGCAGGGTATTCGTGAGGCACAGGTCCTACTGTGCTATGGCGCCTGCGCACTGAGATCCGAGCGCTCTGAGATCCGAGCGGGCTAAAACTCCAGCTGTTTGGGATTGTATTCTTCACCCCGGTGTTTTTAGCTTCTCTGCTGGGCTACTGACTTGCTCCTATAGCAAAGCTCTCACCGCAGAGACGGCTGCGATCGGTCCTATCCCCTCTCCGCTCCACCCGTTCTGAGCTGCTATCTGTGCTCTGGTTGCCGCTGCTGCCCGCAGACTGCTTCCAAATACCGTCCCCGCCCTCGCGCAAAAACAGACCTTTCTTGACGAGTCTCAAGGATGGTTTCTCTTGGTAAGTAATTGTATGGTTTTTTTTCAGTCGAGCATTAATTCAGAGGCATGAAATGAAATGAATAGTGAGAGAAAAACACGGAGATTACACAGAAGTGTATTTCCTCTCCGCCATCTTGGCCGGAAGTCAAAATAACTACATTATTTTTGATGAAATGTTTACAACAATTGATTCATCAACTTTCTCAGAGGGCTAAAAGGGCCTTGACCTAGCTATGTCATCCATCACCCATCCCTGCTGAACATTTCAAAGAATGATCCTCAACAAACGTGATAAAGCTCATCTCGTTTTTGTGGAGAGACACTAACATTCACAGTTTTTGTGACGGGTCAGCAATTTAAAACCAAACCAAACATACTGACACTATGACATAAATACCAATAGGACCAGTCACAGAACTATATGCAGTGTTTCAAAAGATCACTAGTAGTTCCTAATAATTATTATTCCATTATATTCCATTATTCCATAATAATTATGATAGATCCCATTGATAAGGCATTTTAAAATTTCAAAGAACCTTCCTGAGAACAATCCTGTGAGGGATGGTGATCAACTAATCAGACCGCACTTCAAAAACCATTGGATTAAAATTTCTGTATATGGATCAAGTCATTTTTGAAAAATTTGACAGTATAGTAGATGGAGCTCTGGACATGTAATAGAAAGATAAGAGCAATCTGGTTATTGACACCAGTTGAATAACTCTAGACAAGTTTTTAAATCTCTGTCTGCCTCAGTTTCCTCATTTGTAAAATGGGAAAAATAATAGCACCTACATCCTAGGATTGTTGTGAGAATAAAATAAAATAATATTTGAAAAATGCTTTGTAAATTCTAAAGTGCTACATAAATGCCAGCTATGATTATTATTATTTGAGATAATAAAATCCAACTAGTTGCAAGGTTCTCAAGACTTCCTGTCCCTCTCTCTAACCCTTACAAACAAACCAGGCCATCTTTTGCCTTAATTCTTATGTAGCCTTAAATCACTGACTGGGTGTTGCCTTAGATAAACTGAGACCTTGGAAAGACGGCCATCTCCAGTCATCTTAATCTATATCTTACCATGGTCTCAGATGATTCTGGAGGAAAGAATGAGGCAGATGACTTTGCTTAGTCCTACCTCACTTAAATCCAATTGACCTGAAAGTCAAGACAACATCTTCCTAATATCAATGGTCCTCTTCTGGTAGGAAGGACAAACAGCAACAACAAAGGCAGCTATAAAAAGCAAAGATAATGGAAGCCCTGTGAAAGAAGCTGGCTCTAGGATATGAATGACTGACTACAAGTATTCTTACTCTGGAAATCACAATAAGGTCTCCCTTTTTGCCAACTCATTCACTAATGATGAATAAAACCTTTCCCTGTTAAAAGGCCATCAATATTGCAAATATACCATGTGTTTATGAAATGGAAAGAATTCATTGGCTTCTCAAGATAAATAGACTCAGAGCAGAAGAAAAGCATTCTCACCGATCCTGGGACAAGATTCAATTTTGACATTTGATCAACAAGTATTTATTAAACATCTATTATGTGCTAAGTCTAGGAAAACAGAAAAGCAAAAAACAGTCCTTGCCTCAAGCAGGAACTTTTTGCCCATATCAGTAGAGATCTAGAAAGACCATATAACCTAAGGCTTGAAAGTGATTCTTAGAAGTTACTTAGTCCTTTATAAATCATCTTTAGGAACAACTTCTAGGCAACCTTTCCAGAGAAATGAGAATCTTTATTTGAAAAGGATATTGTGCAACCTCCCTCCTCACTCCAGGTTTAAGTATTGTTATCATTCTCTGGAAACATTTATTTTCTCAAAACAAAATCCAGTCTCTCCTGTTATTAGGTGAATCTACTTTCTTCTTGTTTGACTTCCAGTAGATAAGGAAAATGGTTGCTCTTTACACTTGACTTATTAGGTCCTAGATGTGGATTAACCCTATTCAAACTTAAACCTTCTCTTCTTCACTAGACCAAATAGTTTTTATTTCCTTAAATTTATTTATTTCCTTAAATTTTAGCTCGTAGCTTTCTCTTTCCATGGGAGCTTTTACTCTATTCCCTTGCACAGAAAGTACATGGAGCTCAAAATTATCTCTTCCCATCCCCCACCTCTGACCAAATCCTGAATCATTATGATGCTGTTCCAAAGTTTTTACGAGGAAAAAGACATTAACAAAATACACAGAAGGAAGTAAAAAAAAAAAATAAATAAGGTACTATAACAAAAACTAGTTAATTTTTTCTTCAAAACTGAGAATTCTGACAGTGATTGCCAAAGAAGGATTTAAAAGCAGTCACACATAATGTGAATGCTGGGGTAGGCTTTCAGTACAGACCATGGAATTGAATCAGTCATGTGCCTCCCTTTAACATGATGGAGAGTTATGTGGCGAACTCCCTGCAGGGAAAAATTCACCAACAACCGTCTGGATGCAATTTAAGGCAAGCATGTGCTTTAATGGGAAGAGAGGAGAGACATTCTCCAACAAAATAGCATGGTTGTCTTTCATTTTTGCCAATGCTTTCCTCCTCCTCCTCAAATGAATGATTACAAATGGGGCTTTGTGGAATTTGTCAATGTGACAGTATTGCAACCTTAGAAGGTAAAATCCCCTTCACTTCCTGCTTAGTCCTTTGCTTCTTTGGGAGTGTCCTAGTATCTGATATTTATACCTTCCTTCTGAGGTAAAAACACTTTAGAAGTGAACCACCATTAATCTAGACACAGCTCTATGACCACAAGAAGTATTTCCCATGTGAGAAGATAAGAACAGAATAAAAGGTAAGAAGAGTGAGTCTTTGGTAGAGGAAGGGAAAAACCAAGTCTACTTAATGGAATAAATCACTGGTGTTAATTCCCAGGACTTGTAGATAGTATTACAACCTCTGCCTTACACCTCACCCCCACAGCTCCAAAATAGTTTGACATAATCCCAGGGTGTTATTTTGGCACTGCCCACACTTGGAAATAAAAAACTCGCTTTATTTGGTGACTTAACAGGTCACCAAATAAAAATAAAGCATCAAGTCAAAGCAACTACTAAGTGAAGTTTTTGTCCTATTTAAGATCTAACTTACAGAATAATGATGTCATGTAGCTGTCCCATTTCTCTGACATCTAAAATAGAAATGACTTGCTGACTTTTTAAGGCTCTGTAGGTTGGAGGGAAGGAGAGGGAGGTGATGAAGAATGACATAATTTAACTTAATACTCAAATGGTAAAAATTGCATTTTAAAAAATAGTATCTTTAAAAACCATCACCAATAAAAGTTTTCCATAAATAAACAAAAAATTTCCCATAATTATTACAAGAACTGCTCATACTATCAACAAAGTTCTTTTTATTTTTAAAATAAATCCAAACTATAATTCATAATGATAACCTTTTTTAAGCCAGAGGGATGCACACAGGGCATCCTGATGAAAGACTATACATAAGACACAATATAAGGAAGGATAGATAAAGTATTGGATGACAGAGACAAGAGCCAAAAAGTATCTTCCTCATTTGGAATGATGACTTAACTTTAATTAGTTGAAATTTAATAGGGATAAATGTCCAATTCTGCATTTAGGTTAAAAAAAAATCTACTGACCAAGGGTTGAGGAAAGATGTGATTTAATAGCTTTAATTGTAATTGACCACAAGTTCAATATGAGTCAATAGTATGATATGACTGCCAAATGAACTAATGTAATTTTTCAGGCTTCAAGAACAAAAACGGAGCATCCAGCACAAGAGGTGACAGTCCCTCTATATTCTGTGTGGTTGAGACCATTTCTGAAATATCTTGTATAGTTTGGGGTGCCACATTTAAGAATGCTGACAAATTGGAATGTACCCAGGAAGGTTGACCTGATCATGCAAGAAAAGAAACTGGAGGGTTTGGGACTGATGAAGAGAATGTAGAGGTAACACAATGTCTCTCTACAGATATCTGAAGGGCTTTGTTATAGAAGAAAAATTAGACATTTTGTCTGCCTCCAGATGGCAAATCCAGTGGGTGGAAATGAAAAGGAAGTAAGCTCTGACTCAACATAAGGGGGAACTTCCTAACAATTAGACCTATCCCAAAATGGAACTACCTTGTAAAGTAGTGTGATTCTCATCACTGAAGGTGTTTGAGCAGAGAATGGGTAATCTTTTTTTAAAGCTAAATTTAAACCATAACTCATGGCACTAACTTTTTTTAATGTCAAAAAGATGCATGAATTGCATCCCAATGCTGTGAAAAATATGTAATTGTGTTTGAGAGGTGTCAGAAAAAAGAATTTACATATTAGGGTAAGGAAAAGATTAGATTTATATTCAGAATGGTATTTTTATACATTTATACATATATATATATATGTATATGTCAAAATTAGAAAGCCAGTCTTAAAGCCATAGATGTGAACTTAAGGTCTGACCCTCAGATTTGCTGGCTATGTGACTTACTTTAGGTTCTAGCAACTTTCTTAAGACTATAAATTACAAGGAAGGTGCAATTCTTCATAAGTAGAGGGAATTTCCTCTCCTGGGAGTTTCTTATCCCATTGAATAGATCTAGTCTTTATCCCTAGACTATCTTATATTGAGGGCAACTAACTGCATAGAGATTTAATTTTAAAAGAGATTTTTCACTATACTCCAAAAAAAAAAAAAAACCCTTTTCTTTCAAGAACTAGTCTAGTATTCTGTTTTTAGGGTAATAAGTGTCACCATATGCATTCCTTTTCACTTAACCATTCAATTCATTTTTCCCAGAAAGTTTATAGGGTAAAGAGCTTGAATCTCCAGCAACCAAATGGAGAGGCTGCAATCTGCTGCTTTCTATCACAAGGAGCCCATATCAGAGACAGCAAGTTCAAAATGGTGATGGCAAAGTCCCAAGAGTTTCAGTGTTGAATGCCATCATTTGTTACTAAATTTTTCCAAAACTTAATGACTGAAGCCAGTGACAGTTCACACATGAAAGCTGGCCCCTTGGTATTATTTTTCCCCCAGGAGAAATCATGTCATTTTAGAATTCTGGCCCCATTCCAATTCTTGCCATGGTGCTGGGACAATTGAAAATTTCCAGTATATTTTCCATTGGAAAAAGTAATTTTCCCCCTCTTTTCCCCTTCCTTAAAATTGTTGCTTAATGTAGCTTACTCAGAATGATTCTTCAGTGGTATCTTTTAGATAGTTGTATTTCAGAGATGGATGAAAACTTTTGACTTTGAAAAGAGTTTTGGGAAGCTACAAGAAAAGTCTGCTATGATGATAGAATACAGCTACCATACTGGCTTTTGAGTATATCAAATAAATGACAACAATAAAGGCATTTAAATATCTGGGTATGTCTTCTATAACACATAAACTTCTAATAATCAAAAAGTATGATATAGTGAGAAAAACAGGACTGGAATCAAGAAGCATGGGTTCTAGTTCTAGCGGTAACATTCACTTGTTAGGATGCTTTCAGCAAGTTGTTGAACTTCTGAGGTTCCTACCCATTTTTTCTACAGTCCTGCCTTACTTATATACTTTCTTCCCTGGTTCTGTCTCGTTCTGAATCTATGATAAAGTCAGCTCTGACATTATTCCTGGATGGGATGTATCAATCTACTCTCTCCTGGCTATGATCATCTCCCTCTAACACTAATCATCCTTATAATATTCAGGTTCAAAGTGCTTTTTCCAGAACCATCATTACTCAATGTGTATTGTCTCTCCTTATTAAATTATAAACTCCTGGGAAAAGGAAAGACTATCTTTGCTTTTATATTTGTTTATATTGCACATGGTACCTGTATAATAATGACTTTTTTCATTCATTTATTCACTTATTCAAAGGCAACAAGGCTGGTACAGTGGTTAAAGGACAATATTAGAATCAGAAATTTAAATATAGTCTCAAACACTAGATGTGTGACTCTGAGCAAGCCATTTAATTTTCCTCAGTCTTAATTTTCTCTTCTATAAAATGGGGAATAATTTTATCTCATTATCAAGGCTGTTTCATAAGTAAAATGAGGTAGTATTTATGAGGTATTTTCAAATCTTAAATCTTAAAGTATTATGTAAAGCATTGGTCATTATTATTACCCATGCTGGAGAAGATCCAAATGAAAGGGCATTGACAGAATAATTTACCAGTTATCTAAAGGAAGGGGAGATACTAAAAGCATTGAAAAAGTTTCTTACCAAAAAAAGGGGACCCAAGAGAATATTATCAACTACCAATCAATATTCTTACTCTATCATTTATCTACCCATATTGAGGGCAATTTCATGGTGGTATTAATAGGGGAAAAGCAAGCTTTCAAAAACAGAACACATTTTATCTTGTAATTAGCTAAAAGGATATAGAGGTTAGATCTCATTGTGGCTACTGTTTGATTATGAAAAGACACTTAAGTTGTCAGGACAAAATGCCACCTCACAGACTTTTTTATACAAAATGTCTCTCAGCTACATATCAGGATCATTCAAGATTTCTTGGGAAATATAATAATTATCCTGTTCTATATCCTATTAATTATAAACATCAGCTTTAGGCATAAAATAGGGATATGTGTGCTCACCCAAAATATTTACCATTGTGATGGAAGTGATCAAACGTAGAGTCTAGGTGAAAGAGGGACATTATCAGGTGATAGTGAAGTCCTCCAGATGCTTCTGATTTGGGATAATATAGTGTCTATTGCATTAACCTCCAAGACACTGCAGAGTCCACTGGAAGAGGTCTGTAATCACTCTAAGAACTTTGGCCTATCCACTTACACAAGAAAGATCTAATGGATGAAGAATAGCTATTGCCTCGATTTCAATATGCATCTAAATGAACATGTCTTAGAGCTTGTTAAACAGTATATATTTTGGAGTCAGACTATGCATATGAAAGCATGCTGGATTGCTTTCAGGAAATTGCAAATAAATTTTATTGATCCTAAGTTTCCCATAATAGCAATTGTATTTTCAATACAAATATTTTACCCATGTGGCTATACAATAGTGAGACCCAAAAGTCCACTGCCTTCAAAGAACTAAAAATGAGCATCAACCAAAATAAAATGAATAGGTGAATGGTGAATGTGAGCAGGTTGTTATATAAAATCAATGAACTCCAAAGAACAGGAATATAGGGTGTCAAGGAATTGTATGACATAGAAAAGAGGACCTGGTGATGTAGTAAGAGTGAGAGAGAAAGTTAGCCAACATGCCCTACTGATGCCCTCATCATGTTGAGAAAAATTGAGGAAAACATCCAGCATGTCAAGTGGACCCCCAGGACAAATTTTTGTCTCTCAAAAATTTGTCAGGACATGGCGTCTCTCAAATGAGAACCAAAATAATTCTTTGTCCTAACTATTCACATAAGAAAAATTAAGTAGGTGAAAAATGCCTTTTGTAAAAACTATAATATGCATTTGGATGGTCAACTCATAGAGCTCATCCAATTACTCTGTATTTTGGATGGACGTGAGGAGTGGACAATGAGTTGGAGCCAAAATTAAACAGATGATTAAGAATGGGTTAGATTGCCCTTAAGAAATAGAAAAAAAAATTAAAGACACCAAACTTCGGCCTGAAACAAAGATCTATCTTTTTAATACTACTACTCTTCTGATGTTGAATGTACCATCTTTGAAAAATGAAAATTTTGTTTAAAAATGACAATTAAATACCATCCAAAGGATATCAGAGAGGTGAACGGTGGCCAGGAGGAAGTTACAGCATATTACAAACTAGAAACAAAAGAAAATCAGGTATAAGATATGATCAAGATAATGTCTTTGCTACAAAGAAAATGGACTGGTTACAAACAGATGAAAATTTATTTATTAAGTGTTTAGTTTGTACCAATGTACTAAGTATATGTTCTCATATGATAAAAAACAGAAATTGATGGACAGTCTACATGCTTCATTGCTAATCTCACAACGTATAAAGAACTTAAAGATACTTGCAGCATGTTGTCTGGACCCTTCATGACCAAGACTCATATGGATGAGTTGCAATCTGTATTGATGGGCAAGAGGATCCACATCACTGAAAGCACAAATGAGGCAAATCTCTTCCTTTTTCTAGGCTTCAGTTCCCTTTTCCATAGAATGACGAACAGTTCGTGTCAAATGATATTAGGATTCCCTTACAATTGTAATACTATAGGTGAAGGATGCTAGAGGCATCTTTGAGAAAGCCAGATGGCATACTGATGGACCCAGAGTATAAATTTAATGACCTGGAGTTAAGAAGACCTGAGTTTGATTCAATGAGATAAACAACATATTGAAAAGTATTTTGCAAATGTTAAAGCACTACATAAATGCTAGCTATTATATTAGAGTGGGTGGAGAAGAATGGGAGGCTAGCCATGAAGGGAACTAGCCAAGTCAACAAGCATTTATAAGGAGGGGAAGAAAGGGAAGCAGAATATACCTCTACAAACTTGAATCTTATGAAAAAAGTGTCACATTTAAATAGCACATGAGATAAAAATATGATCTAAAAGAGAGACCCAAAACCAATACAGAAGAGAGATACTTGTCATGATCTCAAATTTAATGGCACTCCCACAGAATATGTCATATTTAATCTCCAGAGCTCCTCCAGTTCTATGTTTCTGTGATCCCATGTAACAAAAATTTGGTAATAGATAATAGGGCTAAAATTTGAATAATGTCTAACAGTAAGGAAGGAGATATAACATGTTGCAAGAATCTGTGGGTCAGTTTCCTCATCTGTAAAATGAGAAAAATCATATAAAGAATACTTACCTCACAGTATTGTTGCAAGATTCATGTGAGATGTTATATATAATACTGTGTAACCTTTAAAGGCTTATGTAAAAGTAAGCAATTATCATTACAGATAGGATTATTGTTATTATTATTATCAAAGTTAGGTAGGATTTGAGGTCCTTCACAATAAAATAAGTCACATTTCCTGCCTTAAGAGAGCCCTGATATTTTCCTTCTGAAGTTTCTATAACAACAAAGCCACAGCACAATAGTCAGACCTCACGTGGTTTTAAACTGCTAACCACTAACAGACACATTAGATGAGGTCATTTCCAAACAGGATACATTTGTTGTATTTAGAGTAACTGCCATAGAAAATCCTGCAAAGGACCAGCAAGCTTCAGGGATCCAGGTAACACAGATTCCCTTTCTAGGATCATGTAGGAAACCAGACTCGAATGATTCTTTCCTTTAATTACTTGGAACAAGTTTCAATCTATGAAACCCCAAGGTAATATCTGAACCAATAGGTCTGAGGCTCTCTATAGCACAATATAAATACCTTCACCCCCTTCAAAGGTAAAGAAAACATTCTGGTTTTTTGGTATCTACAGTATCAAAGTATATGACACAGAAAAAAAAGTGATTTTCTACTCCCTACATGTTGCAAAATTATTTTGAGTCTCAATGCCTCCATTTGGAAGACTGACTGAGAAGATAACATTTGCACATTCTGCTTCAGATAGTATTGTTGTAAGGATAAAACCAATTAATCAGCAAGAATTTATTAAATGCCTTCTAGGTGCCAGGTATGGAGCCAAAAGCTAGGGATAGAAAGACAAAAATTAAAGAGTCCCTGTCCTCAAAGTGCTTACATTCTATGGGGAGTAGAGGGTGAGGGTAAGAAAGACAACATGTGCATAAATAAGTACAGAAAAACATATGCAAAATAAATTAAGTAAATTTTGAGGAAGGAAAGAGATAATAACAATAACCAGCAGTTATGTGGCATCTATGTGGCTAAAGTTTAGGAAAGTGCTTTATAAATATTTCATTTATCCTTAGAACTACTCTGGAATGTAGATGTTGTTATTATACCCATTTTTTAAAGGAGGAAGTCCAACTAGCTGGTACAGTAGACTGGTCTTGGAATCAGAAACACTCATCTTCATGAGTTCAAATTCAGTTGTAAACAGTTGTATGACCCTGGGCAAGTCACTTAGCCCTGTCAGTCTCAATTTCCTCATCTGCAAAAATGAGTCAGAGAAGGAAGTGGCAAACCCCTCCAGTATCTTTGCAAGAAAATCTCAAATGGGATTAGGAAGAGTTGGATGTGATTGAAATAATTAAACAAGAACAACAAACAGATGAGGAAACAGTCTGAGAAGGGGTGCACTGGGTCACATAACTAGTAAGTGTCTAAGGTGGGTTTCAAACACAGATCTTCCGGACAATAGCTCTATCAACTAAGCCTAGCTTCTGACTGTATGTACATAAATATGACTAGTTTATGAATTAACAGATAAATGAAAATCAGTCTAATTTTGGACATATCCAAAGGATATTCAAATCAATTCAACTAGTATGGACTGAGTCTACTATGTCTTAGGCATGTTGTTAGGAGCTGAAATACAAATGATATAACTCCTACCATGGAGAAGTTTCCATTCTGGGAAGAAGGAGCAATAGTTGGGAGAAGGTGTGTGCCATATATAATTACTTAGACAATTAAAGATAAGAGATATTGATAAGGGAGGTAGTTTCATCAAGGTTTTCATCAAGAATTGCTTTCTCAACTCTAATTTCAGCATTTCAAGGTCAGAGAGAATTTTGACATAGTTAATCCTAAATAGATTACTTATCATACACTATTGCTTCCCTTGCCCTTTCTTCTCCAAAGTAAACAAGCATAGTGTCTTTAACTTTTCCTTAGAGTTTTCATTTTGCAATTCTTCAGTTATCTCTATCCATCTATGGCAGTGAGGTGGCCCAGTAAATAGAACTGAGCCTGGAGCCAAGAAGACCTAAATTTAAATCCAGTCTCAGTTACTTCCTAGGCTATGTGACTGAACAAGTAACTTAACCTCTATCTCAATTTCCTAATAATAATAATAACATATACCTTCCAGGATTGTTGGGAGGATCAAATGAGATAAGATTTATAAAAAAGCATTTAGCACAGTGTCTGGCACATAATAAATACTATGTCAATGTTATTCATTATTATTATTATTAATTGTTTTCTCCTCAGACACTTCTGCATGTTCATATAGCTGTAATACCCCTTCAGGAAAAGAAAAATTAAACTTGTTCTATTTATCTTTGGAGAACAAAAGTAGGAGAGACTGGTAAAAATCCCCAAGAGACCAATTTAGATTTAACGTTGGGGAAAAAAAAAAACTTTCTACCAGAGTTAAGTGAATGGAAACTGAGTTGCCTCAGGAGTCAATGAGTTTCCCTTCATTGGAGAAGCTGGATAACCACTTGTCACATATGTTATAAAGGAGATTCCTTTCTGGATATGGGTTGATCCATCTACAAATTTATGTGATTCTAATTCTTAAATTGTAAAGCCTAGCTTTGGATATATGCAGAACAGAATGATAGATCTTCCTAAAATTAAGATGAAATGGATTAATTTGGGATGTGATTAATTACCTTCTCTAGATGTGAGTAATAATTCCAATCAATATTAATCAATTTGATATTTTATATAAATCATATAGGAATAGAAAGGTTCTTATAGTGGGCCTCAAACTTTAATGTAATGTTCTCTACTGGTTTATCAAATTATAAGGTTTACTTGTACAATCACAAGAAGGCTGACAAAGATATCTCTATCCTGTTTTGCTCAAACTCCATGTCCAAGCCCTTAATGCTTTGGAAAGCATTATTTTCATACCCCCGAACCATTTTCTCTTGTCCAACATGAGCAGGTGACAATCTTACAACCATACTTTGAACTACTTAGTGATGTTCCACACGTCACCCAACTTGTTACACTCCCACTCTTACTCTCACTGACTTGTCATTTTTGGCCTTCAGGAAGCAAGATCTATTAACCGATGAGATTCTGTATTTTACTCTGCCACTTTTGCATTTTGGGAGATATCAAACCCTTTAAAAATAAAATCCTGGAAGACAAGGGCATTTCAGGTCATGATGAAGATCTGAGGTCTATTTCATTAGAGGGGATCATGAACCCTTTAATAAAGTGGGATTGGCTTGGAGCTTTTCCTCAGTGGTTTTCTTGTAGGTTGGGCAATTTTAATCTCTACACAAAGTCTGGGTGAACACTTGTCAAATATTTTGTGGAAGAGATTTAATGCAGATACAGATTGGGCTAGCTGACCTTTGAGTCCCTTTCCACCTAAAGCTTTTGTGAAAACCTATTTTAGCCAATGCTTCTCTTTTGAGATCAAACTAATGACCTTGAGAGAGCAGAGACCACAGGAGCCTTAATGGTACTCACCCTTCACCAAGCTGGCAGCTACACAGTACCTTTGAAATAGACAGTGATTCTTTCCACATGTTTTCAGACAAAAAACTTGAGCTTACAGGTCTATGGGGCTCAGAGTCAAACACTTGTATTTTCCACTCCACCCTCACTTTTAATATGGGTGTTAACTGCTGGCATTTGCCCCATCTTATGAGATCTTTATAGATTTTGTACATTTTATGAGTGGCATTCCCATTTCTTCCTCTGTATTTTCCAACCTTGAAGATTGGCAAACTGCCCAAGTTTCCATCTTATTGCCGCATTATAATGCCCATTTTTGGTGCATTTCCACATCTGTTATTATTTTTATATACTATACAACTGAAACTGTAAGAGGAAATATAAATAGGTTGAAGTTTAACACAGAAGGACAGATTTATGGAATGGGCAATTCTGGCTGTTAAATCTGACAACTGACATTTATGATAGAAAAGGGCAAGATTAAATTAAAACAAACAGCAGCACCAAAAATGAGCATGACCAAATTTATTTTATTAATAATTAATTATTTGTGTACGTTAATTATTTGTATATTATTATTAATTTGTGTATGTTCATATCTTCCTACTGCATGACAAACTTATCATAGGATTATAGAACCATAAATTGAAAGCTGAAAAGGACCTGAGAAACTGGCCATTGGATCCAACCATATCATTTACAGATGAGGAAACTGAGGAACAGAGTGGTTAAGGACTTGTCCAAGATCACACAGCTAATACATCTACTTTCCAATCACAAAAGCATCAGTTTTCAGAGCAGAAAAGAATAGTCTAAGCTAACTGATTTAATCTATTTCTGAACAAATAATCATTTACTTTTTGCTTGAGGGGGAACTCATCATACATATAAATACACTCGCACATAGCACATGATATGCACGATATGTGTGCATGCACATGTGTGTCTGTATCTATGTATGTGTAATTATATATATGTGGCCAGGTACAGCTTTGGTCTTGGAGTCAGAAACACCCAAGTACAAATTCCATCTCAGACACTTACTAGTGATGGGATTCTGAGTAAATCACTTAATTTCAGTCTCAGTTTCCTCATCTTTAAAATGGAGATAAAATGAAAATAATAACACCTACCTCACAGAGTTGTTGAGAGGACCAAATAAGATAACTTATGAAAGACTTTTACAAACCTTAAAGAAAAATATAAATGCTTGCAATTATAATATGAAACAGCTAGTTCCACTTACAGATAGCTGTAATACTTAGGAATTTTTTTTTTTCTTTTATCAAGCCTACATTTCCCTCCTTTCAAATTCTACTCATTGATTCCAGTTCTGCCCTCTTGGTCTAAGTTGAATAGGGCTAATCCTTCTTCCATAAAACAGAATATTTTCAAATACTTAAAGAACAGAAGTAAAGAGGGCATGAGCATTAAGGGAATGTTCTTGGGTATTGAAGGTTAGGGATTCAGAAAAGAATAAAAGAGTGTGTGTGTGTGTGTGTGTGTGTGTGTGTGTGTGTCTGTGTACTGAAGGTGCAGTGGTAAGGAATCCAGCCTACATGTCAGTTCATGAGCCACCATTTTCTAGATCGAGTTCATAACCTTTTTTTGTATCATGATCTCCTTTGGCAGCCTGGCAAAGTCTAGGTATCACTTCTCAAAATGCTTTTAAATATACAAAAAAAAAATCCAAAACCATGTGAAACTGCAAAGGAAACACATTATATTAGAATATAGTTATCAAAATACATTAAAAAGATGGCAAATTTCATTCTAAATATGCCTGCTTTTAATGTAAGGAAGCTATTGAGTAGATGATGATTAGATGAGGAAGGAACAATAT
This sequence comes from Antechinus flavipes, assembly GCF_016432865.1. Lineage (NCBI taxonomy): Eukaryota > Metazoa > Chordata > Mammalia > Dasyuromorphia > Dasyuridae > Antechinus > Antechinus flavipes. The sequence continues at coordinate 409,995,352 of NC_067401.1, read as the reverse complement.
TTCCTCATATTTGTATTTAATCTAGTTTTGTGTTCTTTGGTTCAGAGCCCAATGTTTAGGTCTTGTATCTTGATGAAGAAGCAGTGTGAAATAATAGTCATCTCATCAAGATTTCTTCATGACCATACATTGCACAACCTTGGCTAATTCCATGCAACATTGTGGGAACATTAAAAACCCATATGACCAAATTTTCCTTAATTAAAAGAGTACGATTCTCTTTCCCCTTTACTCTAAAGACAAAGGCTCCAATAATTAGTAGTCTTTAAACTTGAACATAGAAGAGTCAGTCAACAATGCCTGAGAAGTAGTAGGTGTTTAATAGGTTATTCTTAAATGAAATTAAATTCACCAAAATTTTCTTACAAAACTCAACATTTGGATTTTGACAAAACACATAGCAGGGAGCACATATTATGTCCCTTTTTGACTTACTGTTTACATTGAAAGGGTACCTTTATCTTTATTAACATTAGGACATTATTGTTATTGGGTTGTTTTTAGCTATGTCTGATTCTTTATGATCCTATTTAGGATTTATCTGGATTGGTTTTACATTTCCTTCTCAGCTAATTTTATAGATGAGGAAACTGAGGCAAACAGAATTGCCCAGGGTCACAAAGTAACTAAATATCTAAGGTCAGTTTTAAACTCATGAAGATGAGTCTATCGGCTGGGCTACCTAGTTACCCCCAACACCAGGCCACTGGAAACTAATATTTAAAGTCTGGTTAGCTCTTATAATCTTATTAACAAAATGAGATTATTTCCCCAGGCAGTAACCTCATTTGTGTTTGACTTTAACACTATTGCTTTAAAAGGACCAAAAGTTAGGATTATTTTAATATTTCATAGCTCAAAAACTGATTCTTACAACCTTCTGACATAACATGTTTACTATTCCTTCAAATACATTGAACAGAATACTTTCTGATATCTAGCAAGAGCATATATGAGATGATCTGATTTTTTCCCCCAATGTACATGTTTTGAATATCAAACTTGACTTCTGTGTTTAGTTAAATCAGTCTGAAACTCACAATATAAATTCAATACCATCCCAAGTTCGGATCACTGACCACCATTCCCATTAAAGTTTTTGTTTTCTAGGCAATGCAGTACACATCTTTTCCTTTTTCTATATTTCAGTCTCTCAGATTTTTGAAGACAGAAACCATGCTCCCTCTTTGTCTTCTCTTCTGAATGATCAGTCTGCCCATAAGAGATTTTCCAGTCCCCTTAACTTCCTGATTGCCTTTCTCTGTATGGATTCTAGTTTATCAAAGTTCCTCACAAAACATGGTTCTCACAATTTTCCAGATGTCATTGAATCAGCACAGAGTGGACAGAGAGACTATTGCTCTCCACAATCTCAACACTACAGTGCTATTAACATAGCCTCCTATCACACTATCTTTTTTTTTTCTTGGCAACTACTTCATATGGTTAGTGAATGACAGACAAGTATTTCATTTTCATTGTTTGTCTTATTTCAAGCCCTGCATACTAGTAAATACACTGTATGTGCATTTTTGAGTCAGGAAACAAGTGAAGTTTTCTATAATTACATATTTGGAGAGTGGAATCTCCCCATAAATTAGTACAAAAAAACTTGACAGAGGAGATAAAATTTCAAGCACTTGACCTAGAAAAACTATGCTTAATCCTCATTTTGTTAAAATGCTTATATAAAGAGCTGAAACAGTATAACTATAAAGAATAAGATAATAAGTATATGCTTTTATGCAATAAATAATTTTAAAAGGTGCTGAATGGAATAATTTATATATTTGTGTATTTAAATCATAAGATAATGTACCAAAGTTCATTCTTATTTATCTATCACTCTGATTTATCTATCAGTAGCCTAGACTGGCAAAGGAAGAACTTGACTAATTGGTCAGAAATGGACTACAGAAGAATTCTGTAAGAGTGGGAGATTGGGTCTATAATCCCAATAGTAGGAAGAAAGGGGAGACACTAAAAGGAATAAGATTGCTATAGTCTCTCTCTTTCCCAATCCATCCTCTTCATCACTGTTCAAATGCCTTTTATTTTGTATGTATCTCTAGGACCCAGAATCACTGAACAGAGTAGGATTTAATAAATGCTTATTGAATTGAATTGAGCTGACAAAGCTATTATGATTAATCCAAATCGAATGGACAGCCCCATAAGAATTATAACATTCTTTGTTGATATTGCGGGGCTATGGCTTCCAAATATTAGCAAACATCCTCCAGCTTGCTTTCCAATTCTAATGCCAGGATCTTTTCCACTCCACCATGGTGCCAAAGGAGAGAATTATACACTCAACCATACCTATTTATTCCCAAAGAAAAGAATGAAAGAACATGAAAATAAGATGTGGAAATCCTAGGCTTACCATTTAGAGGAAATCAATAGAAAAGCAAATAGGATATTAAGATTCAAATCCATGACAATATACTTTCCCAGAAATTAAATCACTCCAAATACCAATAACTGAAGGTCTGTAGCCCTCATTTTCAACTCAAGTTCTTCATTTTCAGTGCCCCCTTAAAAGGCAAGAAACATTTATTACATATTTAGTACAGGAATATAAATGTGAGGAGAGAGAAAGAGTTCTTACTCTTAAGTATTTTACATGAAAGAAAAGAAAAAGATACTTTATATAAGGGGTAGAGAAAGTCTGGGAGAATCAGAAGTGTGGTTGGAAAAGGAAAGAATGTTTAGTCAGCTGACCAGGGCATCCCCCTTAAAATGGAGATTCTGGAAGAAATCAGCCAATCACAGAGAGAAGCTTAAGGGCCAGACAATACTTCCCATCTCTGAAATCCAAGGATGGGATAAGCTTCCAGAATAAAGAGGTTTCTGGGGCATTATAAAGTCCAAAACAAAAAGAATTATGATTTGAGAAATGCTAACAGAATGAAAAATATAAATAGAGTAGTGCTAGAGTTTCAAGGCAACCACCATATATGGAAATCAAAATCCAGAGATGAAAAAAATTTAGTCCACCTTCTCCACCCAACAGCAATGTATTTTACCTAAGCTGGGAATTTCCCTGAGTCATCATGTTATGACTCAACTCCACCATGAAAGTTAATCTTCATGTCTCAAACTATAGGTAAAAACCTGGTAATTTATAAAGTTTTTGATTTCCTCTATCTTAGATTGAAGATAAAATATAAGAACATCAAAACTTTAAATTAAAGGAAGGACCGAAATGTATATCTCTCAGTCAAGCAGATGTTTCCTCTTTTTTCTGACTTCCTTTGTTGTTCATCTAAATAAAACTAGAATGTTTGCATTAAAAACAAACAAACAAATAAAACTAAATACTGGGCTACTGGGAAGAGTCTGCAGTTTGAAAAAGAATATGAAGTCTGGAATCTGAGTTGTCACCATCAAAGCATATCAATACAGCCATACAAACCAACAAATATGAAATAAGTGTCCTTGAGGTGCAAGAACCTAAGCTAGGAGCTCAATATGCAAAGACTACATTCTGTCCCCCAAAGAAATCGGAAAGCATGGTATAGCAACTGTGCTACAACTTAAGTCAAGAAAATATGGACTCCAAAGGGCTATCAAACTGTATATCCTTTGATCTAGCAAAGTCTCTATTGCGTCTGTATCCTAAAGAAATCATAAAAAAGGGGAAAGAACCCATATATGCAAGGAACTGGAAATTGAGTGGATGCCCACTGAGAATGGCTGAACAAATTATGGTATATGAATATAATGAATATTATGGTTCTATAAAAAATGATGAGCAGGCTGATTTCAGAAAAGCCTGCAAAAACTTAAGTGAACTGATGCTCAGTGAAATGAACAGAACTAAGAGAACATTGTACATAGTAACAACAAGATTATTTGATGATCAAGACTGTGATGGACTAGGCTCCTTTCAACAGTGAAGTGATTTAAGGCAATTCCAATAGACTTGGGATGCAAAGGGTCATCTGTATCCAGAGAGAGAACTATGAAGACTGAATGTGGATTAAAGCAGAGTATTTTCACCTTTTGTTGTTGTTGTTCGTTATTTGTTTGCTTGTTTTTTTTTTTTCTTTCTCCTGTTTTTTCCCCTTTTGATCTGATTTTTCAGATTTTTCTTGTGCAGAATGATAAATAACAAAATACATGTTTAACTTCTATTGGATTGCTTCTTGTCTAGAGGATAGGAGAGAAGGGCAAGGAGGAAGAAAAATTTGGAACACAAGGTTTTTCAAAGGTTAATGTTGAAAACGATCTTGGTAAGTATTTGGAAAAATAAAAAAAAGCTATTATTAAAAAAAAACAAACAAACATGGGCTCAAATCTATGTCTGATTCTTTTTAGGTGTGTGGTGACCTTTTGGAAAATTGGGAGTACATGTCATTTAATCTTCCAAAGCCTCCATTTCTTCTTTAAAGTGAGACAGTTTCAATAGATGGCTTCTTAGGTCTCTATCACCTCTAAATCTATGACCTTATAAAATATGGACCACTGTTAATCACCTGCCCTTCCTCAAAGTTCTCTGTTCTAATCATGTTCTAATCATATTCATGAATTTAATCAGAATGCTCATGATGAAACATGCTACCCACCTCCTGAAAGAGAGATGATGCACTCTGAGTGCACATTGATATAAGATGGGTTGTTTTTTCTTCAAGATGGACAACATGTTTTGCTTGAATATGCGTATTTGTTACAAAGATTTGATTTTCTTTTCTTTTTCATTGAGAGTGGAGGAAATAGAAGTGAGAAAAGTAAAACTTCATTCATCAAAAAAAAAATTTTATTTAAAAAATTCTTTGGTTTATAATTAAGAGAGTTAGTGCCAAGAACTATATATACCTCTCAAACTGGAGAGCAGATTTTTAAAAATTGAAGTATGCAAATTCATCTCACCTTTATTTTAGGAGAGTCTTATTGTGGTGATTCATTACTACTGTTGAAATGAGTGGCTGGTTGGCTGACTAGAAATATGTTAATTACTTGAAGGAGCCATGACTACATCTGTGTGGGTACTCCCTCAGACAACCCCACTGTGTAAAATTTCCAACCTTCGGAAATGGGTTGCCATGGCTTAAAAAAAGAAAATCTATCACTTGGTGGCCAGCATTTTGGAAATGAGCCTCCAAACTTTGTGGCTTACTGCTTTGCTAATCTAACAGAAAGGTGTCTCAACTGATACCTGAACTCCTTCCACTTTGGCAAGTTCTAAAGAAAGCTAAAGCTTTGCTGCTCACAAAACCCTTGAAAACCTAGGGTTATCACCATGTCCCATTGAAGCACCAGAATAGGACTTTTGTGGAAGAGAAATGTTTCCATTGCTCACAATTTAAGTCCTTAAAGGGTGAAGAGTATAAGGAAAGAGTAAAGTAAGGGGAAGGAGGAAAATGACAAATTACTAATAACATGGAGCATTTCTCAAGGAGAGAAGAAATTTTTAAAGTTATAGATCTCTGGTTGGAGCAGCACCAAGGTTGGGAGGATGCCCCAGGGTGGAATGAGTGAAATCATGTTCCAATTCTTCTCCATGCCATTTCTTAAAACATTCCCATATGCCCTCCAGTCCTGGCAGATGGTATAACCATCTGAATATTTGTAATGTGAAGTACTTTGAATTATAAAGCACAACAGAAGCCTAAGTTATTTGAGCCGTACATCATAGCAAGTCCTCAGTTGCATGTAATGCTCTTTTTATCTGATGCTTATTAAATTCATTTTTTAAAAAATGTTGCTATTATTATGATTTTTGTCTGAACCTATTATTTCATGGTATAAGGGATACTAGTTGAGGAACCCAGTGCAGTTGAGCAACTACTCTACAACTTAGAGGCACACAGAGTGGCAGAAGTACCAACAGATAAAGTCACGTACCAGGACCATGCAGTCAGCATGTGTCAGAAGCATATCTTTGATCCATATCTTCCTTACTTTCTCCTTATACCCTATGCTACGATTCCACTTATTGACATTATAAATTATTATTCTTTTTAAATTTTTGTATATTTAATTCTTAGTATTTGTAATTAAAAATCATTTCTATAACAACATAAATTTTTAAAAGATGATTGCATATGAAAATGCAAATCTATTAGGTACATCTTCCTATTCCTTTTAAATATATAATAAAGTTATCATGCAAATTTTTTCTCCCTCCCCCCCCTCAATTCTAGAGATTTTTATTCTAAAATAATCTCTCAAAGACAGGAAACATCTTTTATTTCCTTTGTATAATACCCCACCCTCCAGGACTTAGTACAATATTCTGCAAACAGTAGGCATTTAATAAAAGCTTATTACCTAGTTTCTTGATTCTCTTTTATTATAATTTTTAACAATGTTTAAAGAGCCCATTTTGAACAATTCTGATATATGAAAATTCACATTTATGCCACCTAAATCTTTTTAACTCCCAGGCAAGCTCACAACAGCTGCCTCTAAATATATGCAAGTAAATACAAAATAATTAGCTGAGGATCTAGAGTTAGGGATTATGATTTACTTTCAAAATAACTCTTCATAATGCAAAATTGAGAACTATTTATTTGCCACATGTGCTTACTAAGTTTGAGCCCACTTTACCCTGGGCTCTGTATATAGTTATGGAACGGATCCCAGGGGAATATTTTTATACTAAATATTCTTACTATACTACCTTAGTAAATAACCATTTTTTTTAAAAGTTAATTAGCACAGGTTGGCTAATTGATATCAGTTACAAATCAATGAGGACACTCAGGAACAATAGTATTAAATAATATTAAAAACCCTCAGCCTTTATAGTTATCCATAGATTCCTGGAAAGATAATAATCAGCCTTTCTCTGGGGCCCATTTTGCTACTCAGAGTTGAGAGAGACTCCAAAGCCTGGGTACACCAGTGAAGCTACTGAGTCTCGGAGAAGTAAAACAATTTGCCTACTATAAGTAGTAAGTATAAAGTAAGGTAAAGTACAAAATAAAGTAAAATAGAATTTGAATAAAACTTTCCTAATTCCAAGTCCAATATTTTTCCCAGTTTACCACACTTCGTTTCTACTAACAAGGCAGGACATAATTTTTGTAAAACTTTTTTCTTTTCTTTAGCGCTTTAGGACCTGATAAGCTAGATGAGGTAAAATTTGCTTCCCAACTCCCCTAGCAAACTCTCCAGAGTTTGAGCAGAGAGTTAGAAGTTCTAGTAAGAACCAGGTTAAAAATGAAGAGAAGGGGACTATACAGAAGTTTCATTTCCTTTCTTAGGTGGTACTTATATATATATAAGACCACTTCAGAAAAGGAACTTTGAAAAGGAGTAATCACAGTCTGGAAAGATGCAAAAGATTGTTAGGTTCCATTCCTCTTCCCACAACTTCCTCTTTTCTCATCTCCCTTCTGGGAGAATAGAAGGGTGCGTCTCACAGAAGTGCTGCCCCTCTGACAGCCTTCTCACTTGAACCATATGGTGAGGTCTAACAAACGAAGAGTAAACTTTAAGTAAAGAGACTTGAATTCAAATCCTGACTCTGTTTCCTGCTGGATGATCTTATGCAATTTATAATCTTTCTAGACCTCAAGTATAAATGTTCAGATGATGGCACATTAATAGAGTGCCAGTCCCAGAGTCAGGAAGGTTCATCTTCCTGAGTTCAAGTCACACTTACAAGCTGTGTGACGCTAGGCAAGCCACTTACATGTTTGTTTCAGTTACCATATCTGCAATATGAAATGGAGAAGGAAATAACAAACCATTCCAATATTTTTGCCAAGAAAACCCCAAATGGGGTCATGAAGAGTCAGACATGACTGATTCTTCTACTACTGACTTAACAGATTTGTTGGAGGGATCAAATGAGATGATAATATAAAAATGCTCTTTTTTTTTAGTTATACAACTGTCAATCATTCTTTATATGCTATCCTTAGGTATTCACTGGATTATTGAATTATAGCTGGAAGATATCTTAAAGACCATTTAATTCAAATACTTCATTTTACAGATGATGAACCTGAGACTCAGAATGATTTGCCAAAGATCACCTAGATAGAAAGGAGAAGTAGTGAGATTTTACTCTAAAACCAACATTCTTTTCACTATCCCATGATGTCTCCCAATAAAGTGGCTAGGTGATAGAGCTGGCAGAACTCTGAATTTGACACAATGCCTGACATACAATAGGTATTTAATAACGGCTTGTTGACTGATTTATATATTTGGAGTTAGGAATACCAAAGTTCAAATCCTATCTCAGATATTCAGTACATGTGGGACATTTCATGTATATCATCTCATTTGATTCTCAAAGCAACACTATTCAACAAATCATCAGGAACTCATAGCCAGGAAAGTAAAGGCAAGAAGGAAAGATACCCCCCCTACTCTCAAAGAAATTGTATTCTAATGAAAGAAAACAAATACAAAAAAAGTGCAATAATAATAATACTTTCAGTATTACCATCCCTGTCTTAGAGAAACAGGTTAAGAGAGCTTAAATTATTTTCTCAGTCACATAGTTAAGGAGGCAGTAATGTACTGGTAAATGTTTAACAACAAGCTCTCTGGGGTTAAAGAAAATGTGCCTTCTACATATACACTTTTAAGTTTAATCTGCATTATTAATACTTCCCCCATCATTTTAACCAACAACACAATAAATCAAGCCCTGATTTATAGCATTTGCCAGTTTCCAAGATATTAATGCTCACACTGAATATTTAACATTTGACTCCCAAGAGCTGATTCAAGCTGGCTCAAGCACACCCTTGTTCAGAGGTCACATTTGAAGCTAGTTCTTCCTCACATTCCAATACATATTAGATGCCACTGTTGTTTTCAACACATGATTCCTACCTTCATGCAGCCATACAAGATGTCCCAAAAGTTTCAGTGCAGTTTAAAATATTTAAAATTGTACTGAGAAGTAGTTGTTAAAACTCGGGCAGTTACTTGTACTGTAGAGATATATTTATTGTTTTATTCATTGCCTAGACTTAAGAAAGTGATGGAGAAAATGTTAATAATTCAAGAACGTGATCATGAGCCAAAGGGAAGAGGTTACATAACACTCCATCGTCAGCTCTAGTCAAATGTCATTGACCACATGAATTCTGCAGCACTCTCTTGGTGGACTGGATAGCGTCTCTGCCAAGCAGGCTGAGAGATGGAGCCCAGAAATGGGAAGGACAGAATGTTTTCTTTTGCTAAAGCAGACTGTAAACAGAGAGTAGGATTTGTTTGCCTGCACTTTTATACACAAGTAGAAATATATTAGAAAATCTAAGTTGAACTAAGAAGCAGCAACTATGGAAGTACAAATCAATCAACCAAACTATGGATACTCTCCCCTCCAAGTTTTTATAACTTGAATCTCCTCTTCCTTCTCTGACTACTTCCATGACTCTGTTCTGAGCTATTGTCTCTCTAAACACTCCTTGCAGCCTTATCAGCTTTGTACAAATGACTCACAGATCCATACATCCAGCCCCAGTCTTTCTCCTGAGCTTCAGGTGCAATCCTCTCCAATTGCCAATTAGATATTCCAAACAGAATCTTCTAGAGATATCTCAAATGTAACATTTCCAAAGTTGAAATCATTGTCTTCCTTCCCCCCACCCCGAAAACTCACCCTTCTTCTTTATTCCTCACTTTCCCTACATATCCAATCACAGATTTTGCTTTTTTCCTCTCTCTCCATCTTTCTCATATTCATGTGATTTCCACTTACACATTTACCACATTAGTTCATTTCCTTTGCCTCCTAATTGTTTTCCATATCTTAAGTCTTTTCCCATTATAATTCAAACTGCACATTGATGCCAAAGAGATCTTCTTAAAGTATACGTCTCACTACATCATTTCTTTTTTTTTTTTTTTTTTTTTTGTCTATCATTCTTTTTTTTTTTTTTAAGTTTTTTTATTTAATAATTACATTATATTGACACTCATTTCTGTTCCGATTTTTTTTCCCCTCCCTCCCTCCACCCCCTCCCCTAGATGGCAAGCAGTCCTTTATATGTTGGATATGTTGCAGTATATCCTAGATACAATATATGTTTGCAGAACCGAACAGTTCTCTTGTTGCGTAGGGAGAATTGGATTCAGAAGGTATAAATAATCCGGGAAGAAAAACAAAAATGCAGATAGTTCACATTCGTTTCCCAGTGTTCTTTCTTTGGGTGTAGCTGCTTTTGTCCGTCATTTATCAATTGAAACTCAGGTCTCTTTGTCAAAGAAATCCACTTCCATCAAAATATGTCCTCATACAATATCGTTGTCGAAGTGTATAATGATCTCCTGGTTCTGCTCATTTCACTTAGCATCAGTTCATGAAGGTCTCTCCAAGCCTCTCTGTATTCATCCTGCTGGTCATTTCTTACAGAACAATAATATTCCATAACATTCATATACCACAATTTACCCAGCCATTCTCCAATTGATGGGCATCCATTCATTTTCCAGTTTCTAGCCACTACAAACAGGGCTGCTACAAACATTTTGGCACATACAGGTCCCTTTCCCTTCTTTAGTATTTCTTTGGGATATAAGCCCAATAGAAACACTGCTGGATCAAAGGATATGCACATTTTGATAATTTTTGGGCATAATTCCAGATTGCTCTCCAGAATGGTTGGATTCGTTCACAACTCCACCAACAATGCATTAGTGTCCCAGTTTTCCCGCATCCCCTCCAACATTCATCATTATTTTTTCCTGTCATCTTAGCCAATCTGACAGGTGTGTAGTGGTATCTCAGAGTTGTCTTAATTTGCATTTCTCTGATCAATAATGATTTGGAACACTCTTTCATATGAGTGGTAATAGTTTCAATCTCATCCTCTGAAAATTGTCTGTTCATATCCTTTGACCATTTATCAATTGGAGAATGGCTTGATTTCTTATAAATTTGAGTCAGTTCTCTATATATTTTGGAAATGAGGCCTTTATCAGAACCTTTAACTGTGAAAATGTTTTCCCAGTTTGTTGCTTCCCTTCTAATCTTGTTTGCATTAGTTTTATTTGTACAAAGGCTTTTTAATTTGATGTAATCGAAATTTTCTATTCTGTGATCAGTAATGGTCTCTAGTTCATCTTTGGTCACAAATTTCTTTCTCCTCCACAAGTCTGAGAGATAAACTATTCTATGTTCCTCTAATTTATTTATAGTCTCGTTCTTTATGCCTAGGTCATAGACCCATTTTGATCTTATCTTGGTATATGGTGTTAAGTGTGGGTCCATGCCTAATTTCTGCCATACTAATTTCCAATTATCCCAGCAGTTTTTATCAAATATTGAATTCTTTTCCCAGAAGTTAGGGGCTTTGGGTTTGTCAAACACTAGATTGCTATAATTGACTATTCTGTCTTGTGAGCCTAGCCTTTTCCACTGATCCACTAATCTATTTCTTAGCCAATACCAAATGGTTTTGGTGACTGCTGCTTTATAATATAATTTTAGATCAGGTACAGCTAGGCCACCTTCATTTGATTTTTTTTTCATTAGTTCCCTTGAGATTCTCGACTTTTTATTGTTCCATATGAATTTTGTTGTTATTTTTTCTAGATCAATAAAATATTTTCTTGGAAGTCTGATTGGTATAGCACTAAATAAATAGATTAGTTTAGGGAGTATTGTCATCTTTATTATGTTCGCTCGGCCAATCCAAGAGCACTTAATATTTTTCCAATTATTTAAGTCTGACTTTATTTGTGTGGAGACTTTTTTATAATTTTGCTCATATAATTCCTGACTTTCCTTTGGTAGATAGATTCCCAAATATTTTATGGTATCAACAGTTATTCTGAATGGAATTTCTCTTTGTATCTCTTGCTGTTGGGTTTTGTTGGTGATGTATAAAAATGCTGAGGATTTATGGGGATTTATTTTGTAGCCAGCTACTTTGCTAAAATTATGAATTATTTCCAATAGCTTTTTGGTACTACATCATTTCTTATTCAAAAACTATGGTGGTTCCCTATTATCCTGTAACATCAGAGAAACTGAGGCAAGACAGAGATTGGTTTTTAATCTTGTAATGTGGAGAGTTCTGACTGAATGGAACTCATGTTCAAAATCATTCAGCCCTGAGGAACTGAGGCAGGGAACTTATATAGCTAACTAGGGTTTGCAAACAGGATACATAACCTGAATATACAATCTTATAGGGGAAAACAAAGGCAGATAAGGGGAGGTGAGGACACTAAGTGGGCAATGAGCCATAATTACAGGAAAGGAAAGGTCAAGATAAAAAAGTTGAGGGCAGGAGACAGCAAGGGCGATAAGTGTCCTAGAGTTTTATGACTCAATGATATTTCAAGATTTTTCCTGACTCAATTCTCCCAGTCCTAATGGCAAGGAAGGGAGTGAAGAGGTGGCCATAATAATTTTATTCAGGGTATAGAAATTCAGGGCATAACAATCCCACCTCCATAACTTTGCAGTGACTGACCCCTATGCCTGGAATATACACCTTTCTTACTTTCTGTCTCTTAGAATATTCAGTTTCCTTTAGGACTCAGATTAAGCATTTCCTTCCCAATACCTGTTGCTTCCCATCAAAAGCACTTTATATCTATTTGTATGTAATGTACATACCTATTTATAGATATATTATCTTCCTTAGCCAGACTGTAAGCTCCTTAAAGGCAGAGCCTGTTTATCTTTTGTCACAGTGCCTTTCGCACAATAGATGCTTAAGAAATCTTTGTTGAGTAATTGATTGAAATACAAATATCTATGAAATAAGAAAAATGTTGTTCAGATTCACCTGCTATTCAATTTAAGATTTTTTTGAAAGGGAAATTCTATTAGCAAAATTGTCTCCCAATAACCTGATGAAAATAGAAATTCCTTCACATGTATACTTGCTGGAAATATTAATAAATATAGCATGAAAGGTTTTCTTGAAACACTTGTCATTTTTTAAATTATGACTTTCTACTGCATAATTTATTTGAAGAGAAAAAGTAGATACTAACCTGTAAGGAATCTTAAAGATGCTCTAGTGCAATCCACTCATTTTTTAAAATTTATTTTTAATGTATGTGATGAGATATAGATTTTGGGATTCCCGGTCAGGGAACCAAATGATGAGATTAGAGTTCCTGGTGGTCAGGGAGTTAAATGATGAGGTTAGTGGCAGGTTCGGGGTTCATGGAACCAAATGAAGAGGTTTGGCTCTCCTAAATCCGCTTGGCATTTGGTGCATGGTGAGGGAGTTTGGGGAACCCCGCTTCTGGCAGCACAGAGGTCCTTTGTAAAGGAATTTACAAACCTGAAAAGCTAGGCTGATAAAAAGAAGCTTATTATTGTCATTGGGAAGTCAGTCTTTGCTAAGCATGAATAGAAAGGCTGAATTCCTTAGTGACAAGGTTTGACAGAGAAGTAAAATTTCTAGTAGAGAAATCCCGACAGAGAGATGTGAAGTCTCGTTAGGGAAATAGGTGAGGGAGATAAAGAGAGGGTAATACTGAAAGAGAATATTCCAGTGGGTAGAATTTGCTATGCCAGGAAGGGAGAGTTTCCTTGGCATGGTATATAAGCCCCTCTGCGAGGATTGGATTTAAAATTGCTGTTTTTATAATAGAAGCCTTTGGCTACAAGCAGAGGCCTGGTGGGTGGAATTTGAGCTGGAATTGAATAGAAAATCTTCAATTGAATAGGGTTGGAATTCTCCAGCTTAGGACTCAACCAGCCCCACCTAGATAATAGAATGAAGCTGTTTGTCCTCAGGTGGGATCTTTATAGTAGCAGGATTCAAGGAGAATCTGTCCTTCAAGGAGTTTTCAGAGAGTTTCAGGGTCCCTTCTTCATATGAAATAAAGTAGGCATTTCCATAATATAATAAAAAAGATAATCGCACATGATACTGCACTCTATTGTGTACAACTTGCTATAAAATATATTAAATTTATATGTTAAACATATAATAAAGTTACCAAGTAATATTTTTTCTTCCCTTCCTGCCCCCCAACCTCACTCTAAAGATAGCCACCATTAGACACAAATAGATGAGTGTATGCGTCTGTGTTTGTTATTTGATATATACTATTTATCAGTTCTTTCCCTGGATATTTTACAAAAGTAGAAACATTAAGAGATCTAGAAATGTTAAATCACTTGCCTAAGATCATATAAATAAACCATGCCAGAACTGATCAGCTAGGTTTTCTGAATACAAATATGTCCTATTTTGTCATTGTACCACATTACCTCTGTGAGGTAATTAATGATAATTCTTTATCTTTTTAGGGCTCTGAGGTTTACAAAGCACTTTATAGAATCTCATGTGACTTTCACTACAATTCTGTCAGCCAGGTGCTATTAATATTCTTCTTTTATAAATATGGAAATTGAGGCTCACTCTGTGATTTGCCTGCAGTTAAATGACTATTAAGGGTTAAACAGGCAAGACTCAAATATCAACTTTTTCCCAACTATGATTACTCTGTCATGTAATGGAAAGGATGAAATTTAAGCCAGCTCCTTTGTCTTCTCAGTAACAAATCGATTACATCAAACTTACTGGGTCTGAGTTTTCCTGATCATTTTTCTTCTTGCTGAATGTTTATCTATTTTGTCCTGAGTATCCTGAACCCCTCTTCTTCTTTTTTTCTATTGCTTCTTAGTATTGGGAGCATTCTGGAAACTTATAGTTTTTAGAGGACAGCTAAGTGGAAAGACTGCCAAGCCTGGAGTCAGGAAGATTCATCTCCCTAAGTTCAAGTCTAGCCTCACACACTTATTAGCTGTGTGACTTGGAGCAAGTTATTTAATTCTGTTTGCCTCAGTTTCCTCATCTGTAAAAATGAGCTGGAGAAGGAAATGGCAAACTACTCCAGTATCTTTGCTAAGAAAACCCCAAATGGGGTGTCAAGGTGTCAGCAACAACTGAATACAACTGAACAATGTAGGCTTTAAAGCAGCCAGTCTGTAATTAAATACTGTAAGGCTTCTGGTTGAGCTTTAGCAACCGTTTCTTAATTCTACTGAAATAAATGTAAAAAAAGGATATTATCATAAAAATTTTGAACAATAAATTGCCTCCTTCCTTTCAGCTTTACGTTGCCGTGACTCAATATCATTCTCTACCCAAGTGATAGGCATATTTTCCTAATCTCAGTGATCTACAATGACGGATGGATGACCATCCTCCACGATACTGGCCATTTCCTAATCGCTCTCAAACAGTTATATCACATGGTCTTTCACTTTTCTCATATTACATGCATTTAAAGGCTATGCACTGCCAAAGTAAAGCAGAGGGACACAATTATGAGTCTGGGGTGCTCCCAATCTAAATAATTCAGGGAAAGCTTTTCATTTGAATTTACTTGAACCGCCTGCCTCTCTGGTCTTTCTAATTGACCTGATTTATCATTTTTAGGTACTAAAATCTATTAGTAGTGTACAAACTACAGACACTGGACCAGAGCCCATTTTAGGTCTTCCCAAAAAAGGTGTCAGGTTCAAGTCATAGTTTGCTTGATCTATAAGAATGATTTAATTTTCTGGCCTCTGGTGTATGCAAACAATTGGGCTATAATACTATCAACTGACCAATTAGATGAAAAAGAAACTATTGAATTCAGCCACACCAACAGTTATTTTATTGAAAAAAAAACAGTATTAATGTTCTTCCTCCCAAATAAAAAATTATGTCATACCTCATATATACTTTGTATTTACTTGCTTATGTACATTGTATTCTTCCAGTAGAATGAAAACTCCTTGTGGGCAAGAAATATTTCATTTTTGTATTTGTTTTCCCCCTCCCCCACTACCCAATATAGTATTTCAAAGAAGATGCTTAAATGCTTTTTGGATTAAGCAGAATTAAAAATAAAATTGGTATGTTCCCACAGATAAGCTCTAAACAACAAATGAACCAATTCCTAAATATATACTAAGTCCCAAATGAACTAAAGAAACCAAGAATTTTTTAAATTCATCCTTGACAAAATTATATCCTTTCATTTTGTTACCTACATGCTTAGGTTATTTGGAAAGCAGAAGGTACTTTAGGCCAAACCACAGTCATAAATAATCTTAAAATGTGTCATTAACCAACTAGCATCTCACGGAGAAACTTCAATGTGTGTCTTCCTGTGCAACACAATCTTCTTTGAAATAACATCTCATTAAAATGGATGAACCAGCCAACTTGAAATGGAGAATGGTTTGAATTTTGGAATACATACATGACTTGGCAAGGGAACAGGTGCTATCATTAACTATTTTATATGAAGAGTATATTTAAATTAAAAGTTATTGTATATTTATCTTATCAAAGAAAATACAAAATACAGCCAAGATGGAATGTAACAAATACATGTGACATCTTTAGAATTCAGATTATATCAAATGAATGTGGCTAACAAAAACTTATCTAACATTTCACATTGAATCATACAGATGTACCACAGATAGAAGTGTTACATTATTTTAGCTAAGCTTCATCCAACATGTTTCATTTTACTCTCTACCTCCCACTTTCCCTCTGGAACCATAATCCAGTATTATGGAACAACCATGATCATTTCAACTCTACCACTGTCCTTGGATAAGTAACCCCCTTCATTATACCTGAAAATTTCCTGATCAAAGTGTCCCTCTCTGACCATCACTTTTCTTTGTCTATTGTCTCCTCCATTAAAATATAAGTTCCTTGCCATCAGAAACTAACTTTGATTTTGTGCTTGCATGCACAGTCTCAGCACAGATCTTGCCATAAAATAAATGATTAGTAAATACTTTTTCATTTATTTGTTTTTTGAGGAAATTCAGGTCCAGGAAGATTGTATCTTTCCTGGAGACACTCAAGACTATCTGTAATGAATTTGCTCAGCTCCTCTCTGAAGTTCAAAGCTTTTCTTTTTTCAACCATTCTCTCCTTCCCATTTTGGCTTAAGGAATAGATTTTGGAATTTTATGATTATAGATTTAGAGCTGTAATGGACCTTTGAAATCATTTAGTCTCAGCCATTCCTTTTGCAGACAGGAAACTGAGGCTGAGTCTTTGTGACTGCAAATCACAGAGCTTCATCTAAAACTGCCTTTCTGTTGGTTTTACCACACCTCCACTTATGCATTTGACTTTCCTTTTAGGAATAATTTTCTTTCAGGCTGGATGGCATAATAACTAGAGTCCTGGGTTTAAAATCTTGAAGATTGCCCATGCAAGTCATTTAACCTCTCTCTGCCTCTAGTTCCTCATGTATAAAATGGGGATAATAGCTCTTGTAGTTCTTGTGGGGGTCAAATTTGATAACATATATAAAGCATTTTATTATTCAATTACTCAACAAGCATTAACTAAGCACCTTCTTTGTGCCACGCACTATAACAAAAGTTTAAAAACTGTGCTTTCAATGCTTATAGTCTAGTCAGGTGAGATACCTATATAGGTATGTACAAGTTACATACAAAATTGATGTAAAGTTGTGGTGTTTTTTTTTTCTTTAAAATAAAATGGTTCTATCAATTCTAATGACTTAACAGTTTGCAAAGATTCCAACATCAAGTGATTTTGAAGAGAAAACAGTAAGAGCTAAGGATATCAGGTAATACCTCTACCTATGGAAGGTACCATTTACCTGTAAAAGGTAGTGCTTGAGTTGTGTTCTGAAAGAAATTAAGTGTCATAATTAATAGCCAGTGAAGAAAGAACTCATTCCGGTCAGAGGGAATAGTCATTGAAAAGGTCTGGAGGTGGGAGATGAAGTATCATGTATGAGAATCAGGAAGATCCTCTGGGAGGTGGTTGTCTGGCTTAGATGAGGGAGGGAGCCCTACATTTTCCCAAATGACTTATGTCCTTACCATGTCCTTCTTCAAAGAACACTTCAGATGCTATTTTTTTCTATTAAACCTTGACTGTTGATACCAGCTAGAATTATCCCTCCTATCTCAAATCTTTAGAACTCTCCTAGATGTTTATATTCTGTTCATCTGTTATCCCCTACTACAAAAATGTTAGATAAATCTTTAGTGAGGTACATTCTCTATCGAGTTTCATCTTAGTTTAAATAAGTTTCATCTTAATGTAAGTAGGAAGCAGAATCCTCAGAACTAGAGTGATTAATGATGATGTCTACGTTGGGAGCTAAAAGATACACCAAGAGTAAATTAGACTCATCAAAGAAATTTAGCCGCAGGACTCTTATATAAGAGTCCTGATCTTTAAAGTCAAGCTAAGAGCTATCCCCAAGGAAAGAATAATGATTCTACAAAGGAGGGTTGGGGGGGGAGAAGAGGAAAGGACTTCCAGTAACCACAAGTTTGCCCTTTGGCCACATGTGATCTCAAAATTTCATCCCATTCTTCCCAGAGACCCTGTGTGGGCAAAGGGAGGACACACCCTAGTTTGGAGGGATGTTTTGGTAAGACTCTCCTTACAAATACCTTTTGGTAAAAGTTAATTTACTCAATGAGGAGTATATCAGTGATGTCTGATGATAGACATTCCTAGAAAACCTAGTTAATTAAGATTATCAATAGAACCAGGAGGATAATAGTAGTCAGTTGCTTAAGTGATAGACTCAGGCTGCCAAACTGAATCTTGGTGAAGTAGCAAGAGAGGGAGATGCTATATTTGTAACACTAGTACCCACCACAGTGTATTACACATACTGTAATATTTATGGCATTAAACACAATCACCCATAGTTACTGGATTAGTTCATGGTAAAGCTAGGATTAGAATTATATATATTTTTTAAAATCTCAATTGAGGACTATTGCCACTATCTTACATCAAAACAAGTTCTTTAATCACTCTGTGTCTCAATTTCCTCATCTATAGATGATAGGGTCATATTAGATGTTCTTTATGGTCTTTTCCAGCTCTATAAATGAAATATAAAACTATAAATGAAAGGTGAGCATAATTTCCAAACTCATGGATTAAAGATACAAATCCTATAAAAACCTGAGGAAAACTACATTTCCTAAAAGTAGCTAAGAACAATGTTTAAGAGGTAGAGGATACTGAGGCACCTAGACCTGGAGTCAAAAAGACTTGAATTCAAATTCAACTTCAGATGCAAACTAGCTGTGTGACTTTGGGCAAATCATTTAACCTGTTTGTCTGTTTCATCAACTGTAGGGATAATAGCAGCACCTACCTCCCAGGATTGTTGTGAAAATCAAATAAGATAATATTTGCAAAATGCTTAGCATAGTGTTTAGCATATAGTAGGTGCCATGTAAATGTTCGTTTTCTTTCCTTCCCCTTGAATCTCGACTAGGTGACAGAGAAAGAATATGGTCAGTTGTAGCAAGAATGTACAAGCTTCTGATGCACAAGAGAAATTAAACTGTGATTTCTTTTTAATAATTTGGGGTTTTATTTGTGCCAGTAAGTGCTATAAAAACTTAATATGTTGATATGATTAGTTATAAAAATACATTTACTCAGTATTTTTCCCAGCATTTTACTCCCCCATTCCTGCAGTTTCTTGGTGCTGTAACACTGACATAAGAAATCTTTTTTTTTCCTTTTAATAAAAGATTTTAAAATAACTCAACAATATGATGTTAATACACATCCAACATTCATTTAACTAATCAGTTTCCATTTGAATATTACTCACTGGTTAATTTAAAAGGATTCTAGACAAGCTAAGAAAATGTTCTAATTATCCAAGACATACATGAATAAACATTTCCATTTTTTTATTTTTTAAAAAACCACGTAGCTATGATATTTACAACTCTTGGCATTTTAAGAGATGACTGATCAAAGCAAAAATTAAGTGATGGTAAAATGGCAGAGACAAATTTATAATGGCATGAAAGGAATCCCTTCACACTGAAACTGTATTCATCTTGTTAGCTGAAGATTTCTCTCCAGTCCTAATAAATTAGTCATCAGATAATCAATTAATAAACATTTATCAACACTTACACATGGTAGAGAGGCTCAAAAAAATATGATATGATACCTAGTCCAGAATTACAGGACTCTGGGTTTTTGTTTTGTTTTGTCTGTCTTTCTAATTTTATCTTTTGGGGTGGGAGGGAGAATAGCAAGAGATAAGTTGAAAAGACAGTGTGGGGGTTAGCCTAATTGGAATTGAGGACGTTACCCTGTAGATAATAGGGAGTTGCTAAAAGAGAGTAGGATGATCCCCAAAATTATGATTTCAGACTAATCTGGAGGTTCTATAAATGATAAACTTACCCAAAAAGAGTAGTGATGAGGCAGTAAAATTAGGGTACTTTAAGTAGGAATGGAAATGACAGACAACTAAGAGACAAAGCAAAGGAAGTTTTAGGAATAATAAAAAGAATAGCTAGCATTCATATAACACTCTAAAGTTTACAAAGAACTGGACAAATATGATCTCATTTTATCCTTTCTGCAATCTTGGGATCAGGAAAATGAAGCTCACAGAGGCAGTTGGTAGTGTAGTAGATAAAATACTGGACCTATACTTTTCTGGGTTCCCATTTTCTCAATCATGAAGTAAGGCTATAAAAACCTATTCTGCCAGTTTCATAGGTTTGCTGCATGAAAAGCACTTTATAAACCTTGAGGTAATGTAGGAATTTAATTCTATTTATCAAGCATTCAATTCGTCATGCATTTATTAAGTGATTACTATATGCAAGTACAAAAGTATTGTTAAAATCTCTTTTTTAATTTCTCTAGAAATATTAAAAATAATGTTTTGTTCTAAAGGCCTTTACAGATTCTAAGGAAAAGCCCCTTGGAAAGGTGAGTGGGATAAGCTTGAGGGAAAAAAAAAGGAATTCTATTAGGTGCCTGGATAAAGGATAATAATCAGATATTCAATATTAAGTTCTTCTAAATGAGGTAAGGATATTGCATTTTCCCACAGCTGGTACAAACCAAGATATTGATCCACCTAAGAGCTACTTCTTCCCTCTACCCCATAAAAGGATTAACAAGGATCCACCCTTGAGAAATGCCCTCTTCTATCCAAAAGGAAGCATTCAAACTGTCTTCTATTTTTTGATTTTGAATTATTGATATGGATCTATGGGAAGAACTCTTCTGACTTTTCTAAAAAGGTATTCCCAAAGTAATTGATAGAGCTATGACTGTTCAATTCTGGAAATTAACCCAAGTTGCATTTTAAGATAACTTCCTTGTTCAAGATTCTTATAAATGTTACCTAAAATCTTCTTGGGATAAAGTCAAGCCAGAGTGCATAGGACATTTTGCTACTCTAGCTACAGCTAGAAATGACTTGGATATAAATTAGTGATAAATGAAATAAAAACCATTCCAGTAGACTTGGGCCTAAATCACATAGTACTGCATTATATTAATATTATGTCTTTAACATAAGGCACTACGCTAGGCCCTTGGGATACAAACACAAAAATGAATAATAAACATTTATTTATATAGGACTTTAAGATTTAAACTACATGAGCATAAAGCAGAGAGGTTCTCCTGGCTATTACAAACTCTATACACTAGTCAATTCTTTCACCAGTTTCATAATAATATAGCTAACATATTTATTGCACTTCAAGGTTTGCATTGTTCTACATTTATTATGTCATTTGATCCTCACAACCACCCTGTGAGGTAGCTACTATTATTCTCTCAGTTTTACAGTTGGAGAAATTGAGCTGAGACAAATTAAATGCCTTGTTCAGGGTCACATAATGGGTAAACATATAAGGCAGGATTCAAACTCTTTCTGACTCCAAGTCCAGCATAATCTGTGTAATAAAAAAACAGCTATCTTATAATATTCAACCTTGTCATATGTGGGGATGTGATATAATCTGAGTTTTCCCAAGCTATTGTTCCGTGTATAGTAAACTCTGAATGTTTTATATAAAACATTGTTTCTTAGTAAAGGAACTAGTCTTAACTATATATTAAATTATATTACATCATTATTATTCATTATTTATGCATTTTATTCATATAATTATATATTACATAATAATTCGTGATATAATAAATTTATATAAATAAAATCTCAGTCTCAGTTTCAGTTTCAGTCATTTTTCAGTCATGTCTGACTTCATGACCCCAGTTGGGATTTTCTTGGCAAAGATACTGAAGTAGTTTGCTATTTCCCTGTCCAGTTTATTTTATATATAAGGAAAATGAGGGAAATGGGATTAAGTGACTTCCCAGGGTCACATAACTAGTAAGTGCCTGAGGCCAATTCTGAACTAGCAAAATGAGTCTTTCTGACTCAAGGTCTGGCTCTCTATACATTCTGCCACTTAGCTGCCCAGAAATAAAAATATTATTAAATATTACTATATTTTTATTAATTTATTGTTCTATTATTTATTATATATCATATAAATATAGCTTAGGCAATATAACTTTGACTAGAGAAAAGAACATGGGAAATCTTCAATGGTGTTTACTGTTTCTGTCCTACACATCTCAGCAATGATTGTGGCATTAAAGCATATCAATAAACAATGATTCCAACATGGGTGCTAAGTTCAGAAGCAGGACAATAAGAATTAACAAGAAAATAAAGAAAATACAAGAAAAGAATTAACAAGAAAATAAATCCTTTTCAAAACACATATATAATATGTTGTTCAAAGCATATATATTACATTATATATTTCAAAGCATATATATTATATAATATAGATTTACTAATATATATGTATATATATATTAGTTGTAACTTAGCACAAGTCCTAAGCCCTGCCCTTCCCAGATATCACAGACTATTTTAAAAAGTAAAATACTGCTGGAATTCTACTCCATTGGAAATAAGGAGAGGAAGTCTTCCTATGTACCAGTCATTGACGTACCAGGTAATTTGTATCCAATGTTCCCAGTATACAACGAGAGAAGTATATCTGATTGACAAGTGAATTTTTTAAAAACAAAAACAAAAATAGCTGCCATTTATACCTTAATATTCAATGGATCTATTTTTTTTTTTTCTTCATTAATGGGAGTACTCTCTCCAACAATGCCCTCCCAGCCCTTCCTTAACATTTATATAGAGCTATGTAAACTGTTATACATCCATTATCTCATTTTAACTCAGCAACAACGCTGTGAATAAGATACTATGGGTATTATTATCTCCGGTTAACAAATGAGGAAACTAGTGTTAGAGAAATAAATGGCTTATCCATTCTCACACAGCTAGTACGTGAGAGAGTACTAAGTTCATATCTGTCTAAGTTCCAACTGAGCATTCTATCCACAAGCTGTGAAATATATCAATAAAGTTTTTATAAACTTATTCCATCTTTTTATCAATAATAATAGCTAATGTTTATGTAGTACTTTAAAGTCTGCAAAACACTTTATGAATATTATTTTATCCTCCCAACAACTCTGGGAAGAAGGTGTTAATATTTCCCCCATTTTATAGATGTGGAAACTGAGGCAGACAGAGGTTAATGCACAGCTAGCCTGTGTCTGAAGCTAATATTTTAATTCAGGTCTTCCTAACTCCAGATCCACCACTTTATCCACTATGGCAGCTGCTAAACCATTGACCTTACCATAAGATTCTAAATGAATAAAAAAATAAAGTGAATTGTTGCCAACTCATGTGTTTTACTCCAACAGGTGAGATTTAAGGACATTAAGTGACTTCCTGAAAGACACACAATGAATCACTGGAAAAGAAAAAGTCATGCAGCAATCAAGGAATAGCTTAACAAAAGATCAGTTGTCCTTTTTTACTGTCAAGAACAGAAGCAGAAGAGGGAGGTGGGGAAAAACCCATGAAGTTATTCAGCCGCATGACAGTAAAGGATTGTTCCCTGTAGTAACATGGTGGCCTCTGGTTATGACTGGAGGTTTTGCCAAACCACATGAAGCCTGTTTGAAGGTCCCAATGAAGGAAGACTGGTCTCAAGGCAGAGGAATGCTCCCCGGTGCCAGGGAAACCTGATTGGACCTCATTCCATTATTGCCTTTGATAACAAGCTGGAGAGCAAAGTCATGTTTTGGATCTACAGTTATCTTCCATAAATGGAGCCCTAAGTGGAGGCTAACCAGAGCCCATTTGTGTCCCAAGAGAACTTCCTATTAAGTGCACAAAAGGAGGAATGCAACAAGGTTTATCTGGCCAGAGTTAGGCAAACACTCTCCACTGAAATGTCACAGTCTTAGAGCTTAACAATTGCTTGTTGATATTAAACTTTGCCTCGGGCACAAGAATGTTGAGGCGAATGGAATATTGGGAAATCAAATAGGATCAGGATTTGGGGCTTCTTGGCTTAAGAGACTGATACACTAGAAGGGAGAAGAAAAACAAGTGAATCTTTTTTTGCAATGATCTAAATGGGTCTTAGGAGTAAAATTATACCCTCTGTTATTCAGTTACTATGGCAAAGTAAAGTAACATTATGTATTTCCTTTTTTCTCTTCATTCCCCTTCACCTTCTCTTTCCAATAATAGGGCAACCAAACATAAGAGGTAGAAATTAAGGACAGAGATTTGTCACCAATGAATCATTCATCTTTTATGAGTCAAGCTCTTTCTATTGCATTCTGACTTTAGGGGAAATCCTTAAACATTCAGCCACATTCAGGCAAACCAGCTGTGATAGAAAACATTTGGGATAATACAAAGGATAGATCCTGGATCCAGGATAAATGAGGCAAGAGTGTGGGGGAGGGAACAAATGTTTATTAAACACCTAGGGTGTGCCAAGCAGGATGCAAGGACTTTATTGGTATTATCTCATTTGATCCTTACAATGAGAGATGCTATTATTATTTCCATTTTACAGTTGAGGTAACTGAGGCAGAGAAAGGTTAAGTAATATGTCCAGGATGATATAGCTACTAGGTGTCTGAGGCTGGATTTTAACTGAGATCTTCCTGATTCCAGGCCCAGCACTCTCTCTCACACCTCTGCTTTCTACAATTCCAGGGAAGAAATATAAACACAAAGAAGCACAGAAGGAGAAAATGCTAGTTTGGTATCAGAGGACATAGAAATTAAATCCTAGCTGTATTAGATTAGTCCTTCAAATCCCTGGGCCTCTATTTTCTTAACTCTAAAATGAGAGTTTGGGGGGCAGCTGGATGGCACAGTGGACAGAGCACCTTACACTGAAGTCAAGAGGATCTGAGTTCAAATATAGTCTTAGACACCTTACACTAAATTATATGTGTGACCCTGGGCAAGTCACTTAACCCCAATGAATAAAATAACATAATATAAATAAATAAAATATAATAAAATAAATTGAGAGGTTGAACTAGATGACCTCCAAAGTCCATTCTAGCTCTAAATCTTTTAGTATAAATAAATACCATTTTCCTATTAACAGAAATCCTTTATGGACATGAACCAATGTTCTTCAGAATTCTCTGTTAGAGACAGTAATCAAAAGAAATTTTGATTGGTGAAAAATATCAGGAAATCTAGGTTCCAATGGCTATACCACTGACTGCTATGTAATTTTGTTCTTCTAAAAATGATTATTAGAAAACCAGTTATGGCTGAATATTTGAAAGATAACCACATTTTCAATAGAAAGCATCCTCACAAGTCACACAGTCTTTTCATATGTAAAATGGAAATCTTGACTTCTAATGTCCCTCCCAGCTCACCAGTGCACAGGTTGGTTTAGAAATGGAGGGGACTTGGGGTATAGAATGTCTTTATTGGGACATTTCTTAGAATTGAGGTCTGAACTGGGAGTAGATATAGAGCACAGAACATTAAAGGTATGAATTTGGAATCAGAGCATCTAGGTTCAAATTTTAAAATTCTATTTAGATTTTTCTTTTGCTAGGTTAAAGAGGCTACTCTTAAACTCAGTTTGTACCTAGTCTTTAATTCCTAAATGGGTACAGCCTCAGTCAAATTGAGATCTGTTGAAAATCTTGGCTTAAAAAGGCCAACCTCTCACACTGCATCCAGGGCCATCTCCAGTCGACCTGATCTATGTCTGGCCACTGGACCCAGATGGCTCTGGAGGGGAAAGTGAGGCAGGTGACCTTGTCCAGCCCTCCTTCACTTAAATCCAATTCGTTTGCAAGTCATGGCAGCCCCTCCTAGTGTCATGGTCCTCTTCAAGAACAAAGGGCAAATAATAATTCTGAGTAAGCAACTGTTCTTTAGTAAACTGAAATAAAAAATTGAAAATGTCATAAAGATGAATAAGGGGCTGCAGGCAACTGGCTTGGAACACTCTTATTGTCTGGAAGATGAAAGTAACTGGGAGAAATAAGAAGGGGGAATGATACTAGTAAATACAGATAGTAAATTGATTAACAATCTGAACTGATTCCAGAATCACAAGTCTCTATGTCCCTCTTCTCTTTCTTCTTAATTATGCAGATGTAGCTGACTCGGGAGTTCAATGGGGACTGGATCTATTAGAGATTACTAGGCAATTATCATTTTTATATTTATTCAAGCCATGTTTACATAGGACCTTACAAAGCACTTTGCTCAGAACAATCTGAGAAGTAGGTGGAGTTATTATCATGAATATCATCTAGCTGATGAGGAAACCAAAGCTTTGAGTGGTTCAGGTCACGTGGGTTGCAAACTTCACAGACATGATTCAAACTCAACAACATTATACAGTTTCAGAGAACTGGAGAGGAAATATCTCCTCTTACAACATGAGTCTCTGCATAATTTAAACTATGTGCCCTGGGCTGGGGGGAGGACCTAAAGGAAGAGAGAAGGAGGCAAGAGTCAAGAGGAAGAAGAAGGGAGAGAAAACAGATGGTACCTACCATGATTCAGATGTCGAATGCAGTCATTCAATAGAGCACTGAACTGTTTTTGGTCTGCTGAATCTTGGAAACAGAAGTAGTTGTGTCTGAGGAAGGGCTGCCACAGGTATACGGGGAATTCTTTTGGTAAAACAACAAAGGGCTGAGAAGTCTCCTTTTCGTTGGGAGCTAAAGAATATTGGGGGGAAAACAGATACAAAATTAAAACTTAAGAAATTGGGGATTATATTTCATTTAGAACAAAGTTGTTTAATGTTTTTTGGCAAGTAGTAGAAATTTAAGATACTGAGACAACCAAATTAGATATATAAACTATTTTCACAAAAGAAAGAAAAAAAAATCAATCTTAAATCTTATCAAGTCATCTAGCCCAGTGAAAAGGTGGCACATCATTATCTCTGCATCCATAGGATGGAAGTACTAGTAACTATGGGTGGAAGATATAAAGAGGCCAAGCTGGGTATAAAGAAAAACTTCCCAATAATTAGAAAAGTAGAATGGACTACATATTCTATTTAAGGAAGGATTAATAAATCCCCCCAACTTGTGATCTTTAGCAAAGGCCAGATGAACACTTGTTCATCAGATATGTATGTGATCAAGGTGATTCTAGTTCATATATGAATGGAACAAAGTAACTTTTGAGATTCCTTTCAGCTCTTGAGATAATGGGAACCTACATAAGAATATATATATATGCCTATATATATATACATACAAAAATATATACTCTAATGTTTAATGCTATTCAGTGCAGTTTTAAAGGGCCCAAATTTCCCTAAAGAGACAATTTCCAGAATAAACTGATAATAATCCTATCTACTATGCTGTTTTCCTTATTAATTGTGATTTCTCTTCCCCGTGATGTTTAGAATTATTATGGTACTTGAATGATTCCTTTCTTTCTATTGTGATTCTACAATTATAGAATACTGGGTAACCTTAGGTAATGACCTTTCAATAGCACCTTGTATTATTTTGCATAATAATCATTTCTATATATATCATATTTCATTATTAGACTGGAAACCCCATTATGGAAAGGATATCATCTTATCCAAACCTGGTATCACACCAAAAGATTATTGCAATATCCTATCCAATGAAGTTAATCAACAAATAATTATTAAGCACTTACTATAAGTACAAGAAATACCAAAAAATGACATATATATGAATAAATAAATATAAAATATATACAATGTATATACAAAATAATTAAGAGAAAGCACTAACATCAATGAGAAAATAGTCAACAACTGTCTTGTAACTAAAGTGATCAGAACCAGAAAAATTGTAACAACAGCAAGATTGTGTGATGATCAACCATGATAAACTTAGTTCTCAGTAATTTAGTGATCCAATAAACTTTGAATGGAAAATGCTACCCACATCCAGAAAGAGAATTGTAGAGACTAAATGTGGATTGAAGCATACTGTTGTCACCTTTTCCCCTCTTATTCATGGTTTTTCTTTTCTGGAAATATCTTAAAAATGAAGGTACACATATGCACTATCCCAGATTGCTTGCTAGTGTGGAGAAAAGGGCAGGTAAGGGAAGAAGGGAGAAAAAAATCGGAACTCAAAAATCTTATAAAAATGAATATTGAAAACCATCTTTACATATTATTGGAAAAATAATATACTATTATAACACAAAAGAGACATAAAAAAGGAAAAGAATTGCCTCATGTAGGAGATGTAACTTGAAGTAAACTTTGAAAAGAGCTATGGATTCCAAGAGTCAGAGATGAGAAAGGAAAGCATTCCAAAAAATAGGCAGGAATTTAGAGAATATGCAAAGGCAGAAAGGAAATGAGACCTGATTTTTGCTAATGATATCACAATCTCTTTAGAGAACTCAAAAGATATAACTGAAGAGTTAATAGAGGCACAACCTATGCAATCTATGTACATGAAACAGCAAGTAGGGCAATTTAGCTGGAATATAGAGTGCTTAATGAAGAGTAATTTGAAATCAACTTGGCAAGAAAAGTTGGAATCAGAATGTGAGAGATTAAACGCCAAACAGAAGTTTGTATTTTATCATAGAGTTGATTTGAAATTATTTCTTGAAGCTTCTTGTGTAGGAAAAGGAAATGGTCAAATCTGTGTTTTAGAAATATCAATATGGCAGTTGGGTGGAGGCTAGATGGGAAAAGGGAGTCAGGAACACCAGTTAGGAGACACAGCTATGATCTAAAAGAGATGATAAAGTCCAGGTGAAGGTCATCACCATGTAAGTTGATAGAGGGGGAAGAATGCCCTGTTAAGAAATGTTAAGAAGAGTCAACTAAGTTTGTCAGATTTAAGGCAGAAATGAGTAAAGAGTGAAGGATGACTCTAAGATTCCTAACTCAAAAAAATAGGATGATGATGGTGGTCTAGATAGAACAAAAAGACAATGCTTGACACATAGTAGATGCTTAACAAAAACTTACTGATTAATTGGTTAATTAACTGAAGGATAGATTTAGGAGATTAAGTTAATAAGAGTTAGAGTTGACATTAGGTCTTCTGACTCCAGGACCAATATTTTTCTACTATTCAATACAAAGTTAGCTCCTATCAAAATTATTGTAATCATTATTCAGAAAATGTTATTTAATTGGCTTGAATTCTGCAAGATTTGGTAGCCTCAGGAGAAACTCATTCTAAAAAATACTACTTGAACTTAAAAAAGAACAGAGACCTCATATAAAATCTCAGTTTATTCTCTGCTCTGATTCATAATGAGCTCCTGGACTATACATTTTGATTCCATACCAGTTAAGAGGACCCAAATTATGCTGTAGTAGGGCATCTACTTACAAGTCAGATTAGTTTCAATGGCTTACAGGATAATCAGGAGAGCAAATTAGCCTTTGCCTCTATCAACACATTCAGTGCTTTGTACACAGGAAGTACCTAATCAATGTTTATTGAATTTTCATCATTATCAAGCCTTTGTTAAAGGTACAGTCACTTGTATAAAATGCAGTTCTTCCCATTCCCTTCCATGACATAGTTAACAATTTCACAAGTAATTAAAAATAGCACTGACCTTTTACATGTAGCTGTCCTATTAAGCCACAAGCCAATTCATCATTATTTGGCTACAGAATTCTCTTTCACTTTAACATTTTGCATCAGTTTCCCAGAAATATTTATTTGCATGCTTTCTGAGCTGAGTTGTAAGGTTATCATTAAAGAACCATTGTATCATTTTTTAATTTATAATTTTAATAATTATAATTTCTATTTTTAAGATCAAGAATACCATAATATGAGATAAACAATAATTCATATATAATCTTCTGAAGTTTGGGAACATTTGAATCATTTGTAGTGGTCTACAAAAATCATTCAATTCTTTCCAGAATTATTTCACCAATAATTATACAAGTACAAGCCTATGGTGATTACAACTTGTATGAATATGGGCAAGTCATTTGACTTCCTTGGGCCTCAGTCTCCTTGTATTACAAATGAGGAAATTGAAGTAGATAAGTCTTGCACTCAAGGTCTCTTTTACCTCTAGAGCTATGATCTTATATTATATAATTCTACTGGAGTCTCAAGGTCTTCAAGAAACTAGAGCAGAAACTGTCTTTTAACCTTTCTTTGTCTCCCCAGCCCTTAGCATAGTGCCTGGCACATAAAAGGTTTTTTAAAATGCCTGTTGGTTGACTAGTAAAGTTCAGCTGTGGAAGTTCTAAACACAGTGGGTACTTTTTGGTATTCATACCACAAGCTGCATTTCTCCTGTAGCCAAAGCAGTGTTTAAGTGCGGATTAAGTGAAAAAAAAAAGGGGATAAAATAACTGGATAATTGAGGGAAAGCTTTATGGTTTGCTGGGGAGGAGGGAGAGAAAGGAGGGACTTGGCTGTTTTTTGTTTTTGTCTGCATTACTCAGTAACAACTTGTTAGTCTTTGTTCATGATCTATATACCAATCTGGGCGCCTTGTTATTAAAACTATTCCACCAAGCATTTCAACCCAGAAATAACAAATGCTAAGAAGATAGCCTTCTCCATAAATTCTGACCAAAGCATTATAGCCATTAATAAGAGTTAGGGCTCTCTGAGAAACCAAATAATTACTGCGGAGTGCAATTCACACAAAGCCAGATGGAGTTATTATAGTGTCTACAGCTCATAAATCTCAATGAAATATCCTTATTTGGTCTATATATCTCCAGTGGTTCTTTCTATACAGGCAAAATGAGGTGTATTAGAATCAAAGAATTTTAAAGCTAAAAGGGACCTATGGTTCAATCTCCTCATTTTATAAATGGGACAAATGAGGTTCAGAATATTTAAATGACATATCCAAGGTCACACAGCTGATAAATGAAAGATCCATGATCAGAACTCAGGGGTCTTAATTCTCCTAGTTCCTAATTCTTGCTACTACACTATAATGCTGTTGTTCCTAGATATGATAAGGCATATTAGTGATGTATTTCCCTCTAAAGGTGATTGAGCCAATGACATTCCAGTAGAAACTGCTATTCAATGAAACCTAAGCTCCCCCTTCCTTCAGGCAGGGTGAAAGAATAAGATAATCAATAGTTGAGCTAATTGAGCATACCCAAGGTGCAGTGAGAGAAAAGTTCTTTATCTCCAGTGGCACAAAGGATTGGCTGCAGAGGACATAAATGGTCTCTAGGTTTACAGAACAATAATGCAATTTCTGAGCATTGAAAATATACTTTCAGTCATGTCCATTTTTGTGATCCTTTTTGGAGGCTTTCTTGGTAAAAAATACTGTAATGGTTCATCATCAAGATGAATCATCGTGACTCTGGACCTGGTGCTCTATCTACTACAACACCTGGCTGCCACAAAAATATACTAGCCATATTGTATTGTTTTACATTCCTGTCTTAGTGAAAGGAACCCTGGATGTAAGGCAAGGACTTGATTTCCGTCCCCTCTTTTTGTCTCTTGGTAGCTGAATAATCCTGGATAAGATCTTTGACTTGTGAACCTCAGTTTCCTCATCAGAATAATCAGGCTGCCTCAACTACTCTGCAGAGTTGTTGTAATGAAAATGCTTTGTTAAATGTAAAGTACTACATTAATGTAAGCTTTCATCATCATCACTATTGTTCAAACTCATAACTACTAGGTTAATGATAATGTTATTTACCTAATGAAAATACTTCATCTAATGAGATGACACATATAAGTTCCTCTGCAAATCTTTGCTATGTATTATTATAATAATACATAAGATTTAAACCAAACCAAACACTATCTTTCTAACTTGAGAAGATTCTCACCAACTCACCAATAGGATCAGGAAAATGTCGGTCAGATAATAAATTGTAATTGTCTTCAGAAATTAAAACTTTGCCGCCTGCTGGGAGAATTCGACTTTTAGGACTGGCTCCTTTCTGATAAGCCTAGGCAGGGAAAGGTTAAAAAAAAAGAAAAAGAAAAAAAAAGAAAAAGTTATCAAATTTTTCATTTATATTTTAATAAAAATCAAAGATATATGCTATATATAATGTTATATGTATTACAAATATATGTTATATATAACAAACATGTTATATATTACAAAGAATTAAACAGAGTTAACTTGCAAAATAAAAAAAGCCAAAAGTGTATATATATACTGCCTTCTGATAAAAATAATAATAACAGCTAATATCTACATAGCATTTTAATGTTTGAAAAGTACTTAAAAATATCTCATTTTATTTGCACATCACCTACAGAAGGTAAATGCTATTATTATTCCCACTTTCATAGTTGAAGAAACTGGGGCTGACAGAGATGAAATGATTTGACCAGGTTATACTAGTAAATCTCTGAGATTGGATTTGAACTCATCTTCCTGGCTCCAGGTCTAATCCAAGCTATCCCTCTCAGAAATGATTATTACCACTAAAAATTATCATATATGAAAATCTGCTTGAATTGATGACAGGATGAAAGGGAGCTAACAAGGTAATAGAATACTTCATAATCAGATGGTATGCATCAGCTTTAATGATTATCAACGGCTCTGAGATTCTATTTCTCAAGCTTTCCCCACAAATAAGAATATGTTGTAACAACAAAGCATATTGGGACAGAAATATGACATAATATGCATTTTAATGGGTAAGAAATTCTACTCTTTTCATAAACTTTGCAAAATTATATTTATATTTACAAAAGTGCTACTTATCCCAAGACAAATAAGCATATAGTTAGAAGAAGCATTAAAATCAGATGAATAAAATATGGGCAGTTCTCTTGGCAATGGAGATTCGGTATATGTTAGCCAAGTAATTAAATGGAAGATTCATTATATCCTGGCACCAAATTAGAAGTCAATGTTTCACTAGGAGGATCATGTTAATAACAATAATAACTTGAATTTGACCCCGTTTTGCTCCCTAGAAAGCAAATTATCTGAAAAAGTTCTGGGGAATTTAATGGATTCCATACCCAATGTGAACACTGTGAGGCAGAATCCCTGCTTTATTCTGCCCTAATCAAATGACCCCTAGTAGATTGTGTTAAATTCTAGGCACAGCTTTTTAGTTAGGACATTAATAATCTGGAAAGCATCCAAAGAAGGGTAGTGAGGATTGTAAAGGACTTCAAGTTCATGCTTTTGAGGATCAGATGGAGGAACTATGAATGTTTATTAGGGAGGAGAGAAGAGTTTGGCAGGGGAATGATATCTGTCTTTAAGTATTTGAAGTATTATCACATGCAAGAAGGAATAGACGTGTTCTTCTTGGCACAAGATGGAATAATTAAGACCAATGATTGCCAAGTTGCCAAGATGCAAATTTAGATTTGATGCAAGTAGTAAAAAAAAAAAAAATTTAAATCTCAACAATTAGATCTAACAATTCCAAAAATGGAACAGGCTGCTTTGGGAGGTAGTGGACTCTATCTAATTAGAGATCTAAGTCATCAAGTATGTTGTAAAGGAGATTATTATTCAGGTATAGATTGGACAAAATGGCCTCTGAGGTGCCTTCTAACTTTGAGATACTATGAATCTGCTAAATAAATGTACAATTGTCAGAGTTTACTCATGTGTAAAGTGAAAGGGTTAGGGACTAGAGCATTGCATCATGGGAACTAGAATTGGAAGGGATTTTATTCAAATCAACAAACATTTTTTAAGCACTTACTGTATGCCAGATATTGCACTATGTGCTAGAGATACCAAAAAAAAGAGAGAGAGAGAGACAAAAATATGGCACCTGCCCTTAAAGACTTAATAGTCTTATAAGAAAGACAACAAGTAAATAACTACATACAAACAAAATATCTATAGGATAAAGTGAAGGTAACTTCAGAGGGAAGACACTAAGATTAAAGTGGATTGGGAAACTTCTTGTTGAAGGTGGAACTTTAGCTGAGATTTGAAGGAAGCTAAGAGACGGAAATGAAGAAGGAAAGAGTTCAAGCATGTGAAAAGGCCTAGAGTCAGGAGATGGAATGTCAGGTTGGAGGAATAGTAAGGAGGTCACTGTCCCTAGAATGCAGAATATGTGGGGGTGAGTGAGGTACAAGAATATTAAGAAGTGAAGGAGTGAGGAGAAAGTCAGCTTATGAAGGGATTTAAAAGCCCAACAGATGTATTTATATTTGATCCTGGAGGTCTTAGTGAGCTAGTCGAATTTAAAGAACAAGGGGAAGAGGTGAAGAATATCATCAGATCTATACTTGCAAGATTGCTTTGACAGCTCAATGAAAGATAGTTTGAAGTGGGGAAAGATTTGAAGCAGAGACCAACCAGCAGGCTACTGCCATAGTCTAGATGTAAGATGACAAAGGTCTGCACTAGAGTGATAACAATATCACAGGAGAGGAGGCAGATACTAGAGATATTGTGAGGGAATGAAAAAAAGTGAAAATTGATGGTGATATCTAGGTTCTGAGACTGGATCATGTGGAAGATGGTTCAAATAGGTTTCACACTCAAATAAAAATAGATCTTTGAAGTAGTACATTGACTTAGAAAATTAATACTGTCAAGTTTGTAATATATTTTTATTTATTTTGTTAAATATTTCCTAACTACATTTTAATCTGATTCTTGCTAAAGAGTTTGACATCTTTGGTCTACAGTGATATAAAATTAGGAAAGGGGGAAGATTTGAGGATGGAGGGTATGGTAAGATAATAAGGTTGGTTTTGGACATGTTGAGTTTAAGATGTCATTTAAGATGACATCCAGTTCAAGATGACCAATAGAGGTTCTATCATTTAGTCTGAAAACCCTTTGCTTAATAGGTGTCATTTATGGTTCAATCCTGATATAAAGTTATATGACTCCTCACTGATTAGCTAAGTCTTCAATTGGATGGCCTTTTATTAAGTATCTAATCTGTCCAAGACACTAGACATTAGGCACTAGGCAAGATGCTAGGGATACAAAGATGAAGAATAAGAACAAGGAACACTCAAACTACTAGGTCAGATACAACATGTATACAAACAAGGTTGTGTATGATGGACTCCAAAGAAAGGAACAGACAATTTAGTCCAAAAAAATCAAGGAATGGGGCAGCTAGGTGGTGCAGTGGATAGAGTACCAGCCTTGAAATCAGAAGGACCTGAGTTCAAATATGATCTCAGACACTTAACACTTCCTAGCTGTGTGACCCTGGGCAAATCACTTAAGCCCAATAGGAAAGAAAGAAAAAAAGAAAGAAAGAGAGAGAGAAAGAGAGAAAGAAGAAAATAATAGCTGATATTTATATAGTATTACAAAGTGCTTCACAAATATGATTCTTTTGACCTTTACAACAACCCTAGGATCTAGATGCTATTATTATTCCCATTTTACAGTTGAAGAAAATGAGGTAAACTTGCCTTAAGTGACTTGCCTTGGGTGACACAGCTAGTAAATGCCAGATTTGAACTTCTGACTGCTTGACTTCAAGACCTGCACTTCATTTATGGGGCCACCCATCCTGACTAATGTCAACACAATGTGGTAAATGAAGAGACAAATAACTAGGATTGGATTCTATTTGACATGTACTAGCTATGTGGCCTTAGGCAAGAGATTTAAATTCTCTAGGCCCCCTTTATTTTTTCATCTGTAAAATGGAGATAATCACTATAAACTTTACATAGTAAAATTGTTGAGAGGATCAAATGAGATAAAAAGTATTTAAAGGGCTTGGAAATCTGAAAGCATTTTATATAAACATCAGTTATTGCTATTCTCTCTCACCTAGATTTTTGATCTAAACTGAAAGTAGTTCTCCTGAACAGCAATGAGCAAATATAAATGCTAAGCACATATGAGAAAAATTACAATACAAATCAAAAGTATCATACCAATATTATTCAGAACATGTTCTAAAATGGCAAATAATTTAAGCAGCTGTGGAACTCTAAAATAAACTTTGCTTTTTTAGCATCCCTCCCACAGTCAAAGCAGTAGTCATCCCTACACCTAGTAATCACCACACCCAAACCACCTGAACATTTTGAGAATGATGAACAGAAGAAAATAGCTCACCAGTTAAATTTCACATGGAGGAGTGGATTTTAAAAACATCTATGGTTGTTTGTAAACACGGAGGCTAAGATCAACATGAAACTACCTAGTGCTAAATGTAGGGGCCATCCTGAGAAAACAACTAAACTGTGTGGAGCAGATGGTGCCTGAGTTTTGCAGTATGCCCTTGCTGTTAATTTGCTTCAGAGAGTCAGTCATGTGTTGAATCAAGTCGTAAATGACTTGGACAGATGGGCAGAGACAGAATCTAGTGTAATGAGTCTTGACTAGGCACAGCTCTACACCAGAAGTCATTTGGGAATTTACTGGTTGAACTGTGAGCTTGATTTCCATTCTCCGATAGGGTTGGGAAATAGAGATTATAAATGCAGAATCCCATTGTCCCATCAACTCTGAACTCACAGTGCCTACTGGCTTGGCGTGATGGGTACTTGCCTGGTCTGCTTAGAGGTTATTTCCTATTTTGAACTGAGACTTGAAATATAGATCTGATCTTACTTTTGTATGAATTGGGATAAGCTATTATTTTCTCTGTGCTTTCATTTCCTTATTCATAAAATTGGAATAATGAAAAATGTACATTTACTCTCACCACGAATATATGTTATAAATATAAAAAGGAGACTGTAAGACAATTCTAAGTGAAAAAAATCTATAAGGGAAGGAGGGAGAAGGGAAGGAAAGAAGAACAGGAAAGAAAAAAATAATTGGTTTTTCAGTTTCTAGGAAACTTGACTTAATTCAAACACAAATATACCATATCAGAGGGTTTCAAAAGTACTGGGGACATTAAAGATCTTCTAGTCTAAGAGTGCTTAACCTTGGATCTGTGAACTTGTTTTTAAAAATATTTTGATAACTGCATTTTAATACAATCAGCTTCCCTTGTAAACTTGTGTATTTTATTTTATGTATTTAAAACCACAATTCTGAAAAAGGATTCATAGGCTTCACCAGACACTGTCAAAAGGGTCAATGAAACAAAAAAGATTAAGAATCCCTTAACAGACATATACACACACGCACACATGTACATGCACACATTTTACAAATGAGGAAACAAGCTAAGAAAGGTTAAGTCACGTATCTAAAATCAAACAGCTAGTAAATAGCAGAGTCAGGATTTGAAAATAGGTCCTCTCACTCTTATTTCAGTGCTTTATTTTCACTCTATCAGTCCCCTTGATTTCTCATTGCATTAGATATCTGATTATATAGAAGCAGAAATCCTAAGGCAGAAAGAAAGAAGAGATATAAAGCTAAGGCTGGAGGAGAGATTCTAAGGAGGTTCAAGGAAGACACGTGAGAGAATCTGGCACTTAAGTGGCTACTGTGTTCCAGATTTGGGTACACTCATTAATACTATTCCCTTCTCCCAAATGTTTATATTTTACTTTCGTCTTTTCCATTACAGCAGCCAATGGAGGCAGGTGGAAGTTACTTCCCTTACTTATGAGTAGCCAGATCTATTGCTAAAACATTGAAACCAGGTTTCTTAAAGACTATCTCTATGGAAAGGGAATTGGCTACAATACTCCTTTCATTTACAAATCTTAATGGAAGGAATTGAGTTTTGGAATTCAATTCCCCTTTCCCAACAGGGCTTTAATTAATTGATCTATGGGGCACAGTACAAGATTTATCCAGGAAAGGTAGACTTCATTAAATAAATCAGGAAAAAATGGGCACCCCAACTCACCCAACCACTGTCCAAGAAGACTTTAAAAACTAGTTGTAGAAAGTTTTACCTCTTTGTTTTCATAGATTTGCAGGGCGAAGTCATTTTTAACCACAATGTATCTGTCTTTCCATTTCTTTAGGTCATCTGCAAAATGGGATAGTTCTCCTTCATACAAGACTGTTTCCATATCCAAGGGTGGCTAAAAGAAAATTAATACAATTAGCTCTTCTTTGCTGATTTATCATAAGCTTTATATTATTAATCAGTGTAGATAAGGAGACATACTTTGCAGCTATTTACATTTTTTAATAAAAGAATTTCAATGCATAAACTGAAATGATAGCTTTTGAGTCACCCTCTCTAAATCTCCATCTGGATTCTTTATTTGTTTATTCGATCTTATTCACTATTGTTTCCAATTTTTTGCAATTATAAAAAATGTTGCTATGAAAATCATGAATAGATATCTCCCCTTTTTACTTTTTATAATTTTCCAAAATATCTTTTAAAAACAATGGAATTACTGGATGGAAAGATGTGGCTGGGGCGAGGGGGGGGGGGGAGGGAGGAAGAAAGAGAGGAGAGGTGTTGACTTTTATTGCATACCACTCAATTGCCAGTAAGCATAGTTTCATTTTTTGTATTTGTATCCCCAGCACCTAGCAAAATGTTTTGCACATAGTAAGTACTTAATAAATGCTTGTTGATGGATAGCTCTCCCAAAAGATTTTTTAACTTTGCAATTCCAATAGCAATGAATGTTTATAACTGTTTCTTCACAAGTAACAGGCAGTATTTTGCCAATTTAAATGGGGGTGAAGTAGTACCTTGAAATTGACTTAATTTGCAACTCTTTGATTACTAGAAAGTTATAATTAATTCTTGTGAAGCAAGGACTAAACTCTTTTCAAATTAAGCCTGGACTCACATTTAACAGGGATCTTAAAAGAAATTATCTTGTTCTCATGTTCTCTTTCTCTCTGTCTCTCTCCCTCTCTCTTCCCCTCTACCATGCTCATTTATTTTTTCTCTGCCCTATATTAGATTAAGAAATCACATCAACTGAGTAAACAGACAGATTTTCAGTTGATTCTCCTTTTTGTTTAACCATACACAATATGCCTTGTCCATAAAAACTCAAGAGAATTACTACCCCTTCACTTTTTTTTTTCTATTGCATTATCTTACACAAAATTGT
Source organism: Antechinus flavipes (assembly GCF_016432865.1). Taxonomy (NCBI): domain Eukaryota; kingdom Metazoa; phylum Chordata; class Mammalia; order Dasyuromorphia; family Dasyuridae; genus Antechinus; species Antechinus flavipes. Next base: position 409,956,356 of record NC_067401.1, on the reverse strand, counting down.
GGGTCTACTGCTTTTTACATATTATGTTGCAGAGTTTTTTAAAAATCTTATATCACAAGATCATAGAGTTAGAATTGAAAGCTGGTCCAGAGGTCATGTAATTCAACTCCCTCATTTAACAATCAAGGAAACTGAAGCACAAAGAAATGAAGTGACTTCAACAAATCTGACTGATGAGAAGGAGCAGAGTGGGGGAATCAGATCTAGATTCTTGGACTAAACCCAGCATTCTCTCCAATGAACCACAAGTTATCCAATCTATCCCTTTACCTCCAAGTTGAATTTTTATCTAAACCATCCTAAATAACTGGCATGTAATCCTATTTTAATGATCACTTGGGGAGAAAATCCTCTCCCCTTCCCTAATTTTAATGTTTAAAGGCTCTTGTTACCTTACCAACTATTATTTGTTAACTACAAATTAAACAATATCCTATTTGGATTCATGAAAGGGCCAAAGGAAGTGCTCCTTCATTCTCCTTTGGAGGAAAAAGCCCTCATGTCTAAGGCAGAAGCTGAACTTATAACTCTATAGGGACATCAATCAGTCTCCAGGGATGTCAGCCTAGCTGAAATTCTACATCAAAACAAGACTCAATAAGCGTTTACGGTCATGGGTTATGAATATAAATGAAAAAGGGAAAAGGGGCATATAGTCTATTTGTATTCAAGGCATTGGAATAGAAACCCAGGGGAATCTATCACCAAAATGAAAATCCTAATAGTTTTGAGGCACTGAAACCTTGACATTTTTACTAACGTTCTACATAGCAATGCAAATTTCCTGATATCAAACCATCAAAATGAAAAATATATATATGTGTGTAATGAAAATGGAAGAGTGCCATTTTTCTTTTTATATGGGTAACTCTGTCAGCAGGAAATCATATGCTCTGGCTTCCAGACAGATTATGTTGCTGTCTTCCTGGATTCTAAACAATTTTAGGACAAATCCTTATTTTATCTGTTATTCAAGTTATTGGTTATTTCAGAGACAGAGGGAGACATGAAAGTTTCCCTAGTGGCAAATGTAGATGTATGAAAGGGAAGGCCAAGGAACTATTCCTAGAAATAGCATTCTATGAACATTTTCCCAAGATTTAGATTACCTTGGTTTTTAAGAACTGGGATCTCAGGTCTTTATGTTGTTCAACTTCACTCCAGACATCATTGTAGAAGGCCACAGAATATTGGCGACGATAATGGGGACTGAAGTTTTTGATAGCGGCTTCAGTTTTGCCTGAGGTGGGGGGAGAGGTAAAAAGAAAAATTATAATCCTTATAACATCATCCAGGGCTTCTAGCATAGACAAGGTCATATAGGTCAAGTAATAAATTATAAAGTAACCCTCCCTTCTTCCTTCCCAGCTACCTGTCAGATGCACCTGAAGTTAAAAGGTAAGATGTGAAGTTTCTTCCTAGACTTAGCCAGGAAGAACTTAAAAAGTACCTGCCCAATGACATTTTCTAAGTTGATCTGACTACAGATGGAAGTCTGGATATATATATATATATATATATATATATATAATATATATATATATATATATGTGAGTGTGTGTGTGTGTGTGTGTGTGTGTGTGTGTGTGTGTGTGTATTTTGCTGAGACAATTAGGTTAAGTGACTTGTCCAGGGTCACACATCCAGGAAGTGTTAAGTTTCTGAGACCTGATTTGAACTCAGGTCTTCCTGACTTCAGGGCTCTATCCCCTGCACCATCTAGCTAATCCTTGGATATATTTTTTAAATCATTCACCAATCAATTAACAATCATTTATTCAGCACCTATTATAAGTTTAGCACAGAACTAACTATGGTGGGACATGAGGTCTTTCCCTTCAAAGTTCAGTTGTTCAGTCATTTTTCAGTCGTGCCTAATTTTTCAGGATCCCCTTTGGGGTTTTCTTGGCAAAGATCCTGGAGTGGTTTTTGCCATTTCTTTCTCTACTTCGTTTTACAGATGAAGAAACTGAGGCAAAAAGGAATAAGTGACTTGCCCAGAGTCACACAGCTAGAAAGTATCTGAGGTTGGGATTCGAACTCATGGAGATAAGTTTTCCTGACTACAGGTCCCATGCTACCACTTAGTTACCCTTTTTAATCTAAGAAGAAACACATATAAAACAACTTTCTATTAATCAAAGTTTGCCTGGTGACCTATTTTAACCACCTAGAGAGAAAAAATATTTAAGGAATTCAATCATTGATTATCATTTTTTAAGTTTAGGAAAAGTAAGATAAAATTATAATATTACCAGTATAGTAAGTTATGGATCTAACAATAATACCCAGCATTCATATATTGCTTTAAAATTTATAAATCTATATATACATTATATAAATAATATAGACACATATAACAAATATATCGTATAATATATATTCTCTCATTTGATCCTTACAACAACTCTGTGAAATATGTGCTATCATTAACTCCTTATTACAGATGAAGAAACTGAGGCTGAGAAGTTATATGTCTTACCCAAGGTCACCAAACTAATGACTGAGGCAGAATGACCTCAAGTCTTGTGACTTGACCAAAAACAAAACACTGACCAATTTCCATTAACAAGCAGGAATGTCCAAGTACCCCAAGAAGAGCAGTGAACCTCTCTTACCTTGATCACTGGGCCCTGCTTCCAGACAGTCTATCTTCCCTACCCACCCCCCAAGTTGTGATCTGAGAAATCAGCCTTTGCAAACATGAGACCTGGAAATTAACTGCTTCAAGTGCTGAAGACATGGAAAGGAAAGTCTCATCACCAAAATCCTTGGCACTATGAAATGGTTTAATATCAAAAATGGATATGGTTTTATTGGTGGAAATATTTTAAAATATGCATTTCCATCTGCTTTGCTATTGCACACTAAGGAACATGAGGCATTTGGATGATGCTGTATAAAACCTCCTCTATATATGTCTTTCCCTATTAGAATATGAGTGCTTCGAGAACCATTTGTTTCCTCAGAGTTTGATACAATGACTTACACATAGTAAATGCTAAAAAAAAATTTTTTTTCATTTATTCACTTATCAATGTGGGTGATAGAGTGAAAAGACATAGTTTGAATCCTGACTTAACATCTACTATCATTATGACTTTGGACAAGTCATTTAACCAATCTGAAACTTAATTTTCTCATCTGTAAAATAGAACCCATCTCATACCATTGTTGTCAAGATCAAATGAGATGATATATGCAGAGAATTGCATCCATATTAGCAATAATAATTCTCTAAGTCACAGGATTGCTTTTAGCACTCTAAAGCAACAGAAAATGAGTTGCTATTATTGAAGTTATGGTGAAGTTATATATTTCATAATGATGGGGGAGAAGGAGAAGATTCAGAGGAAAACATTGGACTTGGAGTCAGAAAAGACCTAAATTTGTCTCTCCCCTTTTGGCCCTTATTACCAATTGCAAGCAATTATTAAATGTTTGGTTCTGTGTATCAGGAAATAGCTAGGTACCTGGGATAAAAAAAGAAAAGTGATTTAGCTTCTACCCTCAAGGAGTTTACATTTTCTTGTCTGGATGAACTGGGCCAGATTATGAATCCTTTCAAGTTCAGTTGGAAGGCCAACTGATTATTTTATAAGGAACTCACATAGCTCACAAGGTAGTCAGAAAAAGCCACACAAGGACAGTCTTCCAGTCTCTCTTAAGAACTTTAGGACCGTATGACATGAGAGACACTGGCACAGGACCACCCAGCATGGGGTGCCCTCCTCAGAGGTGCTGGGCTCTATGAGCAAAGCAGAATTAGCTCAGAAAAAGCGTGAGATGTGCAAAGCTACAGAAGCCACCCCAAATGTTCAAAGGGACACGTCCAAACTGTGGCAGAGCATTCCAAGCTCTGACTGATCAGCCACAGGTCACACTGTAACCCAACTCTAACATAGTGATGTCATTTTGATTGTCTTTGAAACGAAGGATGACAACAACCAACCAGTTTCCTAGCCCATAAAATAGGCATTTAAAAATCAAGTTACTGACTTTATATAGATGTCATAAAAATTAAATTATATAAAGTACAGGAAAACTCTTTGGACATTATGAAGTGCCTTATAAATGTATTATTATTTTAATCCTATGGTACTTATTCCTTCACATTTCAAGCATAACAGGCACTATGCAAAAATATAAAGCTTTGAATAGAGAGTCAGGAAGCCTGAAAGCTCAAGCTTTGTCATAAAATATCTGTGTGAACTCCCATAAACCGCTTTCCTTCTCTGGGCATCAATTCCCTCATCTATGAAATGGGAATTATAATCCCCATAGCATCTATCTCACAGTCATTATCATAATACTCAGAAGAAAACTAGTATACAAAAGAAGTACTTTGCAAACTTTAAAATGATATGTAAATGTAGTTATTATTATCTCAGCTCAAGCTCTTGGGTGTGCAAACAAGTAAATAAGACCCTCTCCCTGAACAGTGGGGTTAGAAAACTAATGAGACTGTGCATAAGGGGATGGTGAAGCGGTTGCTGCCTTGAAATTCTTTGTAATATAATTTTTTTTAAAGATACTTTCTTTCATGAGAACTTGATTTCATCAGCCTAATCTTTGAAGAGGCTCAAACCAAACCTACTGTGCCAACAGACCTTTTGTTTCCAGATTACACACAGCAGTCAGGGGACAAAGGGATGGAGTTTAACATGCCAGTGAGATCCTGTTGGAGTTCCCGAAACAAACACCGTGTTCTAATACTGTACAAAGACAGAGTAAATTGAACAACTCTCCAGGCTAGCAGATAACATAATAAGAATCACAAGACTTAAATTTATGAGTCAGCTTTGGGGACTTGCAAAACCCCCAGTGAAAGAGAGTTCTTAGTCCATAAATATCCCCAATATAAGTAATTCTTAATTTGCACATGGGCAATTAGGCCTTGGGCTATTTATGAGAGAGAAGAGGATTCTGGCTTATTCCCTCAACAAAATGCTATTTACTTCTCCTATTTGTGATAGGGGTTAATAATGATTACTTATAAGGCATATTAAGATCCACTAATAATAGGTTCCCTAGAAATCCAAATAAAAGCTCCTATAATTTTGCTCGACCCAGCTTTTATTTGCTCTGCAGATTTACAGTATTGCTATTAGTCAGTATTTGCATAATACTTTTTACAGACTCAACAGCTTTATCATCATTTAATTGGCCAGTGTTTTTTATTGGCTTTTAGATTGTGCAGAGGCAATAACATTCTCTCACCATTTGAGTGATTCTCCTGAAAGAAAATGAGAATAAGAATCTTCCTGGAGCACGCCCAAGAATGAGAATGAATCACACTTCAGAAATAGAGAAACGAGTACCAAGATTTGCACTGTTTGTGCCTTCTGAGGTCCAGGCAACTGTTTTGTCTACCCCAAGAGAAGCCTGCAGGTGTTTGATGTGGCTTCTAAGATGTTTGCAAACATTTAGGATGAAAGACTATTCTGTTTTGTAGAGACTAGAATTCTGATGAGGAACTTGATTTCCTGTACCTATTATACTTAGTCAGGAATGGTTGACTAAGGGGAGGTGGGGCTGTTGGTTTAATTGTTCTGGTTTTTTCCATCCACGTGACAAAAGAATCCAGAAACAGGATTACTGCATGGAGTAACCATCACCTCACCAAACAATAAGTAGGAGGTCAGAATTGCATAATGTGATTAGCCCAACAATTGGCTACAATACATGAATGAAAAAGGTTTTACAAGGAGGCAAGGAATCACAGGTGGAAAGGTAAAAGAGTCCTGGAACTCAATGAAACTCAAACCTGCTCTGATGCTTACTACTTATGTGACTTGGATAACTTTCATAATTTCTCTGGGCCTCAGTTTCTTCATCTGTAAAATGAGGAAGTTTGGACTATATGATCTCTGGGGAGTCTTCCAGCCGTAGAGGTTTGATTCAGGGGAAGGGAATTTCCCCAATGTATGGAAATCTGGGAATAAACCTACCTCTGAAGCTAAGTGGTATTCTAAACACTGGGCCTAGAGTCAGAAAGTCATTAAATCATTTTTTTCCCCCAGTAATGTCTGACTCTCTGTGATCCCATTTGAGGTTTTCTTGGCAAAAACACCAGAGTAATTTGCTATTTCCTTCTCCAGTCCATTTTACAGATGAGGAAACGGAGACAAACAGAATTCAATGACTTGCTCAGGGTCACACAGGTAGAAAGTGTCTTAGGCTACCATTTGAACTCAGGAAAATGAATCTTCCTTATTTCAGATTCAGCACTCTATCCACTGTGCTACCTAGCTGTCTTTCAGATTTAGGACTGAGTTCAACTATAACCTCAGAAACACTACTTGAGTGTCACATTACTTCTGTTTGCCTCAGTTTCCTCAATTACAAAATGAATTTAATAATAGTATCTGGCATTTCCCAGACTGTTTTGTAAGGATCAGATGAGATAATATTTGTAAAGCACTTAGCAAAGTGCCTAGCACTTAATACATATAAATATTTATTTCCTTCCTTTCCTTTCTTCCCAGGGCAGGAATAATCATAAGGTAATGAGTTTCAGATGTGCTGTACCTAGTACTAGGATAGAATTATTTGTCAGGTTATATGATCTGGCTAAGGCTAGACAGAAAGATTTACTGGGAAAAGAGAAAATGGAGAAACTAGTTCATAGAGATTTCAATGAAGGCAAAGAACAGCTCCATTTTGGATTTTCAGATCAAAGCAAGAAAAAGCAGTACTTTCAGGCTAGAACAGAGGAAACTGGGACCCAGAAAACTTTGTTTACTTAGAGACATCATTGTTCTAGCTTGATCTAAGCTATAATCTTTATATAAGTGTGAAATTTTTGAGGAAGGACCAAAAAAAAAATTGGCCAGATTTTTTGGGAGGGAGATCATCACCAATTAGCCTGTTAAAAGGCTGGTTAAAAAGTTAAAATTGCATTAACTCAGTTTAGGTAAAGGAGGAGAACTATAACTGTAATTTACCTACTCCACGTAGAGTGGGTATCATCCCCGATTCCTTTTCACTAATAGGATTGAGAGTACTTTATCTAAAATAATTTATTCAAACCCCTTAATTTCACTGATAAAGACACTGAGGATCTGAATTGGAAAGCTACTTGAATAAGGTCATATAGAAAGTAGAAGAGCCACATTTAAATCCACATCTTCTAAGTCAATCAACTAATATTAATTCATTGAACATTTCTCAAGTATCAGGTGCTGCTTGCTATCTTAGAGCCAACTAAATGGTACAATGGATAGAATACTGAACCTGAATTCAGAAACACCTCAACTCTAATTCAGGCTCAGACACTAACTAGCTAATGTGTCTGGGCAAGTCACCTAACCTCTGCCTGTCTTAGTTTACTCATCTATAAAATGGGAATAATAGTAGCCCCTACTTCCCAAGGTTGTAAGGATCAAATGAAAAACATTTATAAAGTAGCGAGCACAATGCCTGGTACATATGCTTAATAATGCTTGTTTCCTTTCCTTCTGAGCACTAAGGATACAAAGAAAAAGTAAAAAGAGTTCCTTCCAATGGGAAGGGAAGGAATAAAGGAAGAAAAAAAATGAAACTCAAAATTTTACAAAAGTGAATTTGAATAAAAGCAAGATTATATTATCACATTATTATGTGATCATTAGTTCTCAGTAAGGTGGTGATCCAAGACAATTCCATTAGACTTGAATTGAAAAATGCCATCTGCATCCCAAAGAGAGAAGTATGGAGATTTAATGTGGATACAGTATTTTCACTGTTTGCTTTTTCTTTCTCATGGCTTTTTCCTGTTTGGTCTGATTTTTCTTGAACAACATGACCAAAAAAAAGATATGTTTATATGTAAAACCTATATCATATTGCTTTCTGTCTTAGGGAGGGGAGAGGTAAGGGAGGGAAAAATTTTAGAACACAAAATCTTATAAAAATCAATGTTGAAAACTATCTTTACATATATTTGGAAAAATAAAATACTATTGAGGAAAAAAAGTGAATGTTGAAAATTCCCTTTACATGTAATTGGAAAAAAACTAAATACTATTAAAGTGGGGAAAATTTTTTTAAAGAATTGAGAAAAAAAGTTCTTTTCTGTCCCCTTCTAAAGGGGAGACCTTAGATGCATCTTTTTTATATTCAAAAAGAACAATAACAGCTAATATTTCTTTGACAATTTAACTAGATTTACAAAGAACTTCATGTTAACTTTTTTAGCATTTATTCAACAAGTCAAGCCAATCAGCATTTATTAAGCAATTAAAATGTTCTAGGCACTGTACTAAGGCTAGGGATATCTATTCAACTGATTGATTGACTTAAAAGCAAAACATATACTCCATGTCCTCTCAAAGAGTTTTTTTGGCAGCCTAAATGGGAGAAATGGGAATGTAAACACTAGGTAAGGATAATCAGGTCCCAATAAGTCCCAAAAGTCTTCATTTTGAGCTATAAAAGAACTGCACTAACACTTTTGTGACACATTGTATACAAAAAAGAATGAAAGATACTTTGAACAGAGAAAGTATTGGAAGTTGTTGTAGGGACTGAGAAGGGTCTACTGGAGTAGACAGAATTTGAGTTTTAACAACAGACATCTATTTGTACAGAGGTAGGTGGGCAGGAAATACTCAATTTAATTAGAGAGAGTTCCCGTCTTTGGAGAAGACTAGTTTTTTGGGGTAGTTTTAATGTTGTCCTACTGAAGAAATAATAACCGTAATTTAGATGGATAATCTATAGGGCTTTTCCAAGACAGAGAGCTGAACTGTCTTTGAGAAATTGCAAAGCTCATTGTCTATGGTAGGCAATAATCAGGCATATACATCTTGCAAGGGAAGAAACCAATGAGATGGAATAGTTAAATTAGCAAGGAAGACTTCCCAGCTTACAGAACAGAGACAGAATTGCAAGTCACTGAGACCTGGGAATATTGACGAATGGCAGTCCCCTCATATGGAGGAAGCTAGAACAGGAAGGTTTCTCTGTTTCATGCATGACATGGTATTTGGTAGCCTAGCTCTCCATCCCTGTAAACTCTCATATATACATGCAGGTATTTTTACCACCTCCCAACCTGGTCCCCATGAAGAAAATGGGAGCCTAGAAAAGTTCTTGGTGATCCATTTAACCAACCCCAACCCCAAATTGTCAACATATATCCTTGTTCTGTTATTAACAGTTGTATTTTTCTAAGCTAAATAAATCTATTTATTCTTTGCTTGCATAGGGTCAATCACTTCTAATTACTAGGAAACTTCACCATTCTACAACATTGGATCAATCTGATATTTACATCTCATCAGTATCCCTCTGGCTGAAGAAAGGTCTAGGGGCTCCAGGGCTCCTAACAAAGGAGCTCAGCACAATCTCCTCCCCATTTCCCATAAACTGTACTGGTTTTGGAATTCTTTGAATTTCTCCATATTGCCCTCTTCTCCAGCCTCCCTCACCTTTGCTTTTCATCTTCCTTTTATGTGTTGTTTCCTCAATTTGATTTTAAATTCCTCAAAGGCAAGGACTTGCCTTCAAAAAACAGCAACAACCACCACCTTGTATTTATATCCCCAGTACTTAGCACAGCTCCTAGCACATAGAAGGGGTTTAATGAATGTTTGTTGACTTATTATCCAATGGTAGAGGTCAACTATTCATTAACAGTGATATATCAAACCATCATCCTGACCTGGAACTTTTGTGCATATATTGATGTTTCCTGAAGATATTCCCTCATAGTCTAAATAAACTTCATGAGCCCCAAAACAGAACATCCACCTGGACATATCAAGTTTCTCCCAGTGGCCCCTTTCAAAATCAAAATTATGAATTGGTGTGAATCAATCATTAATCATTATTCAATGGCCATTCATGTTGTGTCAATTGGGCAACAAATATATAGTATAGACAAGGAAATATTATCTACAACAGAACAAAATTCCAAGTAGAACAAAGGAAATTTTGCATGATGTCAAATAAAGGTCCAAGTCAAGGAGGCAACAAACATTTTAAATGCCTGGCCAACCCTAACACATTATGTCAGCATACCGAGGAAGTGCTTGAAATGCTATAAAATTTAGTTATTAAAAGTAGGAGACCATTTGCCCACCAAATAAAGATTTTCACCTATATTCTTCAACTTCCCTTCTGCCATCCAAAAGATAGGCTTACAAAATGGAATCAAATATTCTCAGTCAGTCAGCATAAAAAGAAGAAAAAGACAAAAATGGTCTTTCAATATTCTCTCTTTCCTCTGTGTAACTTATATTGAACCAAAGTGAAAAGCAAAAATCATTTTGAGAAAAAGCAAAACTTCTATACCTTTGTCAGAGCTTCCACTAATTAGCACAATAAACTCCCCCTCAAACAAAGATGATAAGGACCTTAAAATCAAGACCTAGAAGTCTTGAACAATACGATTTCTAATCACACAGTGCCCTAATCAAAGGCCTTCAGGTGGGAAAAGACCTTTAGTAATGAGGAGATTAAACGAAGTATTCAGGGAAAGACAATAAGCAAAGGGAGGGGACATAACCCAGAATATAGGGAGACCAAGAAGAGCCTATACTGCAACATTTTCTGTAGAGCCAGTTCTGTACTGTTCCCCTCACAAGAGGTTTTCTTCATTCTATATAACCCATTCCAACAATTCCATGATTATAATGGCTCTGATATTCATGTTTACATGCATTTCAAGAATATAGTATTAGTTGTATGGGTTGTTGTTTAATTGAGTACTCGATCTTATTCTTCATGACCTCATTGGGAGTTTTCTTAGCAAAAATAATGGAATGGTTTGCCATTTTCTTCTCCAGTTCATTTTACAGATGGGAAAACTGAGGTAAACAGGGTTAAATGACTTGTCCTGGGTCACACAGAGTTAGGAAGTATCTGAGATTGAATTTGAAATCAGGTCCTCTTCATTCCAGGCTCATACCAAGTATGTAGCAGGTACCCAATTTATATAGCCTGGACTGAAACCAAATAAATAATGTGGTGTTCTTTTCTTTAAAATAATAAGGGTTCTCTCTGGGAGAAAGCAGGTTTCTTGGGGAGGTTTTCTGGAGGCAGCCTTAGTTTCAGTTAAAAGTAATAATCACCCAAATGCAGCCAGGTGCTAAAAGTTCAGATCTTTTATTGTGTCCTTCAATATAACCGGTTAGCTTTCTTAGAGGCCCCTCTCTCTCTTCTTGGTTCTAAGAGCTCTTGCAGCTTTGTCCTTTGCCTCTGCTTTCTTCTGCCTCCAACCAGTACCAAGGTAAAAGTTGTAATGAATCTTTCTTGCCTCTGAGAGAGGGCTTCTGGCTGAACTCACTTGATGCTCCCCTCTCAATCTAAATTCAGCTGAACTCCCCGAGAGAACCTCTGTCTGCTTTTTATATATGATCTCCTTTGAGAGAGTGGGATTATGGGTTTCTCCCAGAGTGCTCTCTGGCCCTAAGAGCTTCAAGGGAGGTGGGAATTTGCATAACTCATACTAAACTCTGAAATCTCCCATACTTGGGAACTCCAATGAGTACTTAAATACTTCTTGCTTATATGAGCTCTCTAAAGGTGTGAACACAAGCATTGTATCAATTCCATTGAGTTAACATTAGGATTCTAACTTCTCCCTTGAATTATCACCTTGTTTCAAGTTAACACTAGGATTCCAACAAAATAAGACATTAAAATCAATAAAAGTGAGGATTCTTTTATGCCAGATTCAAGAAGGTAACCCATTAGAAACTCACATGATGAAAAGAACAATGACTTTGAATAATGGCTTTGCTTCTTATTGTAACTTCGGGCAAGTCACTAAATCTATCTAGTCTCCAGTTTCCTCACATCTATAATGAAAAGATTGGATCAAATGATTCCTAAATTCCCTTTTATTTCTGGATCAAAGAAAATAACCAGTCTAAGCCATTTGGTTTTGCACAAATCTTTAATGAATTTTTATTGAAATGAATTTTTAGGATCTATAACATTTCTTCATTCTTTTCCAAATTTAGTAGAATTTAATTCCTCTTTCCCAGCCCCTTCCCTGCACACCCCTCCACTGTTTGCCCCAGTCAGAGCCAAGTCCATACTTGGCTTGTTTGAAAAGACTGAAACGCAAGCACTGAAAAATGATGTGTGTTTTAAAACTAGATACTCTCACATTTTTTCTCCCCCCAAAACAATGAGAACATATCAAATCTGACTAATTTGATTAGGAAGCTATTCAAGGACAAAGAAACAAGAAGAGGCAAAGTTAACATTCTGACTCTGAAAACATAAGTAAGTTCAACACAGATGGAGATTTCCCTTCCATTGGGGCTTACATCACTCTTCAGAATAATTTCAGCTAAAGCTACAAAAATCCCCTTTAATAGCTATCTTTCACCAAAAAAAAAAAAAAAAAGACAAGCTCATCCTTAAAACAAGAGATGAGATGTTTTTGGCCTTATTTTAAATACTAGGAACCACTTCTATTTAAGATTAAGGCACAATCTGTCTAATAAAAAATATCTTCTGATTAACTTCAAATGTCTCACCATGCCATTTCCGGGAACCCTAGATTCCCAAAGCCAGCACAAACTGACAGGTCCAGCTACATTGGACAGGCTTAGAATCAAAGTCCAGCGATGTTCTAGCTGTGTTCCTGACTGCTCAAAGCTTGCTATCTCACTAACTTCAATGACTATCAGGAGAGAGACAGAGCGAGAGACAGAGAGAGAGAGAGAGACAGAGAGAGAGAGAGAGAGAGAGAGAGAGAGAGAGAGAGAGAGAGAGAGAGAGAGAGAGAGAAAAGGAAGGAGGGAGAGATAGAGTAAGAATGCCTTCCCCACAGCAACTCTAGAAGGTGGTAGTGATCTTTGCCGTTCTACTGAGCTGCCATATGGATGAAAGCATGGATACTTGATGCATTAAAATTAATGGAAACAAGTTTCCTTCTAAAACTGTGGGTCACAACTCCATATGGGGGTCACAAAACTGAATATGAGGGTTGTGAAGTTATGATTATCAGCAAATGTTTGATTTGTATGCCTATTTTATATCCCTATAGCCAGAGTCATGAATGGAAAAAAATTTAAGAAGTTCTGGTATAACAAGATTATGTGATGATCCACTATGATAGATTTAGTTCTTCTCAGCGATACAATTATCCAAAACAATTCCATAGACTTGGGGTGGAAAAAGCTATCCACAGGAAAGAACTATGAAGACTGAATGCAGTTTGAAGAATACTATTTTGAGGAGTTTTTTTTTGTTGTTTTTTTCTTTCCCATAGTTTTTCCCTTTTGTTCTTATTTGTCTTTCTCAACATGACTATTATGGAAATATGTTAAAATTTTGCATATATATGATCCATATAAGATTTCTTGCTGTCTTAGGGAGAGGGAAAGTTTAAGAGGGAGAGAGAAAAAAAATTGGAACTTAGAATCTTACAAAAATGAATATTGAAAATTATTTTTGCATGTAATTGGAAAAATAAAATACTATTAAAATGGGGTTGGGGGATAAGAAGCAGCAGTCTTAATATAGTGGATAGAGAGCAGGACCTGAAGTCCAGCCAGAAAGATCTATTTTCAAATGTCACTTCTGAAATTTACAAATTGTGACATTAAATCTTTTCCACTCTGTTTCACCAATTACAAAATAGTAATACCTGTACTACTTACTTCATAGGCTTGTCTGACTCTCAAATGAGACAGTATGTGTAAAGTACTACATAAGTGTTAATTATTATACCAAAGAAAGCTGTGACACTGTCTTCGGGAAAGGAGGGAGTCCTCTGGCTCTCATTCTTAATGCTTTTATTTAATTTTAAATTCTATTCCCTCAAAGTCTAACCCTTCAAACATAACAAGATCAGGCTCAAAGGCCAAGTCGAGGATTTTTCATACTGCTAGTTTATAAAAATAGATGGAAAATTGCTTGGAAAATTGTTTATCAAAATCCACCCTCCTCTTCTTTTTGCCAGTCTGAAAATGTGGGAAGTATTTGGGAATTAAGATAAGAGTGATCCAAAGTCTAGAGAACATGACAGATTTGTATATTTTCTCATTCTTGGATATCCTTTTTATCCTCCTAGGTATCCAGCATTTCCAGGATGTTTTAAAACATGGTTAATCACCCTCCGTTTCATTGGCTTCCTTCAAGTCTCCAAAACAAAGTGTAGCTGGACTCCTCTGGTATGACATCATCCCTAATGCAGCTGATTTAAAGTTGTAGGTTCTAATCTTAGCTTTGTCCCCATTGTGCTCTGTTCTGTGACCCCGGAGAGAAAGGAATGCAAAGATTTAACCTTTCGTGGCCCCATTTTCATTTCTTATAGAAGGGGAAAAACATGAACCAACTTCAAGAGTTATTGGGAGCAAAACAACACAAATGATTGTGAAGCTCTGCAAAATTAAATTGCAGAGGCTGTTTTATGAGACTGAGCAAGGTGCTAAGACTTTCTTGTACTGTAATTTGTTTCATAACGTGCATGCTAATGCTTTTGGAAAGCCAGTCAAATAATAGGTTAAGCTCACTGCCCCCAAACAAAATAGAGCTTGTTTTTATTGAGGTCACTGGGATATAACTTGTCATTATTATTTCATAATCTTGTTTCTTTACTGTTTACTTCTCCTGGATATTTTGACTGTTTCATTATAAAATTGTGTCCCATGGGGATAGTTACCATCTAAGCAGCAATTGCCTAGGCTGGGAACCCACAGCAAAAGTGGCCCCAAGAAACAAAACAAATCTTGAGAACTGGCATTTGCATTAATTTTGTATTTATCTCTCTTTGTACAAATTGTATCTCTACCCATGGCTGCTATTTCTGCTAGCACGGCATAGTAAGGAGGTCACTTGGAGTGAGGAATATGTGTGTTCAAATATATGACCCAGAAAAAGACAGTTTTCTCACTTATAAAACTGTCCTTCAGTTTCCTTGTTTACAAATGAGGAGTTTGGTCTAGATGGACTTTTAAACCCTTTACTGCCCAAATGTATTATCCTAGGATTTCATTTTCTCCCCAAACACTTAACATTTGGTCTTGCACATTAACTACATTAAGGGTTGGACTATATAAATATGAGCAATTATAATCATCAACAATCCATGCTTTTCATTATCCAGGTTTTCGTTACTTTTTGTTTAGCATTCTGGTAAAGCCTGAGGATTCTTCAGAATAATGTTTTTAAGTTAAAAATATATAAAATTACAAAGTAAATCAATTATAGTGAAATATAATTAACAAAATACATTTTTTAAAAAACTAACTCATACTCCAACCATTCTGGAGAGCAATTTGGAACTATATCCAAAGGGTAATCAAACTGCCCATTCCATTTCAGCCAGAAATACCACTACAAGGAGAGCATAAAAATGAGGAAAGGACCTATATGCAGAAAAAATATTAATATCAGCTCTTTTTGCAGTGGCAAAAAAACTGCAAATTGAGGAGAAGCCCATTAATTGGGGAATGGCTGAACAAGCTATGATATATGGATGTAATGAAATACTATTGTGCAATAAGAAATGATAAACAGGTAGATTTCAGAAAAACCTGGACTAACATGAACTGATGCAAAGTGAACTGAGCAGAATCTGGAAAACATTGCATACAGTAATAGCAACATTATGTGATGATCAAGTATGACTTAGCTCTTCTCAGGGGTACAACAATCCAAGATTATTCATGATGGAAAATGCTACCCACACTCAGAGGAAGAGCTAATGGACTCTAAATGCAGATCAAATCATACTATTTTCACTTTTTTTCATGTCTTTTTCCTTTTGGTCTATTTATTCTTTCACAATATGACTAATATGGAAATATATTTTACATGATTGCACATATATAATGTACATTAAACTGTTTACTATTTTAAGAAGGGGAAGGAAAAAGGGAAAATATTTGGAACTCACAATTTTATAAAAATGTATATTAAAATGCCTTTACATATAAATGGGGAAAATACAATGCTTTTTAAAAAGTTCATGGATTCTAGGTTAAGAACTCCTGCTTTGTATCTTGTGTAGGTGTGGGTGTGTTTTCCATATGAAGTGCATGTTATAAATAGAAAGACAATGGGACCTGAATTAAAGAGGAGGAGAGTAAGCTGATTTGCTTTCAGGAAACTGCAAAATTCCTCCTAGAAATAAAAGTCCATCTTATAAACCAATATTCTACATCTTTTATTCTTTGTCTAGGAGTCCTAGAACTTTATAGTCTTTGAAGAATTAAAAATTAGTATAACAGGGACATCAATAGAAAATCACACCATTTGTGTGAGTAGGATGTAGCATTTAATTAAGGAACACTGAATAAGAACTGGAGTCATTTGGGAAAATATAAAAATATAAAAGAAGATGGATAGGTCACATGGCAGAAGTGAGATGTACTCCACTCATGTACTCCACTGTTTTGCTCATGATGTGAAAAGTCATTGAAAAAGAACCCCACAGCACAATGATTGTACTATTTAAGATGAACTTATGGAAAGCTAAGCTCAAGCTCTGCACAAGAGAAGCAGGTGTGAAGGGTTGCCATCTGTACCACTGGAGAAAACATCTACAAGACTCATTTGAGTTTCATGATTATAAGGGAATAAACAGTCCCTACTTATATCAAAGACTGTGCTGATTCAAAAAAGAATAAAAAATATTCTTGTCTAACTCTCTCCTTTTACACATGAGGAAACTAAGGGAAAGAGACAAAGTGAGATGATGATAGACACAGTGGCAAAGCCAGTATAAGAATGTCATAACTTTGTTCTATCACGTCTATAGAATTTTATATGGTGTATTTGATTTATTTAATATTTCCCCAATTACATTCAAAATAAAATTTGCATTTGTTTTTTAAATTTTTTAAATTCTAGATTCTCTCCCTTATCCCCACCCACAATTAATAAACCACATGTGAAGTTATGCAAAACATTTCTATAAAAGTCAAGTTGTGAAAGAAAACATAGATCTCTTACCCTAATGAAAATAAAAACCCTCAAGAAAAATTAAGTTAAAAAAGAGAGAGCAAGAGAAAGTGAGAATGCTTCAATCTGTATTCAAATACAATCAGTTCTTTCTCTGGGTATGGACAGGATTTTTCATCATAAGCCCTTCAGAGTAGTCTTAGATGATTGTATTACTGAGAATAGCAAAGTCATTTATATCTGGTCATCCCAGAACATTGCTATTACTTTGTATATAGTACATTTTATATTGCTTGAGTTCATAGAGGACTTTACAGGTTATTTTTTTCCTAAGAGCATTCTCCTCATATTTTCCATAGAACAATAGTATTCCATCACAAACACACACTACAGTTTATTGAGCCATTTTCCAATTGATTGGCATCCCCTCAATTTGCAATGTTTTTGCCCTGAGAAGAGAGCTGTTATGAATATTTTTTGTACATATAGGTCATTTTCCTTTCTTTTTCCTTGAATCTCTTTTGGGATTCATGCCTAGTAGTAGTATTGTTAGGTCAAAGGATTTGCATGAATTTATAGCCCTTTGTACACAGATCTTTTGATCATTTATCAATTGAGGTATGGCTTTTATTTTTTTTTAATATAAATTTGATTCAGTTTCCTCAAGTTTGAGAAATGAGACCTTATTAGAGAAATTTGCTTTGAAATTCTTTCTACAATTACTATTGCTAACTGTATTTCCACCCCTCCCCCACCATTTATTCTGTCTTTCCTTTCATTTTGTCCCTCCTCAAAAATGTTTTGGTACTGACCACTTCCTCTCCCAATATGCCCACTCTTTTATCACTCCCCCCTTCCCACAATCCATTCCTCTCCTATTTTCTTGCAGGGTAAGATGGATTTTTAGACCCCTATTGAACATGTATGTTATTTCCTCTTTGAGCCAATTCTGCCCCTCTACTGTAAAAGCTTTCTCTTGTCCTCTTTTAATTTTTTTGATAGTAGAGACTTTTTAATTTTTTGCTTTTTTTTCTTGTTTATTATTAAAGCTTTTTTTTTTTTGAGATAGTATTTATTTAGTTAGTTTTGCTTATACAAATGGCAGCTTTTATTAGTAGTAATAATCTTATTAACATCAATCCAATATTGGATTCAGCTCAATCCAATAAGCATTTATTTTTTTAATTATATAAAGCTTTTTATTTTTAAAACATGCATAATTTTCAACATTCACTCTTGCAAAACCTTGTGTTCCAAATTTTTTCCCTCCATTTCCCCTAATCCCTCCCCAAGATGGCAAGTAATCCAATACATATTAAATATGTGCAATTCTTCTACACACATTTCCACTCTTATCATGCTGCACAAGAAAAATCAGATCAAAAAGGGAAATATGAGAAAAAAAAACAAAAATGCAAGCAAACAACAACAAAAAGGGTGAAAATACTATGTTGTGATCTACACTCGGTCCTCCATAGTCCTCTCTCTGGGTTCAGATGATCTTGCTTCCTTTTTTATGGCTGATAATTTGCACCATTCCACTTTTCTCTCACATTTTAATTTCATCATTAAAAAAAAAAAAGATATTATCCCTTCATATTCAACTCTCATTTGTGTCCTCTGTCTATATATACTCTGTCTAATTGCCATAATAAAGAGAAAGTTCTAATGAGTTACAAGTATCATCCTCCCTTATGATTAAGTCCCTTATGATATCACTTTCCTGATTACCTTCTTACACTTTTCCAGAATCCTGTACTTAAAAACCAAATTTTTTCTTCAACTCTGGTCTTTTCATCATGAATGCTTGAAAATACTTTATTTCATTGAATAACCACTTTTTCTTTTTTTAATTTAATTTAATTTAATAATAGCTTTATATTGACAGAATCCATGCCAGGGTAATTTTTTTTATAAAATTATCCCTTGCACTCGCTTCTGTTCCGATTTTTCCCCTCCCTCCCTCCACCCCCTTGGCCTAGATGGCAAGCCGTCCTATATATGTTAGATATGTTGCAGTATATCCTAGATACAATATATGTTTGCAGAACCGAACAGTTCTCTTGTTGCACAGGGAGAATTGGATTCAGAAGGTAAAAATAACCCAGGAAGAAAAACAAAAATGCAAATAGTTCATATTTGTTTCCCAGTGTTCTTTCTTTGGGTGTAGCTGCTTCTGTCCATCATTTATCAATTGAAACTCAGTTAGGTCTCTTTGTCAAAGAAATCCACTTCCATCAGAATACATCCTCATACAATATCATTGTCGAAGTATAACCACTTTTTCCACTGAAAGATTATATTCACTTTTTTTCTGGGTAGGGGATTCTTGGTTGTAATCCTAACTCCATTGCTCTCCAGAATATCATATTCCAAACCTCCATTCCTTTAATGTAGAAGCTGCTAAGTCTTGTATTATGCTGACTGTGGCTTCACTATACTTTGTTTCTTTCTGGATGCTTGCAATATTTTCTCCATAATCTGGAAGTTCCAGAATTTGGCTATAATATTCCTGGGAGTTTTCATTTTTTGAGATCTCTTTCAGGAAGTGTTCAATGGATTCTTTCAATTCCTATTTTACCCTCTGGTTCTAGATTATCAGTACAATTTTCCTTGATAATTTCTTGAAAGATGATATCTAGATTTTTTTTTTCTGATCATAATTTTTGGATAAACCAATAATTTTTAAATTATTTCTCCTGGATTTATTTTCCAGGTCAAGTATTTTTCCAATGAAATAGTTCACATTTTTATTTTACTTTTATTGGATCTTGATTTCTTATAAAGTCATAAGTTTCCATTTGCTCAATTCTAATTTTTAAGGAAATATTTTCCTTAGGAGCTTTTGTGCCTCCTTTCCCAATTGGCTAATTTTGCTTTTTAAGGCATTCTTCTCTGTAATGACAGTGTATTTAAAATCAGCCAGAGTCAGGAATTCAGGTTAAGGGAAAAACCTTCAATCTTTATTGAAGTGAAGAGATGAATAAAGATTGCGATAGCAATATGGGCAAGAAAGATTGAGATAGCAATATGGGCAACTGCGACAGGAAGTCAGCTAACAGAGGAAGATCTGAACTGAAAGGTCCTTGCAATGGCAAAAGCAAGCAGTCTCTCCTTCCCCTTCCTTTTCCACTCCCCTGCCTCCACCCACCAAAATCGCCATTTCCTATACAACACATCAGGACTTGCACAAAGAGTGGGCGGGGGCCATTCTTTCTTCAAGCTAATATATTAATAGAGTATGGTCCAATTACTATTTAGCCTCATGTGCTTGGGACCTCAATGCATCAATTCAAGCCTCAGCCCATTACATCTCCCGCTTTCTTTTGTTTTAGAACACAGGTGATCATGCCATCCCTGACTCCTCAGGGAGGTCAGAGCCCCCAAGAGGAGGTGATCACACTCTCCCTGACTTCTCAGGAAAGGAGGTGAAAGCACCGAAAAGGAGGTGATCACGACCCCCCTGACTTCTCAGGAAGGGAGTGAAAGCCCTAAAAAGGAGATAATCACGCCCTCTCTGACATCTCAGGAAGGGAGATGAAAAGCACCAAAGGGAAGTGGGGGTTGCTAGCAGGTTTCTGGACTGAAGGGTCTTATTATGCACAAACCCATCAGCATGGGAAGTATTACACAAGCACATAGCAACAATGCAGAGGCTATTAGTGATGACTCTCCCCACAGTCAGTGCAGGCTTGATGTGGTGTAACAAACATGAATTATACACCCAAGTAACGGTATAACAAACAATATAAATCAACATTGTGTTGTAAAAGATTGCCAGAAATCCTAGAAGGAGAGTATGTAAACAGCAGTCACACATACACCTTCTTCAGCAGCCAAGAGATAGTCCAAAACCAATCTATTGTCCATTGCTTCACATATCAGAGAATCCAATGATCCCCCCAAGTTTTTAAAATCCAGCAAAAGTCTTTTTATGTATTAGGGAATCCAATGATTCCAGCAGATTTTGAAGTCCTGTAACAGTCTTATCATTTCTCAGAAAATCCATTGATTTCTGAGGGCTTTCAAGTCTTATGTCTCAAAGAATCCAATGATTCCTGAGGGCTTTCAAGTCTTATGTCTCAAAGAATCCGATGATTCCTGAGGGATTTAAAGTCCTACAACAATCTAATGTCTCAGAGAATCCAATGATTTCTGAGGGTTTTGAAGTCCAATGATTTTCTATGTCCATGAGTCAAACGCCATAACTGCCATGCTCTTTCAATGGTGAGCACAATCAGCAGCACTTCTCCTCATAAGCTTTTTGTGTTTCCTTTTGCACCACTCAATTCTTTTCCAAATTTTTTCTACAACTCCCTTATTTGATCTTAAAAATCCCTTTTGAGCTCTTCCATGGCTTGAGTCCAATTCTTATTTTTCTTGGAGGCTTTGGATATAGAAACTTTGACTTTGTTATTTTCTGAGTGTATGTTTTGATCCTCCTTGTCACCATAATAATTGTCAATGATCAGAAACATTTTGTTTTTTGCTCATTTTCTTAGCCTATTACTTGGCTTTTAACTCTTTGTTAAGTAGGGCTCTATTTCCAGGGTAGAGGGTACATGTCCCAAGCTTCAGGGGTTTGTGCAGCTGTTTTCAGAAATTCTTCTAGGAATTTAACCACAAGCATTCTTCTCTGCTCTGGAAGTGTTAGGTGTGTCCCTGCTGCATTATAGCTGTAAGATCTAGTATACTAAAGCAACAGAGTCTGCCTTACTAATACCAGGCTGGGGCTGGGATGGAAATTGCACTGGCACAATCTGTGCAGGGGCATGCCAGATGCCTACCCTGGTGCCACAGATCCTCTCCATTGACCTTCCAAATTCTTTTTGGTATCCCTGGCTTGAGAGGTTCAAAAGCCTCCAGCATCTTCCTTGATTCAGAGATTCAATCCAGGGCTGGGTTCTGGGTCAGGGCCAGGACTGTGCTGGTGGTCCCTGCATGCTAGACTCCCTCTGTGGACTCCCATCCTGGTATCACAGAGCCTCTCCACTTACCTAAGTTGTCTCTGTTTTCTGGGATGTTCTGATGCTCTCAAATTGGAAAGGAATTTGGAGCAATTTGAGGGAGAGGTTGGGCAAGTACCTCCCTTTACTCTGTCATCTTGTCTCTGCCTCCTCTCATGTGTTGTAGCAGATGAATTTGGTCTTGTTATCATAAGCAGACCTGGGTTCCAAACTCAACTTGGATATTACTTCTGTGATCCTGGACATAACCTCTGTTGTCTCAGGTAACTTTCTAGAGCACATCTAACAAGACAGAGCCTAGTTTTAAGTTGCTATTGAAGAAGAGGAGTTCCTCACTAAAAATTAAGGTCCATCTAGTGTTCTAGAACAGTAGTTCTAGATCTGATCAATTCTCCCAGAGCCTCCACAGCTGTGAATCTTAACACTTGAAGGAGTTGCAAAGCAGCTTATAAAGATGTTCCGTGTGGATTGGGAATGAAATAAATTGGAGACAGAGGGAAGAGGAAAGAGAAGTCAGAGAATGCAACTGCCTCTCAGTCTCCTTGTATCATCATCATCCTCTTATATGAAGAGATCCATTCTACAGGTCTAAGTTAGACCTCCAGCAGTCACTGGCAGGTGACTCCTGTATCACAACAACAAAGATGTTTCTATTGATTTACTTGTTACATTTTGAGTTCTGAGCTGTCTCCTCCATCCCTATTCTGCATTAGAGAAAGCAAATATTTGACCTAGATATATAGATACACACACGTATATATGTGTGTATATATTTATATATGTGTGTGTATATAAACATATACACACACATATATATATACATATATTTGAATATTCATGTTAGAGTAACTTAGTCATTCACAGTTACTCCCTGAACAATATTGCTGTTATTTGTGATAGACTTAGTTCTCAGCAATACAGGGATTCAAGACAATTTCAATAGCCTTGGGATAGAAAATGTCATCCTCATTCAAAGAACTGTGGAGAATGAATGCAGATCAAAGCATACTACTTTCTCTTTTTTGTTGTTTTTTCTTTCTTGTAGTTTTTCCCTTCTGTTCTGATTTTTCTTTCCCAATATAACTAATATGGAAATATAGTTAAAATGATTACACACACACACACACACACACACACACACACACACACACACACACATATATATATAAAACCTACACCAGATTGCTTGTTCTGTTGGAGAAAGGGAAAAAGGGGAAAGGAGAAAAAAATTCAAATTTTCACTCAAAATTTTATAAGAGTAAATATTGAAAACTATCTTTATGTGTAATTAGGAAAAAATAAAATGCCATTAAATAAAAAAATATTTCTGTTACTGTATACAATATTCTCTTGGCTCTTCTGACTTAACTCTTCACTATTTCATGCAAATCTTTCCATATTTTTTTCTAAAAATCAACCTCTTATTATTTCTTATAGCAGTCGTACACCATCATAGTCAGATATTTTTATTTATAAAAGAATTGTACCCATAGTTTGAGCTGCATTCCTAGTACTGCTTTCCTAAAGCTGGGCCCCAATCACACCAACTTTGGCCAATGCCAACTGACCTCTAAGTTGTTTGTTTCATTTGGCACAGATTCATTTTGTTAGAAACTAAAACAAATGATAGGAAAAGGAATCCCAGATGAGGAAACTCCCTCTTCTAAAAACAAATTTGGACCTTCTCTGAAACTTATATTCTTGGAGAGTTGTCCAGATCAGTGAGAAGTGTCTAAGAACACACAGCTAGAGTCAGAAATCAGACTTGTCTTACTGGTCAGCTCTATTCACTACAGCAGTAGTATGAAATTCAAACAGAAAGAGGGACCACTAAAACATACATAAGGATCCCTGCAGGCCACATATTGCCCTAGAAAATTACAAACACTGTTTTATTGTATTTTTATTTATTTGCTAAATATTTCCTAATTCTATTTTAATGTGTTGTGGGCTATATGCTACCTGCCAATGTTTTTGATACCTCTGCACAATTGGATGCTGAAATGATTGTGGTTTTAAAAGTCAAGTAAAATAATAATAATAATAATAATCATTTATATAGTACCTATTATTGTACCAGGCACTGTGCTAAGAATTTTTCAATTATTATTGCTTTTACTCCTCACAATAATCTTTGGAAGTAGATGTCATTATCACCCCTGATAATGTCACTTGTATAGTGTCACACAGCTAGTATCTCAGACTACATTTGAATTCAGTTCTTCTTGACTCTAGGCAAAGCTCTAACTTCTGTGTCACTTAGCTGCCCTTACTTTTTTTCATCACTTGTTTTCTTCTCTTGCTAAAAGCTTCATAACCTCCGTTTACCTCCTTAAATATTGTAGTTTTAAAGCAGCATTCCATTATCAATTAGGATCTACAGTCAATAAGCATCATCATTTTTCACATTAGGCTGAAAGCTAGGAAATCCCAAAGCACAATTCAAAGGTACAAAAATCTAATTACAAAGAATAATGTCCATGGACTCCTTCCCTCCCTAAAGAATGTCTTAGAGAATGAGGATAAATTGGTTTTCCCTTAATTGAACTAAGGGGTGTGGCTTTTTTTCCCTACACATTTATTATTGACCTATAATACCAAGCTCTAAAAGGGATCTCTAGAAGAATGGCACAAACTCTATGTTCAGCAGCAGAAGGCCTCAAAGTATCCTAAACTAAATGAGCAGAGTTGAATTAATCTGAATTTAATTCATATTATATATATGTGTGTGTGTATATATACACACACACACATATATATATAAAATTTGAATTTAATTCAAATTATAAACTCTGACACTATTTTGTGAATAACATACAAGATTGTAAAGGTCAATAATTTCAAAAGTCTATGGAACTCTAGTGAATGTAATGACCAAGCATGATTATAGAAGCCCATGATGAAACATGCTATACACTTCTTAACAGAGAAGTGATGGATTCTAGGTATAGAATGAGGCTTTTTTTTTTGGATGTGGCCAACATAATAATATGTTTTGCTCAATTATACATATATGAATAAGGATTTTTTCCTTCTGTTAACAGAGGTGATGATAGGAAAAGAAAATAGACTATTTTTCACTCAAAAAAAAGTCAAACCAAGATTACTCCAAACAAATTCAAATTTTTTTCAAAAATGTCCACATTCTTCACTAAAGTCCCACTTGAATGCTTCATCATGGTAAGCTGACCCTGGGTTCCTAAAGGCTATGTCAAAATAACACAAGAAATAGAGGGGCAACGTAATCTAATTCAGAAATCCTAGTAGAGGGAGGGAAAGAGGAAGGGAGGGAGGAATGAAGGAAGGAAGAAAGGAAGGAAGGAGGGAAGAAGGGAAGGAAATTATGATATTAACCATAAAGGAAAACTACAGAAGTCTTATCAACCCAGGAAGCAATTATAATTTCAGAATACTGATGAGTCTTGTGGATTGATTGATACATGGATAAACTTGAGTAATCATAAATCACAGAATAATAGAGTTAAAAGGGACCTCAGGAATTATCTCCTACATCTTATTTCCCATTTTATAGATGTATAAATATATTATTATAATCATTTACATTTCAAAACATTTTTCAATCATGAGAATAAATGGATGATAATTTTAAATCATTGTTGTCTTCCTTTTCATCTGCAAAAAGAACTGCAAGTATTTTGAGATGCTTTTGTCATTGCCTCACTGAATGCCTCTAGTTTTCCTATTACTCATCTTCTGAGAAGCCTCAATCTTATTTATTTGGTCACTTTCTGAATCAGTCCATTGGCCCTTGTGAATCCAATGTTGTACTGCTGGTATTTTACATTTTTTTAAATAAAAGATTTGCTGTGAAACACACACACACAAAAATCCATTACACTGAGTTAATCTGATCCAGCTGTTCACAAAGAAAATGTCACTACAGTACAGTACTCAGTCTCTGATGAACTTATATTGTTTTTTGCCTTTGGTATGACCCTTCATTTTCTAGGGGAAAAAATAACCAAACTAAGATGCCAAAAGGGTCCTTTTTTCAGGAAAATGAAGCGACAAGTATTCATGCACCTTTCATAATCTTATAATGGTAATTAAATATTGTCTGTTGATAGCCCAATTTTTAAGAGGCTCTAAAAAGATTCAAATTTTTTCTTTATTTGCACATTACAAACAAAAAAAATCAGTCATTTATTAAGCCCTTATTAAGTTGTTACTGTGTGCCTTACTATGTGTTAAAGGATCATAGTACAAAGAAAGATAAAAAACAATTCCTGTCCTCAAAAAGCTTAAATCTAATGGGGAAGACAACATGTAAGTAACTAGGTATATGCAAGATACATAAAAAGGGAAGGTAATTTGAGGAAGGAAAACACTTGAAGCTGGGGTACTTTGGAAGGTCTCTTGTAGAAGATGGAGTTTCAGCTAAGCTTTTTAAAAGATTAAATTGGATTTAGATTCGATTTAGATTTGAGAAATTGAAAGAAATCAAAGCAACAAACCTAAAAAATTTTTTCTTCATTCAGCTATGTATGTGCTCATTTGTAGGCAATTAGGTTAAGTGACTTTCTCAGAGTCACACAGCTAAAAAGGAAACCAGATTTGAATTCATAAAGATGAGTTTTCTTATTCCAAGGCCAATACTCTATTCATTTAGTGATGTAGCTATCTCATGAATATGTGTGTGTGCACTGATTCACAATTAGACTCTATAGCTTATCCTTTTGATGCCACAGAAAATTCAGTATAAAGTAGTTCCATTTATCATACAAATAATATTCTTTTTATAAGGACAAATAATATTCTGTTATACAAGAAATTTAAAAAAATATCTTCTAAACTGATAACATTCATTAGTGGAAGTTATTAAAATCTCCAATTAATTATCATAAGAATATAAAAAAGGATATACTAACTCTGACCAACTATTCATCTATCCTGGTACTCTGCCTCTAACTGTTGTACCATGGGATGTCTGGAGAAAGAGAATCTATGATTGCTTTGATACCTACTGACAGCCCTAATGGCTAGAATTTAGCCTCCCTTAAATATATAGCCACAGAAACTAGAGTCCTTAATAAATGCTTGTTGGTTGATTTTATTTCCTGAACTAGCTTCCCTGCATCAGATACTTACAACCCATGTGACCATGGGCAAGTTTTGTAACTTCATTCAGCCTTATTTTCCTTTTCTGTTAAATGGGATAACAATAGCGTTTACCTACAGGATTCTTGTAAGGATAAAATGAGGCAAATATATGTATAGCACTTTGCAAAGTTTAAAGCTCTATATGTTAGATTATTATTTTTAATATCACTGTAGTTGACTATTTAGTGCAGTTCATCACTATACGAGGAAGCTTTGAGTTAATATCCATTAAGCTTCTAGGTAATATCCATTAAATGCAGAACACACAAACATTTAGACAGATGTTCCAGGAAAAAAAATATTAGTGGGTTGAATCATGAGAGTCACAGGTGCTGAATGTTGCACTTATCATATGTGAATACTGTCAGTTATATTTAACTTGAATAGATTCCAAGAGAGGGTTCAATGAGGGTGGAAGGAGTGAAAGAGGAATATATTGAGAAATGATTTATGTTGGAAATTGTTTTCTATATAAAGTTAGAATATGAAATTCTATATACACACTATTTCTCCTATTAGACTAGAAGGAGGACTTCATTCCCAAGGTCACTTCCAGCTTTAAATTCAGTGTTCTAAAATATAGAAGCTATTATTAAAGATCTGTATATTCCACAGGCTAGAATCTGATTTTGGACACTGCAAGACACTTAATAAATGTTTGATGACTTGAACTGAAAGTCCTAACTAGAGAATCGAAAGAATCTAATCTATCCAGTCCTTTCTGTCACATTAAAATATATAAATTCCATGCTATAATGGAGTTATTTTGCATAATCCAAACACTAGTCAAATGGCTAAAATGGCTAAAATAATTACTGATATTTAGAGTTTTGAAATTCACATAGCATTATATAGATACACTTCAGAGATACACATTCACACACATGTATTATATAAGTGCACAATATGTTATATATGTACTCATACACCTATACATTGCACATATAACACATATCTATGTATGTAAATACATATGTATATTTGTGTATATTATGTACATATATGTATGTATCTATGTGTGTACACACAATTTGAGCTTCCCAACAGTCTTGGGGTACTATTCCCATTTCATAGTCTCAGGGAAGTTAGAAGTCTTACTGACGGCCCCACAATTAATATGAATTGAAGATGAAATTGGAGTGCAGGTCTTTGGGATGGCAAGTTAAGTGCATCCTCACAAGCTGCCCTCAATAAGACTCTGCAAGTGTAAACATGCTAACTTGAAAGACACTCCAAATTATAAGTTAGGGAGGTGGTGGACCACTTGATTTAACAGACAATGACACAGCTATATAATGAACATTCTCATCTAAACAATTCCCTGGTGAAGAAAAAAGGTCTGAGAAACACCTGTTTCTTAATTTTCCATAAAGGAATCATCTCTGACCTGGAAAATTTAAGAATTCACTGAGGTTCTTTTCCCCTTCTAAATCTATTATGCTATGAACAACTTTTTGGCCATGAAAATTCATCCTTCAAAAAATTTCATATCAAATGCCTTTAAATTAAACAAATATAAATTAAAACTAAATTAATGACTGAAGGATACTTGGCCCTTGAAATAATTACTGAATTATTATAAATTCATAGCAAACCACCTGAGATGTTACAACTAACAATTAGCCATGGCTTCATAAAGGATATTTCTTCAAATTTATCAAAAAAAAAAAGCAGAATACCTATGAGTTTGGGATGTTCCTATAAAAGCTATGTGTAATTAGTGACTCCCACCCACTTCCAAAAAGAGAGAGAAAAGAAAGGGAGGAAGGAAAGAAGGGAGGAAGAAGGGCGGGAGGGAGAGAAGGAAGGAGGAAGACCTCTGGTGATCATTTCTACTTTTTAACCTCATTATCCATAGAAATTAAGAAAAACCTCCACTATATTAATGTTATATCTCATGCCTTCCACCTGTTGATAAAAGGGTTCCCAGTTCTTTTATAGGCACTGCCAATAGCAACACATGAGTATTGTTAAATGAAATACAGAAAAACAACCTGTATTTCATCCTATCAAAAAAAATGACACAAAGAATTCACAAAAATCTATGAACAGATAATGTATAATGCACTCAAATAGTCCATTAGTTCTTGTTGTAAGGGAAGCAAACTTGAGATTGTCATTAGGACAACTCCCTTATTCCAGTGCATCTTTCTTCCCCAGAGGGTCCTCTTTAGTTTCTTCCCTCCACCCCCAATACATATGACACTATCCTGTGGTTCAGACATCCCATGAAAGTTAAATATATTGGGGGAATCTCTGATCAGGGCAAGGCAACAAGTATTTTTTAAGCATTACGATGCACCTGGCATCGTGCTAAGTGCCAGAGATACAAATACAAAGTCATTGCCCTCAAGAGAATTACTTTCAAGTGGAGGAAGATAGCACATAAAAAGAAGCTGAAAAGAAGAGGAAGGGATCTACAAAGGAGCATGGTGAAGCAGTCCAGAGAGATGGAAGCACAATTAGGAGAATGAAGCATGGTTGCTTTGAGGCCATTCCCAAAATAGAGGCAACCAGAAAAAAATCACCAATGACAAAAAAGGCCACCATGACAGTAGGATTTTCCAAGATAAGAAGACACCAGGTATTGAGAAAGTAACTGAATCATGGGGGCATTCTAGATTCAGAAGTAAAATTGGGAGGGGAAAAATCCTTTCCTATTATATCAACCTACATGTTCTAAATAGCTCAATGTAATAGGATAAGGGAGGGTTTTGCAAGGTTTCTACTTCTCCCTATCTGTCATGAAGTGGTTTTAATCCTTGGGCTACTTCAACCATCAAGACTATCATTTTCCTATCTCAATATTGCTCAAGAAAGCCTCCTTTCTCCCAAAAGCTCAATGCTAACACATTTACATTTAACATGTCTTAAACTTGGGGTTTCCCAATAGGCCTTCACTGCTTAGGATATCTCCCTTCTCTAGCTAGAAACTAAATTCTGGAATATTATTATCTAGGAGATTCCGATCTCTTCTCTTTCACACAGGAGCAATTGGGATTCACTAAATTGTCCATAAACTATCCTCTTGGAACAAATAGAAAAGCATATCTTTTTCCTCCAGGTATTTCTGCAAGAAGTCTACCCTTTTCCTATGGTTCTTGCCATTTCTTTCAGAAAAATCTCTGGATCTCAGCATCTTTCCTCCAAGACCTTGAACAAACTTATGAAATGACAATATGACGAACCACTTCTCACTACTGGAAGGCAGGAACTGGATAAAGGGAATTGTGAAGCCGGCTAATTTCCCTACCTTCAGGCTGCTAGAAGCTAATCTGAGTTCAGAACAAGGAGTTATAGAAGTAAAGGGTAAAAGAGAACAAAATGTTAGCTGTGCTTTTCTTTATAGAGCAACAAAAAGAATGACTCATGATAAGCATGCATCCTCCTGAGTTTCAGACAACCAATCATCAAGGCTGCAGTCTGAAATTCAATCAATAGGTCTGTCTTCTCAGCAAGGTGGCAATGGGCATGCCCACGCTCTCTATGGGAAGGTACCCTTCAGATACCTCCAAACAAAGGTTGACACTCCGTAATAATATCATGCTGATTGGGGTCTTCCTCCCTCTTATTGGGAAGAGAGTGATCAGGGGAGTTATGGATCAGCTCCCTAGAGAGATGAAATTAGTTTTTAAAGCACCCCATGAAATGACCTACAAAAGACATTACAAACATTTGGCTCTGATTCAACCCAACTGGCCAAGACTGTTTTCAGGAAAACAGAACCAGAAAGCCTTTGGGCATCAGAGAAACCAGTTAACCGTATCTGAGTACCACTTAATCCCATTCAGGTGTTCCAATTAAGTAGTATTACCATCTCAATTAAAGCTGCAGTCTTTGCCAGTTAAGTACCATTAGACTTAAATCAGTTCCCTGGGATATATCCTAATTAAATAGATTTTCCTATTAACTGAATCCTGATGAAGAGTCCGGGTCATCCGATATAAAAGACTGTTGTGGACAGCAGGCTTGTAATCTATATGGGGATGTGGGGCACTTTCCCTTGGGACATCTGTTTTCTAACCTCAGCCATAATTTACGTGGGGCTATAGAGTAAGTTTCAGTCTTGTTCATTTATATTCTAGTGGTTTGGAGTTTGATGATTTCCAAGGTGGGAAAATAGGGTTATTCATTGAAGAGAATCAAACAAAAGGAGGTTTTTTTCCTGTTTTGTTTTCTGTTCTGGAAACTACTGTGACATTCTAATTCAATAGTTTTATATATATTCATAAGATAAACATTTAACACGTACACAAATTGTAAGTTTTGTATATACATTTATAAAATGTACATAAACTATGTATATTAAATACACATTGGACATGTGCTAAAAGCATATGAGTATGTAAAATAAAAACATCCTAAGAAGAGATAACAATAAAATGGAGTAGTAAGCTAGGTCAGCATTTTATCAAAGGGAGGAAACCAAGGTGAACTACATTCTCCTTCCATAATTGGTATATAAGAATAGTTTATGGCAAGGAGATCTGAGATGTTAAAACATACTGCCTGGATGCTGTCAGAGACTGATTCACCATCTTGTAAAGAGTGAGAAAGACATATCCCACTCTGTGGATTCAGGAAGTGCATGACTACATTTTGGAGATGCCCTAGAGCCTTCCTTGACATGAGAATTTCTTCATGTCTCTCCCGGAGCTCTAAGTCTTGGAAAGATACCCTAGAGAGCTGTGTGTTATGGCTGTTTGCCTTTTCAAATGTTGCCTCAGATACTGAGAGACCCTTGGCCTCAGTTTCCTCATCTGTAAAATGAACTGGAAAAGGATATGGTGGATCACTCCAGTAATCTTTGCCAAGAAAACTCCAAAAGTTGGGATCATAGAGTTAAATACAAGTGAATAACAACAGGGGATCCGAGGTTGAAGGAATAGATGTTCCAAGAATCTTAAGTTGAAACTCATCACATATTTTCCTATAGAAACAATGTTAGATTCAGATGATACAATATTCAGTGCCATATTTCCCTTTAGATACATTGAATTAAATAGACTTTTCAACTGACCTGGGAATGTAACCACTGTGTATAACTTTCTATTGGGAGAAAGCATTCCAAATTCCAAAGAACTGATTTGTCAACAAACTTTTGGAATATTATCTTCATAAATTGAGGATTGAATTGAGGAGAGAGGGAGAGGGAAGAAGGAGGAAAGAAGGGAAAGGGAATAGAGAAAAAAATTTAATCTTTAAAAAGAAAGAAAAAATTGAATATTAATTATGTTTTATGTCATACTTGTAATTCATTTTAAGCTGCAGTGAGGAGGAATGGGAGGACAAAATAATTGGAAAAAGAAAGGAGGAGAATTAGCATGGTCACATAGCCCAATGAATGCAAAAGAATATGGCTTATAGCCAACCAGCCAGTGGCCCCTGACCTATATCAACCCCCATAAACAGTTTGGCAACCAACTAGAAATTTCAGATCAAGACCATCACCCAAAGGTCCCAATCTGCTTTTTAGCTTACTTCTGTCAGAAGAACTCTGGTCATTCAGATATTAGTGTATAGAACTGGCTTAATCCCACAATTCTGCCTGTCCCTAAACCTGCTCCCTAAAAAGACTCATCTCTGTCATAAAGGTAGATTGAGGGGTACAAACCCAAACTTGCTTTTTTGGTGGTTAATCCTGAAGTTGAACCTGCCTGGTTCAACTCTAGAGAAAGTTTAAAACCTTCATCCCCTGGGATGGCTAGAGATGGGTGGCCAAGCAAGTTGACGTGTGCTTGCTAGTATAGTGAGCATCTCAGGTCCAAGGGGCACTCACTTCAGTCTTCTGATATATACTGAGAATTTCAACAACCCTCAGAAAGAACCAGAATGCTCAAAGCACTTTATCAGATGTATTCAATCATGCTTGAAATGTTTATGTTTTGCTCTAACACAAGTACTCCATCAAAATAATTGAGAGGAAGAGATGAAAAGCTAATCAGTATGCGAGTTACTTCCTTACGTAGATAGGAAGATCTGGTTGATTCTGGGTAATAGAGGGAGGCAGAATGATCACAAGGAAAGATCAAAGCCTGACTTGGCACAAATCCTGCCTTCTAGCCAGCCCTCCCTGAGCTGGCCACTATTGCTATAAAGTATAAAAAACAGCTCACACAGCACTAGCATTCTATGGAATCCTGGGTTGAAAGACAAGTTCAGAGGTCAGTGAACGTTCCCAATCTGCAAATGAAGAAACCATCTGTTCTTTTACCTCCTTCTTCAGAATAGAATGTCTATTTTTATATAGCATTGAAAGCCTTCAGATAAAAGGAGTACTGTGATTACAAGAAACTATTATTATTTCTATATCAGAAACATCACTCTTGGAGGGGGGTGGAATTAATGTGACCATTCTGTCTCATGTGGGCTGCTGTCAACCTGAAGACCAGTCTGGATATTAAAAATAGAAATCACTGGATCTGAATATTTAAGAGATAGTTTTGGGGGGAAGCAACAGCAGCAATGTAATAATCTGCCTAAGAAGTTTACCAAAAAAAAAAAAAAATTAGGCAAACTATTTAGCCAAAGACCTGTTAAAAACAAGCAAACAAACACAAAATACCTTATTCTAAAATGAAGGTATCTAGCTGGAAAAATTGAGATTTTCTTTTGTAAATCCCAAATGGTTTGATCCTCTAATACATATATAACATATAGGGGAATGACTAGACACGTTATGGCTTATGATTGCAATGGAATATTATTGAGCTTTAAGAAATTACAATGTTCTTTCAAACAGCATTTCTTTTTAAAGATATTATTAAAAGAATTAGAAAAATAAAACCTGTCCCCATTGGGGAAGGAGGGCTTAAAACAATTATATAGTGTCTACAATATAACCAAAGCAGGAGACTACTTTTTACTTAACAGTGCTCACTGGGAAACTATCTGGCACTAAGCAAACACAGTAAATTAAGTACTTACAATCGCCCCTATATTTGTATTTCTAAGTCTACTTTAGCCTAGTAGATTAAAAAACAACAACAACAAATCACCTATAACTTGACTGAAACTTTCAAGTGAATGTTAGTGAAAAGAATAAAATTTGTTTAAATTTCAAGTCAATCACTTTCCTAGGACTTAAATTGCTGATGCTGTGATAAGAGATCAGCTCTCCTTTTGCAGCCTTTTCTACTACCTCCCTTTGACACTGGAGACCAAATTGAAAATTAAGTTGTCAGTCATTTCAATAGTTAAATTCAGAAAACTTACCCAGAATTGGACCTTCAAATGCCCTGAACATCTTTGAAAAAGTATTTTCAAGGTAGTTCTAACATCTATCTTATATATGATGTATTTTTATTCTTCTGTGACCTTAGTAGTTAAGGTTTAAACATGGAATCTTTCTGGCTTCAGAGCCCACCAGCTTTCATTTATTTCCCATCTACTCTCTTTCCTCAGGAGGTGTCAACCTTTTGTAACAGAACAGGGTAACTAGAATTGTAATAAAAATAACTCAGACATAAAATATTAAATCTGGAAGAGGTCTTACATATTATATGGCCCCCTTCCCTTTAAAAGGGATGAAATTGGGATCTAGAGTAAAACAGTGGAGCAAGCACTGGATTTGTAGTGAAGATCTTGGATTTGAATCTTGTCTCTGCTATTCTTTACCTTTGTGATTTTAGGCAATTCACAACCTCTGTGGCCTTCAGTTCCTCATCTGGAGAATGAGGGGCTTCGACAACATAATCTGAGTTTCCATCTAGTTTTCAATCTACAATTCAATGATAAAACCAAATCAATTCAATGATAAAAACCCAAGATTATGGAGAGGGAGCAGTGGAAGCCAGGTCTTCTGATCCTTGGCATTGAGCACTCCTTTCCACAATACATACCATAATACTTCTCTAGAGAGCTGCATGTTCCTAGGATATTCAGATAATGAGCTATTTTATTCGCTACTCTACTTTGGGTCCACTAACTTATACGTCAAATTAGTGTGGATAGAAGGGAACCAAAGACCTAGAGGAGATGATTTGTCAAAATGACTCATCCTGTATGGAAAAATTGGGACATTAAAAGCACTACTGGTGGAGTTGTGAATCTATCCAACCATTCTAAAGAACAATTTGGAACTACAGCCAAAGGGCTATAAAACTCTCCATACCTTTTGACCCAATAATTACTAGGTTTGTATTCCAAAGAGATCAGAGAAAAGGGGGAAAGACCTATTTGTACCAACATATTTACCGCAAAAATGTATATTATTTGTGATGACAAAGAATTGGAAATTGAAGAGATGTCCATCAATAGGGGAATGATAACAAATTATAGCTTATGATTGTGATGGAATATTATTATACTATAAGAAATTACAAGCAAACTGCCTTTAAAAAATCTGGGAAGATTTACATGAATTGATATCAAATGAAATGAGCAGAACCAGGAGAACATTGTACACTATAAAACAATATTGTATAATGATCAACTGTGAATGACTTAGGTATTCTCAGCAATACGATGATCCAAGACAATTCTGAAAGACTTATAATGATAAACAGATAAAGAAAAAGAACTCCAGATAAAGAACTGGTGCAGTCTGAAGTATTTTTTTTTACTTTATTATTCTTGGAATTTTTTGTTCTGCATTTGTTCTGGAATTTTTGCAATATGATTAATATAGAAATGTTTTTATGACTGCATATGGACTATCTATATCAAATTGTTTGCCACCTCAAGGAGGGAAGTTAAGAAGGAAGGAGGAGAATTTGAAACTCAATATTTTAAAAATTAATGTCAAATTTTTGTTTACATTTTAATTGAGAGAAAAGAAAAAAGAGGAAAAACGCATCTCAAATGTTTTAAATATGAACGACTCTACTAAAATATTTCTCTGGCCCCTTTCTGGCATGAAGACTTCTTGAAAAGCATCCCAGTGGAAAAGAAGCTCCCAACAGTTCCAACCAATGGAGACATTTTTCAAAGTATAGAATTGGCCATTGATTTTCACTGAGAAGTGGCCAAAGCAACTTGTGAAACTGTTGACAAACAATTGAATAAGATTGAATTGACCTGAACTGAATTTAATAGGAACTACGATCTGGGCAGTCAAGTAAAACTAGACACCTCCAACAAAATCACAGAACTATTGCACATTAAAGAAGTCAAATAATGGACTCAGTATAAGGGTCCTATTGCAAAAATATTTTTAAGTAATCTTTAGGGTCAATACATTTTGCACACATAGGAGCTACCAGATAGATGAGTGGTACCAGACCACCAGGCTGAAGAGGCCTGAGACCCTATGGAAAGAGACATCTCTCTCTATTACATTTATTGTAGCTGGTCAGCTTTGAAGTTTGCTACTCCCATGTTACATAATATCATAAATACAAATTTAGGAAGAACTGGGAGAGAATAAAATTTAGATACTCTGTGTCTAGGGGATACCAAAAAAATAACTGATTAATTCAGAACATGCAAAGAAAGGTTTAGCTTAGTGAAGAAAGAGAGAAAAGTCAATTCAATTAAATAAATGATCTATTAGTCTTCTTTTTTAGAAGTAGCTGTTGGTACAACAGATATAACAATAGGCCTGGTGTAAGGAAGAATAAGATTCAAATTCAGACTCAGATATTTACTAGCTGTGTGACCCTAGGCAAGTCATTTTAACTTCTGTTTGCCTCAGTTTTCTCAACTATAAAATGGAGATCATAATATAATAGCACTTACCTTGAAATGTTATCAGAATCAGATAAGTTTTTATTTGTAAAAAGTGCTTAGCACAGTAGGGGAACTCAAAGTTTATTCCCTCCCTTAGTTTGATGTAATTCAACTTGCATTTATTAAATTCTGTACTAAGCTCTGGGGATATAAAGAAAAAACAGAAAATAGTTCTCTGTTCTTAAGGAGTTCACAGATGAAAGACTGAGGATAATAGTAATTAAAATTATAACATTTATATAGTGCTTTAAGATTTGCAAAGAGCTTTACAAATATCTTATTCGGTCCTCAAAACAATCTTACATGAGACTTTTATTATCTCCATTTTACAGATATGGTTAACTGAGGTTGATAGAAGTTAAGTGATCTGTGCTAATAAATGTCTACGATCATATTAGAACACAGGTTTTTATGATTTCAGGTGAAGAACTTTACTCACTTTGTTGGCAAAAATATATATATATTAGTTCTTAGAACAAAGAAAATTAGGCAGAAAAATATCCCAGAAGTAATTCACTGAAATACACCAAAAAATATGGAGCTGGAGAAATAATTTGACCATGTAGTTAATTTTTTTCTCTCTCTAATTAACTAATATTTTCCATACATCTTCAATTTGTCTATATTTAGATCACTCTAGCAGGTAAGAAATAAAAAATAGCTACAAGTGAACTCCTCAAGAAGAAAGTCCCTTTAAAAAATCTAGATAAAGAGTATACACCATAACTGAATGCATAATGCTTTTTTTTGAGTCATAATCATAAATAATGAGGAGAGAAATAGATAAAAATCTTTGTTTCATTCACTTATATACATGTACTCATATATATCACAATATAAAATACATATGTTCACATATGTGTGAATATATATAGTATATAAAATTCATTTTCATATACGTGACTCATTGTTGTAACTTTAAATACACAAAACTTGTCAGCATCAGCCAAGAAAATGAGTGTCCAGGAAATGAGGCAAATTTTAAAAAGGAAGTTACATTAAGACACATTAAGACACCGGTCAGTGTTGGGGATAATACTTAAGGAGTAGAAACCCACATAAATTGAGAAACAAAATGGGAAAAACAAGGGCCTCAGACTTAGAAGGAACTTGAAGGTCAATGACTAGTTCCCTATTGAAAAAGACTCAAAATTTACATAATAACTCTTACAAAATGTGAAGAAAACGCAGAGCAGATTCAAAGGGCAGGACCAAAGAAAACAAACAGATTTTGTGGTCTATCCTTAATTTATTACCATTAAAATGTGATTCATGGGGCAGATAGATGCCACAAAGGATAGAACACCAGCTATATAATGTATCTTATTTTTTAATTCTTGTACTTAGAGTGCCTACTGGGAAATGAAAGATTTAAAAAAAAAATCAAACAATTAACAAACATTTATTAAATATCTAATAGATTCCGGGAGTTATAGTAGGCACTCTAAGTACAAGAATTAAAAAATAAGATACATTCCCTGAGGAGAGACAAGATAAATACAATCTAAACATATACACAGAATAAATTCAGGGCATTTGGGAAGGGTGAAGGTATTAGCAGTGAGCTGGATCTTCATAATAATGCTATCTAATAGTCATATAGTGCTTTCAGCTTAAAAAAAAAACCAACACTTTACATATATTATCTAATTTGGTCCTCACAATTATCTTATGAGATTTCTACTTTTATTCATTTTGGAGATGAGGAAATTGAGGTTAATGGCAGTGAATTGCCTCAGGCTAGATTTGAACTCTGGTCCTTTTGCGAGTCTAGCTTTTGAAAGAAGGGATTTTATGAAATGAAGAGGAACTTAGGAAGCAGAGTCTGGTAGAAAGCATATTGAAACTAAAATCAGGAAACCTGGATCAGCAAGTTACTAACTATATGAACCTAGACAGGCTTCAGTTTCCTTGTCTGTAAAGGGGGCTGCTAGATGGCAGAGTCAATAGAGTACCAGGTCTGGGATCATGAAGCCTCCATCTTCCTGAGGTCAAATCTGGCTAGAGCTACTTAGTAGATGTGTGTAACCTGGGCAAGTCACTTAATCCTATTTGCCTCAGTATTCTCCTCTGTAAAATGAGCTGGAGAAGGAAGTGGCAAACTACTTGGATATCTTTGTCAAGAAAACCCCAAATAGGCTCATAGAGTCAGATGTGACTGAAATGACTGAATGGTAACATCAAAAAATGGGAATTATGATAATAATATTCTTACTGATCAATCGCACAGGTTTGTTGGGAGGAAAGCCTTTTATAAACCTAAATACACCATTATTCCCAGCTGATGGGTCATAGTATAACTTTCACAATATATTTCTTGATTTCATTTTAGCATGGAGGAAAAAACACCTGTCTCTAAGGTAACAATGCAAACAAAAACATACAAATGTACATAACTGCTACTTCCACTCACGTAACCACTGAAGAAGATAGTGAAATCTGTGATTTCATCAATGTGAGTACTCCCTCCACCACTCCAGGGGGAACCCCTCTACAATGCAAGATATTTTGGCAATGCTGAGTTGTGGCTGAAGAATTCACCCTGTGGTCAGACAGGTGATGAGCCATAACTCTGTAAGCATTTAAAAATCAGCACAAATTGATCTTGTACATGTGTAGCTAACAAATGTCTGAGAAATATCTAGACCTTCCAATTTTTAATAGCAGTGCTCTTCTTTCTGTATAAATATCCAAATATCTTGCATGGTAATGCAGAAAATATTTGAAAATGATGTGGTATGTGAGGACTGCCAAATGAAAATCAGCCCAAATCTTTTCCTACTTCATTTTCCTAAGTATCAGTAGTAATAGCTCATGCTTTGGTATCACTTTCTAGTTTAGAAAGCATTATCTTAACAAGGCCAGGATAATTTTCTAACTCAATTCAATGAACATTTATTAAGCACTCACTATTATACTCTGGGAAAGAAAAACTGAGGTTATTAAGTTAAATTTCCCTTGGAGAAAAAAGAAGAAATAGAGTAGAAAGACATACTTTCAGTCACAGGTTACGAAACCAATTATTATAACTTTTTTTGGGGGAAATATCACCCCATTATTCCTAACTATAAAATGTTTCTTCTAGGCACATTTTAAAAATTCACTTTGATTTTCTTTCTTAGTTTCTTGTGTGTTGACTTCTATTAATTAATATTCCTTGATTATTTCAATCTAATTAAATTCCATCTAGAAATCTTAGACAATAAAATAGTAAAATAATTGTTCATGAAAAGAGCTTTGAAATAGAGAATTCAGAGAAACATGGGAAGACTTCTTTGAATTAATGAAGAATAAAAGAATCATAACTGAGAAAACAATACATACAACAATATAAAGCAAATTATACTAAAAGGCAAGAGAATTCAGATTAATACAATACAATGATAAATCTCAATTCCAGAAGACAAATGATCTAAAAATATCTAGAAAGAGAGAAATATAGATATTGATCTATAATTATCTATCTACAGATATAGATGTATGTATCATCCTTCTTACCAAATACCAATGGTGATGTTGTTGCTCAGTTGCTACAATCCTGTTTGACTCTGTGACCTCATGTGGCATTTTCTTGACCATGATACTGGAGTGATTTGCCATTTTCTTTCCAACTCATCTTACAAATGAGGGAACTGAGGCAAACATAGTTAAGTGATTTACCCAGGATCATATACATCTAGTAAATGTTTAAGGCCAGATTTGAATTCAGGAAAATGAGTCTTCCTGACTCTAGGCCTATGACTCTATCCACTGTTCCACCAGGTTGCCTTAGCTGTCAACGATGGTTTTGACATGAGTTATATTTCCTTCAGCAAATTTCCCATAATTCACTTTGTCCTTTACACACATGTAAGAGATTAAACACTCTTGATAAGAATAACTTGCTCTGGTTTTTTAAATTCTTTTAGTTTTTAAACTCTTTTAGAGTTTACCCATGAAGAAGAGAAGAAAGTATTAAGAATCTTTCTGTTTATTCTCCAAGCCATCTTCATGTGGACACCCATGTAGATACATACCCAATCTCCCACTAAGGAACAAGAAAGCCAAACAGAATTGTCTTGGTGTAACATGCTTTAATAAATTGGATTTTCACACTGGTCTCAGATAACATGTTTTAAGGACTAAAGCACATAAAACTGGGCAATTCAAGGGTGTATCATACACAGCCTAGTCTTGCCACTCTGGCAAAATAGATAGGCAAACATATGACTATTATATTTGTTACTCTCAGCTTCTTTTTGGCTTCATCTCCCCTTCGCTCCACTATATCTCCCTTTCCAGGCACTGAGAAATGCCTTTGAGCTGTCTCCTTTACCTCTCCCTCCGTAAAAAAAAAAACTGTTGTAATGGTTCTTAAACTAAGTGTTCCTCTTATTCAACCTTTTCTCTAAATGTTAAATGAAAATGTAAAATGGAATTAAGAAAAGACTTGTTTTTTGTTTTTTGTTTTTGTTTTTGTTTTTTAAATAATATGAAGGGCTGGCTTCCTTGAAGTTAACATAAGGCAGCTTCCTAGTTTGCCAAAAAGAAAGATAATAATTCCTACTTTGGGCTGGTCCTTGTTATATAACCCAGAAAATAATATATTTTAGTAATTTAGAATCACAGGTCCATACATTTAAAGCTGGGAAAGACATTAGAAGCCATTTAGTTGAACTGCCACCTGAGGCCCAGAGAGATAGTCAGATGTTCAATATTACCCAAGTGGTAAGTGACAGAAATAAGGTTTTAACATGGGTCCCCTTTATCCAAATCCAATCTTCTTTCAAGAGACTATAAACTAGAGTATGTACACACACACACACACACACACACACACACACACACACACAGTCTAAAACTCTGAATTCTTCCTCTTGTAGGACTGGGTCAAAGATAGTTTCCTTTGGTTTCTGTGACCTAGATATTATAAAATCTACCCAAGAAAATCTGAAAACTACTCGTAACATTTCAAAACACTAATAAGGAAACAAAAAGCATAACCAGAACCAAAGTTTTCTAACTCTTAATTCTACCTCAATGTCAGTTTGTTCACATTATTCATTTTAGCACTTATATTCTAGGGATTGTGGGTAAATGTTAAGGATACAAAGAAAAATTAAAAGCAATTCTATTTTCAAGGGGCTTATGGTCTCATAGAAGAAACTCAAATCAGAACATACAAAATAATTACTTAGTAATGGTAAGGTAACCAGAAGGGGAATGGCATTTGCAACTGGAAAGATATTTGCCTTTTGGACAAAGTAGAACTTTAGTTGAGTTTTAACAGAATTCAAGGATTCAAGAGTTGGTGGCTGGGAGAAAAAAACATTTCAAGACCAAAAGATTTGAATCAGGGAGAGAGATTAAAAAAATTATAATAGTCCAGAGAAGAGATAAGGCCCTTAAATAAAGGGATAGTTGTGTGAGTGGAGAGAGAAATATGTGAAAATAAGAAATATAAGAAATATGGAGTGAATGAAATAGTAAAGTTAAGAATAACACTGAGGTTCTGAGCTAGGTAATTAGAAATATAATAATTTCCTCACAGTACCAGGAAAATTCAGAAGAAGGGAGGTTTAGGGAAAAGATAATGAATTTTGTTTTGGACATGATAAGTTTGAGATGTTTATGAGATATCCAGTTAGAAATAGCCAACAGTTAACTGATGATGTGGGAATGGAGTTCACGATACATAGATCTAAGAATTAACTGCATGGATATGATTGTTGAGCTCATGAAACCTAGTAAAATCATGGCATATAGAAAGGAAAGATAAAAGAGCCTATGACATACTGGAAAATCCCATTAAAACTTAGTGGGAATTATATGGATGAATATCTAGCAAAAGACTGAGAAGGAGAGAGAGAATGACAAGAGAAAACTAAGACATGAAAAACCCAGAGAGGAGAAAATACACAGAAGGTAGTCAACAGCATAAAATGATGTAAGACATCAAAAAATATGAGGAAGCCACTAGATTTGTCAATTAAGAGGTTACTGGTGTTTAGAAAAAAATGAAAAGAGAAGAATAGAGGTACTCCATCATTTGTCCTTCAGTTCACAGGAAAATGGCCTTTACTTCTCTTCAAGTACGACATGCCTATGAGTCTGTTATTGTAGCAGTGTAGAAGTAGATAGATACATATAAAGAGATGAACAGATAGCTAGGTAGATGGATGTACAGATGGATAGGTGGATAAACAGGTAGATAAATAAAGTCTTTATTAATCATTTAGTCTGTGCCTGGCACCAGCATCAAATACTGCTCATAAAAAAGAAAATTGGGCAGATTCTGCTTTCAAAAAAAAATGGAAATGAATAATAGAAAGATAAAAACTAATAAGGATAATGACAATGGTAGGTTTTTTCCACTGAAAAATAGCATATTATAGTGACTAAAGTACTATAATTAGAGCTAGCACATAATTAGCAGAGCTTACGGCCTGTCCTGGGGCATCATTGCTTATTCATAAGAAATAGTACCTAGTGCTTGTTAGAGAGGAAGTCACAATCAAGGTTATCCCCCAAATTAGATATTTTGGGGTGGGGGTATTTTCTATCTCGTTTGCTTAGTCACTTTCTTCAAATATTTATACCATACATCAAAGCTATCTTTGCTATTTCTTGCCGTGCTTCCACAGAACCCTTGACTTTCTGAGGAAACTATGGTAAAAAAAGTAGTGATCACACTATATAGTCTATCTTTACTGATTCCCAACAGATATATGCAGTAATGGAATATACAAAGCATGTGTCTTGGTAGGTTTATGGAAGTCAGAGAAAAGAAGAAGATTCCCATAGGAAAGTTGCAGTTCTTCTCAAGGGAATAAAGAAGCTCATAATTATGAGGAAGGTTATGGAGATTGCACAAGAGAAACAAACTCTAAAAATGAGAACAACTTCTAGTGATCAGCCAAAAATTTATCTAAGATGATGGTCAAATAACCCAAATGCTCGAAGAGTACATTCCTTCAACTAATTTACAATTAAATATGTGTCACATAAAGGTAATTGTAGGTTTAATAACTACACAAATGTCACAAGGCACAGCATAAAATTTCATAAGGGCTCAAAGTTGTCATTTATTCTCCTCCTCCTAATAAAAAAAATCTAACTTTTGGGAAATTTTCCAATGATGACAAATGAAATAGTAAACAATTAAAGAGAACAAATAAGCTACTAGGTCTTACTATTTTTTATGTCTTTGTAA
The DNA here is from genome assembly GCF_016432865.1 of Antechinus flavipes. NCBI lineage: Eukaryota > Metazoa > Chordata > Mammalia > Dasyuromorphia > Dasyuridae > Antechinus > Antechinus flavipes. Next base: position 409,912,556 of record NC_067401.1, on the reverse strand, counting down.
AATCATTTTTTGAAATATGTTTTCTGTCTCTGTCTCTGTCTCTATGTGTCTCTGTGTCAGTCTGTCTGGCTGTCTCTCTGTGTCTATCTCTTTATCTGGAGTACCTTGGACAGAAACAGAGAGGGGACACATTTTAGGGTAACCAAATATTTTGATCTTGACCTATAAAGCCACTCTGGCACAATATAGAGGAAATTCACTGGACATTATAGAAACCTTCAGTTTTTATTACCAGTCTGAAGAAATTCTTAAAATATAGCACTCAATTGAGACTTCATTCCTTGTTATTTTCTTGCAATTAGTAGAATTCAGTGCTGCCATTTTGAAAAGAATCACATTTTTCTTTTTCCTGCCCACTGAGGTGTCATCTTCTCCCACCTTTCTCCCTCTTTCCTTCTTCTTCCTCCTTCCTCCTCCTTCCTCTTTTCTCTCCCTTCCTTCCTCCCTCTTCCCTCCTCCTTTCTCCATTGTTTTCAGTTGTATATGACTCTTTGCCCCATTTTGAGTTTTCTTGACAAAGATACTGAAGTGATTTTTCATTTCTTTCTCCAGCTCATTTTCTAGATAAAGAAACTAAGGCAAAAACATTAAGTGACTTACCCAGGATCACAAAACTAATAAATGTCTGAGGCCAGAATTGAATTCAGTGAGATGAGTCTTCCTAAACTCCACATCTAACACTCTTTACACTGAGTCATTTAGCTGTCTATTGTGTACCTTAGTGGGTCAATTACTTTATCTGTAAGAATCCTCTTACAGCTTATAAAAGAAAGAAATACATTTAAATCTAGCACTCTAAGAATTCATGGTTGTTCAATTAATTCTAGATTAGAGCATAATTTTTCTGTCTTGGTATATTTGGAGTAACAGAAATCATATCAAATTAAAAAAGACAGTAATTTATTCAAATGCTACCTCCTCTATGAGGCCTTCCCTGATACACACACACACACACATCCTCCCCACTCTATATGAAGGGACATCAAAGAATCTTAGGGAGGCAGTGATATTTGTTAGAAATCCTTTACTCTGAATGTAAAAAGTCCTATGAAAGGATTCCATGTGGTTACCCACATCTAATAGCATTTCTGCTTTAAGAAACAGAAGTAGCTTAACCAGAAATAAAAAAGAAGGTTCTTGTTCAATAGACACTGAACACAGCAAGCTGTCAATCATATGTTCATTTGATTTCCTCTACCTTCCTGACACCGTTGCCTTTTTGTCCTTTCTCACATATTCACCCACTGCTGTCAATTCCCTAGACCCTGTCTCTCTTTCTTCTATTGTGGACTCTTCTCTTTGTGCAGTTTTTGAAATATTTGGCCACTATTTTCTTTCTCTTCTAACTAAATGCAGATGCCCAATTCCCCGTTCCCCCCACCTCAAAACACACACACACACACACACACACACACACACACACTCACACACTCACTCTTACCCATGGCAACAGCTACTTTTTGCCACCAAACACCAACTATTTTTCTGTTGCATCAATAACAGCATATAGAGGTTCTGATTTTACAGAGAAAGTAAGTTCTTTCTAATTTCTTTAGAAAATCTAAATTATTAAGAATAATTTCTATCTTATAGATATAGCATTAATACTAGAATAATACATTCAATTTCTATAAGTACATTATTTCTGATTTACATTAGACTAAGATCAATTCAAAAAGATTACTAGTCTAGTCAACAGATGGAAAACTCATAGGCTGGCTTTGGAAGCTGACAGGAAGAAGAAAGCTTACTTAATTTTACAGATGGTTCAATTTCAGCTCTTGAACAGTTCTTAAATAGTGATCCCATTGGGATCACCATTGACACCTGGGTCACTACCAGTTTAAGGCAGCAATAGCATTCCTTAGAAGGGCATTTTCTGGACAGAGATAGAGGCTTGAGGTTTAAGTTAATGAAACTAACACCTGTTAATTCTGAATGATACAGGAAAAGCCAAACATATTATTTTAGCAGTTGACCACATTTCCTGCTGCCTGGAAATTTTAGAGATGCTAAAGAAAACTAGGCATCAAGATGAATAATTTAGGAACCACAATGTCTTACTTACAAAAGAGGACCAAGCAATTTTTTATTCGCAATCAGGAGAGTATTGAATTCTTTCTTTCATTCAAATGAGTATTTATTAAGTATGAGCCCAGGACTGTGATAGACATTACAGAGAATACAAAGGAATATGTCTTATGAGTCCCAATTTCATGAAGAGAGAGACTTGGAGAACAAGTAAGATTTTATTCTCCTTTATTTTTAAAGATATATATGAAAAAAGAATTACATGATGAGTCTAAATAACTATAACAATTTAAGAGAAATGACAAATCAATTACATAATGCCTTGGGCCTTTTTATCTCCTCAGTTTTCAGTCTACTGTTTTTTTTTTAAAGGAGGAAAAAGAGGAGTATACATTTCACAGAACAAAAAATTAATTATCCCTTCCACATTGTGGGGATTAGGGGCACAGTCCTTGTGATCTAGCAAATCCTTTGTACCAGAGAATTATTATGGCACATATGAATTATCATGGCATTAAAAGAAAAAAATACATTGATATTACATAATACCATATATATGCGTGTATTGTGTGTGTATATATATATATATATATATATATATATATATATACATATTATATATATTATGCATTTCTGATTTTCTAAACTTTCAATACTACCTACTAGCCTTCACATATCACCTGCGGCTTCCACAAAATGTCTCTAAAATTCCCATTTAATTTCTTATGTCAACCTGCAATATATTGAAACTACAAAGGAGAAAGTCCCAGTGTGGAAGGGATAATTGTATCCTCATCTTGAACTCTCCAGTCAATCTCTACCATAATCAAGAGCTAGAGATAAGAAGTGCTATGCATTTATTTATGGAGTAGGAAGAGAAGAAAGAAGGCACTGTGAACTGGAATATTCATTGGAATATCCATGAAATAGAATATCCCATTTTAGAATGGGATTTTTAGAATCCCATACCAATATTAACCTCACTAAAAGGCTTTAAATATTTCAATAGGAAGCATACCTTTAAGAGGAAAGGGACATTGAAAATCAAAAATTACAGTATCAGGCAGGATTTGTTCCAATTGTTCCAAATGTGTCTGACTCTTCATGACCCCTTTTGCGGGTTTTTGTGGCAAAGATATTGAGTAGTTTGACATTTCCATTTCTAGCTCATTTTACAGATGAGAAAACACTTGTTTGAAACCAGATTTGAATCCAGGCCTACCCAACTCTAGGGCCTAGCACTCCATCCCCTATGCCACCTGGCAACCCTATGTCATAAGTAACAGAACTTAGATTACAAATGGAAGTCTTCTGACTCCAAATTCAGTATTCATTCCTCTGCACCATGCAGATATAGATATATCTTCTATATCTTCTTTATTTTTTGAGAAATATTCTTTATGATGAAGTGATCATTTCCAGTGATTCTTTAAGCAATATACCAATCCCAAGCTTCCTCAAATTTGACTGTCATAGGAGAAACTTGTTGTTCTGACATCATAAGGAAGGATGTGGTCACTTAAAAAAAAATTAGTACTGGATAATACTTCCCCTCAGTAAGAAATGTTATCATTTGAAGTTATATTTAGGACTCCTATTACATCCAAAGATCTGGTTCACTTTGTGACTTTAAGCAGAAAGAGCAGGGAGCAATGGGTAGAACAGGGGTTTGGGAGTTTAAAAAAATCCTACTCATGTTATACATGCCAGGCTGAAAACTTGTATATTTTTGCTAAAATTTAACCAGCATGGAAAATAATATTATACAAATGGTAATGAGAACACCAAACTAGAAACAGTAGGAATTCCATTTAACTTGAATCTCTTGGATTTAGAACTCTTTTCAACAATAAGGTGATCCAAGACAATTCTATTAGACTTGTGATAAAAAGTACCATCTGCATCCAGGGAAAGAACTTTGGAGAATGAATGTAAATCAAAGAATAGTATTTTCACCTTTTTTATTATTTGTTTGGGGTTTTTTTTGTTATGTTTTTTCCCCTTTTGATCAGCTTTTTCTTGTGCAATGTGATGAATATGGAAATATGTTTAAAAGAATTGCACGTTTAACCTATACCAGATTGCTTGCTGTCTTGGAGGAGAGAAAAAAGAAAGAGAGGAAGAAATATGGAACACAAGGTTTTGCAAAGGTGAATGTTTAAAACTTTTTTTACATGTATTTGGAAAAAAATAAAACAATACTAAAAATAAAATTTTAATATTTTTTTTAAATTACAACTTATATCTTTGCATATCTAAATTAATTCCAGATCTGAGAGATAAAAGACAGATACAAAGAAAAATGTCACAAGAAACTTGTTAAATACCAGAACAAAGCTCAAGAATTCTCTTTTCCTAAAGGTCTTTAAATATACAATTCTTGTCCAATATAGTTTTCAGTTTTATCTGAACATAATTATGGAGTCAGTGAAATACTATGATCGCTTGAATAAAAACGGCTACTAAATGGAGCTGTTGTTGTTGTTGTTATGACCATATTTTTATTTTTTTAATAACAGCATTTTATTTTCAAAAAACATGCAAAGATAGGTTTCAACATTCACCCTTGCAAAGCCTTGTGTTCCAAATTTATCTCCCTCCCTTCCTCCCCCCCTCTTCCTTTAGACAGCAAGTAATCCTATATGGTTTAAACATGTGCAATTCTTCTAAACATATTTTCACATTTTTTTATGCTGCATTGTGGAGGGCTGCAGATAGTGGGGAAATTCTGGGTAAGGTATAAGACCTAAGATATAAGACCCTTTAACCCAGAGGAAACCTGCTGACAATATCTGGTTTGGCTCCCTGTTTCCCTTTGGTGCCCACATCCCTTCCTGAGAAGTCAAAGAGAGCATGACCACCTGTGTTCTACTTGAAGCAAGGGATACTTACAGCTAGGTGCTTATAGTTGGCACATACTCAGTGTGATTGATGAGATAATGGTTCTTTAGTTTGCACATATTTAGTGTACTGTAATGATGTAATCATACTGAGGTATTTAAGAGCTGAGAAGACTGGAAATGAGACACACACTCTCCATCCTTGACCATCCTGCCTAGTTCACTAAGACCAAGGCTGGTCCCAAGATCCTCCAGAGAATTAGTCTGGACACTACATTTTGGTGCCCAAACAGGGACCTCCAGAAGGACACTACATTTTGGCGCCCAACATGAGACACTAAATGTGGGGCACTGAAAGAACACACTACAATGTGAGGCACTAAACGTGGGGCCGTAGACATGAGGCCCTACACTCAATAGCACGACTGATGCGATCTTAAGCTCAGTGGAAAAGTCCCTGTGATCTGGAAATAGGGTGAATACAAAAATAGACAAGCAGGAAAATTTGGTAAGAGCTAAACTAGTCACTTTTGTTTTTTAACTGAAATGGTGCAAACATTAAGAAAAGAGCCTCCCCCACCTTGAGGGAAGTATGTAGCATGCATAATTAGGTTAATAGAGAAACAAGGTTTGTTGGTAACTCAGAAGCAGACCACTGGACTCTTAAATATATTAGAGTGCATACCCTTCATGACTTCTCTGGAAGAGATGTGAACACCAAAGGGAGGTGATCAATCCCTCCCTGACTTCTCAGGAAGGGAGGTGGACACCAAAGGAAAATGGGGAGCCAAACCAGATATTGTCAGCAGGTTTCCTTTGGGCTAAAGGGTCTTATACCTTAACCAGAGTTCCCCCACTATCTGCCTCCAAAAAACGAGGGAAAAAAGCAGGCAAACAACAACAAAAAAAGGTGAAAACATTATTATTATTATTATTATTATTATTATTACTTTGATCCATATTCAGCCCCCATAGTCTTCTTCTTGGTTGCAGATGGTTCTCTCCATCACAAGTCTATTGGAATTAGCCTGAATCACCTCAATGTTGAAAAAAGCCAAATATGGCAATATTTTTAAAACAAGTCATGGAATAATTAATTGTTTTGTTGTTGTTCAATCATTTAAGTTATATCTGAACTCTTTATGACCGCATTTGAGATTTTCTTGGCTAAAATACTGGAATGGCTTTGTTATTACAGATGAGGCAACTGAGGTAAATAAGGTTAAGTGACTTGCCCAGAATCACATAACAAAGTTTCAAGTATCTGAGGTTGAATTTAAACTCAGGTTCTCCTACTTCCAGGGCATGCATTCTATTTATTGCACCATCTAACTGCCCTTTTTTGAGTTTGTTTTGTTTTTGCATGGCACTTAAGATTAAGGGAAACATCAGTATGCAAATTAACATGCACACTCAAAAACTGTTGATATGCTTTTCATTTCTGCTAGACTTTTTCCCTTTTTCTCTTTTATTCTTTGTTATAAGGAATGGTTCTCTCTAAAAAGGACTGCTATATTTAGAAACAAAGTTAATGTAAAATTAAAATTATTTCAACTACAAAAAAAAAAAAAAGTTGATGATAATATGGGTACTCTGAATCTTCCCTGGCGGTACAAATGGAATATCTGTAACAATGTTTTCTACTTGACTATATATAGAACCAAAAGAATAAATCACGTTAAGCTAGTGTTACAACTACAATATTAAGATAATATTTCTACTCCTATATTGCTTTCCTTCTGCAGTGCTGAGTGTTCTTCCTTTCATACTATAGGCATGAGCTCACAGGAGAAGTAGACATATTCTTTGGCTTTTCACTGCCATTTCATGAATTCCCTTGTGCTGCTATCTCTATCTATCTCTATCTATCAACAATCTCTCTTTTAGATTTACTCTTGTTAAACCACCCAATCCAGACTCAGTATGTAGTCACATACTGGGTTCTAGGTCCTATTTTCTCCCAACTAAGAAATATATAGCACCTAACTCCCAGTCTTCCTTTCTATTTCAACCTCTGTCCTTATGAATTTTGATTACCAATTCATCAACGTTTTCAGACTTGCACCATCATTCTATCTCTGACACTCAGAGAGATGATCACACACTTAATCTTCCACTTTTCACATATGTTCAGCCTCCATGACAGCCTCTGAAATTCCTTTCTGATCACAACCAGCCATTTTCTATCTATCCTTTTTCCCCTATTCTTCTCAAACTGATTCTCTGCCCTTTCTTGCTCTCTCTATATATGCTTTAATATAATATAGTATAGTATATATACTATATGATGTTATATAGACCATATATGTATATGTATGTTTATATATAGTATAGTATAGTATATTACTTCTGTCCTAACCTCACCCTCCTCCCTTCATCTATTGATTATCTAGTTAACCAGGTCACACATACACTGACTTTTACCCTGGAATTCCTTTTCCCTTTGTTCAGTTATCAGTGCTTAAATCCAAGTCTGGATTATCCTCACCACAGAAAATCATATACCAGGGCTGATGGGATCCATTAAATTTTATCTTATTTAATCTCTATTGGGACCTCCCCATCTTGATGCATGGTAATCATTTTGTTTCCTGAATGATTTTCTTACAGGTCTCTGTCCTGTCTTGAACTTTTTCTTCTCTCCTTTACTAACCTCTACCCCACCCTCTCAACAAAGGACATTTTTTCCTACTCTATTGAAAAACCAAGATTATTTGGTTTGAATGTCCTCTTTTCCCCTAACTTATATTTTAATGCCCCTTCATGTCCTCTCCTTTGCTCCAATCTTTGAAGATGTGATTCTTCTTTTTGCTAAGGCCAACTTCTGTATTTGTATCTTTGAAACCTTCTCCTCCCATCCTCCAGGACCTTGCCTTATCTACTTGCTCTTTCCAAAACTGCCAATGAAGATGTCCAATCCCTCCCATCTTTCAGAACAACAACCTTCATTTGAGCCTTTCATCTCCTCAAGCTATATTTTGTCTCACTCAGTCAATACTTCAAATTCCTAGATGACATATATATTTGTTAAATCTACTTTCCTGCCTCCCCACTGATTTTTCAACCCTTTATAATCTAGTCTCTCTCCTTATTAAAACTGCTTTCTCCAATGTTAACAATGATCCCTTGATTGCTAAATTTTATGACTATTTTTCAGTTCTCTTCTTTCGTGACCTGTGTTTAGCTTTTGGTACTGTGGGTCAACCCTTTCATTTGGAAATTTTATCTTTCCAGTCTTCCCTGACTGTTTTCTCCTGGTCTCCCATTTCTCTGACTGCTTCTTCTAAGTCACTTTTCCCAGAGTCTTTCTGATATTTAAAGCCCTTCATAATCTAGCCCTCTACTACCTTTCCAGTTTCCTTATACTTTATTTCCCTTTACAGTGACACTGGCCTCCTTTTTGTTTCATAATTAAAACTTTCTATCTCTTGGGTTTAAGCATATTTCTCTTGCTGCTCCCCACACCTGGAATGCACTCACTCTTCATCTTTATTTATTGCCTTCCGAAGCTTCTTTTAAATCCTTACTAAAATTCAATTTCCAGTCCAGGAAGCTACTTAACAATACCTCTTAATGCTAGTACCTTCCTTCTCTTAATTATGTATTTTTCTTGTCTATATTTTTTGTATAGATTTGGCAGGGTTTTGTCCCCCAATAAAATGTGAGCTCCTTAAAGGCAGGAATTGTCTTTTGATTCTTTTTGCATCCCCAGAATTTAAGACAGTGCCTGGCACATAGTAGGCACTTAATAAATATTTGACTGACTAGATCATCATTTATCTCCTATATCCTAACAAAAGTTCTGTTTAAGGCAGGACAGTTAGCCCCGTATAATAGGAAATGCATATTTAAACCAGGTCCTTGTACCTGGGTCCACAGCCTAGCTTTATCTTCTGTGCTCTTGGGCAAATCATTTGGCTTTCTGAGCTTCAGTTGCTCATCTGTAAAAATAAAGCAGTGGGCCTAATAGCCTCTAAATTTCAATCCAGTCTAAATCTGTGACTGATCACTATGGACCATGAATCCTCCATGACCTTCTTGGAACAAATACAGTAAACTTTAGTGTGCCAAGTCATTAAACAGAATTTCCATGATAGCAACCTACCATTACATGTCTTATTCTCCTAAAAAAAGTACCCCAAATATGTGTTATTCCTATAACCTAACAAAAAAATTAAACACTAATAACATTCTTCAGAAGCCTGATTTCCCAGAAAAAAATCTACTCAGAATTCAACCTTTCCTCTGTCTATGTTGAGTTTACAAAATGTAATTCCCAAGAGCATACTGTACCTTTTGTGTTGAGGGTAGGGAAAGAGGTTGGGATACATAGTAGAAGAATTCTGTGGATACTTGAAATGTTATTGTTGCTGTTTTCCCCAGTGAAATTACTGCTGTGTCTTAACTCTCTAACATGCTTTGTTAATATTTAGGCAATACCAAGTAACATCATGACAGCCCCCAGTCCCCTGGGTAATTAATGTCCTGTGGTGAATTTACCAGAGCACAGTGAGTTTGTGATCCTGTACCCCCAGATGGATGAGAGTTGCACAGGATGAGCAGGCAGGGATGGATTGCAATATGCATCATTATAGAGAGTAACCACATCAGTGAGAATCAGATCCCCTGGCATAATAGAGTGCTTTTGTCTACAGGGAGCTTTAAAAGAATGCTCAGGATGGTGAACTTGAGAAGGTTTCACTCATTAAAAATAAGCCCCTGCCAAGAACTGAGATAAATCAGCCTAAAACTAAAAAAAAAGTAAACAGAAGCTAAACTTGCTTTAGGCAAATGGGTGGCTTTGGGAAGGCATATATGCTTTTTGGGTCCAACCAGGTGGTTTAGTCCCCTGGAAGCAGTCATTAAGCACGTAATGCCCCACAATGCCTGAATGATCAGGAAGAGTGAATTCAGTTAATTCCCATGCAGACAGGCAGGCTCTGACCACATTGCCTTTTTCCCAGCTATCATTCTTCTGAAATGTAACAAGGTCCATTAAGCCAGGTAAGAAGATGAATGGCCAGAGATGATTATGCTGCCTTCTGCCTCCTATAAAAAAGTGCCAGTGAACAATAAAGGGAGCTGATGCCCTGTCAGGGAGATGTTTATGCAAATGCGAACATCACGATTATCTTTCTGCTTGTTCATGTGCGAGGCCATCATGAAACTTGAATGGACAAATGGCAACTGTTCACTAGAAGCAGAAGTAAAGGCTACTTCCCTAGCTAAAACTACATTCTGATGATGGAAATTGGAACTAAAGGATGCATACATGATTTAACTGTAGGAAAAAAATATAACAGCCTCCAAACCTCTCTCCTTTGAAAACAATAATTTCACTGGATGACAGTTATCACATGCTTCCTGATTATGGCATTGAGAGTTTTAAAATCATTTTAATCCTTAGAAGCATAATGTATTATTGTAAAATATATGTAAACAGCATCTTTCATCTGCTAATATAAAGATAGGCCAAATGGCCAAATGCCATTTCCTCTAGAAGTTTTCCCCTGATTCTCTCCTTTGTCAAAGAAGGTGATTAGGAAACAGAATAGCACTGTGGGCTTCTCATATGAAGTTATTATTGTCTATTTGTACCAGTTATCACTATAGGAATTGTGTGTTCCTGCTAAAATGTAAACTTCGTGGGGACAGGACTTGAGTTTTGTTTACTTTTCTGTCTCCCCCAGGGTGGTGGTGTGGGTTGTACACAGAAGACTGGCTCTAGAATTAGAAGACTAAGGTTCCTGTTTTACCCTTCTAGTACCTACCTGACGATTGTGACTGATATGTCATTTGCCCCTTCTAAGTCTCAGCCAACTCTGACAGACTATAAATATCTTAAATAAATATATCTAATCTAATAGCTAAATATAAATATAGCTTAGAATCAGCTTCTATGAAAGGGGGTTCTCAAACTAGTGGCTAATAATGTTCATATAGTACAGGGGTTGAACAAATGTTTATTTGAACAAATTTTCATATTCACATTTCAATATTTGTACCTCTTATAGTATTCCCTCTACTGAGGCAGATGCAACCTCTCAAAAAAAAATTAGAATCTCATTTAAATAACATTAACTCTTACACTGTTATTGAAACTCACGAAAGACCAGACTTTGGGATCTGTGTCATGAAAATAGAGGAAAAATTAAGAAAAGTCCTAAATAGTAATACTCTGGAAAGAAGTTAAAGGTTTCAGATAGCTGCTTAAGTGTGATTACATTGGGACACAGGGATAGGAAATAGACAAAACTAAAGCATTTATTTTTTTTTCTTCTTTGTTGTTGTTGTTGTTCAGGCAGTTGGGGTTAAGTGACTTGCCCAAGGTCACACAGCCAGGAAGTGTTAAGTGACTGAGGCCAGATCTGAACACTCAGGTCCTCCTGACTTCAGGACTGGTGCTCTATCCACTACACCAACTAGCTGCCCCTAAATCATTTATTTTCTTTTCCCAAGTTCATCTCTGAGGTCCATTATCACTGAGGGAGTAGCCACTAAAAATATCAGGGCTTTATCTGCCTCTGTCTTTCTAAAGAAGAAAACTAAAAGAATAGGAATATAGCAATAACCACCTTGGATAAAATAATAAGCATTTTTACCTAAGGAAAAAACTAAAGATTCAGAGATATAGGATATAAACAAAAGCAAACAAGGCCTCATGTGCCAGGCTAGCTTCATTTAGGATGCAAGTTCTTTGAATAAGAGACTCTTCCAAATAAACAAGGTTTAATCCTTTTAATCTTCACTTTGGTGAATTATTTTTTTAATGCCAAACTATGCTTTTGATGCTTTATAAGGAAGAATCAAAACTTGTTTTAGTTGAAATGTGTTTTATAGAAATATTTTAAAATATTGAATACTTAACTTGGTGAAGAGTTCTCTAAATATATAGGTGGAGCCCAACTTATATTTCTTTCCCATTGGACAGTTCCAATTAGACTATATCATGAGTTCTTCTTTCTTCCCTATTGAAGCTAAGAATTTCCCTTCCCTTTTGAGGGAAAAGAACTTCTCCATTCTCTCACCATGTCAAATTCTGCTGCAACCTGGCACACCCTTACATGCAATTTGACTCAAATTTCTATCTCTCCATTTCACTTTTACCCAGCATTTTTTGGTAACAAAAGGCAAAATCTGTTGGTGGCAATCAGAATGGAGAAGGCACAGGGGAGTGAAGGGGGAGGGGGAAGAGAAGAGGGGAGAGAAAATTTAACCTCTTACAGTGTACTTCAAAATTAAGGGCAGTAGTCAATCACCCCCTCTTAGGTTCTTTCTAGCTCAAAATCTATGATTCATGTGTGATAAAGGACAATACTTGTAAAAGGGAACCAAGACTTCTATTTTGGCTTGTGTTACATCAGTAAATTGGATCTCAAGGAACTACAGAGAAAGTCCTTTTCAAGGAAAATGGCAAAGGGTGCTGATGACTCAGTGGTAGAGCATTCTGGGATAGACAGGATCTGAAATTCCTGATACTGAGAGAAAGACCCAGAAAATTAAAAGACTTGCAGAAGAAAAGCAGGATTGAAACAGAGAGAAAGACTAGATCCTAAGTAATACCGCCTCCCCACCACAGCCCCTGGAATTCTGCCTGTTTTTTCATCCTTTACCCCTACTCTGGGCTTCGCAACTTGAGCCTTAGCGCTGGGGATCATACCTACAATCACCTATCAGGTCAGAGAGTAGAGAATTGTGGAAGAAGGAAGTCTATCTCAAATCAAGAGAGATGAATAGCTTTATAATACAATGTGTTATGTTGCTTTAAATATGTGGCACTATATCTCAGGCATACTTAATTGTCTCCTTATGTCACATCATATAGATGTCTTCCCTTACTATTTTCTCCTCTACTGGATCCCACATGAAGAGATGAGCCTTCTCCTTAGCAAAGCAATTCATATTCACTCTTGATCCCATTTCATCCTGTGCCCCTTTGATGATTCCTGACTGTTACTTTTAATCTGATTCTTGTCTACTGGCTGTTTCATAGCCATCTACATAAATACTCTTAAGGATGTCTTTCTTCATCCTTAACCTTCATTTCATCCAGGTTTTCTTTGCAAAGATACTGAAATGGTTTGCCATTTTCTTCTCTGAGGGAGATAAAATCAAAACAGTGACCAATTCTGAAAGAATTAAGTGCCTACTGTGTGTCAGGTTTTGTGCTAAATGCTTTTCAAATACCTTATAATAACTCTGAGAAATAGGTACTGTTATTATTCTTCATTTTATAATTGAGGAAACTGAGGCAGACAGAAGCTAAGGAATTTGTCATGGATCATATCATAGAGTGTCTGAAGCAGAAGTTGAACTTGGGCCTTTCTAAAACAATCAACCATGATTCTAGCAAACTGATAGTGAAGAATGACACCATACATATAGTATGAGACATATATTTGGGCATGGCCAGTGTGGGAATTTCTTTTCTTTGATTATGACTATTTGTTACAATTATTTTTGAATGTCTTTTGTGGAGGAATGAGGGAACACAAAGAAGAAAAAATGCTTGACAAATGAAAATAAAATATAACATTAAAATAATCTATAAAAATCTATAATTTAAGTCTAAAGTGAAAAATTTGGTGGTGTCAGTTATTTTTTTTATTTTGATTTTAATACCTTTGAACAAACAGACTAATTCTTAATGTATTTTTAAACATAATATTTTTGTAATGGTTCATTTCTGTGAAAAGACAGATAACTTCAAGTGTTAAAAAAAAAAAAGCCTTTAAGAAATAATTGCACTATACAACCACTATTCAATACCAAGATTTTGTATAAATGGAATTCCACACATTGTGAAGAAATTCATTCTTCAAATTTCCAATTTAAATAATCACTTAGAAAATAGAGAATAACCTTGTAAATAAAATGTCAGTACCTTTAAAAAAATCAGTTCAAATCCCACTTTCTGCAAGACGCCTTTCTGATTCCTGCTCTCCTTTCAGCAAATACCAGTGTCTTTCCTATAAGATTACCTCCAATTTACTCTGTAAATATACATAATGTATTAATTAAAATGTTAGCATCTAGAGGTCAGGCACCATGCTCTCACCTTTTTGTGAATCCTCTGCTAAAGCTAAGCCTAGTTCCTAGTTCATAGCCCTTGATAAATGCTTGTAGACTGACTTGAATTAAACAAGATGTGTTTAAAAAGCTTTCTCTATAAATACATTTTCACACAGTAATTTTGTATAATTGATTTTCAGTGAATGCTTCTGGTTTTTTTCTATTAAAAATTTCATTTTAGGTACAAGCCTATATTCAGACCAAAATTAAAATCACAGGTTTTCACAATGAGGAAGAAAAGGAAGAGGCATCTAAAATTCCGCTTGAATACATAGAAAGGTCTCTAAGAAGCCCATATTTTAAAAGTACTAAATTTCCAAAGCAAAACAAAGTCATCAAAACTGAGTAAATAATCTTCTTCTTCAAAAAAAAATTAAAGTTATTATAACATTAAATTGTATTCAGAGTTTGGTCTATTATATTTTAGGCACTGGAGTCATTTCTCTAACCCTCAGTTTTCTCATGTATAAAGTGGGAATAACAATAATTGTAACCATTAACACAACTCCATCTTTATTTAGTACTATGCATATGTAAGGTATTAATATGAATGAATTTTTAAAAATGTATTAAGAACTTATGGACCAAGCATTTTTCTGAGTTCTACAGCTATAAATAGAAAATCAAGACAGTCCCTGCTCTCAAGAAATTATTATTTTAATGAGGGAAGACAACACACAGAAGAATCCAATTGCTAAATGGATGACAAATCTCTGGACTCTTAGCAGACATCAGCAGATCAAATGCTAGAATAAGAAGACCTTAGCAATATATCAGAAAGTAAGACCTTGAGGAGCAGTAAGGTGCTACAATGTATAGAACACTAGGATTAGAATCAGGAAGACTCATCTCCCTGAGTTTAAATCTGGCTTCACATGTTGACCTGCTGTGTGAACCTGGGCAAGTCATTTAACTCTGTTTGCCTCAATTTTCTCATCTATAAAACGAGTTGGAGAAGGAAATGGCAAATCCCTACCAAGAAAATCCCAAATGGAATCACCAAGAGTTAGACACAACTGAAAATGACTGAAAAAGAAGGCCTACTCAACCTCTGGAGAGCAATGAAGAGTAAATGGTAAAACCTGGCCACCATTTTACCAGGAGGATTGAGGTAGCTGACTTTGTTCCATGGTCTGAGTGATCATTTCTCTGACTCACCACTATTGAAAAGTGAATTAGAGTTGAGTGGATTGGGTTGAAGATGGGGAGAACAGTATTTATAATAATAATAATGTTAATAACAGTGTTTATGATGATTATGATCATGATACATAGCACAATGAACATCAGAAGACCTGAGACTGAATTCTGATTCTTCCACTTAATATCTATGTGATCTTGGGCAAGTTATTTAATCCTTCTATGTCAGTTTCCTCAATTGTAAAAGGAGGGGATTAGACTTAAATGACCTTCCATTTATTCATAGTATAATATTCATTATATTATGAATAAAGGCAACCCCTAGGTTTAAGAGGGTTGAACTCTTTGAATTAATAGATTGTTTCCAATTTATAAATTCATTTCCCCACTGTCATAAATGACCATTAAGTTCTTAAGATAGTCTTCAAAAGTTTACTTAGCAAACAATGTAGCTCAAAGAGTACCAAGAATAGCCTTGACCCACTTTGAGCCCTAAAGAAGGTTGGGATATGGGGCCTGGGCAGAGGCCCAGGGAACTGAGCATCAGATTTGGGGAAGACATCTAGAAGCAGAGAAATAGCACTCTCTGTGTAAGAGTTACTGAGGGAAGCTGGTATCTGGTTAAAGACTGGAAGGAGCCTCAAGAAGCTCTTCAGAGTCTGTGGCAGTCTTGGGAGAGACCTCTGGCAACAGGGCTTAAGGGATTTGAGGAAAATGAGTCTTTGGGAATAAATGTTCCTGGAGAAGCCATTTTCAAGACTATAACAGATAGATGGTTCTTGAGGGAGCAGGGAGTGACCATTTTTTACATCTAGGTGTTTATAATCTGAAAGGTACTCGGATCCCAGATACAAAGAGTTTCTTCTAGTTGCTCAGAGCTCAAAAAATATACTTGCCTCAGTATATTTATTCTTCATTGTTCACATTTTTCTATTTGTTTAAAAATTGTGTCACAATTGGAATTTAATATGTTGGAAGGAAGGAAAGAGGGATAAAGAAAGAGAGGAAGAAGGGAGGAAAGAAGTAAAGGAAGAAGGAGGGAGAGAGGAAGGAAAAAAGGAAGGGGAGGAAAGAAGAAGGTAGGGAAAAAAGACAGGGAGGGAGAAAGGAGAGAAGGAGGAAGAAGGATGGAAGGCAGATGGAAGGAACACAGGAATAAGTAAAGAAAGGGAGGAAAGACGGAATGAAGAGAGGGAGAGAGAGGGAGGAAGAAAGGAAAGAAGGGAGTAATGAAAGAAGGAAGGGAGAGAGGGAGGAAGAAAGTAAAAGAGGAAAGAAACATTTATTAAACACCTATTATGTGCCAGGTCCTGTGCAAATATGATCTCATTTGATCTCTCAGCAATCTTGAAAGGTAAGTGCTATTATAATCTCCATTGCTTGAAAAAACTCGGGCAAAGAGAGATTAAGTAACCTGCCAAGGATCACACAATTAGTGTCAGAAGTCAAATTATAATTCAAGTCTTCCTGACTCCAGAAATTCTAACCAACATTCAATCCACTGAGCCTCCTTGCTGACTCATTTGGTGAATTTTGGAGCTATAATTATTCTAGTCTAAAATACAAGTTAGGGCAATCAGTACTGTAAGGTTTGTTTGTTTTTGTTTGTTTTTGTTTTGTAAACTGAACTAAAACTAAAAAACATTTCTTTTTTTTTTTTTTTAAAGCAAGGCAACTGATGTTAAGTGACTTGCCCAGGGACACATGGCTAGGAAGTGTTAAGTGTTTGAACTTCAACTCAGGTCCTCCTGACTCCAGGGCTAGTAGTGTATGTGCTGTGCCATTTAGCTGCCCTAACTTAGACAAAATGCATATATTTTCCTTTTTTTGCAGGTCTATGATTTCATCAATATAGAGAACTCCTAGAGAAAGATTCCTTCTACCAATAAGCTCTACAACTTCTCTGCAATTTATACTTTTATTACCTCTTAGGCATCAAGAGGTTAATGTATATGCCCCGAGTCACATAAAGCAAGCAGGCCTTCCTGCTTCAAAAACTAGCTTCCTAATCGCTATGTAATATTATCTCTCAATAGTTTTTTATCTGATAATGGATTTCTATTTTTGCAACTCTTAATGATAAAAATCTCAAGAACCATTCCATATTTTTTGTATTTCTGATCAGACCCTTTAACTTGGATTTCTTATAAATGAAAACAGGGAAGACCAGTATCTCAAAATTTATCAGGACCCTCAAAGGTCACCAGTCCAATCTAATCTATACTTACTCAAAAGTCAATTCACAATTATATACTTCCCATTGCCAACAAGGGGTATCTACTGGAAGACTTCTAATGATGAAGAATCCACTTATGCATAAAGAACCCTATTAAATTAAAAATTGGGGGATTTTTCATCTTTTAATGTCAAGGATCATTTGAACAATTTAGTGAAGCTCATGGATCCCTTCTTAAAATAAAGATTTTAAGACATAAAATGTATGGGATTCAATGACATTCAAAAAAAGAGAAAGGTTCTATTTGTCAAAAAATATTTGTACTAGATCTTTGTGTGGTAGCTAAGAATTGGAAATCTTCCATTGCAATCATATTGTTGGCTAAATAAGTTGTGATATATGATTGTAATGGAAAATTAATGTGCTATAAAAAATGACAAGCAGGATGATTTAAGAAAAACCTAAACACACTTACATGAACTGATACAAAGCAAAGTAAATAGAACCAGAAGAATATTGCACCCAGTAATAGCAGTATAATTTGATGATGAATTGTGAATGATTTTGTCTGAGATCATTGTATTGCTGAGAATAGCAATCTCATCATCCCAAAAGAAGGATACTATCTATCTCCAGAGAGGCAAAAAAATATTGATTGTACACAGCCTGAAACATGGTATTTGTTTCCTTTTTTCTTTTATTCCAGTCTTCTTGTACAAAATGACAAATATGGAAATGTTTTATATAATTGCATATGCTTGATATATATCTGATTGCTTACCATTTCAGGGAGAGGGAAGAAAAGAAGGAAGGGATAGAATTTAGAACTCAAATTTTTAAATTAAAAATGTTTAAAAATTGGGGAGGGGGAACTATAAAATTGCATGGGATTAAAAAGGAAAGCAATTAAAATATTAATAAATCAAATTCACAAATTCCAGATTAAGAACTCTTATTAAGTACGACTTTTTTAATTTATCAACATGGAGTCCAACTGCTATTAATTCTTCTATTAGAGTAAACTGGGACTTATTAATACCAAAAACAAACTCAACATTGTCTCCACGTCAAGCACTTGAAATATTAACTAGTTAATCCCCTAAACAAATCAGTAAATGAATATTATCACTAGTGTGAAAGGAAATGATTTATTTTGTCAGTCGCTGAAGTATTACAATTACACTATTTGTGTTCTATTGAAAATTATTTTATTTGCATTATAAACTGGGTAGGGAGTAAGAGAAAGTGGGATTCTTCAAGGTCCAGCTCTTAATTTCATATTCCCACCTCTTTTGACTTCAATAGGTATAATAATATATAGAGAGATAGTATTATCTTTAACTCTTCCCTAGGTGATACATAGTTGGTGGAGATATAAAGTAATCTAGCCATTCTGGAATACAATTTGGTTAGTGATATCCCCTTTTCAAGGGAGAAATTGAGAGTAGCAGATTGTTAGTCTGCAGTGAAAGTGCCAGATCTCAAACTATTCTATAAACACAAATCATCCAAGCTTCTTAGTAAAAAATAAGAAGGTCATTTAGTGGATCAGATTAAGTACCTATGATAAAGAAACAAATAAATATACTAGTAAAATTTTAATTAAAACAAAGACCCTAACTACTGAAGCCTTAACAAAAATTCCAGGAAGACTGGAAAACATTCTATTTGGCAGATCACCAAATGGATTCATGACTTAAAGACAAAAGATCAAATCATAAATTAAATGATCAAAAAATTTCCATTCAATCTATGAAAGAGGAATAGTTTGTGGTCAAAGTTTAGAGTGAATCACAGAAAATAAAATGAACATTTTTGATGACAAAAATTTTTGCATAGACAAACTCAATGCAGCTGCAATTAGAAGGAAAGCAGGATTTTTCGGTGGAAGAGACTTTGTAGAAAGCTTCTCTAATAAAGGATATTTAAGGAAATGATTAGAGTGTATAAACATAGAATCCATTCCCTAATTGATAAGTGGTCAAAGGATATGAACAGGTACTTTTCAAAGGAAGAAAAATTTTCTAAATCACTAATAATGAAAGAGAAGAGGGTTAATGCAACTCTGACGTTCCTCCTCATATTGATTCAACAGATTAACAAAATTAACAAAAAAATGAAAATGACAAATGTTGGAGGGGAAATCTTCAGGAAAACAGACACAATGATGAACTATTGGTGAAGCTTCGAACTGGTTCCATTATTCTAGGATGAAATTTGGAATTAAACCCTTAAAATTACTAAACTACGAACACCCTTTGATTCAGCAAATCTTACTATGAGGCCTAAACACCAAAGACATCAAAGGGAGAGGAAAAGGTCCATATAGACATAAAAATTCATAGTTTCTCTTTTGTGGTAGCAAAGAATTGGAAACTAAAGGGGATACTTATCAGTTGGGAAATGGCTGAACAATTATGGTAAAGAATGCAATTGGCTATTATTACTTAGAAATAGAAAGGTAGTTTCAGTGAACCTGAGAAGTCTTGCAAGAACTAAAAAAGAGTAAAAAAAAAAAAAAAAACATTTGTGATGAGCTATAATTCTAGAGATGATCAACCACAATTCCAGAGGACAATAATAAAGTGTGCTACACAAATCCTACCAGAAAAGTGATAGCTTCAAAAGATGCAGAAAAAGACATACATTTTTGGTCATGGACAACATGGACATTTGTTTCACTTGATTGCATATTTGTCATAAATGTCTGGTTTTCTTTCTTTCCTTTTTCAATTGATGGAGGAAGTTGGGAAAGAAAAGAAGGCTAGGGGTAGGATTCCCACACATATACACATATTAAAATATGAGAATAAAACAGAAGGAAGGCCATAAGGAATCACAGCTTTGGAAATTACTTGTTGAATTTATTATATATTTTAAAATAAAAGCAAGCTCCACAAAACAGAAATTTACATTTTCATGTGTAAGCTTCTCCTTCTGTTTCACATTGGATACAAAAATGTTCATTTTATTGGTATTTGTTAATTTTCAAATAAAAAGGAAAAAAAAGAAAAAAGAAAGTCTACAGAAAGGGCATCCTTGGAATTATGGCAACAACTCAGTTAATTTCTTATTTGAAAAATGAAAATCATAAAGCAAATATCTGCAAGGAGTGATCAGAGTGTTTCAATTTCCCCAGGAGAAATATATATATATATTTTTTAATTTAAGAGGAAAAGCAGAAATGACAGCCTAGTATAGTGATTAGAGCCCTCAACCAAGAGTCAGAAAGATTGGGCACTAATGCTGTCTTGGACATTAGTACTATCATGGGCAAGTCCCTTAATATCTCTGTCTCTGTCTTCATCTCTCTCTTTTTCTCTCTGTCTCCTTCTCTTTCTCACTCTCTCTGTTTCTCTCTGTCTCTATGACTCACGTTCCTCATTTTCATAACCTCTTAGGGAACAAAATATTCATAACATTCTTTATTTTAAAAAAGGATAGGACAAAAAAGGGGAATATTCAATCTTTAGAGAACAGACTGGTATTTGAAGGGATTGGGATATTATTGGACAGTAAGAAATCACCAACTCAGTTATAAACATTCATTAAGTATCTACTACATATGAAGCACTATATTAAATATTGGGGGTAAAAATGGAATTGTTTTGGAGGAAAGATAGATATGTAATGGGGGAAGGGAAAGAAGTAAGCATTTTTCCACCACATGTCAGACACTGCACTAAGAGCTTTCTTATAAATAGTATCTAATTTGTAAGAGCATTCTTATAAATATCTCATTTGATCCCTACAACAGTCCTGGGAGGTAGATGCTATTATTACCCTCGTTTTTCAGTTGAGGAAATTGAGACAAACTCTGTGCCCAGACTCAAGGAGCAAGTAAATGTTATTATTACCCTCGTTTTTCAGTTGAGGAAATTGAGACAAACTCTGTGCCCAGACTCAAGGAGCAAGTAAATGTCTGAGGCTGGATTTGAGTTCAGGTCTTCTTGACTCTAGACCTAATACACAAAACACTGTGCCAGCTAGCTGCCTCTATATAAATATATGCAGCATAAATATAAGAATCATAATAATGATGATAGCTAACATTTCTATAATTCTTTAAGATTTACAAATAACTCCACAAATATAATCTTCATAACTATGACAGGTTGGTGCTATTATCAATTTTGTTTTTCAGATAAGGAAACTGAGGCATCAGACATTAAGTGATTTGTCTAGTTAAAAAAAGATATATTTATTGAGCATGTACTCTATTGCGGGGATACAAAGATAAATATATAGACCAGTCTGCTCTGATGGAGCTAAAAGAATAAGATACAGAATGTGGTAAATACCATTTTTAAAAAAGGACACACTACCATCTGAATTTCTAAAGACAGAAAAAGTCCCCTAAGAAATAACAGTAGGTTGTACAAAGTGCTTTTTTTCAAAGCAGATTTAAAGTGACTACACTGTCTCATCTATCAACACTATCAAAATCCTAGAAAATCAAATTTATTATCCTTCCAATCTTCTGAGGCAGATAAAATATCATTTTCCAAGTACAGAAGAGATTTTGATCATTTAAGATCCTGTTACATTTTCTTTGAGACATTTTTATAAACTCCCTCAGCCAGTAGTTAGGAATTTTTAGCTCTCAGCTAATAGTTGTTTATATCCCTGGGTCTCCTGCTTTTTATAACATTCTCATTTGTTTGCTTTCATTATAAACTGCATATTTGAATTAATCTTCACCTACTTAATCATTTTAATCAAGATCAATTTTCATACATGTTCATCTTTTTATAAAGATTTGGCACTTGTGTCACTGTTGTTAATAAAGTTTGGTATCTGATTCTAACTCTAAGCTTATGTTTATGTTACCAAATATATATTCATGTTTGAGCAGTTTTCAGATTACTTGCTTAAATCCACATTATGCTTCCACATATGTTATTTGTGTGTGGGCTTTACCATTTCTAGGATATATTTCTATTTGTGGTAATCAGCTACAAAGAAGTAACCTTTATCAGATAAAAATTAGTGCTGAAAAATTTTGGATCTTTTCTCATTAAAAACCAAAAATCATCATTAAGCTTTTTTACTGACTTATTCTAAAGTCTCAAGGCTGGGCAAGTAACACTTTCAATCCAATCTCTAGATCAGAGGTTTTTGTAACATGGTGCCCTTCGGCAGCCCAGTGAAGCTTATGGTACTTTTTGTCTATAAAAAGTTTTTAAAATGTATAAAAGAAAATGCACAAGATTGTGAAGGAAATCAATCATATTAAAATAAAAAACTTATTTTTCCCCACCTGAGTTCATTCATTCCTTGAAATCTATCTATGGACCCCACTGAGAACCCTTGATACTAAATGAAATAGAAATCTACCTTTGACACTATTAGGGATTCTTTTTAAAAATGATGGCAAATTTTCTACCATTCCTGATCATGTCAAGTTTGGGATACTGCAAATCCAAAGCATTCCCTGAAGGCAAGGTTATATTCCATGGGAAGAACTCTCTTCTATTAAGCTGGAGACACTGAAACCCTTCAATTTTGTTAGGATTCTTCTTTAGATCTGGGAGAGGAATCCCATTGATTCCTTGAGGAGAGTAGTTGGAGGAATGTGATAGTGACTTGGTTGCTCTTATGAAATGCTATACCCAAAGCTGCATTTTAAGATATCTTTTTCTTATTTAAGATTTTTAAATGTTATCTGAAATTATTTTGTATTAGATAGAGTCACATGAAAGCATGGGGAGTTATATCAGTTTCAACATCTTTCTCCAAATTAGAAATAATTTAATTATAGATTAATGTTAAATTAAATAAAACTGTTTCTGGCAGATAGGTAACTAAAAAGACTATGTTGTAGTATTAAAAAAATTTTTTCAACGCTATCTACGTGACCCTATGCAAGTAATTTAACATCCCTTGGCATCATCCTCATCTCTAAAATGAAGGAGCCAAACAATGATCTCTAAGGTCTATTCTATAACTAAATCTATGATTTTATGAATATGCTTGACAGGGATACCATTGACGTGATGAGGAGACTTTAAATTTGAAGTTGAAGGAGAAGGGAGAAAAATGCCCAGATAAAGTTGGATTGTCAGAGAGTAGGGAAGTCAACAGGTGTGGTACAGAAAGGAGTACCACGGAGGTGCTTCCTTGTGAGATGAAAAGGGAAATCTTTCTGATAATGTCATCATTTAGAAGAGAAGAGAATTGAGAAGGAGATTCCATTCTAAATTTAATTTGAACCAAGAACAATTAGATGGTGATGCAGAAGTGATACTAATCTTAAGAGAAAGTGAGAAATTTTAATAGCAAAAAAAAGGAAATGCTGATTATACCAGACACTTTATGTCATCTGGAGCATGCTTGTTTCAGGAAGTGTCCAAGAAATTAAAAGAAAAAAATGGGATTTTATTTATGCCTAGAAACTCTATATGGATAATAGCTTAGGAAGGATAAGAGTTGCTAAAGAATCACCATCTAATCAGGAAAAAATCCAAGAGAAAGAAGAGGAAAAGATATCTAAAGAAACCAATGTGATGAAGGAGAAAGTTCACATTCAGATTTTCAAAGGATATTTTTTAGTTACTTTTAACAAAGCTTCATCAAGTGACTTTTACAAACGTGGTCCTCTACTACAGTCCTAATACTATGCCATATCTGAGAGGCAGTATGGTGTGGTGGAAAGAAACTTGGATTAGATTTTGGTTAAATTAAGGAATTTGAATGAATCTTGGCATCAAGTGTCATTCTTCAACTTATTTGATGTGCCACGGGGCTAATCATTTCATTTTCTTGGGGTTCAGTTTCTTCTTCTGTAAAATGGGAAAATAGGACTTGATAATTTCAAAGGACCATCTCAGATCTAAATCTATGCTCCTATGATCTGGGGAATGTTCTGAGTTTTCTTAAAGGTGTTGCCAGCAGAGCACAAGTCCTGGTAAGACTTTGACAATGTTTCCAATGGACTACCATCTGAGAAACAGCTGAGTTAAAACTGGAGAAACTTCCAGTTTAGCTCCGGTTACCCCAGAGTTGCATTACATTTAGGGGATTGGTTTTAAAGTTATTATTAAACCAAAACAAATCTTCATAATCAAAATTTCCTTCCCTTTTAAATTCCTAAAATCTCCTATATGGTAAAGTATACATTATTTTATAAGTAAAATAAAGCAACAAAATGGATCTGCATTTTGGGGACATAGGAAGTTTCTGAGTTCAAATCTGATCTCAGATACTTACTATCTGTACGATCCTGAGCATGTCACTTCACCCTGTGTGTCTCAGATGAAGAAACTGTTCAAAATGAACTAGAAAGGGAAATTGCAAACCATTCCCAATATCTTTGCCAAGAAAATTCCAATGGGAGGTCAAGAAGTCAGACACAAGTGAAAATGAGTGAACAAGAGAAAGTTTCATAGTAAAAAGTAGCATTTACTTGTAACTATAGTATCAAAAAGACAAAGCCTTTGAGGTTTCCCTGAGATTAGTGAAAAAAGATTATTACAAAAGGGCTTCATGAACTAAATCTGAAGGACTAAAAAAGTGTTATTTTTGTTGTTGTTCTCTATCCATTTTATCACCAGCTGCCGCAAAAAGAACATCAGCAATATTAATGATAGTTCACCCAAAAAATGAAGAAATAGTGTAAGGGTAAGGATCTGAGGACTCTTCCCATTCTGGGACCATAAGGCCTTTTCATTTGTTCTTTTCCATTCTAGATGAAAGGAATAGTCTCTGACCTTTAAGATTTCAAGGGTCAGGAGAATAATCCATAGGAATTGAGGAGTAAGATCCCAGGATATGTTCTAAAGCCAGTGCAGCATTAAAGCCCCAAAGAGGTATCCTCAGGAGTGATCTTCAGGATTCCAACCCAATGGAAAAACTCACTTAGTTATGATGCTGTATCGAGACACAAACTTCCATGGGACCCGTGTTATGTAAGAACTGAGGCTTTTGAGCCTCAAAAAGGCTGAGATCGCGTGGGGGAAAATGTGTCCCGGATATAATAGGGAGAAACATTTATGTTTGTTCTTGGTATCTTTGTAATAAATATTATTTTGTAAAAGCTACCCAATGTTAAGTACTTAAAAGGATGTGGAATATTTGTTACTGGCCCCCTAAAAATGGATTGGAAAAAAAATTGGGTGGTTTGAGCTAGTGGTAGTAGAGGAGAGACACTGCAATTCCTCAAAATGCTCCTCTAGAACCCTGAGAATAAATATAGCAGATCTGGCCAAAGGAGAGAGTACCTTTTTAATTGTTACATATTAGGGAAGAATGCCAGAAGACTGAAGATAATTTTCATAAAAGAAAGGGATGAAGAAGAAAATGGATTCTACAGACTCCAGATCAGCCAACTTGATATCAATCTCCACCAAAATGCTAGGCTGGCTTCTTAAGAACAAGTGCTTTTCAAGTTTTTTTAAAAGTAATAATACCTCAGAACTAGCATAGGTTCACTGAAAAAAAAAAAACAAGTCTTCAAAAACTCTTAACTTTTGTACATTTCTTTTTCCAGAAGAAAAAATTATTTTCAATTTTATTTATTTAAAACTTAAATGCAAAATAAGAAAAAATAAAATAGAAAATGAAAAAGACCCTCCAAAAAGAGGGAAAAAAAGAACACTGGCATATGCCCAACAGAACAGCAGGGAAGACTATACATTTCTTAAATAGGTAGACCAGAAGAATTTTTGCAGAGAACCTATATTAATTTCAACAAGATATTTCAGCAGATCTTTCATAATTTTCAGACAAGAGATAGATATGAACTATTTATGTTAAACATTAAATGTCTGAAGGAGTACTATAGGGCTGTCCATAGTTTTGTCCTGGTCAACATTTTTATCAGCTTGTACATGGGGTGCAAAGCTTGGATAAACAGGAAGTACAATAAGCAAATGATTCAAAATGACCTCAAATTGCTGAAATAATAGGGAGTTTTATTTGAAATAAGTAACACTGAAAAGCAGTTACTAAGAAAAATACAATTTTAAATTTTATTAGTATAAGTGTAAGGAGAAGATGTCTTTGCAAAGGCTGCCATTGTTTATCTTAAAACACAATGGATTATCTTCACCTTAAACCAGTTTTTAAGTGCTTAGAACAATAGCTGACACCTAGTAGATAAAAATGCTTATTCCCTGCTCCTCCTAAAGACTTTCCTCTTTCTATGGAAGTTACCAAGACCTTCCAGTCTTTTAGATTTACACCCTCATAGTCACACTTAAGTCTTCGGTGTCTCTCTCTCTCTCTCTACATATATATCCAACTCATTGCCACAACTTGTCAATTCTGTTTCTACCACATTTCACATATATTCTCTTTTACACACTTAAGTGGTTACAATCCTAACTCAAGCCATTTCCTCTTATCGGGATTATCGTAATAGTCAGCTAATTATACTCCTAGATTCTCTCCTCCTTACAATCCCAAAGCTGCCAAAAATGATCTTCTTAAAGTACAAGTCTGACTATTTCACTCCCCTGTTCTAAAACATTCATAGCTCACTATTGTCTATTGGATATGATACTTATTCCTCAACCTGGCATTTAAAAATCTTTTTCAGACAAACTGACCTATTTGTTATTCTCTGATCTATTTAGTATTCTTTTCCCCTGTTTTTACACAACAGATTTTTCTTTGAATCCTTCCATTCCTTCATGACTCAACTCAGAAGTCATCTTCTTTGTGATTACTTTTCTAATCTCTCCTTGTCCTTTCCCAAAAAATAACTCTAAATCTATATGTATATTACACATATTTTGTATGTCTATATACATACATATACATGTGAATACTTATATTCATAAAATAGTGACAGAATACATGTTCCTTGAGAGCAAGGACTATTTCATTTTTGTCTTTGTTGTTTTCATACCCATCCTCCCCAACCATAAATGCTGGCTGACTGATTGTATTCTCTGTATCCTCAAACTGTATTCTAATTATTTACCTCTTTAAATATTGAATCCCCAATAGATTATATGTTTAAAGTTAAGAAACTATTTTTTGTTATGCCTTTATATCTATGGCACCTGACACAATATTGTAGATGCTTATTGAATTGAGATGAACCCTACAGATGATGACTTTGAAAACACTGACTTCAGTTCTGTTCAGTTCACTTTAAGAGAAACATTGACAATTTAACAGGTGTCCAGAGGAGGGCAACAATCTATAGTGAGGATGGTGAAGGATTAATATATCTATCATATTAATTTAGATTGCATAATCCAGGAATATTTAGTCTGGAGAAGACTACACAGGACATTGTTGAATATCTGCTATCAGTGGGGGAAAATATGTTGATTAGACATTCTACCTAGATCCAGAAGACAGAACACAAACCAGTAAATAAAAGCAACATTTAAATGAATTGTACCTTGAAAAAGCTACTTTTAAAAAAAGAAATGAGCTATCTCACAAAGTAGTTAAATGTTCACCCCACGCCTCTTTGGATGTTATTAATTTGTTCCTACCTCCAAGGGAATGTTAGTCTAGATCAGGGTATCTCAAACTTTTTTCCACCCATGACCACTTTTGCTTGAAAAATATTTTAATGACCTTAGGTATATAGGTATATAAAATAGGTATGCAAATCAAAAATTCACTGATAATGAATCATAATTTCACAACCCCACATTCAGTTACAATACCCATTTGAACTCTATTGAAGAAGCTGAGTTCTAGTTGACTTCTATGGTATCTTTCAAGTCCAAGATTCCATAATTCTATTTTTTCTTCCATTGTAAAATGGAGACCAGTGAATTTGAATCCCAAATCAAGAAGATATAAAATAATTTTAGTGTTCTTGATTAAGATCTAGTCCTCTCCCACTTTCCAAAGAACCATTATTTACAACAAAAAAGAAAAAAAGGAGAACAATTTAGCAAAAACTAAACAACATTCAGAAGGAGTATTACATTATATGAAGTGTTCTATATCAAAATCCCTCCTTCCCACATCTGTTAAAAAAAAAAAAAGCAACAGAAGAGGTATCAAGTAAAGTCAAGAAGTTTACTATTAAGAACCTACTATGTACCAGGAACTGACAAGGGTTGATATTGAGGATAAGAAGAAAGGAAAAAGACAAAAAAAGTCCCTTCTTTTGAGAGTATCTCACAGTCTAATGGAGCAGACACCATGGAAACAACTATGTACAAATAGGATATATTCAAGATAATTTGGAAGTAATCTTAGAAGGAAGGCATTAACATGAAATAAAACAAGGAAAGGGGCTTTCTCATTTCTTTTCTTTGGTGATCAAGTTTTATTACAAGTTCACAGCATAATTAAATTTCAATTGCTTTGTTACTGTTCTTCCTATTTACATTCTTGTAATCATGGTATAGGTTGTTTTCCTGATTCTACTTATTTCACTTTGCATTAATCCACATAAGTTTTCCTATGCTTTTCTGTATTCATCAGATTCATCATTTCTCACAGCACAGTAATATTATATTACATTCTGGTGCCCACAACTCAGTCATTTCCCAGCTCATCAACCAGATACAAAGTTAGACCTATACCGAGGAAAAAGACACTGAGAAGGGGGGGAATGGACTCATATCTTGGGGAAACTATGCCCTGACTTGATTTAGTCCTCTTCAAGAAGGAAGTACAGCAATCAACCAACCAAGCCCTGACCTGGCTCCAATATCACCACTAAACCAACTAAGGGCTGAAAATTCTGTTTCTTTGAAAGGAAGGGAAGTGTATGTCTATCAGAGCTGCTCTAGCAAGGTATAAAAGCGACACTGATTAAACCTGCCAAGACTGTGTCTTCTCAGGCACATCACATAAACTTTGTCCATTGTTCCACTTCAAAGTTTCTTAAACTGTGGGTCGCAACCTCACATGGAATCACATAACTGAATGTGGGAGTCAAGAAAAAATTGGCAATCGTAAAAGGTATCAAAAATTCCACCAAGACTTAATTATTTATATAAAAATAAACAAGCACATCCATCTCACTAGAGTGCAGATTTGCTTTCGTCTTTAATAAAAGATAAAATCATATGTATACCAAAGAATTGTTTTAAGATAAATTTCTTTATGATTTCTTATTAGTAAATGTTTAATTTGTATACCTGTTTTATATACCTATCTATCTAGAATTGCGTAAAAATTTCTCAGGTGAAAAGGGGTCATGAGTGAAAAAAATTTAAAAGCCATATTCTACTTGACATGGGATGCATGACAATAAAACTATGTTGGCAAACTAAGCTATTCCCTAAGGAGAAGAATTCCCTCTTCTTAGTCCTAATACTGAAATTCTCACTGTTAGAAACATGAATAGGTTAAACAAAATAAAGACAAAAACATCTCATTTGACAATCCATTTTCCCAGAATTCCATTATCACCTTAGATTTCTTATATCTCACATCCCTCGATGTGAATATAGGAAAAGTTTGCTGAGGAAGGGAATTAAGGAACTATAAATACTAAATGGGGAGTGGCCCAGACCAAGGAAGGCAGATATAGAAAGATGGCCCTCTAAGCTCTCTAGACCAAGTGAATTAACAGAATAGATAGTTTAAAAAGAGAGGAAAAGAGAAGAAAACAGAGAGAAGAGAAGAGAAGAGAAGAGAAGAGAAGAGAAGAGAAGAGAAGAGAAGAGAAGAGAGAGAAGAGAAGAGAAGAGAAGAGAAGAGAAGAGAAGAGAGAAGAGAAGAGAAGAGAAGAGAAGAGAAGAGAAGAGAAGAGAAGAGAAGAGAAGAGAAGAGAAGAGAAGAGAAGAGAAGAGAAGAGAACTGCTAAAGAGCTGGAGTGTTTTTGGCCAAAGGAAGAAAAGAAAGGGGAAGAAAAGACTGAAGTCCCAGCTTTTTGACATAGTCTTATCAGTCACCCTGTAGAATCTCATTGGCATGATAGACCATTTTCCTGCCCTGGCACCAGATGCAGCATTGTAAATACTCTTCAAATTTCCCTCAAATCACTGCTTGCTCTTCCCTCCCACTCCCAACATCTGGGGACTCCCAGAGTAAAAAAACTTATATTGTATCTTTCCAAATAAAAATTTTAATGTCTTTTTCTGGACTGTATTCTTACACATTTGGAAAAGTATATTAATGACCCTACTTCTGTAACTTTAACCATCCCTCCTACCTCCACCATTCTCTCCCCTAAAGAAAAGAATACACAGTGATACACAATGCAAAGAACACTTTCCAAAGTTGGAATGACTTTTTCTTACTGGCAGGAACTTGCTTGTCTCTTATTAAATTGAATTTTCCATTTTCAAAAGAGAAAAATCTGCACTGAATTTAGAGTTGCTGAGCTCTGTGTGTGCGTGTGCATGTGTGTGTGCATGTGTGTGTGCGTGTGTGTGTGTTTAAATTTGGATTATCATCCAATTATTAATATTTTAGGTATTGTGGCCTACTTTTAACTCGTGTTTTTTAAAGTGTAGCAGATAGACTATCTCTTTGTCTTTCTCCCTTATTCTGCATAACAGACTTCAACCCTCCCCTCATTCTCAAGTTAAGTATTATTTATAATGAGAATATAATAATAAATGACAATACTATTGTGCTTATACCATGTCACATGTATCATATGTTTTTGAGTATTATTATTTATTTGTTTTAAATTTTTGTTTTTTATTTATTTTGCCAATTTTACTGGCAAAGAATTTAAATTTCCAAGCTGGAAAATGAAGCAAAAGCAGCATTCTGTCTATGTAATTATCATACAGCAACTTTTAAAATTAGATTTAGAAGAAAATGTTTCCATCAGCTTGGTTCAAATAGGGAAACTGTCACAAGGATGTTGCCCTTTACATCTTTAGATCATCCAATTTATGCCTTCCCAGAGTTTTCAATGGAGAAAAATTAAAGTCTTTTTTCTAGTCTATAGCAAATGAATCAGCACTGTCAGTCTCATAGTCTCCACAGTATTCATCATTCTCTCACTTTATGCAATTTAGCCCTCAACTGCTTCCATTGGTGAGTCATGGATTCTCTTTCTGTCTCTCTGTCTCTGCCTCTCTCTCTCTCTCTCTCTCTCTCTCTGTCTCTCTTTCTCTCTCTCTGTCTGTCTCTCTGTCTCTGTCTCTCTGTTTCTTTCTCTTTCTCTCTCTCTCTCTCTGTCTCTGCCCCCCCCCTCTCTCTCTGTCTCTGTCCTTCACTCCCTTTCTGTCTCTCTCTCTCCCTCTTTGTCTCTCTCTCTCTCTCATCTCTCTCTCTCTCTCTCTCTCTCTCTCTCTCTCTCTCTCTCTCTCTCTCTCTCTCTGTCTCTCCCTCTCCCCCCCCGTCTGTCTCTCTGTCTGTCTCTCTCTGTCTGTCTCCAGTATTTATCTCTGTCTCTGTCTCTCTCTCCCTTTCTATATCTCTCTCTATCTCTCTCTCTCCCTCTGTCCCTCTCTGTCTCTCTCTGTCTGTCTCTCTGTCTCTGTCTCTCTCTCTCTCTCTCCCTCTATCTCTCTCTGTCTCTCTCTCTGTCTCTCTCTCTCTCTCTCTCTCTCTCTCTCGTGTGTGTGTGTGTGTGTGTGTGTGTGTGTGTGTGTTGTGTGAGACACAAGAAATTTATTGAGACTGGCACAGGGATCCACTAGGAAGGAGCAGTGGGGAAGTGGCTGAATTCCATTCCATTTCTCTTGTCCTGTTTCTTCAGAAAATTCTCCTTTCATTAAGGCAAGAAGATTAAAAAGTAGGTATTGAGATGTCCTTAGTCTATCCAAGGATTGTTGGTTTTCCTTGAGAAATGTTCACCTAAAGGAGTAGTGGCTAAAGCTGGAATCCAATGAGTTAGGGAAGTCTCAGAGTAAGTAAGATCCCTCTACCAAGGGAGGTCCGCACTTTCTTTGCAATTTATAATCCTAGAGTCACCCAGAGCAGAAGTGTCAAATATGCAGTCCAAAGCTCCAGAACCACATTAAAATGTAATCAGGGACTATTTAACAAAATAAATTTAAAAATAGAGGCAACTAGATAGTGCAGTGGATAGAGCACCAGTCTTAAAGTCAGGAAGACCTGACTTCAAATATGACCTCAGACACCTAATACTTTCTAGCTGTGTGATCCTGGGCAAGTCACTTAACCCCAATTGCCTCAGCAAAAAAAGCAAATAAATAAATAGAAATACAACATTGTTTTTCAGTCGTTCAATCATACCTGCCTCTCTGTGACCATAGGCTCTATGGGTTTTCTTGGTTTATATATTGGAGTTGTTTCTTTTTTAAGTGTGTCCCCACTTTACAGATGAGAAACTGAGTAAAATCAGGGTTAAGTGACATATAGGGTCACACAAAAATACAACAGAAAATACAACAAATCAATAAATTTTAAATGTTACTATGTAATCTTCTATGTTAATATATGGCCAACATGATTGTTGTATAGGGTTTAGTAGACTGGGTTTCTATTTAAGTGTGACATAACTAATCAAGAGATTAAATGATTTGCTTAGAGTCACACAGCCAATGTGTCCAAAACAGGTCTTGAACCTGGGTTGTCCTGACTTGAAAACAGCTTTCTAACCATTATAATTTTTATACTACATTGCCATGTACATGAAACGGAATTAGGTCTAAATACTTCTTCACTGCAGCAGTTACCCTCCTTCTAAAGTGCTACTCATTCCAAATTTCCACTGGCTTCATCAGTATCTCATTATGCACAGAGACATAGCAAGAACAAAAAATAGCAAGTTGGAAATCAATACAGGATGTTCCAAAAGTCTTAATGTAGCTCTAAGCTTTAACAGCTTATATTTAATAATATTTAGTTTTATATATATATATATATGTATATATGTATAATGTGTGTATGTGTGTGTAATGAGGACAACTAGGTTGCACAGTGGATACAGTATTAGACCTGGAAGACTCATCTTCTTGATTTCAAAACTGATTTCAGACACTTCACCAGCTGTGGGTAACCACAGTCAAGTCACCTAACTCTATTTGCCTCAGTTTCTTCATCTGTAAAATGAGCTGGAAAAGACAATGGCTAACCACTTCAGTATTTCTGCAAAGAGAGCCCCAAACGGGGTCACAGACATTTGGACATGACTGAAATGACAGCAATAGTTAATAGTCTATTATCATGTTTATTTAATTATATTTAACAACATATGTTTGTTTCTCAGTGGAGCTGAGTTTTCTTATTTTTATTTCTTTTCCTCCTTCCCACTTCCACTCAGACTTGGGCATTTCCAAACTTCTGGACTAGCCAAATCTGGTAGTAGAGGCCATCTGCATGGAAGTTAGAACAAACCCCTCAAGTCTCTACGCACATACAAGTTCTAGGGAAATCACAGGAACCTAAATCGAGAGCTAAAGGGAATTTCCAAAGTCAGTTAGTACAAACCTTTAACTTTACAGATTAGGAAACTGAAGCCCAGAGAAACCAACATTGCCCAGCTAGTAAGAGAATGCTAGGATTTGGACCCAATTCCTTCTAATTCCAATCTCAGCTCATTCCACTCCTTCTGGTTCTCCAGATCCTACCTAGGTCCTCTATCAGATCTTAAAGTTCAGATTGGGCTAATTCTTTGGATCATAGCATCAAAGAGCCAGAGCTGGAATAGACTTGGAGGGCATCTGGTCTAACACCTTCATTTTACATAAAGACCTAGGGAAGGTAATGCTTTGCCCAGGTTTACAAAGGTAATAAGAAGCAGAGATAAGATATGAACTCAGAACCTATGACTTCAAGTAACTTTAATAATCTAGTGTTTGACAAACCCAGAGACCCCAGCTTTTGGGATAAGAATTCACTGTTTGACAAAAACTGCTGGGAAAACTGGAAATTAGTATGGCAGAAACTAGGCATTGAGCCACACTTAACACCATACAGCAAAATAAGGTCAAAATGGGCTCATGATCTAGTTATAAAGAATGAGATTATAAATAAATTAGAAGAATATAGGATAGTTTACCTCTCAGACCTGTGGAGGAAGAAGGAATTTGTGACCAAAGAGGAACTAGAGATCATTATTGATCACAAAATAGAAAATTTTGATTATCTCAAATTGAAAAGCTTTTGTACCACAAAAACTAATGCAGACAAGATTAGAAGGGAAACAATAAACTGGGAAAACATTTTTACAGTCAAAGATTCTGATAAAGGCCTCATTTCCAAAATATATAGAGAATTGACTCTAATTTATAAGAAATCAAGCCATTCTCCAATGATTTGATAAATGGTCAAAGGATATGAACAGACAATTCTCAGACGAAGAAATTAAAACTATTTGTAGCCATATGAAAATATGCTCCAAATCATTATTAATCAGAGAAATGCAAATTAAGACTACTCTGAGATACCACTACACACCTGTCAGACTGGCTAGAATGATAGGGAAAGACAATGCGGAATGTTGGAGGGGATGTGGGAAAACAGGGACACTGATACATAGTTGGTGGAATTGTGAACACATCCAGCCATTCTGGAGAGCAATTTGGAACTATGCTCAAAAAGTTATCAAACTGTGCATACCCTTTGATCCAGCAGTGTTACTCCTGGGCTTATATCCCAAAGAGATATTAAAGAGGGGAAAGGGACCTGTATGTGCCAAAATGTTAGCCCTGTTTGTAGTGGCTAGAAACTGGAAACTGAGTAGATGCCCATCAATTGGAGAATGGCTGAATAAATTGTGGTATATGAATATTATGGAATATTATTGTTCTGTAAGAAATGACCAGCAGGATGATTTCAGAAAGGCCTTGAGAGACTTACCCTAACTGAAGCTGAGTGAAACGAGCAGGGCCAGGAGATCATTATATACTTCAACAACAATACTATATGAGGATGTATTCTGATGGAAGTGACTCTCTTCAACAATGAGATGAACCAAATCAGTTCCATTTGTTCAATAATGAATAGAATGAGCTATACCCAGCAAAAGAACTCTGGGAAATGAGTGTGAACCATTACATAGCATTTCCAGTCCCTCTATTTTTGTCCGCCTGCATTTTTTATTTCCTTCACAGGTTAAGTGTACATTATTTCAAAGATCGATTCTTCTTGCGCAGCAAAATAACTATGGAGATATATATATATAGTATTTAACTTATATTTTAACATATTTAACATGTATTGGTCTATCTGCCATCTGGGGAAGGAAGTGGGGGAAGGAGGAGGAAAACTGGAACAAAAGGTTTTGCAATTGTCAATGCTGAAAAATTACCCATGCATATATCTTGTAAATAAAAGGCTATAATTTTTAAAAAAGAATATGGTACAAAAAAAAGAACCTATGACTTCAAAGGATTCAGACCTACTGTACTGTGGTACAGGGCTCATTTCCTGGTATTCTAAAAGCAAAAGCACCTTACTTTTTAAATAAAAGCTTCTTGAGGTCAGCAATTTTTTTTTTTTTTGGTCTTTTAGGAACAATGAATGCCTACTACAGAGAGATACTATGAAATCTCAAATAATAGCTAACTTTTTTTCCTTAATAGTATTCTAAAATAGTATTTTCCTTAATGGCATTTTATTTTTCCAAATACATACAAAGATAATTTTCAACATTCACCTTTGTAAAACCTTGTATTCCAAATT
This sequence comes from Antechinus flavipes, assembly GCF_016432865.1. Classification (NCBI taxonomy): domain Eukaryota; kingdom Metazoa; phylum Chordata; class Mammalia; order Dasyuromorphia; family Dasyuridae; genus Antechinus; species Antechinus flavipes. Next base: position 409,876,817 of record NC_067401.1, on the reverse strand, counting down.
TTTCTCCCTCTCTTCCTCCCTCTCTAAGATAGCAAGCAATCCAATATAGGTTAAACTTGTGCAATTTTTAAAGCAGATTTCCTTGTCATACGAATAACTAACATTTTATACTATCTTTATGTTTGCAAAAAAGTTTACAAATATTATATCACTTGAGCCTCACAACAACCCTGCATAGCAGGTGCTATTATTATCCCCCTTTTACAGATGGGGAAACTGAAGCAGACAGCAGTGAAGTAACTTGCTGCATGACTCAGGTAATACCTAGTATTTATATAATACTTTCATATTTGCAAAATGCTTTACAAATATTATTCCAACTATGCCCAAAGGGCTACTAAACATGCATATCCTTTGATCCAGCAGTGTCTCTGCTGGGCCTGTATCCCAAAGAAATCATAAAAAAGGGAAAAGAACCCACATGTGCAAAAATGTTTGTGGCAGACCTTTTTGTAGTGGCCAGAAACTGGAAACTGAGTGATTGCCCATCATTGGAGAATGGCTAAGTTATGGTATATGAAGGTTATAAAAATGATCAGCAGGATGATTTCAGAGAGAGTTGGAGAGACTTATAGGAACTGATGCTAAGTGAAGTGAGCAGAAGAACTAGGAGAACATTGTATACAACAATAACAAGATTATATGATAATCAATTCTGATGAACATGGCTCTTTTCAACAATGAGATGATTTCAGGCCAGTTCCAATGATCTTGTGATGGAGAAAGCCATCTGCATCCAGAGGGAGAACTGTGGGGGCTAAGTGAGGGATCACAACATAGTATTTTCACTTTTTTGTTGTTGTTTCATTGCATTTTGTTTTCTTTCTCATTTTTTCCCTTTTTAATCTGATTTTTCTTGTATAGGATGATAATTGTGGAAATATGTATGGAAGAATTGCACGTTTAACATAGATTACTTGCCATCTAGAAGAGGAGGTGTGGTGAAAGGAAGGAGGAAAAAAATTTGGAACACATGGTTTTTCAAGGATGAATGTTGAAAACTAATTATGTATATGTTTTGAAAATAAAACTTTAAAAATTATTATCCCATTTGATAATAACAATAGCTAACATTTATATAGGGCTCATTAGGTGTCAAGCACTATGCTATTTTTATGAATTTAGGCAAGTTAATATCCCCATCTTTAAAACTAATATAATAACTTGAAAACTTTTCCTATTAGGTTAACATGAGGAAATTGCTTTGTATTGTCATGAGTTATAAACATGAGTTAATTCATTTTTGTTGTTTTTCAGTCATTTTTCAGTCATGTATGACTTCATGACCCCATTTGGAGTTTTCTTGGCAAAGACACTGGAATGATTTGCCATTTCTTTTTCCAGCTCATTTTACAGATGAGGAAACTAAGACAAGTGGGGTTAAGTGACTTGCCCAGGGTCATACAGCTAGTAAATATCTGAGGTTATATTTGAACTCAGGAAGATGAGTCTTTTTGACTCTAGGTCTGACACTCCCACTGTATAACCTAAGAGTTAATTATTAATTTAATCATTCACATATTGAACTACCCCCTTAGATTATAAATTACTTAAAAACAAGGATCATGTAAATTTTTTTTCATCTTTTTATCTCCTGTACTTAAAATGTATTGATTGATCATTACATTCAACTGAATTGAACTTCAGTTGAAGAAATGGAGCCATTAGAAGTAAAATGACTTCTCTAAGATAAACATTAATTGATGGCAGAGCTAGGAACAGGTGCCAATTTTGAGGGTCAGTTTCTATCATCCCGTCTAGAAATTTTGTCGGATGCTTGGCAATTGGTGGCTGTTCTCCTCATGTAGGACTGATCTGCAACATTAATACATCAGCATTTTCTGGCCTTGGACTTGAATTATTCAAGAAAGACAGAGCTACTGATAATTTTATTTTCTTTCTATTTCATTTAAAAATACAGTGCCAACAAAAAAAGGAAATAAAACTATTACTAACACAGGAAAGTGATTTTTTAAAAGAAACTACCATATGGTTTTAAGCAGCTCCCAAAATAAAAAACCACGACTGTTGTTGCTTCTGACCTGGCCTCTGCAACATTTTTGCACTAGTGATTCTGCACAAAAGAAAATGCCATAAACTGACCACCGTGCACCATATAGCATGTCTTCTATTAAAGGGGCTCAGATGTGCTGATCCTAAAAAAAAATTAGTTTTGAAGACCCAGAAATTAAAATTGTCTTTGTAAGATTACTTTACTCTTAGGATTTGTTTCATGATGGTAACCCCAACGTTACAGAAAGTGACTTGGAAAAGATCAGTGAGGGACTAGAGGATCCCTCCTATTCCGAGAAATTGAAATGGAGAAACTGTACAAAAGTCTCTTAGAAAAGGAGAGAATAACAAAACTTCACTTTTTTAATTCCCCTTTTCACACAGGGATTTGAGAGAGACTATGACAGAATGAAGAACATCCATATGGAGAGCTCTTCATATTTTGACAAAAGTAATGTGTTCAGTAGAGGCAGCTGGGTGACTCAGTGGATAGAGAATTGGGCCTGGAGTCAGAAAGACCTCAGTCACTTATTAGCTGTGTGACTCTGGGTAAGCCAATTAACACTGTTTGCCTTAATCCACTGGAAAAGAAAATGGCAAACTCCTCCAGTATCTTTATCAAGAAAACCTCAAGGACAGTATTGGTGTGCTAAGGTGCACAGGTGCATAGGTGCAGGGTGTTAACCTACTTTAAATAAATAACAACTAACATTTAAGTGTTACCTTCCAATCCACAAAGCTTATTTCTATATTAGTTCATTTTATTATCTAAATAATCCCATACTGTGGATGAATAAACTAATGCTCAGAGATATTAAGTGTGCAGCCCAAGGTCACACAGCTAACAAGTAGCAAAACAATGAATTCTGCATTCTGTTCAGTAAACCACAGCTGCCTCCCTAAGAATAGCACATTTTTATGTTGCACTTTGAGGTTTACAGCATACTTTTCACACAATAGTATGTGTAGTAGATAGCACAAGTACCATTATCCCCATTTTATAAATTAGAAAATTGAGGGAAATGAAGGGCCTTGCCCAGGATCACATAGTTAGGAAATATCAGAGCAGAGACTTGAACCCAATACCTTCTGATTCTAAGATATAAACACTATATCTTTTTTCCACTAACAATTCTGGACTTGAAATAGCAATTATAACATCCTAGGCTTGAATTAAAATAGAACTAGATCCAAATCTGACATGGAATACTAACAGTATTACCTTGTTCTAGTCATTACTATCTGAATCTCACTTTCTCCTCTGTAGAATGGGAATAGGGATAAAGTGCTGAGCCTAGAGTTAGGAAGATTCCTCTTTCTGAGTTTGAGTCTGTCCTCGGATATTTTTTAGCTGTGTGACCCTGGGCAAGTGACCTTACCCCTGTTTGCCTCAGTTCTTCCTCTGTAAAATGAGCTGAAGAAGAAATGGCATATTTTACTTTAGTATCTTTGCTAAGAAAATCCAAAATGGTGTCAGCAAGAGTTGGACAGAACTGAAAAGTGAATGAAAATGTAAAATGCTACATAAATGTCAGCTATTATCCTATTCTAGTTATAGGTTCATCTAATCTTTCCTGAGATAGTCTATATATAATCGTGTCATATAGATTATATTATATAATAAATCTATATATTCTATAATAATAAATTATAATATAATTTTTCTAACAAATATTAACCTCTCTTCATTGTTTTGATCTATATCTGTGTTCTCCCCACTCCTGACAGTGTTATGATTGCTCTTATTCTTTTGTTTATATAAATAATTCACTCATGTTTTCCCCTTCTTATAAGCAATTGTAGGAAATTAGTGTTTCAAGAAAAGCCTATGTCTTGTCCTCTTGCTCCCCTTCTTTGATCTAAAAGCACACCATAACAGTGATTCTCTTTCTGTGGACTTACACATAGAAGGCTCTTAATAAACTGTTATTCAATTGGCTTCTGAACTAAAAAGAAAATCAACTATCTTGGTCCCTTATTAGATAGTGAACTCCTGGAGAAGCAGGCTTGTCTTTTGCCTCTTTTTGTATCCCCAGCTATTAGCAAAATATCTAGCGCATAGTAGGCACTTAAAAAGTATTTATTGACTGACTCTTAAAAGTGCTCTGGATTCACCTTATCCAAAGACTCTTAATAGTGCCGTGCTCTAAACTGAAGATGGGGAAAAAAACTAATTAAATGTTTTCCTTTTAAGAGATGTATAACTCCTTTTCTGAAAGACAGGGTAAAGTGTCAGAAGTAAGAATCGGTCACAATATAGGCTTCTCCTCCTTGAAAAAGGACTATGGTAAATTAGAGGGTTTTATGTTTGCTTTTCTGCTCCCAGTTGATAGATGACATTTCTGAGCCCAGAAATCTTAACTTCAGTCTTAATATGAAAACTTGTTTGCTTAAAACTTGGCATCTTTGGTGCTTCAGAGCGGGCTGACCCCTTTCTTTGAGGATGCTATAAGGAGGTTTCATCTACACTTAATACCGAGTAAGGAGAACGGAGTGGAGGGGTGACTTCTGTCAGACAGTTTCTGCTCAGTATCATTTTGATACTGTACCCAAATTTTGCCAGAACCAACTTCTCGTGTCCAGAGTTTACAAAATTCTCACAAAATACAGCTTCTCTTTAACTATAAACTTTTGCAACGGTTACAAAATAGGAGACTGTTCCTCGTCTGTTTTCCTTCTCTCTGGAGCAAGGAATCTTTCAAACCTGGGAAAGTAAAGCCATCACCTTTTTTTTTCTTCCTGAAGAAATAAACCAGTCGGCGCTAATAGGAAAACGAACCTCAACCCCACGTTATGGAGAAGGGAATCCTTGTTTTATCCTAAGATTTCCCAAGAACTTCTAGAAGGCGAAACGGTGATTCCCCGGCTCAGTCCCCGCCAAAGCAAGCCGGCTCGACCTGTCTCAGAGCCAGGACGCTTTGGGCATTTCCTGGGGACCAGAGAGATGACGCTCGGAGAAGATAGCAAGCCACCAGCTTTTAGAACAAGAACAGGGACAGGGGCAGGGGCAGTAACAGGGCAGGGGGCAAGGACACTCCGCTACCTCCCACCTGCGGCTCTCCTTGCAACTTTTCTCTCTTAAAATTGTCTCCGATCGCTACCTACAACATCTCCGTTTCTCTCTCACACACGTCTTCAGCGCAGGCTTCTATGATCCCGATAGGGGAATCCGAGAAAGACTTTAGATAACCTGGCTCCACCTGGGATCAGAGCCAATCTGAGATCCCCAGGGATCCTGATAATCCCTAAGGATCCCCAGGCAGGAAGAAATTTAAAAAAAAAAGTTGAGAGCTCCAGGTGGGGAGCTCCTGATGCCAGCTGGGGAGAGGGCTACGAGAGGCAGAGCCTCTTCCGTGAGTCTTGCACCAGCCTGCTGGGACTGGGACTGAACCCAGATGGGTAAGAAGCCGAAGGAGTCGACCGGGGACTCACCCTACAAAGCGCTGCCCATCAGGGGAAAGAGGCGCTTGGAGCGTACCTTGGATATAAGTGCATTTGCTCTCGTCCAGCTGACTGGAGGCTGCTCCGCCCATGGTGCTAAGGCTGCCGCTGCTGAGGCTGTTGCTTCTGGGCTGATTGCTGCTGGGACGGCCCCGGAGGCTGCTGAGGACGATCTCTCTCTACTCCGGACTCGCTGCTCCTTCCCAAGCTTTCACTCCACCCGAGGGCGGGACAGACGTCTAGCTCCCACTGGGCAAGCCGTTCCCCCTGGAGTCACCACCACACGCCAGCAGCAGCCAAGCAGCTGTAGTCTGGTGGCTTCTAGGTGTGTGGATGTCACCCAGGATTCGGCTTAAGAGTTTTCTCCCCTCGGTTTCTTCAATAAAAATGTAAACTTCCTCCAAGAGGCACCGCCTTCTCAGACGCCTCCTTCTGGTCCTCGCCCCCTGGCAGTGTGAGGCAGGCAGGCAAGGCGCTCTCGCTCTCTATCTCTGTCTGTCCGTCTGTGTCTGTCTGTCTATGTCTGTCTGTCTGTCTGTCTGTCTGTCTGTCTGTCTGTCTCTCTCTCTCTCTCTCTCTCAGCTTCAAGAATCTAGATAGTTTTTTCTCTGTCTCGGGCGCTTAACTATTTTTCTCCCTACTCAGCTCTTTGCCGCTCCACTCCAACGTGGTACTTCTTACATAGTCCAGAGCCTTTTTTTTTTCCTGCAAAGAAAGCAAAACTACAACTTTGAGAGAATTATGGGTTTCTCCATTCCTATATGAGATGAGGTGCAAGGTCCTGAAAGCATTTGTTTGCAAATAGGTATTCACTCCAGAAACCTGTACCATGCACAGCTCCTACCTTGTTTTCCTTTCGAAAAAGGAAAGGGAAGGAGAAGAGAAGAGAAGAGAAGAGAAGAGAAGAGAAGAGAAGAGAAGAGAAGAGAAGAGAAGAGAAGAGAAGAGAAGAGAAGAGAAGAGAAGAGAAGAGAAGAGAGAGAATTTATTGTAAGACAACTATGTACAAGGCACTGTGGGTTTTGACCAAAGGTTCATCTTAATTAATCTGTGTCCCGGGGAAATGGTGAAAATGACTCTATTCAAATAAATATTATTTACTTCCCCAAACTCTTAATTATTGTTGATGGATTCTTTGTTACTTCATACAATAATATTTTAATTTTTTTCCAATTACATATAGACAGCCTTCAACATGTAAGACTAGTCCTAGTAGATCTGTGGATTCTGAAAAGTAGAAAATCTTAGCAGAGATCTGTAAAGAATCTTACCTAGCAACATTATAGGCATATAGTAGCTACTTTAATCTTAGTTTCAATGTTTTCTTATTAATTTTTACTAATATCTTTTTAAATTAAAATACTCCTTCATGCCTCTTTCTTCTAGTCCATTCTTCACTCAGTTCATTCTTCTAAAAACTAAGGTCTGATTATATTACCTTCCTATTTGGCAAAATCCAATGGCTCCCTATTACCTCCAGGAATAAATATAGCATCCTCTCTTGACTTTTAAATCCTTTCATAATTTAACTGCCCCCTTCCTATCTTTCCAGTCTTCTTACATCTTAATCACCTCCACATAGTCTTCAATGCACTGACTCTGACTTCCTTGCTGCTATTCCTCCCACAGAATATTCTATCACTAACTGTATTTTCATTTATTGTCCTCCATGCCTGAAGTGTTCTCTCTCCCGCTACTCCTCCTCTCTCCTTCCTGTCTCTCCATCTCTTTCTCTCATCTTCCCTGCTTTCCTCAGCCCATCCTTTCCTCTTTCCCTTCCCTTCCTCTCTTGTTCCTCCCTTCCTTTCCCCTTTCTCTTTTTCTCCTTCCTTCTCTCCCCCACTTTTCTTCTTTCCTCTCTCTCTCTCTCTCTCTCTCTCTCTCTCTTCTCTCTCTCTCTCTCTTCTCTCTCTCTCTCTCTCTCTCTCTTCTCTCTGTGTGTGTGTGTATCTGTTTCCTCTTTTCTTCTCTCTGTTTCCTGGTTTCCTTAAAGTCTCAGCAAAAGACTCAGCCTGTGTAATAAACCTTTCCCAATATGTCTTAATCTTAGGACCTTCCCTCTGACTTACCCACAATTTATCTTTCATATATCTTGTCTACTCATAGTTGTTTGCATTTTGCCTACTCCATTAAACTGGGAACTCCTTGAAAGCAGGGACTTCCCCCCCCTTTTTTTTGCCTTTCTATCCCCAGTGCTCAGCACAGTATGTGGCACCATGGTGCCAGGAATTAAGGAATGCTGTGAGTAGTAGGCCAGTTGACTTATACAAAGAATTATTTAAAAAGAAGAATGGGAAGAAAGCAGACTAGCTAACACAGTAATTGAGTTAGGCAATCTAGCCAGTGTTTCACATTCATAGTCCTATACCCCTGCAAAGATAAGAGGAGGTGTGTTTTCTCATGTATCGTAACTTATTCAGCCATTCTCCATCTGATGGGCATCTACTAAAAAAAGGGCTGCTACAAACATTTTTGCTCATATGAGTCCTTTTCACTTTTTTATGGTCTCTTTGGGAAACAAGCCCAGTAGAGACAGTGCTGGATCAAGAAGTATGATGACACTGGCCTGAATATTAGTACACTATCCACTTGGGTTTTGTAATAACTTTCTGTTAGATCTTACTATACCTCTTCCACACTCTGTTGTAATGCTAACAGAATAATTTTCCTTATCCATACAGCTGCTCATGTCACCCCTCTGCTCACCACCCACCTTATTGTCAAAGATGAAAAAAAAATTAAAATAGCAGTTGTTTGAGGGATCCTGGAAGGATGAACACAATGATATATAATACCAGTGGAGTCGTGAATTGGTCTAATCATCCTAGAAAGAATTTTTGAACATTATGCCAAAATCATGGTGCATACTATTTGACCCATCAATACTACTACTGGGCATATGCCACCAAAGAGGTCAAACAAAAGGGAAACGGTCCATATGTATATAACCTCTTTTGTTATAACAAAAAAATTAGGAACAAAGTGAGTGCTCACCAACAGGGAGATGGATGGGAAAATGCAGTATGGCACAATAGAATATTATTGTGCCATAAGAAAAGACAAAGATAATAAATCCAGAGGAAATTGTAAAGACTTATAAGAACTGATGCAGAGTGAAATGAGGAGAATCAGAACAGAGGATAGACTGAAGATTTAGGATGAGGCATCTATAAACATTACAAGTGTATCAAATTGTTTTGCTTGCCTAAAAATATTTGTCACAAAGAAGGCTTCTATTAGAAAGAAGGGGAAGAGTTAAGAGAAATAAAATAAAAAATCAATAAAATATTTTTAAAATATATAGAAGAAAAAAGTTCAGAAAGGGATACAAACAGAAAAAACTTATTAACACAAAAATTCATAAATATGGGGCAGCTAGATGGTGCAGTGGATAGAGCACCAGCCCTGAAGTCAGGAGGACCTGAGTTCAAATCTGGTCTCAGACACTTAACACTTCCTAGCTGTGTGACCCTGAGCAAGTCACTTAACCTCAATTATCTCAGCCAAAAAAAATCATAAATACTTTCATGGAAAGAACCATCTACATTAAAATTACATTACTCTCTGTTAATTTCAAGTTAAATTTAATACACACTTTTAAAAAAGCCCAAACTTCATATTTACATTTTCATATGCAACATACTTTTGGCTCATTATATATTAAAATGTTTTTGTTATAATTGCTAATTTCATAATAATTTTTTATTATAGTCTTTTATTGACAAAACACATGCATGGGTAATTTTTCAACATTGACTCTTGCAAAAACTTCTGTTCCAATTTTTCCCCTCCTTCCCTCCACCCCCTCCCATAGATAGCAGGGAGTCCCATACATGTTAAATATGTTAAAGTATACGTTAAATACAATATATGTATACATGTTTGTACAGTTATCTTGTTGCACAAGAAAAATCGGATTTAGTAATAAGGTAAAAATAACCTGGGAAGAAAAACAAAAATTCAAGCAAACAATAACAGAAAGAGTATAAATGCTATGTTGTGGTCCACACTCATTTCCCAGTGTTCTTTCACTGGGTGTAGCTGGTTCTGTTCATTACTGATCAATTGGAACTGATTTGAATCCTCCCATTGTTAAAGAGAGCCATGTCCATCAGAATTGATCATCATGTAGTGTTGTTGTTGTTGAAGTATATAATGATCTCCTGGTTCTGCTCATTTCACTCAGCATCAGTTCATGTGAGTCTCTCCAAGCCTCTCTGTATTCATCCTGCTGGTCATTTCTTACAGAACAATAATATTCCATAACATTCATATACCACAATTTACCCAACCATTCTCCAATTGATGGGCATCCCTTCAATTTCCAGTTTCTGGCCACTACAAAAAGAGCTGCCACAAACATTTTGGCACATTCAGGTCCCTTTCCCTTCTTTAATATCTCTTTGGAATATAAGCCCAGTAGTAACACTTCTGGATCAAAGGGAATACACAGTTTGAAAATTTTTTGAGCATAGTTCCAATTTGCTCTCCAGAATGGTTGGATGTATTCACAATTACACCAACAATGCACTAGTGTCCCAGTTTTCCCACATCCTCTCCAACATTTACCATGATCTTTTCCTGTCATCTTAGCCATTCTGACAGGTATGTAGTGATATCTCAGATTTGTCTTAGTTTACATTTCTCTGATCAATAATGACTTGGAGCATCTTTTCATATGGCTAGAAATAGTTTCAATTCATTCAAAAATTGTTTGTTCATATCTTTTGACCATTTGTCAACTGGAGAATGGCTTGATTTCTTATAAATTAGAGTCAATTCTCTATATATTTTGGAAATGAGGCCTTTAACAGAACCTTTGACTGTAAAAATGTTTTCCCAGATTATTGTTTCCCTTCTAATCTTGTCTGCATTAGTTTTGTTGGTACAAAAACTTTTCAACTTGATATAATCAAAATTTTCTATTTTGTGATCAATAATGATCTCTAGTTCTTCTTTGGTCACAAATTCCTTCCTCCTCCATAGGTCTGAGAGGTAAACTATCCTATGTTATTCTAATTTATTTATAATCTCATTATTTATGCCTAAATCACGAACTCATTTTGATCTTATCTTGGTGTATAGGGCTAAGTGTGGGTCAATGCCTAGTTTCTGCCATACTAATTTCCAGTTTTCCCAGCAGTTTTTGTCAAATAATGAATTCTTATCCCAAAAGTTGGGGTCTTTGGATTTGTCAAACACTAGATTGCTATAGTTATTTTTGTCCTGTTAACCTAACTTATTCCACTGATCAACTAGTCTATTTCTTAGCCAATACCAAATGGTTTTGGTGACCACTGCTTTATAATATAATTTTAGATCAGGTACAACTAGGCTACCTTCATTTGATTTTTTTTTTCATTAGTTCCCTTGAAATCTTGACCTTTTGTTCTTCCTGATGAATTTTGTTGTTATTTTTTTCTAGGTCATTAAAATACTTTCTTGGGAGTCTGATTTTTATAGCACTAAATAAATAGATTAGTTTAGGTAGTATTGTCATCTTTATTATATTTGCTCGACCTATCCAAGAGCACTTAATATTTTTCCAATTGTTTAGATCTGACTTTATTTGTGTGGAAAGTGTTTTGTAGTTTTGCTCATATAGTTCCTGACTTACCTTTGACAGATAGATTCCCAAATATTTTATACTATTGGCAATTATTTTAAATGGAATTTCTCTTTGTATCTCTTGCTATTGGATTTTGTTAGTGCTATATAAAAATACTGAGGATTTATGTGGATTTCTTTTGTATCCTGCAACTTTGCTAAAGTTGTGGATTATTTCTAATAGCTTTTTAGTAGAATCTTCCATAATAATTTTTAAATCTTGAGTGAATTCCTATTTTTAATCAAATAATGTAAAAACACCTTTGCCAAGAAGGTAGACAATGCCTCCCATTTCTGGTACTATCCTACCCTCCCATACCTTATTCCTATCCTATCTAATTATCTCATATTATTCCTCTTCATATCCTCCATTCTCCAGTCAAACTGGATTACTCTCTGCTTCCCAAATACGTCCTTTGCACTATTCTCTTCACATCTTAAGTCACAATAGAATGTTTTCTCTCCTGTTCTTCACCTGATGGAGTCAAATGCAATATCCTCCACAAATTCTCCTTTAATACTCACTTATTCTGGATGATGACTCTTCAGGGATAAAGTTTCATCTCTGAATTCTTTTAAGTCATATTTAGCTGCTCAAAGATAAAGCTAGACATATATCTTTTTCATAGTCTTAGAGATGTTTTAGAATAATAATTTTTCCTCTTGGATCATACATAACACCTGGTTGTACAACTCTTTAATGCATTTACCATGTGATATTAATTATAGCTATCTAAGTTTTTGTTTCATCTCTCTATTAGGTTACAAATTCTAAGTATAAAACCATGTTTTAGCTACAGTATCTCCTTGAGCACTTAATACAGTACTCTTTATATAGTAAATATTTAATAAATATATATGAAATGAATAAATGACTGAAGATTGATCAATGATCTTATGACCTATCTGAGATGGGCACCTGCCTAAAGATAGTGAGATTAGCTAAGTGATAACTTGAGGTCTCAAACACTTCCAAAACATCTCTAAGACTATGAAAAAGATGTATGTCTAGCTTTATCTTTGAGCAGCTGTAAAGAATTCAGAGATGAAACTTTATCCCTGAACAGTCATCATCCAGAATAAGAAAAGCAACAACTCGTCACACTTGAACATGATATGTCAATAGCATTCTCATACCTGACAGTTCTCCAGATCATTTCCTCCTAAGATGAATTTTCTGAGTGATTACTCTCAATGGGAATGATAAGGCTAATTAGCTGCACATAGGACAAGAATGATTCAACTTCTGCTCAGCTATGAGATGCTGCCCCCAGTGCCCCAAGTGAGACAATTTCCATTTCAATCTGAAAAAGCCATAAAAACATTTAAATTCATTTAATAAATGGTGAAGTCAATTGGCACATAACGAATATTTTCAGACAAGAATGCCCTATAATTTAACTTATTAGACTGTTTGAATCATTTCTTAATACTCCATTCAACTGATAAATATGGTTAAGTGTATGCTCCAGGAAAACATTCTAGTAATGATATACCCTTTGTCTATTCACAGAGCAGTGATTCTTTTCATTATATTAATTGCTTTTCATGTACCTCAGAATGATCAATAGCTTCATTGTTATGGAAAAAAGTTAATTTGCTTTGCCTTCACAATTTTCTCAGCGATCAAAATCAGCTTTTTACTCCTTGGGGTTTCTTAGAGAAAAGAGGTCATTTTAACCTCTAGTTCCTTTGCAATGTTAAAAATGAATATAAGAAATTCAGCAGGTTGTGATGAAGAGAAGAGGTAGCCTTGGAAGAAGGATTGTTGTTTGTCCTTAGCTCTTGAAGAGGAACATCAGGGAGGTGATATACCATGACTTGCAAATGAATTGGATTGGAGGGAGGAAGACTGTGTAAATTCACCTAGCTCACTTTCCCTTCCAGAGCTAGATGGCTCCAGTGGCCAGATATAGATCAGGATGACTGGAGATGGTCAAGGATGCAGTGGGAAATCTTGACTTTTTTAAACTAAGATTTTCCCCAGGTCTTACATTGACTGAGGCAAGATTAAGGCTAGATAAGAAATGAGGCAAAGTACCTTTGCTCCAGCAGTGTTACTATTGAGTTTGCATCCCAAAGAGATCAGAAAAGAGGGAAAAGAACCCACCTGTACAAAACTGTTTGTAGCAGGTCTTTTGGTTGTGTCGAGGAATTGGAAAATGAATGGATGTCTATTAATTAAGGAATGGCTGAAAAAATTAGGATTGTTATTCCAAAAGAAATGATAAACAGACTGATTTCAGAAAAGCTTAAAAAGACTTACACGAACTGATGCTGAGTGAAATCAACCAGGAGAACACTGTATAAAGTAACAGCAAGATATGCCATGATCAACTATAATAGATTTAGTCTTCTCAGCCACATATTGATTCAAGACAATTCCAATAGACTTGGGTCAAAAATGCCATCTGCATTCAGAAAAAGTACTATGGAGACTGAATACAGATCAAATCATATTATTTTCACCTTTGGGGAGGTTTGCTTTTTCTTTCTTGTGGGTTTTCCCTTTTGTTCTGATTTCTATGACAAGTCCAGTCCCTATTCCCTAATATTCCTATAAGGTGACACTTTGATCCTCTTGATTTGGGAATTTGATTTTGCTCTTCTTTCCTGCTCCTGTCAAAGACAACACCATTTTTCCAATTGTCCATGCTCTTAACCTTAACTCCTGACTAATACTTAATCCACAGAGCCAATCCATTGTCAAATCTTGTAGTTTTCATTTTCGCAATATTTTTCTGTTTTTTCTTTTAAATAGTATTTATTCTTTCCAATTACACATACGATTTTTAACATTCCTTTTTAAAAATAAAATAAAATTTTGAGTTTCAAATTTTCTCCCTCTATCCCTCCCCTCCCACCTTTCTACAATGACAAATAATTTGATATAGCTTATATATAGCATCATTTTCCCTAAAGTTCTCCTTCTCTTCACTCACACAGCCACCCTTGACCTTATGCCTGTACTCTTATAATGACTTTCCTTTGAAAAAAATAAATAAGACATAAAATCTATGGATATTATGTCTTTTTATATCAGCTTAATGTCCCCTTCCATACCCATGTTCTTCTCCTCCCAGAATGCCACCCCTTATAGCATAGACTTTTTTAAAAAGAAAAAGAAGGAAAATAGAGGAAACTTCAGCAAAATGATCAATATATCAAAAAAATATAAAAATATATGCAATATTTCACACTCAAGGACCTCTGATCTCTTCAAAAGAGTGGAGAGATCTGCATGAAGAGATCTATCTTCTCTGTCTTCTTTGAAGCTAAACTTGCTCTTGATCACTTTAGATTGTTTTGGGGGTGTTGCTTGACGGGGTTTCTGTGCAATGATGCTAGAAGTCTCCTTCCAGCACATACTCCACCCAACTGCCTAAAAGATTTTCCCAAAACACAGGTCTGACCACATCATTCAATAGCCTTCCCCTACCTGCTGTTATTATTTTTTAGTCATGTCCAACTTTTCATGACTCACATTTGGAGCTTTCTTGGCAAAGATACTGGAATAATTTGACATTTCCTTCTCCAGTTCATTTTCCAGATGAGGAAATTGAGGCAAACAGAGTTAAGTGACTTGCTTATGGTCATATAGCTAGTGTCTGAGGCAACATCTGAACTCAGATCTTCTTAATCCAGCCCCAGCACTCTATTCCCTGAACTACCTAGCTGCCCCCTCCATAAACTTTAGTGGTTTACTACTGCCTCCAGCATCAAGCAATAGATCCTCAGCCATTCAAAATCATTCACATTTTGGATTGCTCCCTTCTTACCCCCATCTCAGTCTTCTTATGCTTTCCTTCTTTCCAAGTGCCCTTGGACTGGCTACATCCTGTTCTTCCTAGGCTCCTCTATCTATTCTCTCATTGATGCTTTCGGATTGGCTTTCTCCCATATTTGGAAGATTTCTTTCTTTACCTTTACCTCCTAGCTTCTAGCTTCCCAGGCTTCCTTCAGGACTCAACTCAACATTTTCTGGCAAGAGATCATTCACACTTCCTGTCCCTTAAGTGTCTTCCCTCCAAGATTATCTTCCATCCACTCTATAGACATCTTATATTTGCATGTAGTCTCAGGCTTAAATGTAAACTCCTTGTGGAGTTTTTTTTTTTCTTTCTTTCTTATCTTTGTATGCACAGAATTTAGCACAATGACTGGCAGCTTTCTAAACACCCTAATCACTTTTTTTTTTTTGAATGATTAAAGTGACTATTCATTAGAGTTCTTAAGAACAACTTAACTCTTTTTTTGATGTAACTGAGTGGTACAGTACTGGACCTAGCATCTGGAAGACCCGAATTCAAATCCAATCATTTGACTTCTTTTTGCCTCATTTTCCTCATAAGAATCAAATGAGATGATAATTGTCAAATGCTTAGCACAGTGCCTGAAATATAGTAAGCACTCCATATGTGCTAACACATTGTTATTTTCTAGAATAACAAAAAAAAAAATCCATATGATGTACAGTCAAAATAGAACAATGTTTTTGACAAAAGAGGGACATTAAAAAAAAAAAAAACAACCCAACCAAAATCTAGAAGATGGGTTTGATGTCAGTAAACCTTAACAAGTTATTAAGCATTCCCCTTTCCTTTTCTTTATGATTCTTCAATATATTCAGGAAGCATGTATTTCTGGAGTATGTCAGCCACACTATCTTTTTGCTTTTCATTCCTCCTGGATTAGTGCTTAATGAGTGGCAGACAAACGCTGAGAAATGACCATTTTTCTGTGAAAGAAGCTATTTTATTGATTGCAGCAGGCTCAGGCTTGTAATATTGCAGTTATTACTGCAGGACAGATGGAGTTTCATTTAATCTGCCTTGTTCTCGACAAGTGACTATCTACTCATACACATGTCAAATAGCATTTTCAAGATTTAAATGGTTTGGATACAAAGTATTCTGTCAACAAAAAAAATAATAGTTTTTAATAAAAAGTCACATTGGAATTTTTTTGAATGCTTTACAAAATATTTTCTTCACAAGTCTATGAGATACTGAACACGAGTACTATTCCCATTTCACAGATGGGCAAACTGAGGCACAGGAAGATAAATGACTTGTCTTTGGTCACACCTATAGGAATAGGCAGAATTGGGACTTCCACTCACACCTTTAAAGCATTAAACTTTTAACAGGAATTTAAAAATCTTAGCTCCCTTTCCTTGAACTCTTTTCCAAACTCTTATAGTCAATTAAAGCTCCTCAAACAGAAAACAAAGAGAAGGCAAAACTATTTAACTTTTATTTTTCTTTTTTCTTCCAAAGAGAATGATTTCTACATTGAGAAGGATAAGGGGCAAATGGTTGATAATTAACAGGAAGCTGGAAGTCAAGAAAAATGAGATAATGATTCAGTTCAATTTAATTAAATTTAATTCTATTTAATTTAAATTTAATTCAACAGACACTTGTTAAATTCCTACTGTAGACAAAAGTCATATATTTCTGTTTGTTCAGTTCTGAATTTTAGTGAATTATTTTCTTCATTTACTTTATACTGGTATATATTGGAGATGTGAAGATAGAAAAGGGAAACTGTGTTCTCAAGAAGTGTATATACTCATGTGTCATATGGTAAAAGGGCAAGTGGAAAAGGCATATTTCACATACATAAATAAATAAACTCAAAGTATTTTTTTGGAACTAGATTTGTGATTATATTGGGGAAGGGAACTCACACTAAGGAAACTCCCTCTTTTGATTCATTTGGATTTTTGTTCAGCAATTTAGTCTTTTTTTATAATAGTAACATCAGATTATACATGCTCTCTTTATATATACCCATAACAGAAATACAATTCTCAAGAATTCTTTTCTTTTTACCTTTTTATACTTTTCTTGAGTTCTATATGTGGAGGTCAAATTTTTTTGTTTAGCTCTGGTTTTTTCATCAGAAATAAATGGAATTCACTAGTTTCGTTGAATGTCCATTTTCTTCCCTGAAAGAAAATGCTCAGTTTAGCAGGGTTATTTATTCTTGGCTGCATTGCAAGTTCCTTCGCTTTTTGGGATATCAGATTCCAGGCCCTTCAATCCTTGAAAGTGGAAGCTGGTAGGTCCTGGGTAATCCTTATTGTGGCTCCCTGGTATTTGAATTGTTTCTTTCTGGATGCTTGCAATATTTTTGTCTTGGTCTAATAGTTATGAAATTTAGCCATGATATTCATTGGAGTTTTAGTTTTGGGGTCTCTTTCAGGAGGTATTCAGTGAATTATTTCAATGGTTATTTTACCTTCTGATTCTATGACATCCAGGCAGTTCTCTTAGATGATTTCCTGAAAAATAGTGTTTAGGCTCTTTTTTTCATGATGGTTTTCAGGGAGTCCAATAATACGTAGATTGTCTCTCCTAGATCTGTTTTCCAGGTTAGTTGTTTTCCCAAATAGGTATTTTACATTTTTTCTATCTTTTTCTTTTTTTTTTTTTTGGTTTTGCTTAATTCATTCTTGTTGTTGAATTGAGTCATATATTTGTTTATTCAGTTCTGAATTTTAGTGAATTATTTTCTTCATTTACTTTTTTTAAACTTCTTTTTGTATTTGTCCAACTGAATTTTTAAATGAGTTGTTTTGTTCTATGGATTTTTTTTTTCCATTTCACAAATTCTGTTTTTTAAGGAGTTATTTTCTTTTTCCATTTCACAAATTCTGTTTTTAAGGAGTTATTTTCTTTTTCTGTTTCACAAATACTGTTTTTCAGAGAATTGTCTTCTTTTTCCATTTTGTCAAATCTATCTTTTAATGAGTTATGTGCCTTTTCCAAACCCTCTTGCTAAGTTTTCATTTCCTTTCCCCATTTTTCTTCTAGTTCTCTTTTAAGATTCTTTTTAATTTCTTCTAGGAGAGCCTTGTGTGGCATCCAGGATATATATCACCTTTTGGGGCTTCATTTGGAGATAATCTTCTTTTAGTTTCCTTAGGATTTGAAATCTATTCTTCTCTTTCACCATAAAAACTGCCTATGGTCAGAGTCCTCTTTATTTTTTCATTCATTTTTTAAAAGTTAAGGTTTGCTCTTAGGGCAGGGGAGGTTTTCCAAGCTTCCTCCACAAGCGGCTGTGCTGGATCTATGTTGACTCACTTTCAGTGCTAGGTGGGAACAGCCAGGTCCCGTGGGATTCTGGCATTTCAGGGTTCACTCTTTACCTTTTGTGTTTGTGCTGGATGTTTTATAACTTCTCTGCTGATCTACTGGCATAGTCTGTACCACCCTGGGACTCTGCACTGTTTGTGCTGGTGTTTGTACTCAGCTGGTTGCGCTTGCTTCCTCCCTCCCATTTCCAATTAAAACAGATCTTTTCAGGCAATCTTCAAAACCATCTTCTGCTGGTAATTTGTTATACTCCCAATATTTGTGGATTCTGCCATCCAGAGCTAATTCAGAGACTGGATTTGGTAATTAGTCTGAGGGTTGTAGGAGAAGGTCAGAAAGAAAAGTATGTCCTCTCCACCATCTTGGCTCTGCCTCTGGAAGTCAGCAATTTAGTCTTAATTGCCTGGGAGCACTAAGAGGTTAAATAACTTGCTTAGGGTCCTAGGTCAATCTGAATCAAAGGCCAGACTTAAACCCATTCCTGCTGGCTTTGATGGTGTCTCTCTAGGTTACAGAGCCATTCAAATACAAGTATAAACAGAGCATATTTAAAGTAATTTAAAAAGGAATTTAAATATATTTATAGATTTGTCATTTTAATAAATTATAATTAATTCACAGTTATTTAATTTTAATTAAATAAGTGCTTAATTTCAAGATAAAAGATAATTTGCTGTTGTTTGTCCTTTATTCTTGAAGGGGACCAAAGACATCAAGGAGGATGATGTCTTGACTTCCCCTGGGTGCTATGTCTCTATTGTCCTATCTTTGCTGTGTATTTACACTGATTCTATGCTTCCCAAGCTGCTTTCTGCTGCCATTTGTGCCAGTGATTCTAATGCATCTTCCAGGGAGAAGATCAAGAATTTTCCTTAAGTGCTCCTCTGACCATGTCATCACCTTCCTATATCAACTCCATGTCTCTCTATTGCTTATAGAATAAAATATCAATTCCTCTCTTCAACTCCAAAAACCTTTCATTTTCATAGATAAATCACTCCATGGGAGCTGATGAGATCATGAAGAGAGAAAATAAAGAAAACAAGATGATCTAGCATAGAGCCTGGAAGTATGCCAGATAGGGAATCTAGCTATCCTCTATATGTTAAAGTCATCAAAGCTAGTCGCTTATTGACTGTTGGGAAATTTGCACTGACTTCTGTTTTCTTCACTCCATCTACATCTATAATCTCCATTATATGCAAACTAAATTAGAGTATAAATGTTTAGAGATGGGACCAAGAAAAGGGAGCTCAGATTTTTAAAATTTAAGGACATTTAATACTTTTAAAATATGTAGAATATTTAATATCTTAGAAGACCTGAATTCTTCTCCCAACCACATGATAGGTCAATGAGTAATAGCCACATATGTACCAGTTCTTTTGTCTCTCAGGGGTAGGTCCCAAAAAGTCTTCCATGTGGGTAACACTTTAGGTGATGGCAGCATGTGTTAAACCTCATTATACTCTACTATACCATTCAATAAACTGAATGACTATAAAGATGCATCTGTCTAGAAATTTGTCTCCCAAAGTTGTCCTGTTTCTTTCCCATAATTTTATCAAGAATTTTCTCAGTATATGTACATGTTATTTTCATCAATATTTCATAAAAATGATGAAATTGGCATATGGGTCAATGGTTGCTATTGCCCTCTAAATTGGCTTTAAAAATAAAAACACCTTCCATGATTTTTTTCTAGTCCTCCACTCTAAAGTATCTTGAAAATCAATTCCTTAATACTTACAAAATTGTGTCATCTCAATTTTTCTTTTGTATATTCTTTGTCTGATGTAGGCATTTTTCACCACTTAAATCGTTTGACTAAGTGTCATTTCTAATCTTCCATCGGGTACTGAAGTGTGAACATTCAAACACTGTCATACATAGTAAGCACTTAACAAATATTTGTGGAATGGAATTCTTTTGAAAAAAGTCGATTTATGTTGTAGTTTTAGTGTTAGTTTTAGTAACTGGTACTTTAAATGTTTTAAATCATTCATATATTTGAGAAACTTGCTCTTTATCGGGAGTTATGGGAACCATAGAAGAAATATAAATCAGTGTTTCTACCTTCAAGTTTCTAAATGCTATAAAAATGCAAAGGGATACAGGTTGCTGGGGGCTGGACCAATTGGGAAAAACTTGTTGGGAAAGAGAAGGAATTGGACCTTGAAATTCATCAATGTGTCAGTTTATCAACAACATCATGTAATTTCTTAAACAAAATTTTCTTTGTAGAAAGATCATTGGAGAAGGAATCAAAGCATCTAGGTTTTTTTCCCCCTTGGTTTGCTACTTACTATCTTACTACCTGATCTTAGGCAGATTACTTCAACTCTGTTTCTTTTTTTTTTTTTTTAATGATTCTCCTCCCCCCTATTACATGTAAAGACAATTTTTAACAGTTATTTAAAAATTCTCTCTCTCCCCTCCCTGAGAGAATAAGAAATTTGATATACATGCCTAAATTTCTTAATTTTTCATCTGTAAATGAGGGATATATAAAGTCCTTCCACCTCTAAATCCACAAATCCTTGGAGAAGGGGACATGACTTTTTTAATGAGAGACAGAGAGACAGAGGGAGACATAGAGACAAGCAGAGACAGAGAGAGAGTCAGAGAGAGACAGAGAGTGAGAGAGAGAACTATATCTTTAAAAAAAAAATAATCGGTTCTATACATTACTTTCAGAACTGCCCTGCTTATCTTCTGTGCACAGTGACTTCAAATAGTATTTAATAAATGCTAGTTGACTAACTGGTTGATGGTTTCTTTCTGAACTTCCTTCTGTTCTATACATTTTTTTAAAGTTACAATGACCTTATTTTTGGTGTATCACTACTGCTAACTCTCTCCTCCCCAGTAAAAATTGAGAGAAATAAATTTTTTTTTAAAAATAAAGTCAAGCAAAATGAATTCATACAGTGACCATGTTAAAAAATGTTTGTCTCTTTATCTTTTGTCCATCACCTCACTGTCAGGAAGTGAATAACATGCTTCATCATGGGTTCTCTGGAGACATAGTCATTGCATTGGTCAAACTTCAAAGTTTGTTTGTTTGGCTTTTTCCCTAACAGGTTGCCCTTGTATAAAATGTTCACCTGGCTCTACCCTCTTTGCTTTGTGTCAATTCATAGGATACAGGATTCTGCTCTAAAGTAGTCTCTTTTAGCATTTCTTACCACAAAATAATATTATATGTTCATATAACACAATTTGTTCAACTATTCCTTAGTTGTCTAAAAGGCCATCTAAGGCATCCTCTTAGATACAAGGTTTTTTATTTTCTTTCCCCCCACTTTTTAATCCCATCCCTTTGGGATCAGAAGTTTATTTTACTAGTGACTTTTAACTCCTCATTCCCTACTTCCACTCTCTCTTGTTTTGATGTTGAATTGGATGTATTTCTATATCAAATCCTATTTGTGTGTGTCTTTTGTCCATCTCAGATAAGAGTGAAGTTCCTCTATTTTCTATTCGCCATCCCTTCCTCCATGTTTGTATATTCATGTCTTGTATATCGAATACAAGAAATAGCAAGATCAATACCCCCCTTCTTTATCTTTCCATAGGAGAGAATTTCTTCTTTTAGTCTCCCTTATCTTTTCCCTCTTAAAATCTTCAGTACAAAATCAACTCCCTCTCAGGGTTTCTGCTTTTCTTATATAGTCTGAGTCCCAAAGCTCTTTGAAATGGTACTCTTTCTTTCTTAGCACAGATCAATATGCACTAATGTGTACCTGTGTTAGGGGCAGGCAAGTCTTTTTGGATTCTATAGTCAACTCAGACACTTCAGAGAGAGCATGAATGTTGTCAGTGCCATTTCAGGTTGCTAAAGGGAAAATTGGGAAGGGAATTGGGAAAGGGAAATTCTTCTGGGAAGAACCAATATGAAAGGAACTAGCAATCTCCATTATGTCTCTATTCCCAGCATGTTACCCTAGAGACTTTAGGATATTTTCCCTTTAGGTGAGATTTGGGACTGTCTCTTAGTTAAGCTCTCTTAACGAGAGAGTTCATTATGTTATCAAGTATATATTCTCAACTTTCTCTGATTTCTATTTTTCTATTGACTTGAAAAAAATTGGATTTCTTTGCTAATTATTGTGTATTTTCATTGTGAAACTGGTATTTTGTGAGAAAGGTGTCAGGCCCTGGATATAAATCTGAGTCCTCCTTTTTTACATTAATGAACAGGAATCAGAATTTAACTTAAACCTAAAAATCACTTCCTCTAGACTAATAGTGTTTAAGTTAGCAGATAGATATAATTTTAACCCAGTAACCACTATCTGTGAGGAAAGCAAAGTGGCCAAACTTTTGATCCCAAGCTCCTACTTCTCCTCCTGGCAGAAAATAGTCTTCCTTAGACAAGATGAGGAAGTGGGGGGTGGGGAGTGCAGAAGAGGCTAGAGATGTCTATTCTGCCAACCTTCAAATCATCAAATAACATCTCCACAACACATTTGAAGAATAGCCCTTATTACATTAATTTAATTTCCTCAATGCCTTTTAAAGGGATATGTTTTGAAGGGATTAATTTTTCTTCTCTATTAGAATGTTAACACAGCATCATTATACAGCTTCTTCCAATTACTTAAATCAATTTACCTTTTTAGGTTTTTCTAGAGTCATGTTCCTACTCAGCTCCTCTATTCCTCTCCCCAACTTCATAGGATCATACTTATTTTTGCAGGTACAGTAGATAAGAGTGTTGACCCTAGAATCAGGAAGACCTGTAGCTTCAGATACTTATAAATTGTGTGACCCTGGGCAAGTTACTTAATTCTGCCTTGGTCATGTCATCTGTAAAATT
Organism: Antechinus flavipes; assembly: GCF_016432865.1. Lineage (NCBI taxonomy): Eukaryota > Metazoa > Chordata > Mammalia > Dasyuromorphia > Dasyuridae > Antechinus > Antechinus flavipes. The sequence goes on along the minus strand of NC_067401.1, from coordinate 409,853,828 downwards.
AATTGGAGAAGGAAATAGCAAACCACTCCAGTAGATTTGCCAAGAAAATTCCAAATGCGGTCACGAAGAATCAGATAGGAGTGACACAATTAAATAACAACTTCAAAATCTCCTCTCAGGTATTTTAGATATTGCCAGGGCTGATGTTATGCTATCATTCCATGATATTTGAACGGCTTCTTTCTGGATGTTCAAATAATTTTCTTCTTTGACATGAGAGCTTTTGATTTTTGGCTATGTATTCCTGGGACTATTTGCTTTTGGCATTCCTTTTAGGAGGTGATCAGTGGACTCTTTTTGATTTTGCTTTGTCTTCTTCTCCTTAAGGTCAGTTTTTGGTTATGATTTCTTGAAATATAGCATCTAAGCTTTTTTTTAAAGCAAAGATTTTCAGTGAGTGGAAGAATTTTAAATTATCCCTTCACTTGTTTTTAAAGTCAATTTTTTAAAATAACAGATATCATGTTCTCTTCATTTTAAAAAAAATCTTTTGACTTTGTTCTAATATTTTGTATTATTTTATGGAGTAATGGGTTTTTATTTGTTCTTTTGTATTTTATAGAAGTCCACATATTGGGAAACATTTACCACTTTTTCTTCTAAGCTACCTATTCTTCCAATTTTTTCCCTAAGACTTTGATTTCACTTCTAAAAAATCTCTTGCATCATTTCCTTTAAGTATTCATGTAATTTTTGTGGAAAATCCGTGTTTCTCCTTGTATTTCTGCTTGTAGTTACTATAGAGTTCTATTTGCAATTACTTTGGATATTAGTCTTCATGGCTCCAGCTAATTCCCAGATTAGGGCTTTCTATTAGGATCAATTGCCGTCTGCTGCTGTAGTTTGGGTTGGGATGGTAGACTCTGCTTGATCTTATTCTGGGTCACTTGCATTCCTGCTCTGACCTTCACCTCCTGGGGTTAGAATCTCTTGGATCTTTGATATTTGTGGCATTAAATACTTCAGAACCCTATGTGTCAGGGCTATCCTGGTTTGAATTCAGCAGCACCATATTGGTCACCACCTACTCTTGGGGTTTCTAGCTCCCCTTTATTGTGGGGAGGGCAGAGCTTTACACTTGCTGTTTCAGGATGCAGAACTTTGCAGGTTACATATATACAGTTCTAGTCATGATGGTACTTGCTTTGCTAAAGATGCCCTTCTTCCTATTGCCCTGATTTTTGTGCCTTTCTGTGGTGGGAAAAGTTACTCTAATTTCTCCTTGGATTTCTTCATCATGATTCATTCTGGTGTGAACTCCAGAATTCAAGCAGCCTTCTTGGCAGGAAGGTCCTAGCAATCCTTTTTGTCTCCCAACATAAAACATTAATCCTAGAACATTCAAGTCAGAAGGAATCCTGAAGAATATTTCTCCAACCTCTTCATTTATAGATGAGGAAACTGAAATCCAGAGATCTTAATTGAATTGCTCAAGGTCACACAGAATGGTGAATCAGGCACTCAATTCTGACTTACAGGATTATAGATAGAATAGAACTTTGAAGGCCTTGAAGTCCACAAAAGTTAAATGGCTTGCCCAAGAATGGTTAGTCTTAAGGCATAGATCCAAACGACCAGAATAATAACTAGAACAGGGCAATCACAGTTTTATCTCAGGGCACTGGCATTTTAAGAACACTAATAGCACTTGTAATCTTTCAACATCTAGAATCAATGTAAAGTCTCATTAGTCAAATTAAATAGTTAAAATTATAAGTTACTAGATGATAGGTATTTCCTCTACACTTGTGAATTGTACCCCCTTCCTTGTTGAGCTCCTCCTTAACTTAGCTATATGGTCAAAGGTTCTGGCCAGTATACAAAGTCAGGATCTCTTGATTGAAAATCCAACACTATTTCCATTATATCTCAATAACTCTTACTCTAATGTTCTAATATTGATCTTATTATTGCAAGTTTTAACTAGGCTCTACATCTCTCCAAAGTTGCCTAATTATTATAATTATCTTACAGAATTATTCTCATAGAAGAGGTATATAGTTTTGAGTGTTGGGCTGTATACAAATTAAATAATATTATTATTATTATTAAATAAGTAGGAAGTCACATGATAAATAAATTCCTTTTCTTTACATATTATACTTCCTTGAGAATATAGCAACAAACATTCAATACTATAACTTCAAAGTTTACCCTCATAAAATGAAATATAAGAAAACTTAATTATAGCTTGAATGTGTATGTGAAGAGAAAGAAAATTTAAATTTTATAAAATAATTTACATATACTTAAGTCTAATAATGTGAAACAGTTGATACTGCTATTATTATTGACAAATTTTACAGATGAGACAACTGAGACTTCCCTAAAATGACTACACTAAGACCACATACCTAGTCAGTATCAGTGGTAATATTTGAACTAAGCCTCCTTAGCTCCATGTGCAGCATCCTATTTTCTATAGTAAGCTGCTTTTGGGAATCGAATCCCAAGCACTTTTATAAATACTTGCAATAGTTTATAATTAAGTACAAAACCAATGGATCTAACTGAAATTGCCCAATCACATTTAGATGAGCAGATATCAATCTTAACAATGTAAATAAAGAAAATGGGCCAACACAGTTATTCTTACTAAAAACTGAAGCTCTCTTCATCACCATAAATGAACTGATTTTACAGCCATACAGTAGTCAGCCAAATAGATTTCTAGCATGGTGCTAGGACTTCAAGAGAGCCACCTACTGGATAACCATTAATACTCATAGAGCATACATACTCTCTCCGGGTATTAAGGAAATTCATTCAAGTAGAACTAATGCACACCCAGATCAGTTTATCACTCCTATTGGTGTTATTCAGGTAGTCTTCACAAACAACAATATCTAAGACCCCTTTGCTCAACAAAGAATATATATAATATATATATATTATCATATATAATATAATATAATATAAGGGAGCCAGAAGTGAATTATTGTCTTGGTGATATTAGTAATGAGCACTGAGCCAGGACTGAAATCAGGGGGATCTTGATTCAAATCCTTCTCTGATATATTACTTGATGTATGATCATGGGAAAATCAGTAAATTTCTCTCTAAGTCTCATGCAGCTCTATGAGATTCTAAAATGAAGAGCATCACATATTCTTGATATATTGGTAATAAAAATTCTCAGATAATCTGAAGAATAAAAAGAATAGCATTACCCTTCCCCTTCATTGGCTAATTTACATTTTTAAAAATTTTATTGATGACTCTTATTTTCCTATCCAAGGTCTTTCCAGATGTTACCACTGTTACCACCTGCACATATCATACATCAAATGAACCCTCCCTAGTAACAAAGAATAACAGTAAAGTAAATCTAACTGACACAGTAGCAACTCCCTTAGCAGTAAATGATATATTACCAACCCACAATCCTGCACCTCTTAACAGAGACAGGAGGAGATGTGTTTCAACATTTGTTCTCCTTGGCCAAGATGGGTCTTTAAAATTAATCTGATTTCAACTGTCAGGACCATAAGGCTTAAATGGGGAACCATCAGCTTGGAAACAGAGTCTGGTAAAACTGATAGATGTTGTCTAGTCTGACCCCCTCCTTTAAAAGAGGTAGAAACAAAAGTCCAGAAAAGTTGGAACCCAATCTAGGGTCAACTCGTCTTAACCGAGAATGATACATTATCTAAATACAGTTTTGTCATATAATCATTTCTTGAAATATTATCTAATTATTTTATGTCTTAGTTTTAATAACTCATTTTCCTACAATTGATCAGCATAGCTCTTCAAAGTGAAGAGTCAACTTTTAAAAATTGGCCAGTCTTTCAAGGTTCTGAATATTTAAAAAAAATATTTTTCAAATATTCAAAAAAATTTTTTTCAAATTTCTTCCCTTCTCCTTTCCCTCCTCTTTCCACCACTGAGAAATCAGAGAAAACAAACTCCTTGTTATAAACACATACAGTCAAGCAAAAAAAAATTCCCACATTGGCTATGTCTGTTTCTACACACACACACACACACACACACACACACATTTCTATCTATACTTTTGAGTCAATCACAACTTCATCATGAGCCCTATGGAATTATGACTGGCCAAAACTGACCAAGATTTTTTCAAAGTTTTTTTTTTTTTTTTTTTTTAATAATACTGCTGTAACTAAATAAAATGTTCACCTGGTTCTGCTCACTCCATTTTGTTTAGCTGATATAAGTCTTTCTATGTTTTTTCCGAAGCCATCCCTTTCCTCATTTCTTACAAAATAAGAACCAATAGACTTGGTTCTTTTCAACAATGAGGTGATTCATGCCAAATGTGATGGAGACTTGTGATGGAGTGAGCCATTTGCATCTAGAAAGAGGACCGTGGGGACTGAATGCCAATCACAACATAGTATTTTTACCTTTTTTGTTGCCATTTGCTTACTTTTTTCTTCCTCATTTTTTCCTTTTTGTTCTGATTTTTCTTGTGCAGCATGATAAATATGAAAATATGTTTAGAAGAATTGCACATGTTTAATCTATATTGGATTACTTGGTGTCTAGGAGAGGAGCGTGGAGGGGAGGGAGAAATTTTTGGAACACAACATTTTGCAAGGATGAATATTGAAAACTACCTTTGGATATATTTTGAATAAAAGATTATTATTAAGAAAAAATTTAAGTAATAAAAGACAAGTTATTATCTATTGTTTTTATAGGAAGGAAAACCAATTTACCCAGATCAAGAATAAATCATAAATGATGAAAGGGAAATAAATGATTAAAAATTTAAAAAGAAAGAAAAAAGTAGTCTAATCCAAATACATTGAAATTTCTTCAATTAGAGGTTCATTATGATGGAAGTAAGTTTGATTAGAATGCTTGTTAATAATGATTATAAACTTTCTCTCTAGTTTCATTTGGTATCTTCCTAAAGATGTGAGCTTACATCTTCTTAAAGATGTTACTGGTGAACTTCTGTGTTCCAGTAAAAGGAAGTCTTCAGTGCATTAGAGCCCTGTGTGTAACAGCACCATATGAAGTCTTGTAACTGAATGTGGGGCGTGCAGAATTATGACTTTTTAATCAGTAAATATTTGATTTGTGTATCTATTTTATATCTCTACATACTCACGGTCACATAAAAATTTCTTGAGGCAAAAGGCTCATAAGGGGAAAAGTTTAAGAAGTCTTATTTTAGACTCCTGAATATATAAAGGGAAAAGGCCACTGAGAAATAAAGAGGGCAAGCAATAAAAGTAAATAAGGTAAGAGAACAAAACCAAAATGTGACTAATTTACCTTCTTTTTCCACCACAACCAGTTGTTTCATCTGCTTCTGACTGCTTCCTGTTATTTTTTTTAATTCTTTTTTAAATCTGTTTGTAACTTCCCTTACCTATTCCAAGTTTAGCTACTTCGATTTAGATCTTGTTTGGTCTCTATTCCTTCCTGCTTCCTTGGGTCTGGGTTTAGATTCTCCTCTGTAATCAGTGAATTTTCTTTTGTTGATGTATATATAATTTATTGACATCACGTGCCTCATTCTGGTCTGGGAGTAGCAGCTGCTGGCAGAGTTATTCAATTCAATTAGACTTTGGTAATATAAAGACAAAAATGAAAACATCTATCTTCAAAAAGCTTATAATTTACCGAGGGGAATAGAGCAGATATACAAGATAACAAATGAAATACATTTTTGTGATTGTTCAATCAATGATTCTTCATGATCCCATTTTGAGTTTTCTTAGAAAGATATTGCCATGTCCTCCAGCTCATTTTACAAGTGAGGAAGCTGAGGCAAACAGTGTTATGTGATTTGCCTAGAATCATACATCTAATAATAAGTGCCAGGAATTTGAACTCAGGTGTTCCTATCTCTAGTCTGGGCCTTCACTTTGCCATTAACTGCAGTGGAGGTAGATATAGATATAAATAAAATATATACAATTATGTAGAAGAAAAGTAATCTCAGTAAGAAGGAATGGGAGGAAAGATCTTGTAAAAAGTGAAATCTGAGCAGAGTATAGAAAGAAATCAGGAAAGCCAGGTTCTCAGGAAAGCATTCCAAACATGGCCAACTGACCAATGAGAATGCCTGGAGTGAGAAGATGGGTGGGTCCATCTGGATCTTAGAGTACAGTTACTCTTCCACATCCATGGGGTTTCAATATATCCTAAGTCAGTATAAGAAGCCAAGCAGAAATTATAAGGGACTTTTGTAGAAGCCACAGTCAACATGCAAAGACCTGCAGATAACACAGAAAAAGATTAGAAACTCAAAAATGTATAAAATATATGTATGCATTATATAATAACAATATATTTTATCTTTTAATATTGTAAACACCCCTTAAAAGTAAAAGAAAAAATTCAGACTTCTTCTCTGGTTTGAAGGTGGAGCCAAAATAAATTTACACAGATTTTTCAGATTGAAGGGATGCTATGCCCATAACTCCAGCAATGTAAAAGGAATAACTATACTTGGAAAGGAGTGTAAAGTGCAAAGAGACTGGAAAAGTAAGAACCTAAGTTGTAAAGTCAACAGAAGATTTCATATTTTATCCTTCATGTAAGAGGGAGCCACTGATTTTCTTGAATAGGAAACTGATATGGTCAAGCTTGTGCTTTAGAAAGATCATTTTAATAACTGAGTAGTAAATGCATTTAAATGAATTAAAAAGGCTAGAAGTAGGAGAACAACAGAAGGTTATTAGAATGACCCAGGCATAAAGTGATGAGAACTGCACCAGAAGCTTGACTAATTTGATTAATTACTGGTCACAAAGAAACACTAATTCTTAGTCATATTTAAAAGGAGTTAGTTGGCGAATTAAATTCATTGTCTATCAACATTACATCCTGAATTCAAACTCTGAAAGAGTTTGTAAATTAAGTCTCAGCCTACCCTTTCAAACCACAATTTTTAAATTAAGGATATACAATGAGAAGTTTCAGTCCAAGAGAGAATCATATAATGTGATTTTGAATACTCTGTTCTACTTAGCTATCACAGAATTTTTGTAATCTTTAGAATGCATTGTTACAACAGGAATTCTATTATTTAATTTGAGAATTCTTGGAAATTATTGTATGAGAGTACATAAACTTGAAATGCCTAGAAATAAGATTGATAAATAAATAAGTTGAGATGAGTTTGAAAATTATTTTATTGTTATTATATGGATGTTACTCTAATAGTCTTAGTGCAATTTTAAGTTTTAACTTCTTTAAGGAAAAGACATCAAGGCATAGGGGGAAGAAAGCAGGGATCAATCAAAAAGACCAGGGTTCAAATTCCATCTGTGACGTATACAATAAAAGAAATGTAATTCCATAAAAGTCATTTAACTCCTTAGTGTGCTAAGGAAATTAAGCTATAAGTTGTGACCAGTTCCTAATTTGCATAAGTGGAGGGATTTTTCTTATTGGGAGTCACTATAAAAATGAACTCACATTTCCAGTCCTGTACATGAGAACCCCAATATTAGGAACAGGAATAAAAAGTACTTCCTAGGCTTCTCACATTATAGGGAATAGTGCATTATCTAATTGAGAATATGGTAAAGTCAAATGATAGAGACATATTATCATGGGATTGTACTGTAGTTTTGGGAAAGCAAGGTGGTACAGTGGATAGAGTGCTGAGACTGGAGTCAATCTGGCCCTAGATATTTACCAGATGTACATAACCCTGGGCAAATGATTTTATCTTGCTTGCCTCAGTTTCTTCATTAGTAAAAATGAAGTGGAAAAGGAAATGGCAAACCATCCCATTATTTTTGCCATGAAAACCTCAAATGAGATCACAAAGAGTTGGACACATCTGGAATAACTGAATAAAAACAACAAAGCCTCTAATGAAAGACAGTATAACATAGAGGATAAAAAGCATCATTCTAAAAGTCAAACCTAGGAAGACTTGAGTTCAAGTTTTCCCCGTGTCACATATTGGTTAAATGACACTGTGGAGTGCTTCCAGGCAACATCCTTTTTACAACTCTAAGATGTAGTCAAGTTATTGATATGCAAGTTTGCTACATCTTTGAAATTATAATTCTGACCAATATTCATTGTAGCCATAGGTGGTAACATCATTAACTGGTTTAATAAAATGATGACTATTTAATCAGCATGGTATCTGGAATAGTTGCTTGATATGTGATAAACAAACAAATATTTCTTAGGAGTTACTGTGTATTAAATGCTAAAGCTGAAAAGATACAAAACTCCTGATTTTGAAGCCTTTGCAATCTAATGTAGTTTCTTTTATAAGTTGCTACAATAAATAAATGAATAATGTATTTATTAAGTACTTACTATGTGCTATTAAGAGGTGTTAAGGGGTTCCCTTAATTTGTCTTTTTGAGTTGCTATATTTTCCAGAATGTGTTGAGGATGAAGCCCCACGGGACTAAGATAATTTATTGTTTATATCCCAAACTGGACTTTCCTTAAGAGTCAAGACAGGTGCCAGTCAGTCTAAGCTAGATTGGGAAATTGCTTGTGCAGCTGTGACTCTTATAGTTATTCAGACATCATCTTTACAGTCTAACAGTTCTCAAGAGTAGCTTTTGCCATCCTCTTGCTCCTCCCTTTAGGAGGAGTTTTGTTCTTTTCCCACCTTTATTGCAACTTTTCTCTTCCCATTCCATGCCCCGTTAGGTGAAAATTTGTGTTTTCTCTCCTCTCCTTTTGTCCTACTGTTATGAATATGCAAACTTCTGTATGTAATACATGAGTTTTCACATGAGTTTCATGAAAATGTTATTCCACTTTGACAGCACAAAGCATTGTGCCGAGTATTAGGGATATAGAGACAAAAAATAAGACAATGCCTGCTCTCAAGGAGCTCCCAGTTTAATGGAAGCGACAATAGAAATGGAAGGTTTCATCGCAAGTCAGATGGAAAAATCCCATGGTCCTGAGGTTGCAGCAGCAAATGAGATGTTAAAATCTGATCTTCAATGTCATTTCTATTGATAATCATATAAGGTTCTGATGTTGACTACTTTCAGTGCAAAATTCTTCGGTAGCAAGAACCTTTTGCAATTCTGTAACCGTGGCTACTGAAGGAGAGGTTGTCTGGCTGCATCTCCATGTGGTGCTTTCTAGGATGATGGCTGAAAGCCTTGGGTAGGAAATATTGCTTTTCCCAAGATTCCTGAGTTCAGAGTCCTAGGCTGTCTCCATCAGCACCTGAGAGAAGATGGTGATCAAGGATTGCTTGATTTGCTTGATACATGTTCCCTCTTGTACACTTCTCTGTCTCTTTCTGTCTCTCCCTCTGTCTCTCTCTCAGTATCTTATTCTGTCAGCAAGTCTGGCTTAGCCTGTATAATTCTGCTCTCCTTTGTCCTATGATAACAACTTTGCTAAGAAATGAGTAGTTTACATGTATTTATCTTGAATATACATCAACTACGAATTCATTAGAGGGTAATTAATAGGATCCTATTGGTTTTTTTTTTTTTTTAAGTCTCTGATCTACATATGGGGGCAGGAGATTCAGAAATCATGTTATATTTTTGATGCAAATTTGCCTTAAGGATTTGAAAAACTTAGATCAGAAGTTTTTATATCCTACCATTAAAAGTAATGGTGGGAACAAGGAATGGACTAATCCTTCAAATGTTTCTCTATTGCATCATAAATTTATGCTAATAGCAGTAGAAGATTTTCAAGAAAAAATTCTTTCAATAAGATCCTTGTTTAGGTTTCTTAATTGCATGTCTAGATATTCTAATCAGCACTTAAGGAAACTAAAGCTCAAATGTCAATTAGATAATCAAATAATTCTGAAAATTGGGCCCACTGGAATAATGGATGAAACATGATATATTAAAAAAAAATACCAATGGGAAAAAAAAAGAAGTGAGTAGAAAAACATAGTTCCTCTATCTATGGTTCTTACTTCACATTATTAAAGTGTTATTTTTTCTCTGGAGCTATAAACTGTATTTACTGGTGGCTTAAGCCATATATATATCCATCCTGCCAACTACTGAAAGTATTTGTGTGACATACTTTTCATATTGAATTATCAGCTATACCTTTTGTCTATTTCCTTGAAATCCATGTAGAGCTGTAGATTTTAACACTTGCCTGAGTGTACAGATACAAATGTATGGAAAGAAAATGTTCTCTATGTCTTTATAATAATAGAACAGCTTGCATTTATGCAATTCTTTATGATTTACAATTATCCATTATAATAATGAATTAGCACTTATATAGTGCTTCAAAGTTTACAATGCCCTTTGCATTTGTTAACTCATTTGAACTTCACAGCAATCCTGTGAGATAAATGTTATTATTTTAATTTTCCAAAGGAGGAAACTGAGGCACAGAATTGAGTGGTTTGCTAATGATCACACAGCTAATAAGTGTCTATGGCAAAATTCAAACTTAAGTCTTTTTGACTCATTTCTCCAAGCACTGTTCCACCCATTCTGTTCACTCCCCCATTTATAGATAAGATACTATAGTCAGAATGGTTAAAGGGGTTTGCCCAAAGTCAACTGGCAAAGATAGGATTTGCTTCCACTTTTCTCTACAAATTAAGGACTCTTTCCACTATACTACATTCTCCTTCTAAACACTATTTAATCTTCACAAAAAGCATGTGACAAAGCAGTACAAATGTTATTATCTCTCTGCTAATAAATAAATTGAGTAAGGTTAAAAGATTTGAACCTTGAGGAAAATAAAATGAAAAGAAGAAAAGGAGCTCTCTATGAGGGCCTAAAAATTTTTTTCCAGGAAAATAAACATTTACTTGCACCGTGACCCTGGAAAATCACTTAACCCTGTTTGCCTCAGTTTTCCATTCTGTAAAATTAACTGGAGAAGGAAATGATAAACCGTTCCAGCTTCTTTGCCAAAAAGAAAAATCCCAAAAGGGGTTATGAAGAGTTGGATAGGACTAAACAACAATAACAAAGAAGAGACTGGGATATTAAATGAAAGAAAGCTATTAGAGGTTGGAAGAGAGATGAAAGTTTTGAGAAAGTCACTGTGGTAACTCGAATAGTAAGTCAAGTAGAGATATAAAAGGATTGTCTTGCTGCAATAAGAGCCCAGTTGAGATTATAGTACATAAATTTATCCTGGTTCTGGTTAGCATGACTTTGTAATTTTTCCTTTACTTTGTTTATCAACTTATAATTAGTATAAAAGTCATTGAACAGGAGAATATTGTTGTTTTCTTTTTCCTGCTCTTACCTGCTTACTAAGTCTATTTCATTGTCATAGTACATTTTTGCTGAAGATAATGTAGCACACAAAAGAAAGCAATTTTTTGAATAAGGACCTAACCAAACACAATAATATAATCATATTATTTATAATAATGAAAAATATTAGATTGAATTATGTTTTGCATGACTTTACATGAGTAACAGATATCATATTGCTTGCCTTCTTGATGGGTTAGGAAGGGGCTGAAGAGAAAAAGAGAATGTAGAATCCAAAAATTTTAAAGAAATGCTAAAATTTCAAAAGAAATTCTTTTAAGAAAACAAGTATTTAAAAGACTAGGAATATTGTTTTTATTTTTTTATATATAAAACTGGCTTCTTGTTTTTGTTACTTTCAATTTTATTAAACTATCCTTTGATTTTGGGAATTCCCAATTTGATGTCTAATTGGGGGTTTGTAATTTGTTTTTTCTAGCTTTTTTAATGATATGCCCAATTAATTGAGTTGCTCTTTATTTTATTGATGTAATTATTTAGAAATATAAGATTTCTCCTAAATACTACTTTGAATATATCCCATCAATTTTGGAATGTTGTCTTATTGTCACTCTTTAATGAAATTATTGCTTTGGTCTATGCTTCATTTTTTTACTCACTTGTTCTTTAAAATAAGATTACTTAATTTCCAATTAATTTTTAATTTATTACCATGAAAAAAATTGTCTATTTATAGAGAGCTCCTTCTTCCCTCCTTTTCATTTTATACTCCCCAAGACTCAAGTTCTTTTATTTCTAGAGCCTTTCATTAAATATATATTTTGCATTATGTATTTATTTTATTATGATCTGAAAAGGATGCATCTACTCTTTCTATTTTTCTCCATTTGGTTATGAGGTTTTTATACTTAATAAATACATGGTTGATTTTTGTGTAGGTTCATGTACTGCTTAGAAAAAGAAATATTCATTTCTATTCCCATCTCTGAATGTTGATCATATCAAAGTTTTCTAAAATTTTATTCATCTCCTTAATTTCTTTCTGGTTTATTTTTTATTAGATTTATTTAGTTCTGTTGCTCCAGAATTAATTTTGAAGTGTTATTTGGAGAGAAATTTGGAAGAGTTCAGGCAAGTTTCTGTTTCACTCTACCATCTTGGCTTTGCTTTCCAAGCTCCTCATATAATGAGGAAATATTATAGGATAAATCTGAGGTTCCCTGCTATGAACTTATACATTTTATATTTTCAACCTATTTTATAAATGGAAACATAAGGTTTTTCTTTTGACTTAAGGATACTGTGAAAAAAAAATTTCTAAGGATAAATGAAACCAGGCAGAAATTTCTAGAAGATAATAATGCTGTAAAAATAACTAGATTCCCAGAAATGAAAATGGAAAAATGGAATTGCAACATAGAGTGGTTTGAGAAGCTGACTAAAAGAATTAAAGAGGCAAGGAGAAAAATTAGGGCTCGTACAGAAGATTTTAAAAAGACAAATAAAAGGTCTGACATTTTAGAAGAGAAGGTAGAAAATCTTGACAAAAAAGTAAATAGTCTGACAAAGAGAATGACAAGGAAAGGACAGAAAAATTCACAGATGGAATAAGAAATTTAGAGCAAAGTCAAAAGCAAAAGCAAAAAGTTAGAGCAAAAATGGAGGACAAATTAAAGTCTCTATACAGAAAAACAATAGATATTGGAAATAGAGTTCAGTGAAATAATATGAGAATTATTAGTCTCCTATAAAAAGACAATGAAATAAAGAGCCTGAATTTCAGTGAAATGTACAAGAAAACCATGTGAAAGTATTAGAATTAGAAAACAAAATGCAGATCAATAGCCTCAGAAAGTACATGATAGCTCCATTCAGAGATTAGATTTGTTCTTCTTGGTCCTACAGGACAGAAATAGGAGCAATGAATGGAAGTTACAAAGGGGCAAATTTAGCGATGGTGACAAACAATATAAAAAATTCAAAGAAAGATAAGAAAATTTGTATGAAGCTACTGTGAGACAATATTTTTCCCCCTGATTTTTCTTATGCAGTATGATTAAGTGTGGAAATATGTATAGAAGAATTGCACATGTTTAACAAGTTGGATTACTTGCTGTCTAGGGGAGGTAGTAAGAAGAAGGGAGGGAAAAAATTTGGAACAAAAGGTTTTGCAAGGGTGAATGTTGAAAATTATCTATGCATATATTTTGAAAATGAAAAGCTTTAATTATAATAATACTAATAAAATATTTATCAAAAAAAGAGAGAAAGGCTAGACAGAACAACATACATAATTAATTAATTAATTCAATCACTAAATACTAATTAAGTAACTATTCTGTACTAGGCAGCAATATAAGTTTTTTTTAATTGCTAATACCAACAAAATTAAAATTCAATAAAAAATGTTGGTACCTTACTATTAAAGTCAAAGGATACATTTTTCCTTTCTGTTAACAATTAGTGAACTACAACCATATGATTAAACATGTATTATCAGTCATAACACATTATTAAGGGGTTTTGCTAAAATGTTTTCAGAGGATGTACCGGAAACATATTGTTTAGATCAGAAAGGTCTATCTTGCCCAAATAAATGATAGCAATAAAATGATTTTTTTTTAAAACAGAAAAACAACAGATAAAACAAATGCTATGTGAGAATTGCTGCAAGAGACATTTATGGGAGTCCAAAGTACTTGGAGTACTTTAAATCCTCTAGAAGAAAAATCATTATAGTAAATATTACTATTTAAGATGAGAGCAGTGAGACTACAGAAATGAGGTGATCTGAAAAATAAGTATATAAAGTTTTTTTAAATGGCAATCATATAATTTTTATAAATGACCAAATGAACAGCTGAAATGCTAATACTACTATTGTCTTTTGGTTGTGATTTTGCTCCTTCTTACAAATTAAGAAGCAGCATGGTGTAGATAAAGGGCTCTGCTAAATCTGGAGACCTGTCTTAAAGTTTCACTTTAGGCGTCTGCTAGATTATGTGACTGGGCAAATCACCAAACTCTCTGAAGCCCAGGCCACTCTCCAATACCATAAATTTCAGAGAAAGTGAGAACCTGACGGTAAAGGGAATTTCTTAATTTTGAAGTTCCCAATGAAATCACAGGTCAAGTCTTTATTGCTAAGAACAAGTTGATTGTTATTAAAAGTTATTCCACACATTCTTCGGATTAAGTCTCTTAGCTGTGTGAAATAGCTTTTTTATTTCATTGTGCAATTTTGCCTTTTATCAAAATATCAATGAAGAACTGAAGGAACAAAATGTAGCCTTGATATGCTAAATAGCATTTTTTTCTGTTCAGCAAGAAAAGAATAATGAATAACTTAACAAAGAATTTGCTTACTGGGCTTCTGAACTCGCGTGCTTATTCATTAGATGGGGATGGCAAGCTCTAGAGACAGAAACTAAATTTATCTTTGCAAATATACTTACTGGAAAGAGCATTTGTATTAATAATTCTTTAAATATGCCTAAGCTGTGTTATTTTTGGCTACTTAATAGAAAATGGGGAAGTATTTCATACTTATAAGAAATTTTTTTCAAATTTTAATATTTACCTAATTAAAAACTCAATTGTAATTTTTTTTACAAAATTATTATTATATTCATAGACTGTCAAATATTCTTCACCTGATCAACCAGTCAGATAGCAACAAGTATTTATTAATCACTTAGTATGTGCCAGACCTGGTTCTAAATCCTGGGGGATACAAATAGAAATAAAAAGAAAAGGAATCTCTGACCTCAAGGAGCTTATATTCTAATTCTAATGCTCAAAGACAACAAATACAAAGAAGCTGAAAACCAAGGATGAGGAAAAAGGGAGAAAGTGTGGCAATTGCAATAGGGTGACTAAATCCAAATAGAGAATAGCTACCCAGAGCCTTCCTCAAAATGAAGATTCTAAGGACTCACCAGTGGAAGAAAAGAGGCTGCATGTTCCATAATCAAATGTTTAATACAGTTTAAAAGTAATTTTTCTGGTACATCAAAAGATATTTTAAAAGTCATTTACTCATTAAGTAAAATGTGCCAAAATTTCAATGGATCCATGATGAATAGGAGTATTTGCTCAATACTCCTATCACAACATATAGCATCATAACATACAACAAACTGTTCTGGTCTTTTCATCCTTTCAGATTCTTGCATATATTCTTTTACCCAATATGCTGGATGACTTCCTCAAAGTCCTTTCGCATATTTCATATACATCACATATTTCATGTACACCAGTACAGTATCTGAGCTGAACATCTGTTATATCTCATCCTTGCCTATTCAATCAGCTCATTTCCTTTTCTGATTATACATTTCCTAGATAGTATTCTTCAATTCTTACATGTGTGATGTTTGTTGAAAACTCTCCGTACCTACCATCTGTCTCTGCATTTCTTTTTGGGCCACCCTCCCAAAATGTTTGGTAACTGGATTTTTCTTAAAAAAAAAAAAAAAAATCTGTAAGAGACAAATGTCTTAACAAGAACTTTACAGACCCACTGATGAAACCAGAAAAGGATTTTATTTTACATTCTTGTAAAAGTGAGCTTCTAAGCTTTTAGGTATGCTTAAAATTAATAAGATGTGCTTTTTTAATATACCCTGTTCCCCCTTCCCCAACAAAGGCAAGTCCCTCCCTTGATTCCCCATTGACTGGGTAAGAGAACTCCTACACATGAGTCTCCACCCCTACTTACATCTCCTCTTGGAGTTCGCTTTATTTGATCAGTCCCTCCCCTGATTCTCCATTGGCTTGGTACTACATAGGTTACAATCTATTCCAAGGACATAATTCCCCCACAACAGTATGAATCCCCACCCCCTGATTACATCTCTTCAGGGGTTTCTTATTCTAATTTATGACTTCTCTCCATAAGTTTTGTTTCCCTAGTTTCATGTCAGCCTAACCTTTAGATTCCATTTTTTAGGTTTCAATTTCCTTTTTCTGATTTAAGTTTTATTTCTCTGCATTTTTCTCATTTAAGTTTTATAATTCTGTGGAAACTAAACCCTCATCCAATTCTCGAACACCATCCTTGATGCAAAATATATCAACACAACCAATTTCCCTAATTCTTCATTTTCCCTTTTAAACGCAATGTCAATTTCAAGAAGATTCAAGGTCTCAGAACTTTTTAATAGTTCTCTCTTTATATGCTAGAGATCATAAATATCTTATCTCATTATTTTTCCTTGCACTCAGACCTGGGACTTGATTTGATTTATTGACAGCAAAAGGCAACTACTGGGAGACAGTAAGATCTTACATAGGCTATAATACAGTTCCAAAGCCAGGGGGTTTTTGTAGTTGTTGTGGGTTTACAAATATACATAATAAAGATCAGAATCAGGATCTCTTAAAGTTTCCATTAACTTGTAGATTAGTCCTTTTTCAGTCCTGTTAGATTTCAAAATAATCTTTTAGGATTTCCTTAGCTAAGAAACAGAAGTGATTTGCTTTTTCATAAGGAAAATGGGGTAAATAAAGTTAAGTGACATGTCCAGGACCACATAGCTAAGTGTCTAAGAACAGATTTGCTCTCAGAAAGAGGTGTTCTTGACTCCAGGTACTATTCACTGCACTATCTAGCTGTCCCTACCATTAGCTTATTATTAATCAAATTTACTTGAAATCTAATCAAAAAGGATTTTAGAGTGATAAAGTTTTCATAGCCTCAAGTGTTTGGGACCACTTTTTTTTTTTTAATTTTATTTTATTTAATAATAACTTTGTATTGACAGAATCCATGCCAGGATAATTTTTACACGACATTATCCCTTGCACTCACTTATGTTTCGTTTTTTCCCCTCCCTCCCTCCTCCCCCCCCCCCAGGATGGCAAGCAGTCCTATATATGTTAAATATGTTGCAGTATATCCTAGATACAATACAAATTTGCAGAACCGAACAGTTCTCTTGTTGCACAGGGAGAATTGGATTCAGAAGGTAAAAATAACTCAGGAAGAAAATCAAAAATGCAAATAGTTCACATTCATTTCCCAGTATTCCTTCTTTGGGTGTAGCTGTTTCTGTCCATCATTTCTCCAATGAAACTCAGTTAAGTCTCTTTGTCAGAGAAATCCACTTCCTTCAGAATACATCCTCATACAATATCATTGTCGAAGTGTATAATGATCTCCTGGTTCTGCTCATCTCACTTAGCATCAATCCATGTAGGTCTCTCCAAGCCTCTCTGTATTCATCCTGCTGGTCATTCCTTACAGAGCAATAATATTCCATAACATTCATATACCACAATTTACCCAGCCATTCTCCAATTGATGGGCATCCATTCATTTTCCAGCTTCTAGCCACTACAAACAGGGCTGCCACAAACATTTTGGCACATACAGGTCCCTTTCCTTTCTTTAGTATCTCTTTGGGATATAAGCCCAATAGAAACACTGCTGGATCAAAGGGTATGCACAGTTTGATAACTTTTTGGGCATAATTCCAGATTGCTCTCCAGAATGGCTGGATTCGTTCACAACTCCACCAACAATGCATCAGTGTCCCCGTTTTCCCACATCCCCTCCAACATTCATCATTATTTTTTCCTGTCATCTTAGCCAATCTGACAGGTGTGTAGTGATATCTCAGAGTTGTCTTAATTTGCATTTCTCTGATCAATAGTGATTTGGAACACTCTTTCATGTGAGTGGTAATAGTTTCAATTTCTTCATCTGAAAATTGTCTGTTCATATCCTTTGACCATTTATCAATTGGAGAATGGCTTGATTTTTTATAAATTTGAGTCAGTTCTCTATATATTTTGGAAATGAGGCCTTTATCAGAACCTTTAATTGTAAAGATGTTTTTTGGGACCACTTTTAAATCAACATCAGAATAGACAATTCTATTGTGCTTGGAGACTGGATTTGATGGGGTTTTTTTTAGGTAGCAGGAGTGGCTTATAGCTGCTCAAAGAGTAATTTTTTTTTCCATTATACTTTAATAGCTCAGAAGAGAGAATGAGTAGATGTAGAAAGAGGGAAGGAGAAAAATTTAGAACTCAAAATATTTCAAAAGTGAATGTTGCAATCAGATGATTCAAGCCAATTCTAATGAATTTGTGATGGAGAGAAACGTCTCCATCCAGAGAGAGGATGGTGGGTACTGAATCTTTTTTATTGTTTACTTGCTTTTTTTTTTCTTTCTTTCTCATTTTTCTTTCCTTTTTGATCTTATTTTTCTTGTGCACCATGATAATTGTGGAAATATGTTTAGAAGAATTGCACATGTTTAACATATATTGGAATACTTGTCTGGGGTGGGGGAGAAGCCAAGGAGAAAAACATGGAGCACAGGGTTTTGCAAGGGTGAATGTTAAAAAAAAAAAAAAAAAAAAAAACTATCTTTATATGTATTTTGAAAAAATAAAATACTATTAAGAAAAAAAAATTAATGGGAAACCTTTTATCTAATTCCCCAGGAGCTCAGGCCTTGTCTCCAAGCCATAATCTCCATCCTCATCTTAGTCCCATTCAGACTTTCAAACACACCTTTATGTGTTGTCTTTTCCCCATTAAAAAGTAAGCTCCTTGAGCCCAAGGAATTGTTTATATTTATATGAGCATTTAGCATCTTACCAGGCACATAGAAAGCACTGATATATGTTCTTTGCTCTCTTCCTTTCTTCCCTCTTTCTTTCCTTTCTTTTCTTTTCCTCTTTCCCTGTCTTCTTCCCTTCCTTCCAGTTTTCTTATTCCTTCCTTCTTTCTTCCCTCCCTCCCTCCTTTTCTTCTCTTCTTTCTTTTGTCCTTTATTTTTTCTTTCCTCTTTCTTTCTTCTTTTTTTCTTTCTTTCTTTCTTTCTTTCTTAGTTTTCTTCTTTCTCTCTCTCTCTTCCCTGCTTTTCTGCTTTTCTTCCTTCTTTCTCTCTTTCTTTCTCTCCTTTCTCCTCTTCCTCCTCCCGCTTCTGCTCCTCCTGTTCTTCTTCTTCGTCTTCTTCTTCTTCTTCTTCTTCTTCTTCTTCTTCTTCTTCTTCTTCTTCTTCTTCTTCTTCTTCTTCTTCTTCTTCTTCTTCTTCTTCTTCTTCTTTTTCTTCTTCTCTTTCTTTCTCTCTCTCTCATCCCGTTACACATGCTGTGTTCAAGGAAGACTAATGTGAGGAGTGCTGAGCCCTTTTCAGGCCTGCTTTCCATCTTTGGTGTCTATTTGATTCATCTAATTCTCACCTATGACTCTAAGAAGCTATAGCATGCATAGAAGCCATACCCCAGTAAAATGGTTGACTCAACTAGATTAAGGGTAACTATCTGAGGGGTCTCAAAACCTACAGTGAGTTAGGGATGTCTTCCCCAAGAAAGTGAATACTTCCTCTGTTGGAATGATATTAGAAATAACACTTTTGATATTGAAAATCAGATATCAATGTTTCTGTCCAGAAGCAGGCCCCACTTTTCTTCAGGAAGAGGGACCACTGAGGTAGGAAGAAAGGAAGGAAGAAAGGAAAGAAGGAAAGAAGGAAGGAAGCAAGGAAGGAAGGAAGGAAGGAAGAAAAGAAGGAAGGAAGGAAGGAAGGAAGGAAAAAAGAAAAGAAGGAAGGAAGGAAGGTGAATGTGTTTACTGACTAGCTGGTAAATAAGCACATGGTTGGTAGAAATTTGAGTCAGGATTTTTAATGGGTGGGGCTTCTTATGAAAGAAAGAGTGCCTCAGGTGCTACATTACTCAATTTTTAATTTCATACTTCATAATAATCATGGGATGGTGATAACCTGTTATAATTCACTGCAATGCAACAAACATTTATTAAATTTCTCTGATGTCTGTTGATGGAATCTTAGCTGCTACCCCAGTCCCAATCATTCTGTCACTTTCCTTGTCTCATGAGCTTCATTTGAACAAAGGGACCTTTTATCTTTTCCATGTATACCTTAATCTAATCACAGAGACTTTTCTGAGATTGTCCAAAGTATGCGAAATCTCCAGAGATCATCCAATTTTCCTATTTTGCCCCATTCTCCTATTTTTTTTCTTACCTTCCCTTCTGTATGTAAACTCTCGCCTTGATCTTCTGGTTACCTGGTTACCCTTTAAGGAGGAGGCCCACAGGGTATGTCACCCTGTATCTTAAGTAAATGGCCAAATTAATGTCCATGCTTGATTTGGAGATGGTGTGAGCCTGAATTTTTTCAGAAATGATGCTGTCACCCAAGCCCTGGTACCCCAACATCTTTGGCATTCTCCAGCATATGTGACAAATTGTCAAGGATCTCTTGATAGGTACTACTGACAATTACTATCCAGAGGCTGGGATGTGTGTGTGTGTGTGTGTATGGTTTATTTTATGCTCAGAGCACAGACTTACTATATAAGAAAGCCACAGAGCCTGAAACATCACTCTTACATTTGGTTACATAGGCAGGATGAGTATCAATAGAATTTTACAGAAGACAGAAGAAGAAAGTAGTGATTAAAGAACAGGTAGCAAAAGCCAAAGCTTTATATCAAGTGAAACAGGAAACTTGTCAGTAAACATGGGGTATGGCTGGAATTTGCAAACACTGGAGTTAAAATTAATGTCTCAGCTTGATTTTGCAGATCCTAGCTGGTTAGTTACATGATTTACTGGTCTTATGTAATGGTGATAATAAGGCTGAGTCAAAAACTCTATTATCACATATGCAAGATACTGTGATAATCAATAGGAAAAAAGAACAGTAATGAAAAAAACTATCTGCCCTCAAGGAACTTAAATACTATTGAGAGACACAAATAAAAACCATGAATAAAAACTCTTAGGAAAGGCTTCCAAAAGAAATTCTCCTTTAATGTTTTGTGAATGCCCCTCATGAGGATGGAACAAGAGATTTGTGCTAGAAATTCTTTAATGATTCTGATGGGGTCCTAGGTGTTGATTGGTGGAGAAAGAATGAGCTATTGATGGAATTGCTTCCTAGGGCTCTGATAGGAATCAGTTTAGCTTTGTGATCCCACCCTGTGTGAAGGTTGTCCAGTCAGAAATCCAAAGTTATCTCAAACCCCTAAGGCCCATCCTTTGTGGAGCTCATGGGTAGCCCCACCTTGCTGTATCCAGCCAAAAAATCCCAGGAATGTCCCTGAGGTTAAATTTCCCCTTTACATCTGCCTAGGGACCATGCCATCTTTGCCAAACTCCTTTCTTTGGATTAGTTTGCCACAACACTGAAGTGTCTTTCCCTTTACTCCTCCTGTACACCATATGGTATCTCCCCTCTCATCCCCTCATCATGCTTCATGGGGTCTCAACTCATCCCCCAACTATGGATTTATGGTGTCTGTTTTCTCCTTACAGCTAACTCTTTTAGAGTGCTAAATCCCTTTTAGGATTTAGCCTGCCAGAGAAAAGTATGTCCCAAAGTCTTGGGGTATTTCTTTTCTCCTGGCTAATTGATTAGGCTAATTCCCACTAAGGAACTTGTCTTTTCCATCCGTAATTATTAAAATCCTTTTCTTTGTTATGTGCTCATCCAACTCTATTTCATATTTGCCATTCCTGATATCTATTATATCTCTTCCTTTTGTCTGTAATTCTTCTCCTAAATAAAGCTACCTTTTGCCAAAGAGAATGGCTGTTGTGAATTCTTCACATGACCAAACCCCAATTTTTAGTGCTCTCCTAAAACACATCATCTGGTGCCAAAAAAACCCACATCATTTGGTACATCAGCCACATTAACTCCTTAAGCAGAATATTATGAAAACTGTGTTCATCTAAACTAAATCAATTGAAGAGGAAAGTAACAAATATTGGAAGGGAAGTGGAAAAATTGGGGCACTAATTCAATGTTGGTGAAACTGTGAACTGGTCTAACCATTTCAAGAGCAATTTAGAATTATGTCCAAAGAGTTATTAAACTGCCTATATCCCTTGATCCAGCAATACCACTACTAGGTTCTGTTTCTCAAAATGATTAGGGAAAAAGGAAAAGAATCCATATGTTCTAAAATATTTATAGCAGCTCTTGTTGTGAAGGCAAAGAACTGGAAATTACTAAGGCATCTGTCAATTGGGAAATAGCTGAACAAGATGTGTTATATAAGTGTGATGCAATATTATTGTGCTACAAGAAATGATGAGTTTGATGATCTTAGAAAAACATGGATAGACTAGCACAAAATAATGAAGAGTAAAATGAGCAGAACCAAGAGAACATTGTATACAATAACAATACTGTTCCATATAGTAACAAGGACAACCTTGAATAACCAAGTCATTTTGATTAATATAAATATTCACATGTATTCCAAAAGACATTTGAAGGAAGAT
This sequence comes from Antechinus flavipes, assembly GCF_016432865.1. NCBI lineage: Eukaryota > Metazoa > Chordata > Mammalia > Dasyuromorphia > Dasyuridae > Antechinus > Antechinus flavipes. The sequence goes on along the minus strand of NC_067401.1, from coordinate 409,831,406 downwards.
GAAATCTGCTTCCAGAGAAAGAACTGATAAATAGAAGTATGTATAGAATGATTTTACATATACATATTTGTGTCTAATAGTAATTATCTCTCAGGTGGGAGGGAGGAAAGGAAAAGAAGGAAAAAAAGAAAGTTATATGACAATGTTATTATATGTTTAAAAGGAATAGCAAGTTGTAATAGTAGATTTGCAGTTTTGTGGAAAATCATTTTTCCCCTATTCTACTATATTATGGAAATGTGTGCTTCATTTCTTAAGTTCATAATAAAATAAATAAAAAATTTTAAAAATTAACTAGGAAAAAATTATCCTGGGGATTCATAACACATTTTTGTTGTTGTTTTTGGAAAGGAATCTTGTGGGGAGTAAAGATAGGCAGAAAATTAGGAACTGCAGCAGTAAAGGGATATATATCTATATAGAAAGTTCATGAAATGAATGAACCTTGAATCAATTGATCAGATATTTATTAAACACTTACTGTATGCAAGGCACTGAGAATACAAGTATGAAGAATAAAACAAACATGTTGAAACAAGATTGCTTATGAGTAGGTGGAATGGGCCACAGAGTGAGTTGAGCTAGGAGGGAAATGAATCCTTATGGGTCCCCTTATGCAATACAATGCAATGTAAATCCTAGGCAAGGATTTACCAATGGTGACATCTGGTCTCTGAGTTGAAACATGCTTTTCAAGAAAGCTAGTACAAAGATACAGAGAAGGGAGATGTAATAACCTGTGTGAGAAACAGAGAAGGCCAATTTGCCCGGACCACCGGAGAGGTAGGGCGGGTGGACTCAGTCACTCAGTCATTAAGGAAATCAAAAGATGGAGGTACCAATTCTGTTGCTCATTAGCTATATGACCTTCACTAAGATACTTTCTTATTGAGCCTATTTCCTCATAATGGAACTCAGCAAATGAATGACAAAAAACTAAATCATGACTAGGCAGTCATATCTAGATAACTTTGTCTTGGTTAGTGATTGCTTGACTAAGATCGCTAAATAATAAATACTACTGTTTTTCATGTCATTTTTCATATTCAGATCTATGGTAATTTTACTTGGAAATAATAAATACTACTGTTTTTCATCTCATTTTTCATATTCAAATCTACGGTAATTTTACTTGAAATGAAAGGAACAATATTGTTGGCATTTTAATTTACTAAAAGGATATGGCCAATATTGCATTAGAGAGACTGATTTTTAAGAACAGAGTAGTCAGTTATTCTAATATATAATTATACCTATTGCTGCTGAGAGCCTATAAATGTTTTACATACATTAGTTACTGAATTCTGACAGAATTTTTTTCCATCTTCAAATCTAAAACATAATTAAAAAAGGAAAAAATGATAATTTATTATATAATTTCTACCCATATCATAGGCAAATTCCATTTTCTTGATTTATATAGAACTCACTCTTCAATTATAGTACTAACCTTTAGCATTTGTCTAATAAAGAAGTATAATGATTACTCCTACAGTATATAAAAAATAATTCATTACTCCCATTCCATTTATCCTATCCTGTCTAATTAAAACTCATATCATTTCATTTTTCATTGTTCCTTTTCTGAGTTTATCATTACAATGGCCTTCCTGCCTTCAGACTTTAAAAAAAAATACATCTGTACAATGTGGATTTTTTTTTTTTTTATAGTAGGGAGATTCAGGCAGAACAAACAACCTGCTAATGGCAATAGAACATTAGTCTTTTACTAAAACTGATTTCTAGCCCTGTTTCTAAATAAGTGCCTGGACCTATTAATTTCCATATAAATTTGCATTTGAGTTCAAGAGGAGCTAACATAAAGTATTGCAGAATGAATTTTAATGAATTGAGTGACCTTATGTAATTATATTCAAAACTAGCATCAGGGCAAGACCCACAATAAGTAGCTTCAGTGCCATCTCCAGGGAACTGCAAATTAGGATAGTTATCCTTCTACTTCTTTCCAAATTAGGTACCTGGAGTTACAAAGAAGCAGTGATCAGAGAATGGAGTAGATCCTTTTATTGGAACTAAAAAAGAAAAAGCCCTGAGGCTCAAAACACATACACATAATCCACCAAAAAAAAAAAAAAAAAAAAAAAAGGATCCCAATGAGTGAACGAACTACTGATGGGCCAGACCAACTTCCATCCTCTTCCCCCATCTCCATAGAAGATTTCATGATTTCTCTTTGCAACTTTTTTTCCTCTTCAACACTGCCCTTGGTATCCATTTTAGCAAGTAGTTGACATTTATCCTTGTTTGTAGAAAACACAAGGGAGGATAAATGTCAGCTATTATTCTTATAAACCACAACTCTGAAATGAAGTTTAGAATTCATGTGAACTGAATTCAATTTTTCAGGGTCCTTAAACCCAAACCACACTCTTTATGCCTTCACCCAGCATTTCCCATAGGAAAATAAAAATTGGGGTTATGTCTTGTGCAGCAAAATAACTGTATGGATATGTAAACATATATTGTATTCAACATATACTTTGACATATTTAACATGTATGGGTCTACCTTCCATCTAGGGGAGGGGGTGGGGAGAAGGAGGGGAAAAGTTGGAACAGAAGGTTTTGCAAGAGTCAATGCTGAAAATTATCCATGCATATATCTTGTAAATAAAAAGCTATAATAAAAAATAAAAAGATAATCCCAGTAAGAAAATTCCTTCAACCAAAAAAAAAAAATGGGGGTTATGCCTAAGTATTCACAGTGAAATGAGAAACCCTCAGTTTCTAAGTACCTCTGCTGATTGGTTAAGTCAAGGATGTTCTATTTCAGGAAGAACCCAATCTTGCTCACCTGATTCCCCAATCAAGTCTTTCACTGTTGGGACTTCAACTCTAACTTCCTCCTTACTCTATCCCTCAGCTTTCCAATTCCTTCATTTTGTGGTATCTTCCTTCCTTAAAATGTATTCTTGAGGGCAGATCTCTTTTTTTTCCCCTTAGTCTTAGGCATATACTAAGCAGATTGATTGATGCTATCCATTCAATTCAATAAAATATTTATTAAGCACTTACTATGGACCAGACCACCTCAACCCTAACCCCTCCTCTGCTAAATACTGGGGATTTTGTTGTTCAGAAGGGATTAAGGAAATTCCCACCTTCTCTAAGGTTATTATTATTATTGTTCAGTCTTTTCAGTCACTTCCAGTCTAGCTCTTTCTTCTGTGATCCCATTTGAAATTTTCCTGGCAAGTATACTTGAGTGGTTAATCATTTCCTTCTCCAGATCATTTTATAGATTTAAGAAGGTTAAATGCCTGGCCTCAGGTTCACACAGCTAGTTAGTATTTGAGCCCTAATTTTAACTCGGCTCTTCCTGACTCCAGGTGCAATGCTCTATCCTCTGGACCACTTAGCTGCTCAATTTTAGGAACAGAAATAAGAAAATCCAGGAAGTTTACTATCTAATGAGGAAAATGAGGAAAGGCAGACACAGAAGGAAGTTGAACAGGAACCGAAATGAGAGAGGAAAAGCTTAGGAGGTATGAGTACCAAAGCTAATAAAATACATGATGTTGAATTTATGTATCATTTCTATAAGCATTCAGGCTAAGGAGCCATTGCATATTGGACAGGCTTGAGAAAAAGCTGGCAAAAAAGGACTTAGACCTATGTTTCTAAACAATTAAAAACAATTCTGTCTTCCTCTCTGATGACCCCTCACCTTCCCAAAAACCTGTACTTCAGATTTACAGACTGGGCTATACTAACAGGACAAAGAATTTAGGGATTATATACATGTGTATATGTATGTATATATACTATAAGTATGTATGTTTATGTATATGTGTATATGTATATATATACTATGTGTGTGTGTGTGTGTGTGTGTGTGTATAAAATAAAGCACCAGGTTCTGGGAGAGCAATTCAAAATGTGAAAAACTCAGAAAGACATTATTATAGTCACAAGGAGCCCTGTATCTGGTCAAAGGACAAAATGGCAGTTCAAGATGATCAAACTAACAACTGCGAGTGAAGAGAGCTATTTAAAAATCAGAGGGAAAGAGGGAAGGGGAAGTAAAGGCAGAATCTAGAGTTAGGGTGGAAAAAGAGAGAGTCCTGGTGAAGGATAAACTCGCATGTATATTATGTCTATGTGATGTGGCTGATGTAGAAACCAGATGGTAGTAGGTACCAAAAGTTGGGGCTTGGTCACGTGAAGAATTCACAATGGCCATTCTCTTTGGCAAAAGATGGAGTTAGCAGAATAGATTACAGACAAAATGAAGGGATACACTAGACATCAGGAATGGTCAGTATGAAATAGAGTTGAGAGAGCATAGAAAAGGATTTTAATAATTAATGATGGAAAGGGAAGTTCCCTAGTGAAACTTGCCATTTACCAGGAGAAAGGAAACACCCCATGAAGTTGGGACATGCTCTTAGCTGGCAGGCTAAATCCTGAAGGAGACTTAGCACCCTGAAAGAGTTAGCTAGCTACAGGGAGGAGAAGTGGGCTGCCATAAGGCATGATGGGGCTTGGAGAGGAATGGGGGAGCTAGAAGAGACCACAGGCATGGGAAGGGGTAAAAAGAAAGCTACCACAAGGCAGAATGCCTTGGCAGACTGACCCAAAGGAGGGTAGTGACCATGGGAAGGGCCATAAGTCAATTTATAAGGAGAACTTAGCCTCAGGGACTTTGCATAACTTGGGTTTTTGCCTGGATTACCTCCAGAGGGTATGAAACCTGGACGGTCTACCAGCGCCATGGCAGGAAACTGAATCGCTTCCATTTGAATTGTCTCAGGAAGATTCTGAAGATCACCTGGCAGGATGAGGTACAAACACTGAGGTCCATTCTCGAACTAAACTCCCAAGCATTCCCCCTCTACTGCAGAGAGCACGACTCCATGGGGCTGGCCACATTGTTCAAATGCCAAATGTACGCTTGCCGAAAAGATCATTATGGAAAACTCACACAGGGTAAACACTCACAAGGTGGTCAGAAAAAGTGATACAAGGACTCTCTCAAGGTCTCTCAAGAACTTTAGAATCGATTTTATGACTTGGGAGACACTGGCCCAGGATCACCAACATGGCATGCCCTCATCAGAGAAGGGACTGCCCTCTGTGAGCAAAACAGGATTGAATTAGCCCAGAAGAAATGGGGGAGACACAAAGTTAGGGAAGCCCCCCCAACTAGGGACTATTTGTACCCGACTTGTGACAGAGCATTCCGAGCTCATATTGGTCTGATCAGCCACAGTCGGACACACTGTAACTCAGTTTTAACATAGGGATGCTATTTTGGTCCTCTTGGAGAAGGAAGAACAACCAATCAGCCCAATGCAGCCCCACCCCCATTCAGGATCTCATCATATGTCAGCAATTGCGTGAAGGGAACACAGAAAAAGAAAAATGCGAATACTAATTAGCATTATATGGATTATTGATATCTATATATTTACATATATAGCTATAAGTATATAGATATTTATATAGAGATGTAAACTAATACTAGGAAAAGAAAAATACTAAAAAATTAGGGTGCTTTGATCACAAAGGTTACTTGGAGGGCAAAAATTTTTCTAAGGCACCTGCTCAGAGAAAGAAGGGTCCCTTATCTGTGAGGTCCTTACTTATTTGATGAGTTGGACAAGCCATGGTCATGCTGACAAAACAGTCTTAAGAATGTGACCTCCCTTTGTGTAGAACGAGTTTGACAATGGGAACAGGGTGGACTTGATTAGAGTTCACATAATTCCTGACAATGGCTGGATCACATCATTTATGTATACATATATATGAAACTAGAAAAAGAAATTGAGGAAGTAAGTGTACATAAAGAAGAAATCCCAAAATGAGGTCACAAAGATTTGGATGTGATTAAACAACAACAAAAAAACAGGGAATATAACCTCTGAAATATTCTTTTTTTTTAGGGACAATTGGATGGCATGGGAGAGGGAATACTAGCCTGGAATCAGGAAGACCGCTCTTCCTGAGATCAAATTCTGCCTCAGAGACTTACCAGCTATGTGACCCAGGGCAAGTCATCTAAACCTGCTTGCCTCAGTTTTCTCATCTGCACAATGAGCTGGAAAAGGAAATGGCATACCACTACAGTATCTTTGCCTAGAAAATCCCTAATGTGATCACTAAGAGTTGGACACAAGTGAAATGACTTAACAACAAAAAGGAAGAAACAAAATTACCTTTTTTTTTGCAGATGAGTCAAAATTAATTGAAATAACTTCACCAAAGTTGCAGAGCAGAAAGTAAATCTATATAAATAATATTTGTTTATCAATAATAAAATCTAGGAGGAAGAAATGAAAAGATTAATTTCATTTAAAATAAGTATAAATCTATACAATATTTAGGAGTCAAGCTACCAAGATAAACACTAGAACTATATGAATTCAATTATAAAACACTATTCATGGAATTAAAGACAAATAAATAATTGGAGAAATATTGTTTATAGTGTTGAATACAGATATCAGAAAGGGCTTTTTGACTTTGATAACAATTGCCCCCATGATTGGAACAAGTTCAAATCAGTTTTCCTGTTGCTGCTCCTAGAACCCTAGCCTGCTGTTCTGAGCAGATGTTGTACCTCCCCCCAGTCTCTCTTAACCTTCTCTATGGATTTTCAGTTGTTATGCAAACAATTTATGGAACAACTTCACCAGGCTGTGCTCATGAGATTCCCTCCCTGGAAATGTATTTAACCCTGCCTACCTGTGCCCTTCTTGGGTGCTCCAGGATATCTGTGCTGCATTGTGCCCTGAATTGCAATTTCCTTGTTTCATTAAAGAATTCTAGTTTTTACTACTTTAGTAATCTTCTTTATTTCAGATTGACAATAGGTAGACTGAGCCAATATAATAAAAGTGATAATTCTATCCAAATGCATTTACTTATTTGATGCCATCCCAATCAAGTAAAGGATTACTTTATACAACTAGGGAAAAAAAAATAACAAAACTCATCTGCTAGAACAAGAGGCCAAGAAATCTCAAAGAAAATAATGTGGAAAATGGTGAAGAAGGGAGCCTAGAGGTACCAGATCACAAACTGTACTTTAAAATAGTAATCATCAAAATGATTTGGTACTGGTAAAGAAATAGGAGTTGATTAATGGGACAGATTAGGTATATAATATACAGAAGCAAATGAACCTAGCAATCCACAGTCCAATAAATCCAAAGTCCAATAAATCCAAAGACTCCAGTTACTGAGATAAGAAATCCATATTCTATAAAGCTATTTGTAAAACTGAACAGCAGTCTGGCAGAAATAAGGTAATGACCAACATCTAATACCATATGCCAAGAAATAAAAGGTCAGATAACAAACAAATTAGAGGAGTAAAAAAGAAATTATCTTTCAGATCCCTGGACAGGGGAACATGAACATGAACAGAGATCAAATAAGGAAGAGAGAAGATCACAGAAGATAGAATGAACAATTTTGATTACATAAAATTAAAAAGCTTTTGTACAAAGAAATACTACAACTAAGATGAAAAGGGGAATCATTAATTGGGGGGAAGCTTTTTGGCAAATTTATCTGATGGAGGCTTTTCCTTCTTATCATTTCCAAGATATCAAAGGAATGGATTCAAATTTATAAGAACTATTTCCTTATTGATAAATAGTCAAAAGATATTGCATCAGGGAAGAAATACAAGCTTCCCATAGCCATGAGAGGAATTAGAATTAAAACAATTCTGGTTTCAGTTCATACCTTGGCAAAGTTAACCTAAATAAATTAAGGGAAAATTTAAAATGTTGAAGGTATTATGGGAAAATAGGCATATCAGTATACTATTAGTAGAGCAGAGAACAGACCCAGCCATTCTGGAAAGTAGTTTAGAAGTCTGACCAGAAAGTTACTTACATGAATTCCTTTTGATAACATAACGGAGCTTATAATTTAAAGCAATTTTTAAAAAAATGAAAAGGTCCTGTGGTACAAAAGGTTCTATAGGTTTACAAAGTATAGATAAGAAAGATATTCATAGTAGGTCTTTTTGTGGTGGCAAAAAAACTAAACAATTATGGAGTATTAACATAATGAAATAGGCAGCTATTTGTGGATAGAGTGCCTGGAGTCAGGAACAGTCCTCTTCATGGATTCAAATATGACTTCAGACTAACTGTAGGGTCCTGAGCAAATCACTTAACCCTGTTTGCCTCAGTTCCTCATCTATAAAATGGAGAAGGGAATGGCAAAACACTCTAGTATCTTTACCTAGAAAACTTCAAAATATGGTCATGAAGAGAAAGTCACAACTGAAATCACTGAACAACATAACAAAATATAATTCTGCTATTTAAAAATGGTCATTTGGTTTTTTTGAAACAGGAAAAGATTTTTATGAAGTGATAGAGAATAAAATTAACAGAACCAGAAAAATTTGTACTAAACATAAATATTACAAAGATGAACAATTTGGAAAGAGAATGAGGGATGTTTGATTCCTCATTATTCCCGTGATGTTCTCTCCCATCTGTCTGTATTTGTACTGTGTCAATAATATATCTTATTATATATATTCTTCTGTTATTTGACTGTATAATGTTTTATCTCTATTCTATTTGTATAATTTATGGCTTTGTTATTTGTTTATCATAATTTTGCATATATGCCTTATCTGATCAACTAGATTATAAATTTCTTGTGGATGGAAACTCTAATGTTTCTATATTTTCCCTTGCACATAGGTACATAGTCATTTAATAAATATTAATTTATTGTTTGTTGTTAAAAGTCTCAATTTTGTCCAGAATGATCTGAAAAAGTGAAGTTAGATTTCATCCCAATGTTTGAATAATTAGATTAGATATAGAACTAGAAGAAACCTTAGATGTCATCTAGTTCAATTCTTTCGATTTATAGATAAGAAAATTAAGGCTCAGAGATATATTACATATGGTCATATCATTAGTAGCTAGGATTTGAAGGTAAGTCTTCTGACTCTAACTAAATCTAGTGCTCTCTTAGAAGTGAACAAATAATCAGTCACTTCTATTCTTTTGCTTTGACCATGAAGATGGTCATGAGCCACATGAAGATGTGGCTCAATAGTACTTTCATTTCCTCATTTCATTTTTTCTTGCTTTATAAGAAAAGGATCCCTATCTTTGAATGGATGTCAAAAATATATCTTGTCTCTGCTTCCTAATATTCCTTTCTTTCTCTCATTATTCATCATTTAACCCCCAAAATTGTATTATTTAATCTGAAAAATCCAACTTTATGATACAGTATATATTAAAAAGGCTATAGAAAATTAAATTGGATTCAATCTTTGGCTTTTGGCATAGTTCCTTTGCTCCTGCTGTTCATTCTTCACTTAAATTCATAAGATTCTTTTTTCATGACATGATAATCATCTCCACAGCAACTAACTATTATATCACAAAGGAAGATGCCTATGAGTGAAGAATGATCAGCAGGAGCTGTGGAAAGCTTAAGCAACAAAGATTCTATTTTCATACAAATAAACCCTAATTATAATAAGCCAAGGGAGAAAAATATTCCCCCCCCCAAAAAAAAAGAACTACACAAAACAGCGCTGTCTCTAAGTAAAATCACAAAAGAACAGAATGCTTTTCATCCCTAAATTGTTTTCATAAGAACATATTCTTAAGGAGAGATAACATCACCTGTTATTGCAAACGTCTGTTTGGGCTGAAAAAGAAGCAATGCTTAAAAGCATCAAGAAATTCAATGTGTTTGAGTTAGGATATGAGGCAGAATGTGGTAAAAACAAACAAACAAACAAACCAACAACAAAAAGCTGTAAACTCTAGCAAAGCTAGGGAAATTGGCTTTAGACCAAGTGAGAATTATTGCCAATGGCACTTCTATGAGAAAAATTAGAAGCAAGGTTGGATTTGATGACTGTAACAATAGTGAAAGACATTCAGTTAAAGGAGTTGAGCCAGTTTGACACAAATTCCAGTGATAACATTCTCAGATACATCCTGAATTCACAAAAGACACTGAGATTAAAGAATAGTCAATAATTATATAGTGCCTTAACATTTGTAAAATAATTTATATATTTTAATTTCATTTAATCCTCAAAACAGCTCTGAGAAATAGGTTTTATTATTATTCCCATTTTATGGATAAGGAAACCAAGGCTAAGAGAAGTTAAATGACTTGGTCAGAGAGATAACACAGATAGGAAGTGATTAAGGTAGGATTCATGAGTCCAAAGTCAGCATTCTACCCCTTACGGCACCTTGATATCTCTGGGAATTAGAAATAAACATTTTATATGGAGGGCCTAACTACTAATGCCTTTTCTAGAGATACTTCCATGTCATCTTCTTTTTGTGGTGGAGGTGATGGTTTTAATGGAAGACCTCTTACCAAATTACAACTTTCTGACTTATGTGGATTTAATAGCTTACAAACCACACAATCTTGATTATGACTATATAGTCTCTTATGTCCTCTCATATTTTCATGCAGTGGTCATAGCTAATATAAAAATCCAAAATTTCAGACTTGGAAAGGACCTCAATGATCAGCAAACCTAAGAAGCCCTCCCCCCAATTCTCTCCCAATTAGAGAAAGAATCTCTAAGACACAACCTACACATGGTCCTACTGCCTTTGCTTGAAGGCCTTCAGCTAAGGGAAATCTCTACTGCTTGAGGAAGTCTGTCAATTCCATTTTTGGATAACTTTAATTATTAGGAAGTTTTTCCTGACATCAAACCTCAATTTGCCTGCTTGTATCTAAAGCCTATTGTTCCTATTTTTGCCCTCTGGGGCCAAACCAAACATGTCTCCTAGGCTCCCTTCCTACTGATAGCCTTTCAAGTACATCAAAACAGATAGCATGTTTTTTTCTAGTCTTCCCTTCTCTAAGCTAAACATCCCTAGTGCTTTCAAACAATTTTCATATGGCCTATACTCAAGATCCTTTTTCTGCTCATAAGTGTCCTTCCTAAACTGTGATGGCCAGAACAGAATATTATATCCTGATGAGGGCAGAGTACAATGGGATTATCATATCATATTCTTATTTCTGGAAACTATAGTTCATTTGGGCAGGTAGTCTGACAAAAGTAGCAGAGTGATTTCTTACAAATTCCTTATTTATAGTCAATATCAACTCCCTGTGGTCATTTTTGCTGTCTATTCATATCTGAAACATCATTATTCTTGACAGGGAAAACAAAAGTAAAAAGAAGAGACTGCTTTTTTGATTTTTTTCCATTATCAGTTATCATTATATCCAAACTGAGCAGTGGTCATATGCCTTTTTGGATCTTCTTCATCAACTTTATCTAGCCTTCCACTGATTCATTTGCAAAATGCTAACTCAATATCTAGGGAATATATGAGACTATGAGTGACTTTTTTTTTTCACATACTTAAGAAGAGAAGGGTAACTTTTCCCCTCAGGTACTCATCATTTTTACCACAGCATCCAGTTTTCCCCTATTGGTGAAAATCAGATCCACAATATTATTATCCTTGATAATTTTTCCAACTTTTGAGAGACGAATTGTTATTAGGTAAAATCATACCTATATAGTGCACAAAGTACATTATATTGATTTTTTTAACAACAATCCAGAGAAGTAGATAATATGAGTATTATTTACTCTGTTTTACAGAGGAGGAAACTGAAAATGAATGACTTTTCTATTTATTTAGCTAATAAGTAGTAGAATAGATCTTCTGATTCCCAAGTCCAGTGTTCTTTCCTTTATATGCTGCATTGGTAATTAAGTCCTGTCCATAACGATTATAAACATTCTGAAGGCAGAGTCCATAATCTTCTATTTCTTTTATATCTCCTAAAATGTCCAGTCTAATCAGTAATAAATTTTTATCTCCTATTAAGAGGTGACTTATCTAGTAGAAGATGTTTAGGACTTAGTTGGAGAAAGACCTAAATTCAAATTCTTTCTCAGATACTTAGATGAGTACCATGGGTAAGTCATTTAATTTTTTTTCACATCTCATTTTCCATTTCTGTAAAATGAAATTGATAATAGAATCTACTTTTGATATAGTTATAAGGCTCTAATGAAATAACATAGGTTAAGCACTTTGTAAAACCTTAAACTTGAGAACTCTGATTATTCAAAGACCAAATATGATTCCAGAGATCTAATTATAAAGAATGTTACATGCTTCTTAACAGAGTAGGTAGACTTAAGGTACAGAGTAAGACAAACATTTTTTTTCTTTTTTTTAACCTAAAATATTTTTTAAAATTTAGATTTTATTCAATCTAATGTTATTTTATTAGATCCTCATAACCACATCTAAAGTAGATTCTGTTATTAACCTCACCCATAATTCTGCACAAGACCAGATCAAAAAGGGAAAAAAAATAAGAAAGAAAAATAAAAGCAAACCAGCAACAACAACAACAAAAAAATAAAAGCACTATCTTGTGATCCACCTTCAGTTTCTGTGACAACCGCACTAGCACCCCAGACACCCCAGAATCAGCTGGAATCCGGATAAGCAAAAGTCCTTAGTCTTTATTCTTGGTCTTTAGATGCAGAATTGAACAGGTTGGAAGAAGAATCTCTGCAACTGCCTTCTCCCTTGTTTACTGACAAAGAATGACCTTGGCTAGTCTTACTCCATCCCTTAGTCCCTCCTATAATCCTCTGTATATACCTATCATTGTGCCAGCACAGGATAGAGGGAAGGGCCATTTTGCAAGCATATGCCCATAGAGTATTGTCCAATCAGTAATTAGCCCTAGATGCAGAATTGAACAGGTTGGAAGAAGAATCTCTGCAACTGCCTTCTCCCTTGTTTACTGACAAAGAATGACCTTGGCTAGTCTTACTCCATCCCTTAGTCCCTCCTATAATCCTCTGTATATACCTATCATTGTGCCAGCACAGGATAGAGGGAAGGGCCATTTTGCAAGCATATGCCCATAGAGTATTGTCCAATCAGTAATTAGCCCTGAGTGCTTGAACCGACCTCAGTGCAATGACTCAAGAGTTTCAGCCCTCTACATCTCCCACTTTCTTTTGTTTTAGAACATAGGTGGTCATACCATCCCTAACTTCTCAGGGAGGTAAAAGCCCCCAAAAGGAGGTGATCACACCCTCCCTAACTTCTCAGGAAGGGAAATGAAAAGCACTAAAGTGAAGTGGGGATTGCTAGCAGGTTTCTGGGCTTAAGGGTCTTATTAGAAACAGGTATGCTCAAACCCATAAACATGGGAGGTATTACACAAGCACATAGCAATAACGCAGAGGCTATTAGTGATGACTCTCCCCACAACCAGTGCAGGCTCAATGTGGTCCAACAAACATGAATTGTATATGCAAGTAGTGATATAACAAACAATATAAATCAATATGGTATTAAAAGAGATTTCCAGAAGTCCTAGAAGGAGAGTGTGTAAACAACAATCACACATACACTTCCTTCAGCAGCCAAGAGATAGTCCAAAACCAATCTATTGTCCATTGCTTCACATGTCAGGGAATCCAATGATCCCTGGAAGTGTTTGAAGTCCTGCAAAAGTCTTTTTATGTGTTAGGGAATCTAATGATTCCTGCAGATTTTGAAGTCCTGCAACAATCTTATCATTTCTCAGAAAATCCAATGATCCTGAGGGTTTTCAGGTCCTATAACAGTCTTATCATATCTCAGAGAATCCAATGATTCCTGAGGGTTTTGAGGTCCTACAACAATCTTATCATGTCCCAGAGAATCCAATGATTCCTGCGGGTTTTGAAGTCCAACAATTTTTGATATCCATGATTCAAATGCCATAACTGCCATGCTCATTCAGTGGTAGGCACAGTCAGCAATGGAAGCACCCAATGTTTCTTGGGTCTTCTCTTTTGTTTCAAGGGTCTGCTCCGTCTCTCTCTGATGGACAAGGCGAATACAGCTCGTTGGCACCCATCTGATTCCTTCTCCATCTGTAAAGATACAAGCAAACCCTCTCCCCCAAGCAGTCTCTGGTCCCTTCCATTCACCACTTTCTGGGTCTCTCCACATCATCTGGCAATTATCTAAAGATAGTGGAGCTGCTCGCACTACACTGCCCTTCCAATGGGTTATAAAACCTGTCTGCTGGAGCCAGTGCATCTTTGTCAAAAATCAAGAAATTAACAGTATAAAGAGCTAGATTTAGAAGGTCTCTAGGGTTACCTGTGGCTCCCCCTTTCTTTTGTTTTTGGAGGAGCATCTTAATGTCTCTATTATTGCCTATCTCCTCTCTATTATTGCCTATCCTTGAGGATTAAAGGGTATGCCAGTGGTGTGTAAAATCTTATACTGTGCATAAAAGTGTGCAAAATGTTTAGCGGTATATGCAAGTCCATTGTCTGTTTTTATGGCTTGTGGCGCACCACAATTACAAATGCTTGTATAAGGAATTCAGTGACCACTCGGGCTGTCTCTTTTGCTGCTGGTACTGCAAAAGTAAATCCTGAAAAGGTGTCTACCACAACATGGATAAAAAACAGAAGACCAAAAGGTATATAATGGGTCACATCCATTTGCCAAATTTCATTGGGTCTCAAACCATGAGGGTTTTTCGGCAGTGTAGGAGCGTGGAAAGGAAGGCAAGCTGTACAAGCTTTTACTATGCTCCTAGGTTCCTCTCTCGTTATTCCAAATTGCAAACGTAAAGCTTGAGCAGCCTGATGATATTTAAAATGAGATTCTTGGGCTTCTTGAAATAAAGGAATATTAGCCAACATAGTTAGAGGCTATCTGCCTTTGAATTACCATCAAAAATAGGACCTGGAAGTCCACTGTGAGAGTGGACATGCAAGATACAAATCTTACCTGGATGCTTTCTCACTTGCTCTTGAAATTCCTTAAAGAGCTGATATATATTAGAGGCTACAAATTTTATCTGGGCTGTGGCAATTCTTTGTACCACACCTACTGAATAGGCCAAATCAGATATTATATTTATATCTCCTGAATAATAATTGTAAGAGATAGAATGATTGCATACAATTCATTCTGCTGAGCGGACTGAAAAGGAGTTCTGACTACTCTCTTTATAGTTAAGTCATGAGAGTATATAGTGCAAATATTATGTTTGGATGCATCTGTAAAGATAGTTGGTCCTTTAAGAGGAACTTTAGAAACCTTTTCTTCAAGAATCCATCGCCAATAATGTAATAGTCTGGTTATCTTTAATGGAGACCTGTGTGTAAAATTTGGAGCCATGGCTAATAAAATTTGTCACTCTGGGATGGTTTCACAGCATACATCAATTTGTGCATTAGTATAAAAGGTGTATATATCTTGTCAGGTCTTATCTCAGATAATTGTACTGCTCGCTTAATGGCCTTTAATAAAATCCTAGCCACAAGCACTGGGTAAGGAGTAAGGCTTTGTTCTGGTTGTGCCAGGAGGTTCATCCACTCTATCACACTGTCTCCTTGATGAAGGACTGCTGTGGGTGCCTCTTGTATAGCAAAAACTGATATTTCCAAGGTTTTTTGAGTGACTCTTTCAACCACATTGGATAAAGCCAATTCAATTTCTCTCAAAACCTCTCGAGCTTCTTTTGTAAGCTGACATGGTGAGTTTAAAGCACTGTCTCCCCTTAAAATATCATATAACGGTTGCAATTGATAGGTAGTCAAGTCTAACACTGGTCACATCCATTGGATATCTCCTATCAATTTCTGAAAATCATATAACGTGTTTAGCTTAGTGTATACTAAATATTGAAAAGGAGCATGTCTTTGAATTTTTTCTGGAGCTATGTACAATTTGTAGTTCCTTAGTGTTTCAATGGTCTTTTGTAGACATGCTTCTAACATTTGTTCTCAGGTGCACATTCCAATATATCATCCATGTAATGTAATAGCATAACTTTTGGAAATGCTTTTCTTACTGGAGCAAGAGCAGCAGCAACATACATTTGATACATAGTAGGGCTGTTTTTCATTCCCTGTGGCAAAACTGTTTATTCGTATCTTTTATAAGGCTCAGCTAGGTTAACGCTGGCACTGAAAAGGCAAATCTTTTCATATTCTCCTTATCCAGAGGGATAGAGTAGAAACAATCCTTAATGTCTATAACCCAAAGAGGCCATTCTCTAGGCAATTGAGAAGGAGATGGAAGCCCAGGCTGAAGAGTTCCCATAGTTTCCATCTGTTCATTCACTTTTCTTAAATCAGTCAACATCCTCCATTTTCCAGATTTCTTTTTTACAACAAATACAACAAATTCCAAGGACTTAGAGAAGGTTGTAAGTATCCTTGGTCAAGTTGCTCCTGTACTATATCTAATAAGGCCTGAATTTTATTGCTACCTAAGGGGCCACTGTTCTATCCACACTGATGTATCAGTTTTCCATTGGATAGGAACAGGTGAATGTGTTGGCAGGCCTTCAACAGCAGCCCTGCCTAAAAAACTGAAGTATTCATTTTTAATCCTAATTGTTGTAAAATGTCTCTTCCCCACAGATTGATGGGGATTTTTTCCAAATATAAAAGGAGTAAAAACTCCTGTTTTACCTTCAAAAGTCCATCTCAAAGGGGCAGCACTAACTTCAGCTGCTATTGACCCCCCTACTCCAGACATAAGTGTCTGCTTTAATGTTTGGTAAGTGACTGGGCCTCTAATGACTATACAATCTGCACCAGTGTCTACCAGTCCTTCTAATTGCATGCCACTTATATAGATCATGAGCATAGGTCGGTCAGCCGTTACAGCTGCTGTCCAGTATATTCCTGGATTTTGTGGTCTGGAGTCAGAATCTGGGTGACTATCACCAGGTTGCTCTCCAGAATGGCTGGATCAATTCACAACTCCACCAACAATGTATTATGAAGGACTTTTTTCTATGGTAGATGAGAGAATGAAGCTTTTCTTTTTTGGCAAAAAAAAAAAAAAGTCATTGAGACTTTTTTTTAGAAAAAGAAGAGAAAATAGGAGAAACAGAAAAAAAAAGTACAGAAAAGAAGGAGAGTTGAGAAAGCTACAGCTTGAACTTAAATACTTAAGAAAAAAGCAAGTTGTACATTATAGAGTCTTGAAACTTCATGTATAATTCTTCTCCTGTTCTACTATGTATAAGGAAATATTCATTTTATTTTTTTTAAATAAAAGCTTTATAACTTTATTGAGTTTTAATTCCTTTTTTTAAAATAACTTTTTATTGATAGAATGCATGCCAGGGTAATTTTTTACAGCATTATCCCTTGCATTCACTTCTGTTCCGATTTTTCCCCTCCCTCCCTCCACCCCTTCCCCCAGATGGCAAGCAGTCCTTTACATGTTGAATGGGTTGCAGTATATCCTAGATACAATATATGTCTGCAGAACCGAACAGTTTTCTTGTTGCACAGGGAGAATTGAATTCAGAAGGTATAAATAACCCAGGAAGAAAAACAAAAATGCAAGCAGTTTATATTCATTTCCCAGTGTTCTTTCTCTGGGTGTAGCTGTTTCTGTCCATCTTTGATCAATTAAGGCTCTCTTTATCGAAGAGATCCACTTCCATCAGAATATATCCTCAAATAGTATCATTGTTGAGGTATATAATGATCTCCTGGTTCTGCTCATTTCACTCAGCATCAGTTCATGTAAGTCTCTCCAAGCCTCTCTGTATTCATCCTGCTGGTCATTCCTTACAGAACAATAATATTCCATAACATTCATATACCACAATTTACCCAGCCATTCTCCAATTGATGGGCATCCATTCATTTTCCAGTTTCTAGCCACTACAAACAGGGCTACCACAAACATTTTGGCACATACAGGTCCCTTTCTTTCTTTAGTATCTCTTTGGGGTATAAGCCCAGTAGAAACACTGCTGGATCAAAGGGTATGCACAGTTTGATAACTTTTTGAGCATAGTTCCAAAGCTCTCCAGAATGGCTGGATGTGTTCACAATTCCACCAACAATGTATCAGTGTCCCTGTTTTCCCACATCCTCTCCAACATTCCCCATTATCTTTCCCTATCATTCTAGCCAATCTGACAGGTGTGTAGTGGTATCTCAGAGTTGTCTTAATTTGCATTTCTCTGATTAATAATGATTTGGAGCATATTTTCATATGTCTATAAATAGTTTCAATTTCTTCGTCTGAGAATTGTCTGTTCATATCCTTTGACCATTTATCAATTGGAGAATGGTTTGATTTCTTATAGATTAGAGTCAATTCTCTATATATTTTGGAAATGAGGCCTTTATCAGAACCTTTGATTGTAAAAATGTTTTCCCAGTTTATTGTTTCCCTTCTAATCTTGTTTGCATTTGTTTTGTTTGTACAAAAACTTTTCAATTTGATATAATCAAAATTTTCTATGTTGTGGTCAATAGTGATCTCTAGTTCTTCTTTGGTCATAAATTCCTCCCTCTTCCACAGGTCTGCGAGGTAAACTATCCTATGCTCTTCCAATTTATTTATCATCTCATTCTTTATGCCTAGGTCATGAACCCATTTTGACCTTATCTTGGTGTACGGTGTTAAGTGTGGGTCAATGCCTAGTTTCTGCCATACTGATTTAGTGTTTGACAAACCCAAAGACACCAGTTTCTGGGATAAGAATGCATTATTATTTGACAAAAATTGCTGGGAAAATTGGAAATCAGTATGGCAGAAATATTCATTTTATTTGATTCCTTCTAATAGTTTTTCCCATCTTTTCAAATATCCTTACTATTCCAGTTTTGTCCAATAGCCAAGTCTTGGCAAATTATTTTTTCTCCTGTTTAACTAAAGGGGCAGCTAAGTGGCACAGGAGACACAGTTCTGGACCTGGAATCAAGAAGACCAGAGTTCAAATTTGGTCTCGGACACTTACTAGTTGTGTGACTCAGAGCAAGACATTTAGCCTCTGTTTGTCTGTGTTTCTTCTTCTGTACAATGAAAATAACAATAGCACTAATTTCCCAGAGTTGTTGAGAAGATCAAATGAGACATAATTGCAAAGTGTTTAACAAAGTGCCTGGCATATTGAAATTGCTTTATAAATCTTAGCTATCATAAAAAAATCAAGGCTCCAATTCTAAATATTTGCCTTTTTTTCCTGCGTCAAAGGAATAACTGTCACTCTTCCTTTAAAATGTGACATAAAATAATATCAATATAATTTTATTTCTCTCATTTCATTAAAATAAATAGGTAAAATAAGAGTGTCAGCTAGTCAGTAAATAAAGTCTCTCACTGCATAAGGGCACTTTCCCTCTATCTGGCCACTGGACTCAGATGGTTCTGGAGGGAAAAGAGAGGCAGGTGACTTTGCACAGCCCTCCCTCACTGAAACCCAACTCACTTGCATGTCATTGTGTCTTCCAGAACAAAGGACAAACAACAGCAATGACCCAATACTAATCTCCCAACCCTGTAAAAGGAAACAAAACCCCTGATTCACTATGTCAGAATAAGAGCAGTATAATGGCAGAAAGCCCTTTTTCCATATGTAAAGAGTCTGAATGTTAACTAGCCTCCAGTTCCCCAGGATTCTTCCCATTATCCACTGCCATGAATTAGCACCATTTCCCAGTCCAGCCTCTTCCTCCTTCCTCTCAATATTTTATCATGCTATACCATATCCATGCCCATAAATATAATTATCCACTAGACTTTATTGGTTGACATGCCCCATTCCTTTTAGGACCTTAGGGACATGCCCAATTGCACTCAGGTCTCAGCTGAGCTGATCTGTTTCAAGCATTCTCCCTGACTGCTCTTTATATCTGAAACATGTTCCCTCAATAAAGCTAGCTTATTTTACTGTCTTGCTATTTATCTCATATTTACTTGTAGCACACCTTGCCATCCCAAACCTCCCCAAGTCTTCTTCAAATAAATTATTTTAAATTATTTTTAAAATCACTAAGACCTTTTTTTAAGTCACTTTAAATTCCAAGGCTAATTCCTCCACCAATATGTACTTTCAGTTCCCATCCCCTTCTTCAGGACTTGTGCTATACATTATTCTATCTTTAGCATTTTAAATCTCTCCCTCCTTTACTTTCATCCTAAAATGTGTACAGATTTTCTATATCTTAGAAAAAAATCTTCATTTCATCTAAATTTTCCCTCTTAACTATTGGTCATTTTTAAAAAATAATTTTATTTTTCCCAATTAACATTTGTCTTCATAACTTTGAGTTCCAGATTCTCTCCCTTCTTTCCCATCCCAACCCCCTTTAAAAAGTTATGCAATGTATGCTTATGTTATATTTAATTTATACTTTAACATACTTAACATGTATTGGTCAACCTGCCATGGGGGGAGGGAGGGGAAAAATTGGAATAAAAGGTTTGGCAATTGTCAATGCTATAAAATTACCCATGCATATAACTTGTAAATTAAAAGCTGTAATAAAAAAAATAATAAGGCAACATGAAAAAAAAGAAGTTATGCAAAACATTTCCATAAAAGTCATGTTGTAAAAGAAAACCTAGATTCCGCTACTCCCCCCCATAAAAAACCCTCAAGAAAAAGAAAGTTTAAAAAAAAAAAAGAGTATGCTCCAATCTGTATTGAGACACAATCAGTTCTTTCTCTGGGTATGGATAGCATTTTTCATCATAAGTCCCTCAGAGTAGTTGTGGATCATTGTATTGGTGAAAATACATTGTTATTACTACATTTGTACTATGGACACTATACATTTCACTTTGCTTGAGTACATGAAGGACTTTCCAGGTTTTTCTGAGAGCATCCTGCTCATCATTTCCTATGGAACAATAATTTTTTTCATCATAATCACATACCACAATTTATTAAGTAGCTTCCCAACTGATGGGCATCCCTCCAGTTTCCAATTCTTTGCCTTGAGAACAGAGTTGCTCTAAATATTTTCTAAGTATAGGTCATTTTCCTTTTTGTAAATCTCTTTTGGGATTCATGTCTAGAAGTAGTATTAGATGGTCTAAAGAAATGCATGATTTTATTGCCCTTTTGGAGTAGCTCATATCTTTTTATCATTTATCAATTGGGAAATGACTTTTTTTTTTAATTTGACTCACAACTGCCCTTTTTCTATCCTTCCTATCACTACCAATGCCAAATTGATAGAATGAGTCATATACACAAACTGCTTTCATTTTCTGCACCTGGGTTTACATCCTGCCACCAAACTGAAACAACTTCTTTAAAGGATTAACAATCACTTCCCATTCATAAACTCAGTGACTTTTTGGAGTATTAATTAACCTTGATCCTTTTGCAATAATGACTCTTTTGACATCGTCTTTCTTTTTAACATTCTCTCTTGTTTTGGTTTCTATTATGTTTCATCCTCAGTCTCCTACCCCTCTAACTGATCCATCTCTGTCACCTTTACTGGTTCTTCTTCCTCTTCCTCCTAAACTCCCCCAAAAGAACATTCCTGTAAGTTTAGGTTTGGGCTTTCTACCCTTCTCCATTTATTTCCTCTCCCTTGAAGATCTTGTCAAATGCCACAGTGGAAAAGCAAATGGGAGTTTTGACTGTATGAGAGGAGAAGGAAGATTAATAATAAAGCAGGTCTAAGAAGAGAGAAGCAAGCAAGGAAGGGATTAGGACAGCTTGAGGACACTAGAGGATTAAAGGATTTAAAGAAAAAGGGAATGGGAAGTGGGAGAAGTGTAGAAAGCATAAATACTGAAAATACATTTCATTTACTTCAAAATTTTCCTTAAATCAGTAACTGTTCTTCTAAGAAAAGTTTCTTTTTTGTGTGTATGAGTCATAGATCCCTTCTATAGTCTGGTAAAGCCTATAGACCCCTTCTCAGAATTCTATTGAGTTTTTTTTTTAAATACATAAAATAAAATACATAGGATTATAAAAGAAACCAATTATATATATAAATATATATATATACACACCACATTATATATAAATATACATATATGTATCATATATATGTATATACATACATATACATACACATATATATCTCCATATATATATATATATATATATTTTTTTTAAACAACTTTGTGGACTCCCAGGATTCCCTAAGGGAAGAAAACTTTTACTTTTTAAAATTTATTCATTCAAGGTTTGTTCCATTAATACTAAAGGCAATCTACATTATGGATTAAATAGGCTATTACTAGCTACTAATCCCTATTAGTAATACTTTTGATGGGAAAATGTTCTCCCAGTTCCAAACATCCTTTGACAAATGAACTTTTAGAATATAACACATTTTTTTATCTGAATACTGCCTGAATGTAGACATTTTTATATTGTTTTGAAATGTTATTGCTCCTGCATTTTATTATTTAAATAACACACTTATGCCCTTCTCTCAGAGATTTAGACATTAACTGTGTTTGGCTGTGGGAGCATGGAGAAAGCTGAGATGGGGGAATTTAAAAGGGATTATTAGTTGTGACCCTGAGGAGGAAAAATGGTACTGTGGAAAAGTAAAGTCTGGGCAGTCTGAAGATATAAGTTCAAATCCCACCCCTGATGAATTATACCACTATAAAGTAGAACTTAGTCTTTCTATGACTCAATTTCCTAAAGTATAAAATGAAGAGTTTGGGTTAGATTATTTCTGAGGTCTTTTCAAGCTTTAGATCTCTCTTGCCAGAGTCCGTGCTTAGGAGAGGCTCACATCCTTCCATCTCCTGTAACAGTCTGCCTTGGCCTAAGCTTCTTGGGTAGCCCTCTGGGAATGTGGGGAGAAATTCCTATATACAATGAATTTCCTGAATTCTTCTTAATAGAAAGCCTAGCAACATGTGAATTTTGGTCTACTGAAAAGATTTTGCTGTGATTTAAAAAAAAAAAACCTGGACAGATAACCTTGCCACTTCCCTTAGGTTCCATGTTTTCTTGTAGTTTCTTGTATTCATAAACAATATACATATTCATATATAATACATATTTCATATTTTTTGTATTATCTCCATTTATATCTATATCATGTATTCATTTTGACATAATCTTGGTAAATTGCATAAGATGTTAGTCTATACCCAATTTCTGCTTTCTGGCTTTCCCAACATTTTTTAAAGCAAATAATGAATTCTTATCCTCCAAACTTAAGTTAAACATCAGATTAGTATAGTCATTTGCTATTGTAGATTGTATATCTACTCTGTTTGACTAATCTACCTTTCTATTTTTTAGCCAATACTAGATAGTTTTGATAATTACTACTTTGTAATATAACTTAAACCTCCTTCCTTTACATTTTTTCATTAGTTCTTGACCTTTTGTTCTTCCAAATGAAATTATGTTATTATTTTTCCAATTCAGTAAAATAATTTTTTGATAATTTAATTGGGATGGCATGGAGTATAGAGATTATTTTATGTAGAATTGTCATTTTTGTTATATTGGCCCTTTCTTCCCATGAATAATTAATATTTCTTCAATATTTAAATCTGATTTTAATTGCATAAAAAGGTATTGTTATTTTTTTACAGTTTTGTTCAGATAGTTCCTGTGTTTGTTTTGGCAAGTGTATTCCCAAGTACTGTCTAGAGTTATTTTAAATAGAATATCTTTTACTATTTCTTTTTTCAGGGTTTTTTTGGTGACATATAGTAATGCTGATGAATATTGGTGATATTAAGCATCCTTGTTTCATATCTAATCTTACTACAAAGGCTTCTAGCTTATTCCTATTAAAAATAATAATTTGTGGGTTTAGATAAATGATTTTTATCTATTTAAGTAAAAATGCATGTACAACTACATTTTAAGTGTTTTTAATAGAAATAAGTATTGTATTTTATCAAAAGCCTTTTCTGCATCTCTTGATATAGTCACATGCTTTTTATTACTATATAATCAATTATATTAATAGTTTTCCTTATGTTAAACCATTCCTGCATTCCTTGTATAAATTCTGCTTAGTCATAATGCATAATCTTCATAATTTATCATTGTAATCTTTTAGTTACTGTTTTACTTAGGATTTTTGTATCCATATTCATTAATGAAATTAGTCTATAATCTTTTTTCTCTGTTTTTACTTGTCCTAGTTTAGATATCAGTATCACATTTGTTACATAAAAGGATTTTTGTATAATATATATGTATATATATGTATAATAATTTTGATTATTATTGCAAACCATTTATTTAGTATTGGAATTAGTTGATCTTTAAATGTTTAAAAGAATTCACTTATAAATCCATCTGGTATGGTGCTTTTAAAATTTATGACTTATTCAACTTCCTTTTCTTTTTTTATTATAGCTTTTTGTTGACAAAACATATGCATAGTAATTTTTCAACCTTGACCCTTGCAAAAACTTCTGTTTCAACTTTTTCCCTCCTTCCCTCCACCCTCTCCCCTAGATGGCAGGCAGTCCCATACATGTTAAACATGTTAAAGTGTTAAATATAATATGTGAATACATATTTATACAGTTATCTTGTTGCACAAGAAAAATCGGATTTAGAAAGAAGATAAAAATAATCTGGGAAGAAAAACAAAAATGCAAGCAAACAATTACAGAAAGAGCGCAAATGCTATGCTGTGGTCCACACTCATTTCCCAGTGTTCTTTTGCTGGGTGTAGCTGGTTCTGTTCATCATTGATCAACTGAAACTGATTTGGGTTCTTACATTGCCAAAGATAGCCACTTCTATCAGAAATGATCTTCATATAAAATTGTTTTTGAAGTATATAATGATCTCCTGGTTCTGCTCATTTCACTCAGCATCAGTTCATGTGAGTCTCTCCAAGCCTCTCTGTATTCATCCTACTGATCATTCAACTTCCTTTTCTAAAGTAGATCTATTTAAATATTCTATTTCCTCTTCTTTTAATATAGATAGTTTCTATTTTTGTAAATATTCTTCCATTTCACCTAAATTGCTAAATTTATTGGCATATAATTAGACAAAATTATTCCTTATAATTGCTTTGAGTCATTCTTTTCATTTTTAATACTAGTGATTTGATTTTCTTCTTTTTTCAATCATATTAGCCAATGATTTATCTATTTTATAAGTTTTTTTTCATTAAATTAACTCCTAGTTTTATTGACTAATTCAATGATGTTCTTACACTCAATGTTATTAATGTCACCTTTAATTTTTAAGATTTCTAAGATTTCTTTGATCATCAACCCAACATCTAGCTGAAAAACTGATGTGGGACATAGTTACCAAAGAATTTTTATCTCACCAGTTGTAGTCCTTCTAAGTCCTTCACAGTCTCATTAATCAGAGAATCTTGACACAATCAGCTTTTCATTTCCCATTCCTTTTGCCATTTAATTTCTTCATCATGTTACTGAGCAGGGACTGTCTATTTATTTGGGAGGTAGTAAGGATTCCCCAGCCCTTAACACAGTACCTGGCACCTAGTATACACTTAATAAATGTTTCTTGACTAAGTCATATTGTTATTATATTATAGCTACGAAGGAGCAAACATGTGAATGTTAAAGGTTTTATTCATTTAAGCTGCTAAAGACAAGTCTCAATGAATCTTAAGCATTAAAGTTAAGATAAATGTTCAGTATATAGTTTTCGGGTTTCTGAATTAGCTTTTGTAAGTTTCAAATTTTTGTGGTTTCTGGCCCTAATCTTTGGTTAAAGACTTACTTTTTTGGTTAAACCCTTACTGATCCCTCAGCAACGAAAAGGTATTAAAGATAGCATTTTCTCCACAATTATTAACATTCACACTGATAAGCCGGTTCCATACCCTGCGCTAAATTTCAGGTTCTATCCTTTATCACTAGTACATTTTAAAATACACATTTCTAGATAATTTTTTTTGAAAGTTAGGAAATGTGTCCATTGTCTAGCTTGGTATCATTTATTTTGAAGGAACAAGAAACCTGAGCACATCTCTGACCAAAGCCTGACTAGTTTGGGGCCACACAAACTTTTCTCAGAAGTCTGAAATTTAATGCTCATCAAGTAAAAGAACCTGGTTTAATATCTAATTTCCAAGTGAATTACTTTAAAAAACATATCTATCAAATTGCTATCAATACCACTTCTTCAACAATGATAGCTGCCCACATGGTGGTGAACACAGGTATTGTCCTGAGTTTGGGTTCTAAATCCTGACTGTCTCTCTGTTTTGTATTTCTTTCATGGAACACTGGAATGGAGTCCTTGAGATGGAATTTATAAGATGTTTGGCAAACCTTAAAAGTCTATATAAATTATCTCAAAGATCTGAGAGATGAGGAGCTTAGGGTTTAAGTGCTACTACTTGTCCAGTAGTAAGTAATCTCAGAATTCTCAGAGAAGATGATCCCTGTCAGGAAGATGAATCCAATCCATTCCCTGGCTTGGCAAAGAAAATGGACCTTTAGTGAGTTACTCAGAAGTACAGGTCTGAGGTGAGTGTTTAGCACTCTCATAAAGAGTTTCATATTTTGATATTTTAAGAATCAGCCTTCCAGTAAAGCATAATAGGAATTATGGTTAATTATTTTGTGCTTTTAAGTATTAATCAATGTAAACTTACAAGTCTTTGTTGTAAGCATTTCTTTTGAGATGATAGAAATAAATAGCTGCTCTATAATGAATATCTTTCTAGAAAGGAGTGTCTTAATCCTCTTTAGGAAGATTGTCAGAGAGGTGCAGAAAGGGAGAATACTATAAACAAATTTCATTTGTTCCAAACCTTTTCTTAAAATCAGGCTCCATACCTCAAAGGTACAAGTTCTTAATCTTTTGTATATGTGTCATGGATTCCTTCAATAATCCAGTAAAGACTCCTCAGAATAATGTTTTTATAAAACATATACTTTTATAAATCTGAACTACTCACTTCACAATTTAACTGAGAAAAGTTTGAGGTCTGAAAAGTGCAGTATAAACATGAATCTCTTTTATAATAACAGTTAATTGCCCTCCAAGTTCAAGGAAAATTTTTCTTAATATGTATAGCATTGTCCAATTGATTCAGCACATAAGTGAATTTCATCAAGCAGTAATGTCAGATTGCATTAGAGTAATGTTTCTGCACCTTTCACATTAGCATGCAGCTTCCTCAGCTAAGGGACAGAATATGATGAATGAACAGGCTTTTTTAATGTGAAAAATTCTTTGTCTAATAACTCATAGAGAAAACATTGTTTCTTTTGATATTATGTCAATGTGAAGTGAACAGATCAATTGTTTTCTTTTTTTTTCCTTTACTGAATTGACTGTTCAGCATACAAATAGATTAATTGACTTTTTTTTTTTAATGAATTAACCTGTTGTTTGATTGGCTTGACTAAATCAACCACTTATTTGGGGTTTGGAGGAATAGGGCCTGTTCTGCACAGCCATTCTTCAATGAATAAATAATCCTCCTTCTGCTCTTGTACTAGACAATTTGTCAACAGTAGCCCTGACTCTATTCAAATAAGCTCCCTTGTGCAGGCAGCAGAATTACAGACGTGTATGCATAGCTGTTCAGTAGAGTAAATTGAGTCTTGTATTGCTTCTCTATGTCTGAGGCTTGGCTAAATTGACTGATTATTCAAACAAGATCTATTGTGCTATATCAAAAGCAAATGAGCATTAAATCAAAGGCACACTCAAGATGGGCATTTTTCTCAATTAACAATACTTCTGAAGATTCTATTTTACAAAGCAGTGGGACTCCATAAAAAAAAAATGTACTCTTTTATTTATGTATGTATGTATTTGAGGGGGAAGGGTTTCCAAGAGTATAAAGTTATATGCTATTTGGATTTTTCTCCCTCAGTTGGATTTTTCCCCTTAAGTGAATAATTGTAAACCTTTCTAAAAATAAAAGACTATGTAATTACATAATCATAACCTCTGTTGAATTTATATAAAAAACTTAAATTTTTTCATACACTCAGAAGTCATTGAGTGAAATTACTCAATATTTTAATGTGATTCGAAAGAACAGAAGCGTTAAAAGCATTAATTAAGAAAAACAGATGGCAAAGAAAGATGTGTTGGTTGATTCCGGCTGATTTTATTTGTTAAAATGTAATGTATAATTTGCAGATGATAATGGAGTTAAGGGGGGGATGTATAAATGTTTTCATTTATGTAGAATTTTATTGTCCAGGAATCCTTTGCTTTAGGCTATTTAATATAACTCAAAAACCTCAAGTTCTAATAGAATTTAAAATTTTCTATATTCACCTATAAAAAATTTCAACTCCTTTGTTGAGTAAGACATTGGAGAGCCACATCTAGCAACACAGAACTATATAGTTGGAAGGTACCTTTAAGATGATCTGCTCCAAACCCTTTATTTTACAAGGCAAAGGCTGAGGCTCGGTTGAGGTCACACAACTTATAAATAGAACAGGTGGAACTTCACTCAAGTCTTGTGATTTAAATCCATTTCATTTTCCATTATCCTTCATGCCTCTCATAGGATTCTCCTCTTCGGGAAGAAAGGAAATAGGGGGAAAGAATACCACTGGAAAGCCTGAAAAATAAATTCAAGACAGAGGAGGAAATTTATTTGGAAAAGACCTAAGGGTTTTCATGGACTACAAACTCAATATAAGTCATCAGTGAAATATGACTGCCAAAAAAGCTAGTGCCATCTTGTATTACATTTAAGAGAGGTACACCTTCCAGGAATAAGAACATGACTTCATCTGAAGTACTGGGTTCAGTTCTGAGTAGGACAGTCTAGGAATAATTTCAAGCTAGACAATATTTGAAGGAGGACAATCAGAAGAATGAAGATCATGAGTCCTTCACTTATGAAGTGATATTTCCTGGGTTCCTGGGAGCTGTAACCATCATGGAATAATGGTTGTAACTCAGGTTTGCCCTGGGTCTGCTATGAGTGCCATCTTTACAGCACTCTCCCCCACATCATGGGTAAAGTGGCTATCTACTGACCATTATCCCACTAATGATCATGTTGAAAAATTGAAGACACTTATCAGACTCCTCCCGGTGTAATCTCTATACTCATTTTACTTTCACCATCCTTATGGGAACTCATAGTGAAGCTGGTTATATCTCCCTCTTGGAGTTCAAGGGGATTCTTTGAGGGGCTTGAGGTGTCCCTGATCTAATGCTTTTTATTGGCTAGAACCCTCAGTGGTTATATTCCCTCTCTCTTTAGCCAGTGACTATTATTCTAATTCCATTTAATCACTAGCTTTTACAAACTGATAATTTATTTCAAAGATATTTACTTTAAAGATACTTCAAAAATATAACAAAAACAAATGCACAATCATCTCCCAGTCCCCCTGTTTCTCCTCTAGACCACCTTTGACCCTGGGGAGAGTAGTCTCAAATTTAACAGTTTCAACATAACATTGGCTCCTCCAAGTTCAAATCCAGATATGGCCTGACTGCTGGATAAGTCCTTATTTCAACTACAGCTGAGCTGAGCCACAGATACCATTCCTAAAAGTTTGCTTTTAGTTCCTTGGAGTGCTGATGCAAGGCACTTGGATGCCTCATTAACAGAATCCTGGGCCTGGAATGCAGAAGACTGGAATTCACTTACTAGTTGTGTGATTCTAGGCAAGTGAGTTAACCTCAGTATTCTCATCTATAAAATAAGGTGGAGAAGGAAATAGTAAACTACTCCGATAGTTTGGCTGAGAACAGATTTGAACTCACGATGATGAATTTTCGTGATTGGCAAGCCTAATGCTCTATTCACTATTCCACCCAGCTGACTCCACTTTTTATTTGCTTTACATACACATGTGTATATATGTATATATGTATATGTATATATAAATAAATTGTGTGTATATATGTACATATATATATATATAGACACACATTGTATTTATATATACATATAGAGTGTACATACATTACATAAACACATTTTATTTATGTATTATATATGTATTGTGTATATACACTGCACACACACATACTTATACATATTTTTATCTATGTATTTCACAATAAAATATAAGGTCCTTGA
Source organism: Antechinus flavipes (assembly GCF_016432865.1). Taxonomy (NCBI): domain Eukaryota; kingdom Metazoa; phylum Chordata; class Mammalia; order Dasyuromorphia; family Dasyuridae; genus Antechinus; species Antechinus flavipes. Next base: position 409,801,616 of record NC_067401.1, on the reverse strand, counting down.
GGTCAGAGATTATTTCATTTTTTTTTCTCTTTGCATCTTTAAAATCTAGGAAAGCATCTGGCACACAATAGGTACTGAATAAATACTTTTTGAGTGATTGATTTCTCCCAGACTCATAACAAACAGTGCCTTAGCAATTATCTATTCCAATCTCTGTATTTTACAGATGAGGTCCCCCCTCTCCCAGTGCTGTTAAGTACATAGTAAAGAAGGAAATATACACTTAAGCAACTTGACTGAATTAAAATATTGGGCAGTCTGATCACAATGTCCCCATTAGAGTTTCAGTCTTTTCAATAAGAACTTAAATGTGGAATTTTTATCTGAAATCAGCTTCCTGGTAGAGTTCAGAATTGTTTTTGTAAAACTTAATTGAAACTCTGTATAAATATAAATTATTTTAGTATTGCTATTCTAAAATGCGTCAGAACTGAGTGCAGAAGCCCAACTTTCATTTCTTGTGGTGATATTTTCAGCAAGTAAAAGTTTAAAAGCAAAAATGCACACCGCCCCTCTTCCCAAATTTTGAATGGAATGAATTATCTTCATATTAGAATCCCATAAAGATAAACATGATATTATGCTTTATTTTATGTTTAAAGATGGTCTGCCACATTAATTATAATTAGGTAATTGACTGAACTGAATTTCAATGAATACTTAAAAAAATTATCTTAGTTACTCATTCATAGCCTGGTTCATTATTTAATAAAATGCACTCACAGATGTTGTACAGACTATGACCACATCTGGGACTTATAAAATGCTATTCTCTTTCCATACTAAAGAGGAGTGAGGGTGTCTGCTCCTCCCTTAAGGTTCCCTCCTAGGCTGCCATTGCATACTTCAACTTTTTTAATATGTTGGCATTTATCAGCGGAACCTGTAAGCTATCAAGACCAATGCCAATTGTTTTTGTTGCCTCTAAAATCCAAAATTTCTAAAAGAGAAAGCGACTTAATATACTAAAAGAATTGGCAAAGACTTGAAGGCAGGACAGGATGCTGAGAAGCAAGCCAATAATTCATCAACATTAATACAAATAAGGCTACCCTGTCACTTGTGAGCCAAAGCTGTTGTTTGTTCAGCTGGCTCAAGTTGGGGTTGTCATAAACTATGAGTTTATGCTTCACACATTCCGTCATTTCAGACTCATTCCATTCTCTTTATGTTTACTTGGTTCTCCCAAAGGAAACACGTGATGTAGATCTACAAGGTGAACAAATGTTCTGGTATAGGTTATAAATGGTAGTGTCTTAAACTCCAATCCAGTTCTAACTTCCCTTCTTCACCCTCCCCCCCAGCCTGCTTTCTAGGAAGTCTCTTGATTTCAAACTCTACGATGGTGGGGTCTGTTTCCCCTTTTTCTTTCTCTTCCTAGCACTTTGCACAATACTTGGCACAAAGTAAGCCCTAGTGCTTACTGACTGACTGATTGATTATTTCTCAGTGATTCAAATCTATAAAATAATTTACCTTTAGCATCTTTCCCATGTCTTAGAGATTAACTATATTGAGAAAGCAAGGGGAAGTGTCTGATTCAAGTTCCCCTTAGCCACTAGAGACCAGAAAAATATTGTTGACTCCAATATAATGTTTTTGGTGGCCTAAATATTTATTTTTCTTTAAATATAATAACTTGTCCCTCGCAATTGAGAAAAAAAGGACAAAGAAAAAATATAAAATCCTTATTACAAACATATAGTCCATCAAAATTAATTCTCATATTGACTTGTAAGGAAATATATGTTTCTGCATTTTAAGTTCATCACCTTTTTGGCAAGAGGTGAATGGCATATTTCATCATTAGTCTTTGGGATTCATGCTTTAGTTTGTCTGCTGGCGGCTTTCTTACTGCCTATAATCCTGACCATGTCTCCCTCAAGCTTAAAAAACTCTCACTTGATCTTTCAATTTCTGCTAATCCTAGTTGTTGTTAAGTTGTTTTTCAGTCATGTCTGTGACTCCTCTTGGGGTTTTCTTGAAAAAATTAAAGAACTGGTTTGAGACCCCTGAATTTAGGCCACCATGCCATCTAACTGCACTTATAAGACAATGTATGCAATTTTTGTTCTTGTCTGACTCTTCATGATCCCATTTGGGATTTTCTTGGCAGAGATACTGTATTGATTTACCAGATCCTTCTCCAGTTCATTTTACAGATGAAAAAAACAAATGGGTTGGGGTAAAGTGACTTGTCTGGGATCAGATAGCTAGTGTCTGAGGCCAGATTTGAACTCAGGAAGGAGAGACTTCTTGATTCCAGACCTGGCACTCTATCCCCTTCCCCACCTAGCCTCCTAATTACTTACATCCTTTTTGTCCTTTGTGGTTAAACTTCTTTAAAAATGTTATCTGCCATAGGTTCTTTCATTTCCTCTCCTTTCACTTTCTTCTTAAATCTTAAAATCTAGCTTTTAACTCATCATTCCACTAAACCTGTTTTCTACAAAGTCACCAGTTATCTCTTAATTTCCAAATTTAATGGCTTATTCTCAATTTTCATTCTCCTTGACCTTTCTGCAATCTGAAAATGTTCATCATCTTCTCCTCTTCCTTCTAAGTTTTTGGTGCAATACTTTTTCCTGGTCCCTTTCCTTACTGACTATTCCTTCTCAGTTTCCTCTGCTGGATCACACTCTCTAACCAGTTATCCCCAAAGAGTTCTATACTGGGCCCTCTTCTTCTATCTTTATATTACTTTACTTAATGATATGATCAACTTCCATGGATTTAATACCATTTCTATGCTGAAAATTTTCAAATCTACCTATCCTCTTTGCTGATCTCTATCTTCAATTGGTTTTCAGATCCCTCAAACTGGATGTCTAATTGACATCTTAAACTCAACATATCCAAACCCCAAACCTCTTAATCTCTTCTACCTTCCCTACTGGTGTAGAAAACAATATCATTCTCTAAACATTTCAAGCTCACAACCCAGGAATCATCCTAGTTACAGTCTTACTGTTTCTCATCCTCCATATCCAAGATGTCATCAAGTCCTATTAATTCACTTTGCAACATCTTTCAAATACACCCTCTTCTTTCTTCTGACACTGCCCCTCAAGCTAGACAATTATAATAACCTGCTGATGGTTCTGCCTGTCTCTCTCTCCTGTCCAGTCCATCTTTCATTTAGCCAACAAAGTGATTTTCCTAAAGCATAAGTTTCATGTCACCCTTCTATTCAATTAATTCTAGTGCTTTCCTATCATTTTCAAGACCAAATACAAAATCCTCTTTTTGGCATTTAAAGTCTCTCACATCTCTAGTCCCCTCCTATCTTCTCCATATTCTTACACTTTACTCCTTACCATATATTCTTTAATACAGTGACTCTGGCTTCCTAGATGCACCATGAATAAAACATTTCATTTCTCAATTCTAGACTGTGCTCTTGTTTTCCCCCTTTCTTGGATTGTTCTCCCTCCTCATCACCCACTGGTTTCCCTGGCTTCCTTCAGATCCCAAATAAAATTTTATCTTCTGCAGTAAGTCTTTCTCAACTCTTCCTAATTCTAATGCCTTTCTTTTATTAATTATTTCCTATTTATCTTGAATGTGTATATGTATGTATATGTATAAAGTATATATATGTATATATGTATAAAGTATATATATAAATACATATACACAAGCATATGTGTATATGTATATATATATACATATATATATACTTTAATGCATATATATATGCTTTATATATTTTAGTCCTAGTTCTAGTCTCTCAAAGTGATATTTCTCTATAATATCTTTATTACAATTGTATATCCTTAATGCAGAGAGTAAGAGGAAAATGCAGTTTGCACTTTGTCTATTATTCAATTCTGAAAAACTAAGTCCCCAGTGTTACTAATTTTATGACACCAAAACTGGGCAGTGACTTAAGAGAGATACAATTTTTTAGGAATCTCTCTTAACTCTGGTGCCTTCCTTTTCTTAATTATTTCCCATTTATCTTACACAAAGATTATACTCATTGCTTTGCTGGCTATCCCCTCCATTATAATGACTGTGAGCTCCTCAAAGCAGAGCCTCTTTTTAGTAGGTGCTTAATCAATGTTTATTGACTGATTAACTGGAAATGCCATCTTAAATCACATCATTGTCTAGTAACTTGAAGATTCACATGCAGAACTATAGAATATTAAGTATCTACTAAATGTTATCAACTTAGCATATACTTTCCCACTTTCACCTGGATTTTTAACATGCTTGCATTTTCCTAGTAAGGAGAAAAATTGTTACAGATTAATAACTGATTACCTTTTTTATTTTGCAATTCTAAATATATTTCCGTATTTGTCATGCTGCACAAGAAAAATCAGATTAAAAGGAAAAAAAAAACATGAGAAAGAAAACAACAAACAACAACGACAACAAAAGGTTAAAATACTATGCTTTGATTTACATTCCGTCTCCATAGTTCTCTCTCTGAATGTGGTTGGCACTTTCCACCACAGACCTATCTGAACTGCCTTGAATCACTTCATTGTTGAAAAGAGCTAAGTCCATCATAGTTGATCTTCATATAATCTTGTTCTCTTGGTTCTGCTCACTTCACTCAGCATCAGTTCATGGAAGTTTTTGCAGGCTTTTCTGAAATAAGTCTGCTCATCATTTTTTATAGAACAATAATATTCCATTACATTCATATATCATAACTTATTCAGTCATTCACCAATTGATGATAATAACTATATTTAAGAAACCAACAATAGTGAAATATTACCTTGACACATTGATTATGGAAGGTATTAATTAAAATACTAAGAGACTTAGAATTCAAATTTATTTGTAATTGATTGATAATAGCTAGTAAGAATTCTAGCATTCAAAGAAATAATTTATTTTTGAATGACTTTGCTGTTTCCACTCTAAAATTGAGCCAATATTGAAAGAATTGAATGTGGGGTGTTTGACAGCACAAAGTAGGAATTGGCTGCTTCAAAGGTAACCTTTTAGGATGAGGGATAAATTTAAGGTGAACTTTTGACTGTAATCATTCACAGTAGGAACTATCTCAAAATCACAGAGTGAAAGGGGACTTCAGCCTAATACAACTCATATTTGAACAAAAATGCTCTCTACAACATACCCAACAAAAGATCATAGAATATTTTCTTTCTTGTCAGAAAATACAATACAAAACTATAGCATGAATTTTCCATTTTCTCCATGATTGTCTTATGAACATCCCATAAATACTATAGTTAACTTGCATCTATAGAGTTCTTGTGATTTCCACAAATAATTGCCTTCCTTAGCATCATCTGAGCTGCTTAAGCATCTGACCACAGATCATGAGTTTACAAACATTTTAACTATTGCCAAAAAGAGTCTTAATTAAAAGTGTATTATTTCCCTTTGTTTAGCTTGTTAAGTGAGTATGCCTATGTGTAGGCTTATAAAGGGAGATGATTTCCTCTTAGTCACTGTACAGGAAATGTATCTTAAACTCACAATCTTTTTAGGAAAGGTATAATGTGGTCAAAGTGGAAGGGTCAAAGAATTCCCATTAATTGATCTTTCTTGAATAAAGAATTTATTAACTTTGAGGAATTTGTAAGATTAGAGAATCTAAACCCCTTATAAATATATTATATAAAAGAGTTTACAAATCATTGAAAAAGAACTGAATATTTTGACTAAGGCATCTTTTAAAATTTTCAAGCAAAAATTAAATTGCTTTTATAGCTATAATAGTTCAAAAAGTTGTGATTCCATGGATCTCTCCATTAACAAAAATCTACATTTTGTCTGTAACTTGTAAGTCAAAAAAATGCTTGAATAATTGAGGATTTGATGGATGATCACAACTAGGATGTTTCCTAGCACTCTTCCTGGCTCTTAGGTCATTGTGCACTTCATCCAAAGCCAATAACACTCGAAAAATACAATTTAAATTTCACTTCTTCCTAGATGCCTTCCTCGACTACCTAGTCAGAAATTACCCTGGATCCCTCAGAACTCCTATAGAACTTTTTGTTAATATCATTAATAGAGATCATAGACTCAGAAAGTGAGAAAGAATCTTAGGAATGAATGAATGAAAAAAGCATCTCTTAAGAATTTCCTATGAGCCATATAGTATGCTAAGTGCTGGGATACAAATAGGAAAATAAAACAGTCTCTATTTTCAAGGAGCTCAGATACTAATTAGGGGAGACAACACGTAGTGGAAGGTTAATCTGAGACAACACAGGCTAATAATATGTAGGTCATATGGCAATGCCTGGGATCTGAAGCCTTGTTGTTGCAGGGTTTATGGAGTAAGGTTCAGTGAGTGGTCTACCATCTTCAAAGATGTTGACTTCTTACTCATCCAATGGATGAGTGGCTATGTCTCCAGGTCATAAAAGAGGGCTTGGGGAACTCAGCTGAAGCAAAGATTGAGGGTTGCCTGGTACAAGGAGAAGGCAAAGGAAAGTTACTATTCTACTAGGAGGGGAAACTTGCAGTGTTTGTCGGAATCAGACTAGAACAGAGGAAGAAAGGGATCTTTGTAGTCTCTTCCTATCGACTGCCCATGGGGACATAAAATCATGTAGTCTAACTCTTTTTTAAAGAGGGAACTCTGGCCCACAGATTTAAAGTTTATTGCCTCCTTTTAGATAACCAATGCCTGAATTGTGCAGAGTTTAGAACCTGGAGTTATTAATTCCAGTATTCTTTCTAATAGACCAAAATGCTGAGGCTGAAACTGTGTATAGTAAAGCACACAATTTATATTTCACTGATAGCCGCATCAATAATTTGAAGCTTATTTGCTATCTGGCATTGCTAATTATTTTTTTTTTACCAAGTTGCATAAGTCTTATTTCCCCAAATTAATTTAAACTTTCTGGAGAGCAGGGACTATTACAAAAATATTTGAATAATTCATTCCTTTGTATTTCCTTTGGTACACATAGCAAGTACTTTCCCTATAGTAGGTATTCAAATATTTATTGAGTGAGGGCTTTGTATTTTTAACAAAGAGGTTAGGTTTTGGCAGCTATATTTATAGCTTTTAAATATATTTATCATAGTTGTAAATTGAGAAGCTGAATATTTTAATTAAATGCAACATTTATCAAGTGCCTACTAGATAGATTTAAACAGATGAAATTGCAGGTCTTGTGAACAGTGGGATTGAACAAGAATCACAGAGGATGAGTGAGCATAGATGGATTTCCATAGTCATCATTGGAGGGAATACCTGCAAAGATATGAGAGAGCAGTTGGAGTAGGTTTGTACAAGGTAGAGGGCTGGGTAGGAACCAAGAAGAATTTATTTTCAAGATCAGAGAATGGTCTCTGGAAAGTGTTAGGGTTCTAAGAGTAGGATGGGTGATACCAAAGTTAATGGCAGGGTTTTAAAAGAAACATTTTAAAGATAATTTTTCCCCATTTACTTCATTTTGTAGACAAAGAAACCAAGAACCAAAGACATTATTTGCTTTGTCCAAGGTCATACAGGTTATTACAGAACCAAGAGTCAAAGCTGAGTCTTCTGATACCAAATCCAGATCTCCACGCAGTATATTGTTAGTAGGAGGTAATTTCAGACAGTTCTAAGTCTGAAGGTCACGAGCCCCTGGGGTGATGGGGCGCCTGTGGGCACACACTTCTGGGTTTCTCATGGGAGAGCAGCTGAGCGTGTAACAGGCGAAAGAGAAAGGAGCGGGTGGAAATGGGCAAGAGGCCATTCTCGGTAAGAAGTCAGCTCCTTACTGGGCCGGGGAGGAGAAAGTCCCAAGTCTTTGCTGTCTTAAAAGTTCGGACATCTCTCCTCGGAATCCCGGAGGAGGCGTGGGGAGGAGGGGGAGGGCACTGGGGAGAATTCCACAGCTGCTACCCATCTGGGCTGAGGACGCGGAGCCCGGGCTAGAGATGCAGCTGACACACCTGTCCCAAGCCAGACTCGGGAAGGAGGGGCAGGCAGGGATGGTGGACCAGACGAAGTGAGATCCCCCCCCCCTCCCCCGAGTGATGAGGCTTGATAAGGTCAGGGCGATGACGTCCTGATTTCATCATCTCTGGGAGGGGAGGGTGCCCGGGTGGGTAGGAGGGGCGGGGCAGGCGGGAAGGCGGCGCGCGCGGGGGGCGGGGCGGGCAGCGAGGGGGGCGGCTCGCAGCTTCCAGGTGTCTCTCCCCCCGCCGGCGCCGGCGCCGCCCCCCTCCCCCAGCCTCAGCCTCCCGCCCGTTCGGCGTCCAGCCCCGTCGGAGCCGGCTCGGGCTCGGTCTCTCATGAATATTGAGCGGCCCCTGTTGGATTTCCCGAGCTCCATTGCGGAAGCCGAGCCTCGCCATATTGTGCGGCGGCGCTGCCGGCGGCGGCTGGGGCCCTCGCTCGCCTGCGTCTCCCTCCGGCTGCTGCGGCGAGCGGAGCCCGCGGAGGCTCGGGGCGGGCGCCGGTGAGTGAGGGCGGGGGCAGACCCGGGGCCGCCGGCCCGGGAGTGGGGGGAGGGGACATGGCGGCGTGGGCCCCTGCGTCCCTTCGGTCCGGGGCCGGCTCCGGCTTCTGCTCCGGGCCGGGCTGGGGGGGTTTCGGCGGCGGCGGCGGAGAATGCTCATTGTTCCGGCGTTTCCTCCGGTTTGGGGAGGGGGGGAGGAGGCGTGTGTGGAGAGAGGGGTAGGCGAGGCACATTTCGGGGAGAGCAAGCGGTGGGAGAAAGGGGTCGCTACCCTCTCCCCGCCACTTTTCCTCTTCCCTCTTCCTTCTCCCCACTTTCCTCTTCTTCCCCACCCCCTCCCTTTTCTCCTGTTTTCCCCCTATTCTCCGTCTTCGCCGCCTTCTCCCCTTTACCTTCCTTTCCTCCCCACTCCTCTTCTTCTACCCCATTCCCTCCCTTTTCCCCTCCTCCACTCCCCTCCTCCACCCCCCCATCTTTTCCTCTCTCCCTCTCCTCTGTTTCCCCCTCCTCTTCTTCCTTTTCTCTCTCTTGAGCGTCCATCCCCACAAGATTATGACTGGGGAAGGGGCACCGGGGGAGGGGGGAGAGGTTCTGCTCCCAAGCCCCTTCAGTGCTCTTAGCCCACCGAGGTTCTGGTCCTCGAGGCACAACTTGGGGGGGGTATATGTAGATCCTTCCCGCTCCTACACGGAAGAGGGGAGCTTTGAGGGTCTGTGTGTGCGAGAGAGTTGGGGTGATGTTCTTTGTGCTAGTAGCAGCCCCTCCGACTGTGGGGCTGAGTGTTGGGGCTCACTGGGGAGACAGCCTTCTCTGAGGTCTCCTGCCTCCCTCTAAGAATTTTATGTGGAAAGGGAGGGATGTTGATTTCTGAGACCCCCTGGGTCCCCTGGAGTCCAGCCCTGGGCTTCAGGTCTTAACGTCACCGAGGTTGTCAGATTTCTCTTTGATGCTTGAAAGTGTTTTTTCAGGTTCTGTTCGAACTGAATGAATCCACAAAACTTGCCTTTTGGCCACCGAAACCAGACTGCGCCTTTTCCCCTTTGGAAGGAAAAAGAGGAATTTAGGGTCTACCTGGTTCAGCTTTTGATTCCTTCCAAGTTTTAATCATATCAGTTTGTCGTGGAAGGAATAGATTGGAATTCACCCAACCCTATACTTTTGCATTAAGTATAATGCACCTTCTACTAGAACCGTGATTGCCTTTTTAAAATGTGGAGCTCAATTGGAAGTTTTTACAAGACCGGATTGGGAATCGTTCAGTCTTTCCTGATCACTGTCATTAGTTTCTTCCTCTGTGAAACTGAGAGATTAAAACAGATTACCTCACATGCCTTTTTCAATTCTCTGGCCATGGTACGAAGGCAAAGTTAAAGCTTGGGTTTCTAAGGTTTGAACTGAAAATTCTAGGACAAAGATAGATGGTCAAACATCCTAAAGTGTTTTATTAATCCAATTTATTTTTGGTACAGTTTCAAGATAATTTTAGTTTGGAAGGCAAGCCATGTTGCTAAGCAGCCACCCGTATTGATTTATTTCTGAATTCTTATAATATTAATTATGGCACTTAATCATATACCTTTTTGGCATTATACCTTAAACATTTCTTGTGTTTCCAGAATATCTTGTTCTTTACATCACTATTTTATATGTACTTGTTGATTTGTATATAATGGAATTTGAAATGCCACGGTGATTTTCGACCTCTTTATTGAATGACTTTATTGTATTTTGTCTTGCCAGGATTACCAGAATAAATATTAGCTGACAATATAGTCCTTTTAATTTTTCCAAAAGTATTTAATATGCAATAATAATAATAGCTAGCGTTTATATCATGCTTGTAAAGCACTGTATACTTTCAAAGTACTTTACAAATATTTCATTTGATCTTTACAATCCTGGGAAGCAGGTGCTATTCTTTTTCCTTATTTTACAGATGAGGAAACTGAGGCAAACAGGTTAAATCACTTGCCCACGATCACACAGCTAATGTCTGGAGGCCACGTTTTGACTCAGTTGGACCTACTCCCTCTGCAAAGCTCAATTCACTTCTTACATTGTCACTTATGAGTCTCAAAACAACCCTTTGAAGATTAAGTAGTTCTTATTACCACTATTTTGCAGATGAAGCTACTAAGGCCTAGAGAAGTTTTGTTATTTGCCCATACTGTGGATTATATAGTGGTCACAGCACTAGTTTCATTTTTTTTTACTCCATATTCTCTTTATTAGTTTTTATTGAAGCCTTTTATTTTTCAAAACGTATACATGGACAATTCCTCAACATTAGCCCATGCAAAAACCCTGTGTTCCAATTCCCCCACCCCCCCACTTCCACCAAGCCCTCCCCTAGATCACACCACTAGTTTCAAGCAGTTGAAAAGTTTTCAATTTCAGATCTTCCCTACTCCCAAGTCCAGTGCTCTATCCGTCACACCCTAGAGGAATTGGATGGGAATTGATTTTACAGATGATTAGGTGATTGAAGCTTATAATTGTGAATTAGTTTATTCAATTATTAGTATTCATTTATTATGTGAGAGCTAGGAATAATGCCTTGGTGGAGTTTTGTTTTGTTTTGTTTTTTATCCATTACTCATTCTCCAAGACCAGAGATTCCTTTTGATATTTAAGTAAAATCCTTGCTTCTACCAACACTATAAAATTATTATACAACCCTAAAATAGCTTCTAATTCTATAAATTTTGTGCATTTCATATTGCATTTTTTGGTAACTTTTCAAATTTTTTTTAAAGCAAATGTTAATCATTTATCTACGTGTCTGCTCTTTCCAGGGTCCACAACTTTGTGGAAGGCAAATTACAAAACAATTTATTGTCCTTTCTAATAGAAAAGCGTGAACTGTAGGGATATTGCCTTTTTCCCCCCAGTATACTTTGTCTCTCAATTACACATTACTAGTTTTGCAAATATTGGTTTAATATGAGCCATTAATACTTAAAATTTCAAAAATGAGCACCTCCTTGCCTGGCTAAGCCTGTGCTTTGGTGTGTGTGTGTCTATATCCATTTATGTCTGTGTCTTCCTTTGAACTTCTATTTTTTCATTTAAAACATAGAAAAACTTTATTAATGGGTTTTGTGTTTTGCTGCTGACATTTTTAAAACTTGTGGCTAAATTGATTTTTATCACTTTTTGTTAATGGTAGCTTTGTTGTTTTCATTATTTTTTCTCTTCCCTAAAATTTTATTAAGGAAGCATATGTATAGTTAAATCTGTAGAGTTATAGCAGGATAATATTTTTATGCTATTAGAAGGTATGAGTTCCCTAGGTCTTCATTACCATAGGGACATTTAAAACCAGAGATCAGAATAATGAGAGAAATATCAGAAAACTAGTCTTTTGGGGGAGTATAATCTACTTTTCTGGGAGTAGATAATACATTTGTACATTTTCCTTTGGTTCTTACCTTTTCATAACTTCTGTCTTTCAACAATAAAAATATTGAGAAGGCAAATTTAACAGTTTAAAAAATGTGCATAAACAAAGTGAAAAGACAAAAAAAAGGCAGAATAAGCAGCACTTTGAAATAGAAATTGGAGAGAAAAAATATATAGGCAGGTAAAAAGTATACTGGAGAGAACTGTGGAGATAAGCAAATGTATTTTTTTAAATTACTATACTTATCTGTTTAATCAATTCAAGCCTTATGCAAGATTTAATTTTAATTAACTCTTGAAGTGATATTTCTGTGTGAAAGGACATTAAAACTTTTATGTCCATTGCAAAAATAATGTATAGTCATAAAAATGTAAAATGTATGCTTCAAAAATAAAAATAAATTAAAATACTTGTAGCATTATTGAATGAATTTGTAGGATTCAGGAACTGTTCAGTTAACTTAATAAAGACATAATGAAAACCGTTAGGCTCCCATTCAGTGCCTTTTTTATGGAAGTATGGGAGTTTTATTTTTATTTTTTCTATTTAATATGATCAAATTTTGGAAGGATTGGACTGATGCGGTAGAGTACTTTATAAATAGATAACAGGCAGTAAGAAAGGTTTTGTGGTCTTTTTAATTCCTCCCCTTCCCTAGTTTTCCTAGAAAAAATTAAAATAATCATGACTCAAGCAGGGTAAAGTAGTGTTAACATTTTCTAAAGAAAAATAAAAGTTTGTCCACTGCTGTAAAGGTGATTTAAGTTTGATGCAGAACATTCAAATCTATAACTCAAGTGTATTGTCTGTTGTCCCTGAATGATAGTCGGCTTTATAATAACAATTCTAAATTTTTAAACCAAATCTGAACATTCTTTTCAAAAAGCCTCAATTCAGATGGCTGGTGGGTAGGTCCTAAATAAAAGAATCTGCTCTTTTAAATTAAAAAGAGTGGGGGATGGAAGATTTTGCATCTTTGGTTAAAAAGATCCATAGTACCTACCTCCCATTAAGCCTTCTTCTCTTTTAGATAAAATTGCTTTTTAAAGATTGACTTGTTTCATAAGTTCCATTTTTCTTCTCACATTAAACTTTGTTGTTTTGAATTTAGAGTCCTGCCCATATTTTCTTTTTAGTGGGTGCTTTGCAACAACTTGAAACTGAAAGCCTCAAGTTTATTTTGCATATTTAAGGGGCATATGCATGTATATTGGTACCTACTACGCGTCTGCACCTTTATAACCTTTATAACCTCACCACAATCCTGTAATTGTCCACATTTTATAGTTGAGGAAATTGAAGTAAACAGTTAAGTGACTTTCCCAGGGTCACATAGTTATTAAGAATCTTAGGTCTACTTGAAATCTGATCTTTGACTCCAGTCCACTGTACACCAGCGGCCTCACGTGGAATAAAGTGAAGGAGGTGGGGAAACAGGCTCTTTGATATTTTAATTGGAAATAACTTAGTTGTGGTTTAATTCTATTTTATTTTTGATTTTGCTTATATCTACAAAGACAGTAAAAATACATAATAATTTACAGTAAGCTATATGCCTAGGCTATTATATTGAATCTTTTTATCCTTGAAAATTAACTTGAGAAAGCCAACTCCTTTAGGGCCCTCACATCTCACCCCTCAATCTAATTATCTCTGGGGTCTTTTTCCTTCCTCGGATCTCACATGACATTTTGCATGCAGTGTTTTGTTTATAGTTAATAGCCCTACAAGTCATCCTTCTAATGAGCTTTAAGTTGTATGAAAACAAGGACAGTTTTATCTGAAGGGTCTTTGTCAATGTCTGCCAAAATGCAATATCTGTAGCAGGCACTTCATGCTTGTTGATTGAATTATTACAAGATTGAGATTATGTCTGATAGAATTTTGGGAAAAACCAGTAGTTTTAATTGGCCTTTTCCACAGTGAAAATAGTGAGTACCTTTGTCATCCTCTTGAGAAAATCTGTCCACCGTTTCTGTTACCATCCACAAGATGTCATTTTTATGGATTGATGGTAGTGGCTGCTAAGAATGAGAATTGGCCAGGGGTGGGAGATTTGGGGGGGGCGGGTGGTAAGGTGATTATTATGGGCAAGTGGCCTTATTCTTAATTCTGAGATTTATTTTGTTTAAAGTGATAAATTGTTTGCTTTTAATGTTAACAGTAATTCAAAAGCAAGTTTCATTTGTCAGCTTAGGTTAGCATCTGTGTAGCTCATTTCAGTAATTGTTCACTTCAAAAGTCTTAACTATTTTTGACAAGTTAATATTTCTGTTAGGCAAAATATAGACAGCCTGTCAATTGAATTTATTTTTAATTGTATATTTAGAAATATGTATTGGAATATAGGCTATCTATGACAAAAAGGGAGATCTATTAGTTCTTAACTCTTTACCAAGTTAAAACAATAGGTTTTTTAGTTTGTTTTGCAAGACTCTCACCCATCCAATGTGATCATGATTGTTTGAATCGAATATTTCCATGCTTCAAAGGTTATTGTGTGTAATCACACATCTCTTAATAAGAAAATGAGAAAGTTGTCAGACATTCTAAGTTGAGACGTTTTGATGTTGTGCACATACGTAAAACATTCATTGTAATAATGTCCAAGAAATAATGAATAAAGATTTTTTATTCTAAGAGTGGATTACGGGGGCTGGGGGCCGTACTACAAGATTGGGATCCAGAAGCCTTGGACTTCTAAGTCTGCTAATAGAATAACCAATTGTGTGACCTTGATGAAAAATTACTTAATGCTTTGGGTCTCAGTTTCTTTTTTGGGACATAATGATGATCTCTAGATGGTCTTACAGCTCCTTCTAGCTGTATTGATCTATAGTTCTCTTCTGCTTTGCCTTCTAGACAAAACTTTTTTTTAAACCGGTTTAGCAGATGATTTCCTATGAAAGGAATTAAAATATAAAACGGAAATTGTTTTAATTTTGTATAATTAAAAAAAATTATTGTAACATATACAGTTAAGCAAAACAAAATTCCTGTACTGACCCATGTCCTAAAAATGTATGTCTGCACACTTTTGAATGTATTCTCTCTTAGGAGGTGGGTTGCATATTTCATCATAAGTCCTCTAGAATTGTTAATCATTACATTGATCCGAATTCTTAAATGTCTCAAAGTTGTTGGTTTTTACAGTGTTATTACTGAATAAATTGCACTCCTGATTGTGCTCACTTTGCAACAATTCATACAAGTTTGGCCAGTTTCCCCTGAAACTGTTACCTTGATTTTGTGAGAGAGAGAGAGAGAGTGTGAGAGTGTGAGTGTATGTGTGTGTGTGTATACCTATATATCCATTCAGTTGTCCTCTAATTGATGGGCACTCCCTTAATTTTCCATTTTTTGGCACAGAAAAAGTTGCTGGATTTTTGTACATTTTCCTTTGATCTTTTCTAGGCTATAAATTTAGCAGTTCACAGTTGCTTTTCAGAATGACTGGTCCAGTTCACAACTCTACTAGACTTTCCAACTATTTGTCATTTTCCTTTGTCGTCATCTTTGCCAGTCTTGTTAAAGTGAGAGGTGCAGGCTGTGCTGGTGTCCGGCAAACACTACAAGACAGAGCTTGATTTATTGTTTTGTTAAGTGCCTCAGCTTAAGAAAGTGGTGCACAAAATGTAAATAATGAATATTAAACTTAATATGTTGTGGGTACATTTTTTTAAAACTAGAGAACTAATTATTAAATGGTTTACCAAGCTCCCCTGGTCTGAAATGTGGAATCTCAAAGTTAATTTATTGTGTGTCTCTTAATTATCAGTCAAGTAGAGCATTTTTCACGTAGCTAGTGATAACATGGATTTCTTCCTTTTCATAACCTTTAACCGTTTATCAATTGGTGAATGGCTCTTATTCTTATAAATTTGACTCAATTTGTTATCTTGTAGGCAGAAGTAGTTTTGCTTATGTCTTTATATCCCCAGTACCTGTCATTTAGTAGGCAATTAATACTTGCTGTTGAATGACTCCTGATCTCATACTGTCATTGAAGGGAAGGAGTTTATAGACCTTAACTCAATATATAAATCTGAGCCAATTGCTGACATTACTTTCTATATTCATTGCTTATAATTTCATGCAAAAAACCCATGTAAGACTCAATACTAAGTGCATTAGAAGGCACACTATCTCCCCCACATCCATGCTCTTTAAGATACAATGTCCTACTTTCTCCTGGCTCCTACTTCATACCTGCTTAGTAGGATATGACTAAAACAAAAGATGGTTTGGACTCAAGACTACTGAGCTAATGGTGAGGGGTGGGGAAAAGTTTGGTTTTAAAACTATATGACTCTTGGAGTTCAGTTCATTGCTTCTGTTTGCCATTTTCCCCTCAATCTCTGCCACAACTATGCTTTTATATTTTTCTCAAATCACTCTTTAATAATAACCTGCTTATTTTTTTGTCCATTGACCAGAAGGAAAAGAAAGCAGTACTGTACTGACATAAAAGGATACAGACTAGAAGCAAGATAAGCTTCATTGCATCATTTGATTTTAAGCTGGAGAAGACCTTAAAAGTCATTTATTGCCATTTTACATGTATAGAAACTGAGACCTTGAGAGGTGAAATGAATTGCCCCAAATCTCAGAGAAATTAAACTGCAGAGTTGGGATTCAGGTCCTGTGGTGCCAGTTTAAGGGCAATAGACATGGATTTTCATGTTGTACAATATAGAAATTCGTAAACTTGAAACTATTGAAATATGTAAACTATACAAGAATGATTATTGAATTGGATATTATCCTTTATGTATATATTCATTTATTCTTATTATAGCTTATTCTTACTCAGTTTCTTTTTAGAGTCCACATTATAATTAGCCTGTTGTTGATTAATTGGCAACTATAGGGCTGTGTCCCAGAGGAAGCATTGAAAATAAAAGTACAAATGGAGATAGTCCCTGCCCTTAAGGAGTTTGTTTTTGAGGGAGGCAGGGCTGGGGAAGAGATAAAATACACATATTTATAGATACAGAACTAGAAACCATTGCATTTCCAACCATTTCATTTTACAGATAAATTGAGGCACAGAAAAGTTAATTGTCCAGTCATATAGCTAGTAGATGTCAAAGGCAGGATTTGAACCTAAGTCTTCTTGACTCCAGATCTGCAACACAAGCGTGAAGAAGAGAACATAGTCAAGGTGCTGTAGACAACAAGACTAGAGGTACCTAGCTTAGCCATTGGAGGGTTCTCTTTTTCTGTAAAATAGAGATAATAATATTATATGGATCAAAGAGATTATCTCTCTTGTGTGCATATGTGTGCATGCGCTTCAAAGTGCTATTGTCATTAGTGATTCTGAATCTTAATTTCTATCCTGACCAAAACTTTTAAAATTATTTGTGTTTGAGATTGGAGACTAGTTCTAGCGCTTGGTCTTTCTAGAATTTACTAGTAGGGATAATGAAGTGGGTCTGTATTTTAATTAAGCACATGATTACTCCAGTACTAGTATAATTCTATAAATATATAGATGTTTAATACACTTTCAGGTGTTCTTAATCTTTTTTGTGTCAAGGACCCATGTGTCAATCTAGCAAAGTCTTTGGACCACTTTTCAGAAAACTTTTTAAATAATTGAAATAGATGCTAAATTTCAGTTAGAGATTAATAACAATAAAGAATTGAGTTGTCAGCCAAGTTTATAGATCTCCTCAAATCTGTCTGTCAAATACCAAGTTAAGAACTCCTGGCATAGTTGAGTCCATGAAATAAACCAATGGTTACATCTAACTAAATAGTTTGTGATAATGTTTCTCAGAGAATTCTGGTGTCATCACCTCTGTTGGGGAAGAAAAAGGACTGGTGTCTAAAGAGTCTGGTGTTATTAAACAGTGATATCATTGACAGAATTAAAAAAATACAACAAATGTCATTAAAGACAGGTAACGAAGAATGATTAGATTTTATAAAGATAGTATCAGACTAAACTTCAAGCTCAATTTAATTGAGACTACTGCTAAAGACAATAACTTTTTAGACATGTTGCAGATAAGAGGAAGATTAAATAAAATATAGGAATCCTACATATAATTGGACTACTGCCTTTGTCTCTCCTTTCTTCAATATATCTTCCATGTAGCTTTCAAAAGAATCTTCATAAGCTTATGTCTGATTATGTCATTCTTTTCCCTGTTCAAGAATCTTTTAATGGCTTCCTAATTCCCTTAGGATAAAATACAAATTCTTAAGTTTGGCATTTAAAGCCCTTTAGTATCTGCCTGTGGCTTAACTTTTTAGCTTCATTTCACATAACTCTCCCTGCACATATTCTTATGTTTCAGCCAAACTTGCCCAGTTCTTGGTGCCACCCTCCCCCCCCCCCCTTACCTTAGAGTTCTTGCCACTTCTACCCTCAATAATGCCTGAGATGTACTTATGCTAATATTCTCTTCCACATCAAATTAGTGTGCAGTGACTTTATCCCTCTACCTGTGGAATCCCTCCCCAACAAAATATAACCCCTGTACTTAGTGATGTACTCCTTGTATTCCCAGCCCCTATAAATATAATTGACATTTAAATACTTGTTGGATTTGATTGGGCCTTATATTGGGTTAGCAAAGTACTCCATTAGTTCATTTGATTCCTTGTAACAATTCTCTGAAATTAGGGCAGGTATTAACCCTGTTTTACAAATTAGGAAGTTAGCCTGAAAAAGGTTAAGTTATTTGTCCAGAGGAACAGAATTAAAGTATGGATATGAATCCAATTTGTGACTTTAAGTCCAGTCTTCTTTCTACTACATAAATGTGGTGATAACATTAAATTACTGGGGTATGATCTTGTAGTTTTAAATATGTTTAAGACCAAAAGAATCAAATAAAAGAGTTATTTTAAAGTTATTGCATGTCAAAGGACTGGGTTACTTTTGTTACCTCAAGTAAGTCAAGTCACAATTTCTTATTTGTAAAGTGGGCCTGGGATTAGATCATATCTTCTAGAGTTGAATGTAGGATCATATGATCCTAAATACTGACATGATATGTTAGTTGTTTTGTCAGTTTGTTGTTGTTTAATCATTTCTGTTGTATCCAACTCTTCATGACCCCACTTGGAGTTTTCTTGGCAAAAATATGGGATGGTTTGCCATTTTTTCTCCAGCTCATTTTATAGATGAGGAACTGAGGCAAACAGAATTAAGAGTCTTGCCCCAGGTTACCCCAGGGTCACCAAGTTAGTAAGTATCTGAGACTAGATTTGAACTCCAGTCTTCTCAGTGTTCTACTCAGTGTACCATTTACCTGGCTCATACCTTAATTTATTATCATATTTCTAAATGAAAAGAATACAAATTCTTTTAGGAAATTCTAATCTTTTCATAAAAGATGGTAAAATATTTTACCAGGAATTTAAGACTGAATAATATGGGCTACAAATAACTATACCACATGGAATCAAGTAGACATTAAGCACTTTCTGTGTATAAATCAGTGTATTTAGAAATAGTAAAACTTTTGGCTAGAGAGAAATAATGGAATATATACCTTGAAGGGTAGGTCTGGTAGGCTTGCAATGGTAGGTGGTTCTTCTTACCCAGGCATCCCTTTTCATGCACAACTGATCCTCTTCTTTCCCATCTTCTCCTGTACTTTGCCCCATTTATCTTCCCTATTCTTCCTAATTTTCAGTGTCTCCCTGATTTGGGTTTGCTTCCCTACTGTTTATAGACATATGCCAAATCTCCCTCATCCTCAGAAAATCCTCATTTGATCTTCTATTCCTAACATCATCCTGGACTTTCCCTTTTAAGGCTAAAATTATTTTTTTTCCTTAATGGTATTTTATTTTTCCAAATACATGCAGAGATAATGTTCATATTTGCAATAATACAATTTTGCAAAGATGAACATTATCTTTGCATGTATTTACCCCTTTCTTCTTTCCCGCCTCCCCAAGACAGCAAGCAATTTGGTATAGGTTAAATGTGTGCAATTCTTTTAAACATTTTCATATTCATCATGCTGAGCAAAAAAAAAAAAAAAAAAAAAAATCAGATCAAAAGGGGAAAAAAACCACAAGAAAGGAAAAAAAACCCAAGCAAACAAACAAAAGTGGAAATATAGATGCCCTTGAAGTTTTATCTACTATAGATGCTTCTACTTCTTTCTACTTTCTTCTTCCTCTTCATTACTCAGTAGTCTGGCTTCTAACTTCTTTATTCAATTGATAATGATCTCCCCAAGTTATCAATAATTCTTAAATGCCAAACCCAATGACTTTATCTCAACCTTTATACCTCCTGATTTCTCTGCTGCATTTGACACTGCCACTCACCTTCTTTATGGTGTTCTCTTCTCTTTTTGTGTATTGATATTTTTCTCCTCAGGTTCTCCCATCTGTCTGACTTTTCCTTCATCATCTTTTGTGGTCATTTACCCCTAGGTTATGCCTGCTGCCTGATAACCATACAATTTCCACAGGACACTGTCCTGACTTCTTTTCTCTACCATTTCATTTGATGATCTCATCAGGTTTTTTTTTTTTTGTTTTTGTTGTTGTTTTTGTTTTTCCTGAAGGTGGCTTTTCCTCAGGTTACTTTGTTATCTCTGTTTTTACTTGTTTATGTGCTGCCTGCCTCCTTTCTTAGAATTCAAGCTTCTTGAGGTCAGGGACATTTTGTTTTTTTTCTTAGTATCTTCATCACTTAGAATAGTGCCTCTCACACAGTATACACTTAAATGCTTCTGGATTGTTTAATCGGTAATGGCGTTTTATTAAAAATGATCAAGTAAAGCTTTTTGTCTCATAAAGAAAATTCTTTTCTAGTGTCATAATTTTTCTTTTGATAAGCATATTTTTGCAGCTTACTTGGCAGATTGTGACAGTAAATCAAAATATAGTCAATCACTAACTTTTCTCACCAGTTAGCTCTATTCATATGTACTGCTTTTTGTTACATATTATTCATTTTCTCTTCTTTATTTGCTACATATTCAATTGTCATTTACATATGGAGAAGAGCTTATTGAAATTTTTTTCTTAAAAAATTTTGGATGAGTAAAGAATTTTATCTTTTTTATCCAAGTACAAAATAATTTTAAAATTGCTAAAATAAGCAATGAAGAAAAATTGCTTATTCTTTGTTAGAAAAATGAATTGAAGAGTTATATCAGTAACTAGACCTATGAAATTTGAAATTTGAACAATAGCAATGATGACTATAAATTGAGATTAAATTATGTCAGTCAGAAATTACATATACATATGTAATTAGTGATTTGAGATATGTGATAGTTTGTCACCTTTTCTCAGGCTCTTAGCTTTCTTTCAGTTTGTTTAATAAAATTACTTTGTCTTTAAGAGGAATAGCTTTTAAAAATATAAGAAAGAACCATTTTACATATGGCAAATGACTATAAACAAAACATTTTCTATTTTGCTAATGAAGACTGTGTTAAAATAGCATGTATATCCTGTGAAGTTGTCATTTTATTAATTGACTTAAAGAAATTTTAACTTGCTCCTAGAAGTAGATTTATAAAATATGTTCTTTAAATTGGAAAAATGAAAAGTTAGGTGGTTTTGTTTTTTTGGTAGAGATTTATATAAGAACTACAAAATCTCTGCTGATCATTTGATCACATTTGAAGAGAAAAGGAGCAACTTTGGTTTTTAACATTATCATTTCTTTTCCTCATTTGCCTAATTAACAACTACAAAATGAATGCCTTCTTTCTCCCACCTTTTTTAAATTAAAAAAAAAATCTTTATTTTTTAGAGTATACTAAATATTTCTTAGGTAAAAATGTGAATTCTGACATTTAGTGATCTTTTTAACCACATCGTATTTTTTAACTTCTTTAAGGAACTTTGATAAAACTGACTTTTGAAAAGGTTTATCTTTTGTCTTCAGTTGTTTGTATTCAAAAACCCTTTTGTGATATTTTTATCCTTTTCAAATAATTAAACTTTTACTCTTCTCACTTTTATTTTCAGCAATGTCTCAGGCTGTGCAGACTAACGGAACTCAACCTTTAAGCAAAACATGGGAACTAAGTTTATATGAATTGCAGCGGACACCTCAGGTAATACAGAATATGTTAAAATATGATTTGAAACATTGAGATAGATAAGAAATTTGTATAGTTATAAGAAATTACTTAGTTTCTAGAAATGTCTATATAGTTGATGTTTAAAAACCTAAAACTATAGATTAGGTAAATCTATGTGCTATTTCGAAGTTTTTTTGTTTTTGTTTTTTTTTTGATTATGAACTAGAAAATAACATATTGTTGACTTGACCATTGACATTTGCTGTGCCTTGATAACCAAAACCCTTCTGATCATTGATAATGCACTGGTGCCTACTTGTAATGTCATTTTTTCCTGATAAATTTTTTTAGGTAGGAACAATTAATGATGAGTAGGGCATGCTTTTTTGAGATGTATTATTTTGCCACTTTCCCATTTGTCAGGTTTATGTCTTATCAGTAGGTAAAATTTGCATTACTGAAAGCCCTAAAACCATTGAACTTAAAATGACTTTCTTCTCTTCTTTGTACCCTATTTCTCCTACATACAACTATTTTCTGTCTCTGTTCCTTTAGCTTCTGAGTTGAGGTTGTATAAGGTGAAGTAGTTTGCATCAGAGACTTGGATATTTTACTAATCTGTTGTATGATTGTGAACCACTGATTCAAAAGATGTTTAAAACTGGGAAGGCTTATCTAGTCCACTTTCCTCATTTTGCAGAAAAGAGAAATGAAGTCTAATTAATAAGAGAACTGACCCTGTGAACCAAACATATAGGTTCCTAGATATTTATAGCAATCTGTGATTTTAGGAATTTACAAAAGAAATCTGAGTATTTTATTCAAGTTTTCTTTTTTTTCTTTCTTTCTGGTTTTTTTTTTTTTTTTTGGATCTATAGGAAGCAATAACAGATGGCTTGGAAATTGTGGTGTCACCTAGAAGTCTACATAGTGAATTAATGTGCCCAATCTGTTTGGATATGTTGAAGAATACTATGACCACAAAAGAGTGTTTACATCGCTTCTGTGCAGACTGTATCATCACAGCCCTCAGAAGTGGGTATGTTGTGTAGAACTTATATCAAATTGTATGCCATCTGGGGGAGGAAGGAAAGAGAAAATTTGAAGCTAAAAATTATTTTAAAAGAATGTTAAAAATTATTTTTATATGCAATTGAAAAAAATTCAAAATTTAAAGAAAAAAGAGGTATGTTGAACATTCTTTTAGGCTCTTAAATTATGTTTGAACATTGTTGTATAGGAATTAAAAAGCCTTTTTAACTATTGGAAAATATTCTGGTGCCATAAGAATTGATGACATGATAATTTTCATACATAAGAAAAATATACAGTATACGGAAGAATGTTCTTTTTAGAACTAGAAAGGAACATGTTTTCAGGATATGTTTATAATCAGCAATTTTATGTATCTTGAAATGAGAGAAATACTAAAGATTAAGTAATGAGAAGAGTTGATTCTGGTCTGTTATCTTAGAAGAGTATAGATGTAAGATGCATATTTCTTGGAAGGTTGAGAAGAAAGTAAGCCATATTTTTTCTAGTCTTTTAAGTAGATAAAATCACATTACTGTGGAGCATATATGCTATTTTAAGACAAGAGCTGATAACACATTTTAAGTGAATTCCGACATAAGTATGTTTCTTGTGCTTGTGTACCAGTATGGGAAAATTATGAGATAAGTTTTTTGAAAATTTCTAACAGTGATTATGTCTACTAAGCATAATTTATTTTTAACAAAATCTACAATTATGGAGAGTTTTTTAAGTTTTTAGTTATTGGCAAGGGTTGTTGTAGTGATTATTGAAGTTTCTGAAATCCTTGTTTTTGGGAAAGGAATTATGTCCCAGACCTGAGAACTTGAAATGGAATCTTCCTAAGATCTTAGCACAGACATGGGACAGAGTCAGTCAGATCACATTGACAAACAAATATGTAGCCCTCCCCTTCAGGGTCCCCCATCTCCCAACCCAGTCAGGAGGAGCTCTCAGTGGATCAGCTGACCGAAGATGTCCCCTCTGAAGGGGCATGTGCCAGAAAGAACCCCTGGTGGGCTGGGGGAGTGCAGAAGAATGAGGAGCCCGTGCTGTCCAACGTCACCGGACCATCACCTCAGCACAGCTGCCTCCCTGCCGGACTTCCCTCCACAGCTCATTCCAAGCCTTGAGGGCTCTCCCCCCCTGCTCCCAGAGGGAGTTGAGGCTGTTGAGGTGAGCTCCTTTGGCACCTCACAAACCCCTGGGCTGCGTGCCCCACCCAGCCTGTGCCAGCCAGGGTAGGTTGGCCCCTCCCAGTCAGCAGCACCAGGCACTCTCCTCCGTTCCTCTCTTCTCCCTGCAGAGCCCTTCTCTGCCAGAGCGAGTGAGAAGGAGTCTCGGTGCTTCTTCTTGGGGGGGGTCTGTCTGCTGTGCTGAGCTGCTGGCTCCCTCCTCTCAGGACCACTGCTGCTATGGAATGGCCCCATGGTGCCATCTTAGATGCTCTTCTCCAAGGGCTCTCATCTCTTGATAGCCAGTTCTCTCTGTGTTCCCGTACCATCAGTGGTTTCAAGAGCAACCTGATTCCCAGACTCTGTGTCTAAGAGACCCCCAACTCCAGGTCTGCCACATCTATGATGTCAGTGAGACATCGAGTCTAGGGCTGTACACTTACCAAAGTCTTGTTGTTTCTACACCCATAATATCTCTCATACTCAATCCTTGCCCCACATATAGTCACTCCCTTAATTCATGGCCTCAGTTCTTGTCACACCTTGGATTGTTGCATTCTCCCCTGATTTTGTCTCTACCACAATCCATTTTGGACTCCATTGCCAAAGTGATTTTGTGTAAATAAAGATTTGACTTTTAACACTTCTAATCAGTAAATTAAGTGGTTTCCTATTACTTTTTAGATTAAAATATTAATAATCTAATTTTTAAAAACATTTGCAAGCTGCTCCCAATCTAGTTTCACCTTCACTGAGTACTACTGCCACACAATGAAATCTAGCCAGGATAGGAATTAGATAAAAAAATTGGATATCCCAGTGCAGAATTTAAAAACCCACCAACAGCAGAATAGAAAAAAATGGTCTTGATTGAATCTTTCCTAAGTAGAATCTCTTGAAAGGATGTGTGAAAAACAAAAATATTGAAGTAGAAAAGTATTTACTGGAGAAACTAGAGGCAACATTTATTAAAAGAACATGAATTCTCTACAGGCCAAAGTAGCTGATCTAAACAACAAGATATAAACAATAACTTAAGCATTTAAAGTCTAATTAAATAGGAGTCAAGCAGCTAGGAGAAAGAACTTTAAATACAAGGAAAGGCATTTTTAATAACTCAAGATTATTCTACAGTTATATGAAGTTTAAAAAGAAAAAGGAATAGTGTATTCTAAGGAACAAAGCTTGGGGCACAAGCTATAATCTAAATCTGAGCCTCATAATTTAAAAATGACTGAGGCATTTGTTATTCCCTGACTCTGTTTGAGGTTTCTTGGCAAAGACACAAGGGGTTTGCCATTTCCCTGTCTAGCTCATTTTACAGATAAGGAAACTGAGTCAAAAAGGGTTGACTTGCCCAGGGTCACCCAGCTAGATCTAGTCAGTGTCTGAGACAGATTTGAACTCAGGGAGAAGAGTCTTCTCTACTCCAGGCCCACACTCATCTATACATTGCACCATCCAGCGATCTGTTGGAGGCATTACGGCCTAAAGAGAGATGAGGTTTCCTCTTATAAATATCCCAACAACAAATAGAACAAAGGTAAAATTAATGTTTGCAAGTTATTTTTTTAATCAGTTTGCGAATAGAACAAAATGATTATCAGTACAAAAAGAGATTGAAGGACTATTAGATGTAAGGGGAAATTAAGGAATCTGAAGAAGGAAAGGAAGAGTTGAATGAATACCCTATGGAATAAATATTCTTATCCTTTGTAAGTGAATCAGTATTTTTTTTTTTTTTTTTGTCAGAGGGAATGATGGCTTGGTTAAGAGAGCAAATGGAGAGAGGGAAATAAGTAACAGGGTAGGTGGTCAGTGCATCTCTGCCAAGCCCATAATTGAACAGTGAAGGGATAATACTTATTTTAGTTTCTTAACAAGAGTAAGGAATTATGGAAGAATATGATAAAAACAATGGAGAGATGATATAGGATGAGAATGGTGAAGGCTTATTCCAAATGGAAAGATGAAAGAGTTCCACAAAAGAACATTCCTTTGGAAAAGAAGGTCTGTATCTATAGAAAGAAAAAAAAAGACCTTATAATGAATTTGTTTTGTACATATATTAGGATATTTCCTTCTCTGAGAAAAAATTATATCTCTCTGGAAATATCCCACTCAAAGAAAAAGGGATGTGTGAGAGAATCTTTAGGGGGAGGTAACATTTTGGATGACAGCTGGAGACATAGGACCAGGCCTTATGACTTTGACTATGGTGACCAGTCAGCACGTAGCATGTTTCTAATATTTCTAAGAATGAGGCACAGAAAAAAATAAGGAGAGTGGTTATAATTTACAAAGATAATAAACAGAAATGGCATTGAAGTTGTTCAAAATGTTAGTGTAGACTAGAATTGAGTATATAGAAGGAGTAAATAATGAATCAGAAAACATTTAAGATAGACCTGAAAGGAAGAGAAATAATGAGGGAATAGCAAAAGAAAACTTCCAGAGAAAGATTATAAGCAGGAACAGATAGGTGGCACAGTGGTTAGAGGATCAGCCCTAGGGTCAGGAAGACCTGAGTTCAAATATGGCCTCAGTCACTTAATACTTCCTAGCTATGTGACTCTGGGCGAGTCACTTACCCCCAATTGCCTCACCAAGAAAAAAAAAAGAAAAGAGAACATTATAAACAAAACAATGATATTTAAAATAAAAGTGGTCAACGGGAGTTAATGGGTTAAAAAAAGTCACAATTTAAATTCAGAGAAGTTGGGATAAACTATGTAAGTATGGGAGAGGGTGATGGGGAAAGACAGAGATCCATAGGAATTGACTTTTCAAGATAATTTAAGTAAAGCTAATACAGGGACAAAATTGTGAATATGAGATGGGTAAAATTAGTATAAAAGAAATAAATTGGAAAAAAAAAAACCCAGAAATCTGGCATTCTTAATAACTTAAATGTGAGTGAATAATTTTAAATTTAAATTCAAAAATCCTGGTAACATGGAATAAGTACAAACAAGTTACTATGTAGCTGGGGTTTATGAAAAAAAAAGAATCATGCTGAGAGACATTTCAGAAATGAAAATTCACAAAACTAAGAGAGATAAGTAAATTACATTATACTTAAACTATATAATGAAACAGTATATGCTGAAATATACTGTAAATATGTATATTTACATATACATGTATATACCAAATATATATACTACATAGCATAGCATCTAACTTCATAAAAGAATCATAGAAATTGAGAATTGAAAAGGGTGAAAGAAATCCCTATAATATACTTGAAATGTGACTATCCAGTCTCTGCTTCAAGACCTCCAGAGACAAGGAACTCATCACTTAAGGAGTCAATTCATTCCATTTTTTGCATAGCTCCAAGTTGTTATGAAGCCCTAAATTTGTCACTTTGCAGCTTCTACCCATTATGCCTTTTGTGTCTCTATGAGGGCAGAAGACTAAGTCTAATCCCCCTTCACATAATAGTCCTTCAAGTACTTAAAGACAGCTGTCATGTTTCATCTTCCATTTTCTCTTTTTTCTAAAATCAGGTTGCCCATTTCCTTCAATTAATAAAGATACTCAAAAAAGAACTAAATTGCAAAAATGCATCTAACAACCCAATAATTATGATAGAATTTGGTAAATCTAACAAAGAGGAATAAAAAAAGAAACTGTAGATTAGATAAGAAAGAATCAGAAACCACTGAATTGAATTACACAATGTTTGCTAGTTCAATAGATTGCTTAGACATGAAGTCAGAAAGAGTTTAAATTATACTTCAAATACTTCCAAGTTAAATGCTACCTCAGTTTTCTTAACTGTAAAATGAGGATAACAGCTCCTCATTCCCAGGGCTTTTGTAAGGATCAAATTATATTTTTAGAGTGCTTTGCAAACAATAAAGTACTGCATAAGTGGGGTTTATTGTTATAAACCCCAAAGCATAAATTACTTGGAAAAGAAATTTATATTTGACAAGAACTTTTAGGAAAAATTAATGGAATTCTTAAAGAAATTAGCATTAGAACAACCTCTCTCTTATTTATTCCTAGAGGACAAATCTTAAGGGATAGAGGTACTCACAAAAGAATAAGTAGATAATTTTGACTCTATTAATTTTTGAAAGATTTTTAATATGAACAAAATCAACAAAAGTAGAATATAAAGGGAAGATGTTGCTTGAGGGAAAAAAAATCTTTGCATAAGATATTTCTGGTGAGTGTGCTAACCAAAATTTATAGGGAACTAATATAGATATTTAAGACAAAGGGCCATTTCTCTCTGGATAACCAGATCAAAAAACCCTTAGAACAAAACAGATTTCAAAAGATTTATCAACCTGTTAATATGAAAATTTGGGCCAAATCATTGAAGTATAATAAAAATGCAGATTGAAACAACTTTTTCAGTTTTGGAAAGATGACTTGAGAAGGATAGGCAACATTGGAGGGACTGCTGAAGGATAGGCACAATAATACAATGTTCATGGAGCTATACTTTGATCTAAGCATTCTGGAGAGCAGCTTGGAATTATGCTAAAAATGTTACTAAAATGTTCCTGCCTTTTCATCTTTTTACAACCTATGAACGCATTCCAAGAAGGTGAAAACCAGAAAATTCCACATATACTAAGAAATAAATACAAAAATACCTTAACTTTTTTTGTGGTAGCAATGAACTGATTACAAAGTATTTGCAGCTCAATTGGGGAATGACTAAACAAATTGCTATGAAGGAAGAATGTTTTCCAGTTTTGGAAAGATGACATGAGGAGGATAGGCAACATTGGAGGGACTGCTAAATGACAAAACAAATTGCAACATAACACTATAAGAAATGATGAATATTTAAAGTTAGAGTGGTATTAGGAAGACATGAAATGCATTTAGAAGGAAATAGAACAAGATAAAAATAGACTCTGACTGTAAAAATCTTAATGGAAAAATAAATAAGAAACTGAAAAAAGTCTTAATTATACAGATCAAGTTTTATCTTTGATAAGAATCGACATACCTTATAAAGATAACTAGTTGCAGACCAGATATTTTTCTTTTAACCTTAGGATGTATACATTTTATAAATTAATTTCCTTTCTTTTCATTTAGGAACAAAGAATGTCCTACATGTCGGAAAAAGTTGGTTTCCAAAAGATCTCTAAGGCCAGATCCAAACTTTGATGCTCTCATCAGTAAAATTTATCCAAGTCGTGATGAATATGAAGCTCATCAAGAGAGAGTGTTAGCAAGGATCAGCAAACACAATAATCAACAAGCTCTTAGTCACAGTATTGAAGAGGGACTGAAAATACAGGCTATGAACAGGTATGTTGGGAAAAGGATAGTGAATGGTTGAAAAGTGATGAATTTCTCAAAAATGTTAAGTGAAAACATATGACAAGAAATAAAAGGTGTATGCGGTTTTTTTTAATGGTTTATTGTGAAGGTAACAGTAAAACTATGTAAACATACTGTATGGATATTTACATTTGAATAAATGATTTCAGTATAGGCTATTGAAAATAATGCATTATTCCCTCATTGATAGTTATGTTTTTTTTTTTTTTTACATTAGTTTCTATAGTCTTATTTTTGATTCCTCTTTTCTTTGCTTGAAGTTATTTCAAATACATATGTCTATCTAGATTTCTTTGAATTCCTCTTAGCTTCCAATTTTACTTGTACCATAATATTTGATGATATTCATATGCCTCAACTTACTTAGCTATTCTCCAGTTAATGAATGTTTTGTTTGTTTCCACTTCCCCCCAGTAACAGATGTTTGTCTTTCTTTAAAATAAAAAATACTTTCAGTAATGGAATTAGAGATAGTGTAACTTTCATTTTGAAATTTGAGTGTATAAGAGTCTAAGTTTAACAGTTATTTTTTCTCCACTGTACATTATGCTGTATCTACTCTATGTGTACACAGTTGTTTGCATTTGTTTCCACCATTAAAAGTGAGCTTGGGGACAGGCACCATAATATTTTTGCCTCTTTTGTATTATAATTCTTAGCATAGGACCTTGCATGTAGTATGTGTCTAATAAATGCCCCCTGGTTTATTTTAGTGCAGGTATTGTCACAATCTCATCATAATCCAGATTGCATGTAGATTTGCCAATGATTACAAATCAGAAGATATTCTCCATTATGACTTTTTGGCCTGTTATTTCAGGCTCATCTTTTAAAATCTTGCTTTTGTTGTCCATGGTATTAGGCCATCTTCTGCTTTCTCTTGTTAAGCATATATGTTTTTATCCAAGTTGATGGTGGAAATGTTGAAGAGATGGGACTCTGTATAGAGCCCTTTAATATATCATTAGAGATATTCCTTTAGGTTGGTAACGATTGATTAAACAATCCTCAAACCATGTTTCTCAGTTCAGTCTCTTTATATCTTTCCTGTTCAACTTATTATTACTGTTGGCCAGTCACTGAGGATATGAAGACAAAAAAGAAACTGTTCATGCTCTCAAGTAGTTTGCAATCTTTTGGGGAGTCAACGTACAAGTATGTAAGTATATGCAGACAAGTACAAAATAAGAAGGTCATCTAGGGGCAGAGGGTATTAGCTATTGGTGATCTCGCAGAAGGCAGTGACCTTACTTCTCCAAGGGTCTTTCAAGACAGAGAAGGGGAGTCTGTCCCAGGCATGTGGAGCACATCTGCAGGTTTTTTTCAAGACCCAGGGATGACTCAGATGACGTGGAGAATTGAGCCCATTAGTGTTGATAAGGTGTGCTCTTATTCCTTCCTCTTAATGACTTTTATTCTACTCTTTCTAATTTTTAATATCATTATCCTTGATAGAGAAGATGGATGTAGAAAGGGAGGCTGAGTAATTCTGGTTTTTCTCTGTCTTCTGTTAACATTATGCCAGCTTTTCCTCAGCAGTGGGCCTCTATACTTTCCTTGTTCTTGCTCTAAATATAGTTGTTTGGGAATGGGGACTGTGGATTTCATCCTGGCCTTAATGATTCTTGCTTTACAGGTTTTTGCCACTCCTGAGAAAGAGTTATTCTTCTCTTTTCTCCTTGCAAGTGTCCCCTCTGCTCTTTTTATAATTTTATATTTAATTTGTTTAGACAAGTATCCAACAAATTCAGGATGTTACTTAGTCTAACACCTAGATGAAGAACTATCAGTAAGACAGGTTATAGTTTAATTTGGATCATTTTATAGTAGTACCTTCCATTTTTATAATAGTTTGCATTTTATTCAGGGCATAAAAATACAAATTTTAGAGCTAGCTGGGGTATTATATAGGTCATCTAGTCATATCCTTTCATTTTACAGATGAGAGGACTGAGACATAGATGAATGACTTTTCTGACACTGGTAAAGCAAAGAGAAAGCTCAGTGGACAGTATAACTGTGCCAGCCTGATTTATTTGTAACTGAACTAAAACAGTGGTTAAGTAAAGTAAAGCTTCTGTTTATTCGACCTATTATAATTTCAACTTTTAGGTAAGTTGGAAGGGAAAAGTTGGGTGAATCTAAGTAAAAGCATCTATTACAAAACTCCTGTACTTTGCTGGGTAGGAGAGGAATAGATCTGTCTTACTCCTTTCTTGGGCACAGACCATTATTTATCTTAATTTCATACAAAATACTTTGGTTGTCCGTTTTCCCCTGACAGTCCTCAGTCCTGTGCAAGATTATAATCAAAATAGTAGGAGTCAAATAGCAGATTATTACTTAGGGGGCACTTTAAAAGTGAAAACTGGGAGAAAAAATAAGACTCATTACTGACAGTGAGGCATGAAGTCAGAAAATGGGTTCATGGAGGGAGAAGACACAAGAAATGTTAAGATGGAATAACAGAAATCCAGGCTCATTCGGGGAAAGGGCATGCTAATCCCAGGGGATATAAATAGTTCCTGAGGGTATCATGAGGTACATGCTCTTTGAGAAGCTAGTATATTCATCGACTTTTTTTTCATCAAGATAAGGTTAAAAATTGTGTTCATTATACTTTGTTTAATTACTGAGGCAGGTTAAAATGAAATGCCTCTGTTTAAGAGGGAACATATAGATGGCATAATGTGTTAATGTTGAATTTAGTATCAGAAAGACCTGAGTCCAGCTTTTGGTTCAGACAGTGATTTGCAAGCCATTTAATTTCTGTCTTGGGGTTTTCCTTTTTGGTTTTGTTGTAAAATGGCTTATGTCACTGAGTAGCTGTAACCTTCAAATGAGCTTTTTTAAAATTAGAGCTTTTAAAAATTTTTCTATGTTGTATTTTTATTTATTTTGTTAAACATTTCCCAAATACATTTTAATCTGATTCTAGAAAGACTGGGGAATTTTGCCGGCTATGGGCTTGACACTGACATATACACATACATATACACATACATACATACATACACGCACGCGCGCACACACACACGTAGATTCAGATTTAAAACCATAGAAGTCCTCATAAAGCCCATAAAACAGTGCCTGGAACATAAGTATGATTTGAATGCTTATTCTTTTTCTATTAATTCAATGACAAACATGCAGAGGGACGACTATAATTCAGTATTTGGAACATTTTTCAAGCCTTAAAATCATATATAAATATTTGTTGTTCAGTCACTTTTCTTCAGTCATTCCTGACTCTTCCTGAACTTATTTGGAGTTTTGTTGGCAGAGATCCTAGAGGGGTCTGCCATTTCCTTTTCTAGCTAATTTTACAGATGAAGAAACTGAGGCAAATGGAATTCGGAAAGTTGCCTTCCTGACTCCAGGCCCAGCACTCTGTGTACTATGGCACCCCTGGCTGCCCCATATAAATATTAACCCTTACTTGAAAAATTTGTCCATGTCACTGAAGACTTGGGATTTCTGGAAATGTCCTTATAGGAACAGGCAGTTACAGCGCAGTATCTGTGTGTGAACTTTTTACATATATTTTTAAATCTCAGGCTCTCTCTAGGATGTCTTTTGTCCTGTCTTGCTTATAGGCAGCCAGGTGATGCTCTGTGCTTGGAATCAGGGAGCTCCAGATTCAAATCCAGCTTCAAATATTTCCTAGTTTTGTGACCTAGTCAAGTCACTTAATCTAGTGCACCTTCAATTTCCTCATTGGTCAAATGGTTAAATAATATCACTCACCTTTTTTTCAGGATCAAATGAGATTTATAAAGTGCTTTGTGAACCTTCTGGCCCTATTATCATCATCACATGATGTTTTTAAAACTAATTTTAATATCCTATGTTAAATTAAAAATAGATAAGAGAAAATATGTTGGTTATTTTTTGAAATTTAAGTGTACTTTTTAAATTAAAATAAATGATTTGGATTCTTTTAGTCTGTCTTTTAAAATGCATTATACACACACAGGAAAATTTAGTAGTGTTGCTGGAGATTTTCTTAGTAATTGTTATTTCTGTCATTGCTAATCTTAGTTGCTATTAGATGTATTTTTTAATTCTTCCATTTTTTTCTAAAGTATTTTCTACAAGCACATGATAGGGGAAATGTTTTAGTTATACCTTTACTAAAGATAAAACTTTACTAAAGTCACCAGTCAAGATTTGTCCCTGTTAAAAACTCCTTTTTTGTTTTGCTTTTAACAAGGCTAATTAGTAATATTACATAACTTTGCTCAGGCTACAGCGAGGCAAGAAACAACAGATTGAAAATGGCAGCGGAGCAGAGGATAACGGGGACAGTTCACACTGCAGCAATGCGTCCACTCACAGCAATCAGGAAGCTGGGCCTAGTAACAAAAGGACCAAAACGTCAGACGATTCTGGATTAGAACTGGATAACAACAACGCCACGGTGGCCATCGACCCTGTCCTGGACGGCACTAGCGAAATTGAGTTGGTTTTCAGGCCTCATCCCACACTGATGGAGAAGGATGATAGTGCCCAGACAAGGTGAGCAGGTGGGGGAGGATTACCCAATGAGGCCTTGACGTGCTGGGCCCCACAGGTACGAAGGTATGAAGAGTTGGACGTGACTGAAAAAAATGGCTTTACTGTTCAGCCTTTTTGATGCTTCTCCCATCTGATGTTTCATCTTCTGTCTGTTTCTAGCAGCACAGCCTGGACCACCCTCTCTTAATCACCTCCAACCTTCAAAATCCCTAGTTTTCTTCTAAGCTTAATACAAGGACCACCTTTTTTTTTTTTTAAGGTAGAAATACTGTTTATTTTTTTTTTTTAATTTTTATTTAATAATTACTTTATATTGACACTCGTTTCTGTTCCGATTTTTTTTTTCCTTCCCTCCCTCCACCCCCTCTCCTAGATGGCAAGCAGTCCTTTATATGTTGGATATGTTGCAGTATATCCTAGATACAATATATGTTTGCAGAACCGAACAGTTCTCTTGTTGCATAGGGAGAATTGGATTCAGAAGGTATAAATAACCCGGGAAGAAAAACAAAAATGCAGATAGTTCACATTCGTTTCCCAGTGTTCTTTCTTTGGGTGTAGCTGCTTTTGTCCGTCATTTATCAATTGAAACTCAGGTCTCTTTGTCAAAGAAATCCCCTTCCATCAAAATATGTCCTCATACAATATCGTTGTCGAAGTGTATAATGATCTCCTAGTTCTGCTCATATGAAGGAGATTCCTATAGTCCTTATTTATAATAAAACCTTATTGTTGAAAGAGGAGATGCAAAGGCATCTCTAGATAACTGTAATACAAATTAGACTTAAAGTAGAATGTATAAGAAGAGTATAAATGACTGAAACTAAAGGAAGGAGAAAGCATTCCCAAGTATGGGGACTTGGAAAACTTTGTGTAGGTGATATCATTGAAATTGAGTTATGAAGGACAGGTAGAATATCAGTATGGTGGATGGGGTAGAACAAGGCAGGAGATATAGAAAATGCTGAGATATATCTTAGAAATTTGTTTTATACCTCGTATTATAGCAATGCTCTAGTGATCTGAAGATTTTGAAGATTACTTTTGTTTTCAGCACTTAGCTTTTTAAAAATTCCTCTTCTTTCAGATATATAAAGACTTCAGGCAATGCCACGGTTGATCACTTGTCCAAGTACCTAGCTGTGAGATTAGCTTTAGAAGAGCTCCGGAGCAAGGGAGAATCAAACCAGATGAACCTGGATACAGCCAGTGAGAAGCAGTACACGATTTACATTGCTACAGCTAATGGACAGTTCACTGTGAGTACCTGAAACTGCTTAATATGTAATATTAAGGCACAGTTTTGGCAACATAAGAATTAGAATGTTCTTCCCCCTCCCTCCCCACCATCCTGTAAAAGGTATTATTACCTTCTTTGTTTAGAAACCTTTTCTTATTCCATAAATACCTAAGATTTTTGGAGGGAATTATTTGTTATGAAATAGAACTTGAATTCATTTCAGGTCTTAATGCCTTTATTAAAGCTGCAACATATTTTATATGCTTTTTGAATACGTGATCACTTTCTTTATACTAAATGCTTAATAGCATTTCAATTTTCTATGGGCTTTTTGAGGAATAAAGAATAAGAATAGGAGAAACTACAGTTACAGATCATACTTTTTTTTTTAAACTGAAAGACTTGAATAGTATTCCTTAGAGAATCTTTGGGATTCTGTACTTGAGGCTTTTTCATCAATTGTAGTATAATAGAAGTTTCATGGAACTTATTTTCTAGAGTGACAGTCTTTGCCTTTAGAAGTTTTTAATAATCTTATTTAAATGGCTGTTGGAGCTGAGACTTGGAACTCTGCTTCTACAATCATACTGACCCAAAGGGGGATAGAAGGAAGTTAGTGAATGATGTATACAAAATACATTTTGATTCATGAAGGAACTAGTTTATTTAGAAGCTTCAGTGTCATATTTAGCCATAGCAGATACATGCTTTAAAGCCTTTGAAAAAATGAATTTACTTAAGAAATAAAGGCAAAAATATGGAGTAGTGAAAGCAATTAATAATTTTTAGTGTTAGAGTTTATTTGCCTAGAGAATTTACATAAATATAATAGCTTCCCTTATTGAAAGGAAATTGTACATACCAGGCAATTGGGAAAAGGAAATTTCTCTTTAGGAAAACTGATTTTTATGGCCCTCTTTTATTTCTTGAAATATGCCATGTCAGTGGCAAGGCTGCTTTTAGCCACAGTTGTGTTTAGACATAAGAACTAATAATTGTGTTTTTTAGTATCACTGTTCCATGTCTTCTGGCAGTTTTCTAATTCTTAATTTCTATAATATTCCTTACCTCAGTTATACATATTTTCTCTTTATTCTTAGGTACTAAATGGTTCTTTTTCCTTGGAACTGGTCAGTGAGAAGTACTGGAAAGTGAACAAACCCATGGAACTTTACTACGCACCAACAAAGGAGCACAAATAAGCTTTGGAAAGATGGCTTTGAAAATAAACTTTTTTTTATAGCTCTGATTTCTTTAATATTAAAGATGCACCATCATTGTTTTCATGGACATAATCTTGGATTTGCGTTCAGTTTCCTTGCTGAGCCAGACTTGTTTACACTATTAGAATTCATGTTTTGTTTGTTTTTTATTTAAACTTTTCTTTTTCAAAGGGACTGAATGAAGCTATCCAGTGCGTTCTTTTGAAATTATTATCTAACTTTTGTGTCTTTTCACTGATGAAGCAATGGATCCATTTGAGGCTCTCGACTGGCAAAGGAAGGTTTAGTGGGCCTTCATACTTAATGGCAACCTTTACTTAAGTTTTTTTCCTCTCAAAAGTTTCTTAAAAGTAAAGAATGTTAAAGTTGGTTTATGGTGTATTTTTGCTAGCTAAGGGTAAGGGTATAATTGTGGATTAGGCATGATTAGGCTTTTTTTTTTTTTTTTTGAGGAGCATAAATATTTAGTATATAATCTCTTTCCTTAAGACATAATTTATTTAATACAGTCCTAAGGGAAATAGGTTTTCTATTTCATCTGAAGATTAGGACTTAATAAGTATGCTGAAATTTTTGTTTCATGGGTTTCTCTTCATTATTTAAAACCTTGTTGCTAGCATTTTTTTTTTTAAATTGATGTTCCTTATTTTACAGTCAAGCAGTGTCATTTTATTCACTTTTCTTCCTGTTCCAGCCTTAGAATTCTTGCTCTAGTTAGTGAATTACACAACTCAACATTATAAAAAGACACTGGTATAATATTTGCAAATCTTACGAGGCGTGGGAGTTAAAGTAGCCCTAAATAGGTAGTTCTCATATATAAAACTTAAGGGATCACTTTTTTGATCATAACTGAAACATCTTTTGTAGTCCCTTGTGACAGTCATTTTTTTATAGTATTTGATAACCCTCTTGTAATACCAGAGATTCTGGGATATACTTACTTGCACTTTAACCTTGATTAAAAAATAAATACTGTACTATTTCAATAAGATACCCTTCTTTTTTTGTGGCTTTTAAGTTTTGAGAACCACATGACACTGACAGAAGGAAAACAAGGATATACTTTTTTGTATGAAAAAATTATATTATTTTGTTTTCTAACTTTACCCCAGTGGTTGTGTTTTGGGTTTGGGTTTTTGGGTTTTTGTTTTTTTTTGTTTTTTTTTTTTTTGGTTGCTAGAGAATAATTTTTAACTCCTGTTGAGCCACAGAAAAGTATGTTAAACCCACCCAAAACTTGAGCCCTGCTCTGCTAGAGTGCAGGATGCTTTGCTAAAGGAATAGTAGCACCACCTAAAATGAAGCTGCACTTTGCTTAATTTGGTGCTACTATAACATGAGGTACAGTGTTAGGTGTTTGGGGTGACAAGGCTTTGTACTAGTGGTCAAAAATAAGAAGGTTCGCATGTTATTTCTCATTCCTGTCACACATCCAGCTATGTTTCTGAGTTTTTAGTGTTACAGTATTTACAGAATGTTAACGTTGACAAACCAAACTCTGTAATGTTTTGAGAGGAAGAAAGGAATCCTCTATTTCCCTTGTAATTAAAGCCTAATACTTGTAAATATTGAGCCGTCTGTTTTGACGGTGGGGTCGGTTTTAAGTGCTTCAGCCCTACATGAAAACTCAAGAGTTTTATTAAATATTTTTTTTTTTACCCTTTTTCTTTTCTAATATTTAAAACCTATTTTTACAGTTTTTTGGGTTTTGTTTTTTTTGGGTTTTTTTGTAATGTGCCATGAAATTGAGAGCCGCCAAAATTAAGAGAAATTTTGTATTCAGTACTTTTTTTGGTGTAATGTTCAGTTATATATTAATGCATGTCCACTGACTATAACCTGGGTTTTGTGATATAAATACTTGGGTTTTGTTGGAAAAATACTAGATTAGTGGTTGCATCAAATAACTAAATTCCCATTGTGTGATTTTTAATAGAACTTTAGTCTTGAAGCAAAAGACATATTTGTGAACTTAAGCTGTGTTTATGTTTAGAGAATGTATGTGTGTTCATATGTCAGTGTGGGAGAATGTAATCTCTTTACATCATTAGTGAATTTATTGACTGTTGTCCTTTACAAAATATAATGTAAGCATTTGATAAATCATTGAGTGTACTGTCTTTATTTAAAAAAAAAAAAAACTCAAAACTTTTATGATTTCAAAGCCTATGTGTGTGTCTCCTGGACCAGTTTTCTGAATCCTTCTATCTAAGGAAAATAGAAATGGCTTATTATAAAAATGAGAAATTGAGCACTGCAAAGTATATCTAAAATGATTCAGCTTATTGTGACATTTACATACATATCCACAATAAAATAAATGATTTGCAGGTCTTATCATCATTTATCAATAATAATCTTATTCCCACTCAAGTTTTATAGTATCTGCCTTATTTTGGTAGATGTGTAATTGTAACAGTGCAAAATATAGTAAAACCTCATTAATTCATATTATTAGGAATTTGATTTATTTCAAAAGGTGATATGGGTAGGATTTACCAAACCAAGAAAAAAAGATTATTTGTGCACATTGAGTCTGATGAGTAAAAAGCAAATGCAAGCTGTAAGTATTTAAGAATTTGTCAGTCAAATATGCTTGGTTTTTGGTGAGGCAATTGGAGTTAAAGAATTTGCCCAGGAGCACACAGTAAAGTATCTAGTTTTTTAAGGTGAAATTTGAACTCTCCCTGACTCCAGAGCCAGTGCTTCATCCACTATATAACTTAGCTTCCCCTCAGTAAAATATACTTGTTAAGTTTGAATGTTAAAGATGAACTATTAACTCTTCTGGATGCTCTTCTACCCCCTCTCTCTCATCCAGTCCCTCCATATCCATCCCCTTTTCCGCCAGTTTTTCCAGTTTGCATTTGCATGCCTTCTTAAAATGGTTATAAAATATCTATATAAAATTCTTTAAATTTTAAAATACAAATTACATATTTGTTATGTAAATAAAAATTTAAAATGTAAAATCTATATAAAATATAAAATTCCTTAGAATTAATATAAAATATCTAATAAATGATATTCAGAAAATCATCCCTACTAATCATCTGGTTTCTGTGTCTGCTTAAATTCCCGTAAATAGACTAGGGGTCAGATTATTGGAACTCCACTAAAGCCTCTGATACTTGAGTGTGATATGGCAATGATGTTGAATTCTCAGCTATGGAAGGGCACGGACTTGTCAGATGTTGCCAAGTTGAGAAAGGATTTGGGTATGAGCAGAAACTGGCCTATGCGCATGCAGAGACTGTTAGCTGCAGTCTACTGAGCCTCAGAGGGCTCAGGATTTGCTTGGAAAAAGCCAAGAGATTAAATAGCTTGTGTTTGCCATTCTGCAGAAAGACCGCTGGTAATGATTTATCTATAGCATCGCGATTTGAGGCTTTCCCATCACATCAATAATAAGTTAATAAACATTAGTAACTACACTAGTTCTCTCCCCAGGATGGTATTAATAATCACCTCGTGATTGACAACAATTCTGCCATTTCTGTTTTCTATTGGAGTCTGAAATCTTTTGAGAATTTTCATTTGCTTAAGAGATAAGCATAACTCTGTAATACCAACTTGAATAAAAATTTATTTCTTTCATCTTTTCCTCAGGGAAGTTTTTGCTTAACAAATGTTTCTGCCTCGAGGATATCACTGACAAAACTAAGCCCTAACTCCTATACTTCCATCCATGGGGAAGAGACTTAATCATCTCAAGGGCATCTCAGTAGTGTATTAGGATAACAGCTCTTCATAGTAATAAGAATTCTTAAAGTTATATAGTCTTTAAAGGCAAGAATTATTGAGAATGTTTTAGAAGCTATTTAGGTGCGGAAAACCTCGGTTATTTTAAGAAAATTAATTTATCTGGCTACAGTCTCCATTGATGGCAAAAAGACATTAAGAATGCAATTCACTCAAATCCCATCACTTACAACCCATGTGACCTTGGGCACACAGTTGTAATCCTCATTACAAATGAGAGTTGGGGAAAACCTGGGTTCAAATCTCAGACTTTAGCTCTTGGTCTGTGTATGTCGTTTCTATGACCGTGTCCTCAACTAGAAAATAAGGGGGAATTTGAGTTGATAATCCCAAAGGTCCTTTCTAGTTCTTATCTGTAGTTTTGGGATTGAGTTCTAGATTTATGATCTTATGAACAATTAAATTCCAGGCTAGAAGTCAGATAAATAAGGGAAACTACCAGATGTAACAAAGTAATTTGTAGGAGACTTCAAAGTTGGGTGTCCAGATGTGATGCTTCAATACCAAACATTTGGAAAAAATCAAAGATCTTATTAACAAAAACAAAAAAGAATTGAGAAAGTAATAGTCACTGATTCCTATAGTTCAACTTTACCATTTCTATATTTCAGAATAATACATATTCATTGAAAGCAGCTTTTGAAAATTATATACAACAGCAGACCACATTTTAATATCACAATTGCCTCTTTTTTTTTTTTTAAGGGATACACTGATGTATTCAATACATCATTTTAAAGTATTCAATAAAGGTGCTTTGCCATCTTTTCCAAAGAATGTGTAGAAGAGTTAGAGATAACTGATGTCTTTTTGATGATTTATCAAGTGAAGTGTAAAACAGGTAGACAAGATTGCCAAAGATATTTGACTCTCCCAAGTAGTGTGTCCATTGTGGAATCTAAATGAAATTTATAAATTCTTATAGGAATTGAGAGTCTCTAGATGCTGTTTGTGGATATTAGATCTATACTTCAGACATTATTTTCTTTTTAAAAACTTCAGAGTATTCAATTCTACATCGGTGAGATCCATTCTATAATCTCTACCTTCCGGACTCTCTTTTTTTGACCTTGCCTCGATATGCTTCAGTGTTTTAATTCAACAAACCCCATTTCTCCTCTTGTGAAGCAAATCAAATTTGAGGTAGATTTTGAGTAGGGAAGAAAAATTAGCAGAAGTAATGAGGTAAAAAAGAAACAAAATGCAAAGTGGCTTTCCTTTACGTGATGTGGATTCCAGCTTATCTCTCTCCAAATGAACGTAATGTTTTATCAGTTTAAATATACTGAAATGATTTCCTATCAAAATGTTACTTTGATAAATTTTCTTTTTTTAAAAATTTTTTTGCTGAGGTAATTGGGATTAAGTGACTTGCCCAGGGTCACTAGGAAGTCTTACATATCTGAGACTAGATTTGA
Organism: Antechinus flavipes; assembly: GCF_016432865.1. Taxonomy (NCBI): domain Eukaryota; kingdom Metazoa; phylum Chordata; class Mammalia; order Dasyuromorphia; family Dasyuridae; genus Antechinus; species Antechinus flavipes. The sequence continues at coordinate 409,760,102 of NC_067401.1, read as the reverse complement.
ACTCAGGGCCTCCTGACTTCAGGCCTGGTGGTCCATCCACTGCACCATCTAGCTGCCCTAGTTTGATATTTTCAACCCCTTAATATTTCTCCCTGGACAATGGGATTTAGAGGAAGGAGATCATTTAATCCAATCCCTCATTTTACAGATAATGAAATTAATGTTGATATTAAATCTTTAGTGTATCAAATATTAAAACACCCACTTTATAATTAGCCCAGATTTTCATAAGTCAAATCATATTAGTTAAAGAGACCTATAGCATTCTGAGGGCAGGGAACATGTTTTGAAAGAACTGGACAAATGAAAATATTATATATATATATGGTCTTGTTCTAAAAACTGAATTTAGCAAAAGCTTTGAGTTTTTCTGAAGGATGGTATAGATCATAGAGATGGAGGAAAAGTAGGTGTACTGTTAATTTCAGACTGGCTTTTCTGTAAGCAAAGGCTTTTCTGAGCTTACAAATACAAGGCTACATAAAGGATAAGTAGGAAATAATTAAAAGAGAGAAGACACCAGAATTCAAAAATCTTGGGTAGAAGATGGGATTTTAAAGGAAGTCAGAGAGGTCAGTTTGTCACATTGGTTACTTTTGTAGGGAATAGTTTGACTACAGTATAGGATTTGTATAAGGGAGTAATGAGAGAAGAAAATTAGAGGGTCGGATTGTATATAGTGTGTTGGATCAAGAGTAATAAATTTAATTTCTGTCCTATTTATTATAGTGAGCCACTGAAGTATTCTGGGTGGGAAAATAATGTAATATAAGAGATATTTCAGTTTTTTCTATCTGAATTTTCTCTCCAACTTTGAATTCTGAGCTTCTTTCAGGAAGCCTCATATAGCATTAACTCAATTTGGTTGCCTGCCTTAGCCCATTCTCCAGTTTGAAAACGTCCTTCCCAAAATGTGCTCAGAACTGAAAAGTATTCCACATTGTGAGGAAAAGCCGCATACAATGAAAAGTTATAAACAATATTGGCATAGAATAGGAACAAAAAGGGATAAGACCACAAAGAAGATAAAGCTATTTAATTCCTGCATTGCTTTTGTGTCCTGATAAGAAAAAAGACTTATGGACTAGAAAAGAAAGAACAAAAATAGCAAATAGAAGGTTGAAGTAAGATGATAAGAGTTCTTAATGGACCCTTTGGTCACATGAATCATATCTCTGTGTTCAGAACTGACAGCTGAGGTGGCTGAGACACTGACAGTAATACTTGGAAGAATATGGAAAGACATGGAAATGTTCAGGATTGCCAATGTCTCAAAAAAATTTTCTTAATGAGTGGAAGCAACAAATGATGATATAATGAGCTTGATTTAAAAACTGGAAAAAATGTAGAACATTATTGGTGAAAAAATTGTTAGTGAATATACAGGAAAGAAAGTGATCACATCAGAAAAATGCAAATTAACAACTCTGAGGTACCATTACACACCTTTCAGATCAGACCCTGCTATCAGGAAAAGATAATGATGAAGGTTGGAGGGGATGTGGGAAAATCAGATATGTTATTGATGGACTTGTGAACTGATCCAGCCATTCTGGAGAACAATTTGGAACTATGCCCAAAGGATTATCAAACTGCATATCCTTTTTAAACCCAGCAGTGTTATTACTGGGCTATATCCCAAAGAGATCTTAAAGGAGGGAAAGGGACCCACAGGTACAAAAATGTTTGTGGTAGTCTTTTTTTGTAGTGGCAAGAAACTGGAAACTGAATGGATGCCCATCAGTTGGAGAATGGCTGAATAAGTTATGGTATACGAATGCTTCGGAATATTATTGTTGTCTGAGAAACGACCAACAGGATGATTTCAGAGAGACCTGGAGAGATTTACATGAACTAATCCTAAGTAAAATGAGCAGAATCAGGAGATCATTATACACAACAATGACAAGATTATAAGATGATCAATTCTGATGGACGTGGCTCTCTTCAGCAGTGAGATGATTCAAGCCAGTTCCAATGGACTTGTGATGAAGAGAACCATCTGCAAGGGATGCCTGTGGAACTAAGTGTGGATGACAACAGAGCATTTTTGCTTTGTTTTTTTTTTTTTTATTTTCTTTCTCATTTTTTCCCTTTTTGATCTGATTTTTCTTGTGCAGCATATTTGTGGAAATAGATATGGAAGAATTGCTGATGTTTAACATATTACTTGCCATTTAGGGAAGAGGGTGTGGAAAAGGGAGGAGAAAATTTGAAACACAAGATTTTGCCAGGGTGAATGTTGAAAATTATGCGTGTTTTGGAAATAAAAAGCTTTAATAATAAAAAAGTGATCACAAAGAGCTAGCGTAATTTTATCAAGATTAGATCTAGATTAATATTTTTTTCCTTTTTTTGGCAGCATTTATGAATTAATACTTCAGGGAAATGATATAAATGGCTTACCTAGATTTATTAAAACATTTAATCAACTCATGATTTTTTTCTTGTGGAAAAAATGGGGATGGGTTAAATAATGGTATATTTGGTGATTTGTTAAATGGTTGCATGGCAAGAATAAGTCATTTATATTTTCTTTTTTTCTTCTTTTTTTTGCGGAGGCAGTTGGGGCTTGCCTGGCTTGCCCAGGATCCCACAGCTAGGACATGTTAAGTATCTGAGGTCACATTTGAATTCGGGTCCTCCTGGCTTCAAAGCTGGTGCTCTATTCACTGCGGCATCTAGCTGCCCCCAGTTATTCATAATTTCATGCAGTCAGTAAACATTTATTAGGTGCCTAGTATATGCTAGGATTGTGCTAAATGCTGGGGATAAGTCAGATGATAAGGCCTGTACTAGGATGGTGACAGCTGCATAGAGAAGAAGGATGTGTATTTGAGAGACGTTGCAAAGGTAAAATCAGCAGATTTTGGATGTAAGGGGTTGAGGATACAACCTAGACTCCGAGCCTGTGCAACCAGGGGGATGGAGTAACCCTATAGTAATAAGGAAATTTGGAAAGGCGGGAGTGTTTTGGGGGAAGAATAAATTCAATTTTGGACATATTGAAATGTCTACTGGATATCATTTGAAATGTCTGAAAGGCAGGTGGAAGTAAGAAAGCAGTTAGTTGAGAAGTTGGGTAGGAGGTTAGAAAATCATCAGCATAGAGATGGTAATTAAATCCATGAGAGCTGATGAGATCACCGAATGAAACCACAAGGGAAAAAGAGAGCCCAAGACAGAGCCCCATGGGACATGGTTATCCTGCTTGACCTGCATAAGAATACAGCAAAGCCGACTAAGAAGTGGTCTGATAAGAGCAACAGTCGTGTCCTGAAAACCTAAAGAGAAAGAAGGATCAAAGAGAAGAGGGTGGAAAAAAATTTAAAAAATAATAAAAATTTTTTTGGTTAAAAAAAGGTGATCCAGAGTTCAAAGGATGAAGAGAGAAGAATGAAAATTGAGTCATTGGATTAGGCAATTAAGAAGCATTGGCAACTTTGGAGAGAGCAGTTTTGATGGAATGGCGTTAGGATCCAGATTATAAGGGTTTATGACAAGAGTTGAGAGGCGGTCTCAGGGAGTTTGGCCATAGGCAGAAGCGATAGAGTGGGGATGGAAGGATCAAGGAAGAGTTTTAGATGGAAAAGGGGGCAGGTGACACAGTGGGCAAGGAGGAGATGTGACGAGTGTGGGTGACAGGTAATCCTCTGGAGGAAGCGGGATGGAATGAGATCACTAGTGTAGAGATGAGGGGAGTCTGCCTTGGTAAGGACTGAGGGCAGAGTGGCCAAAAGCATACAGTGACAGATGAAAAGGGAAATCACACAAGCGGCCTTATTTTTTCTCTACAAAATGCGGCAAAGTTCTCAGCAGAAAGGTTGGGGTAGGGGGAGCTACAGGAGGCTGGAGTGTCTGGGAGAGCAGCTGTGGAGAGGAGGGTTGGGGCTGCATAAGGAAGGTGTGGAGGGATTGCCAAGTAGCAGTGAAGGCCCTGTTTGGATCGGACCCAGTTAGAATGGTGGTGACTCTACCTTTGTTCAGCTGCTCATATGGGTGGTAGGAGCAGGGAAAATCAGCGATTTTATAAGGGTGCCAGGGATTCAACGGAGGGGGACAGCATGGAACTGATTCACCAAGGGGTCAAGACAGGGAAAAGAGAGTAGCTAGTCAGCGCTGATTGCCTGGGAGAGAACCAAAGGGTGAAAGGACTGGAGTTCACAGTGTGGACAGTTAAAGGAAGGCAGAAGAAGAGGTGGAAAGCCAACAGATTGTGGCCAGATAAGGGGATTTAGAATTCTTGAACATGGGAAGTGGTGTATTTGTGAATGGTGGCAAGACCACCAGTATTACTCTTTTTGTATAGCTGATAGAAACTGAATAGGCTGAGGAACTGAGTAGTTAGGCTATCAACAGTCCCCAAATAGTGCCCCCTTGTTTCAACCTGAAAGAAAAAGGGAATGGGAATGCAGCTCCAACTGGAAAGGGTGGCCAGCAGTGTCATGGGAGTTGAGGGAAAGCAGCCAGGTCTTGTTGACTGCCAGAGGATAGAAGAACTGAAAGAAGAAAAGATTTAAATTGAAAGGAAAGAATGTCTATTATCCGAGGAACAGGCATCCAGAATATACAATGGAAGAAGTGGGAAGCATTTTGTTAGGACTTTGGGGTGGGAGGTTTGAGAAGGATGAGAATAAGAACTGTGTGGGAGGGGTTGGAATGGGGTTTAGGTGATAATCTGCAGGATTTCAGTCAACAAAAATTAAATATTTCTTTAGCTCACTATGTGAGAGACACTACTGTTTGAAGCAAGAGATACAAAGAAGGGGAATCATTAAATTGTTCATAATGATCTTTTTAGTGGGGTGTTCTGGGGATCTGTAGGACTGTTCAACAATGTTACTGAGCATCCTTATCAACCACTCAAGACGGAGTTGTGGTTCATTGGATAGTGCAGGCCTCAGAGTCAGGAAGATCTTGTTTCAAGTCTTGTTTCTGATATACACTGGACAAATGATCTTAGGTAAACTCGCTTAATCTTTCTATATCACCAAGACTATAAAGTGCATAGAAGATACTAACCTGAACTAACAGAGGGAATCTCTAATAAAACTGAAGATCTAATTCCTATCAATAGCTTAAAGTTGTTCTCGGATGACAAACTGGGAGAGATAAGTAACCCTGGACCAGGTCAGTGGACCAAGATAGCAAAGGTGATTAGGGGCTGGAAGAAGCAGTTAAGACCTGTAATTTCATACACTATGTGATCCTGTCTTTCCAAGGTAAACCCTAAGAACAAATATAAAGTGATATACATGTAGATTCCAAAATATAACCCAGTAAGTTGATCTGAAAAGACCTGAAGGTTTTTCAATGAGTCAGTGTTACATTGCAGTCAAAAATGTTAATTTTATCTTAGGCTGCAGAACTTTCAGAAATGAGATAAATAATTTTATCCTAGGCTCTGTCCTAGAATAACCAACACTGTTTGGTTCTGGGCACTACATCTTAGGAAAGGCAGCCCAGCATTTGTCTTTTGTTTTAAACGTGACATTGCAGGTTGATGTCTTGACTTCTGTGTTAATTGCAGAGTTGCAGTCATCAGCCTTGCTCTCTTCCAGTTACTGAAGTCTAGTGGCAGGACAAAAATCAAGGAAGGCAACTAGCAATGGCCTGAAATACACTGGACCACCATGGCACCTGTGATGTCTGACCAAGCTTTACATGCTCCACAGCTTCAGCTGCCTTCCATTCTCATCTACCTATCTTGCTGGGGGGAGTTTTCATATACTTGAGGTCAATCTCCAATTCCCACAAATGCCCTCTCAACTACTTTGGTTCACCTACTGAGCCGGCTTTACCAGGGTGTGACAGATGTACCTGCTAAAGCTTCCTGGAGCACAGGTAAGAAAGAGCTGAGTGATAGCCAGATACCCAAAGACAAGTGGTTCTGAGGACTTGGCAAACCCTCATACCAGAGATGCTGCTCCTCCCCAAACATCTCATGGATCCTGCATTCAGAGTAGAGCAACCTGATGCAAAAGGAAGGAACTGAGTGTTTTTTTAGCCTGAAAAAGTTAGGTATGTTTTATGTGACCCAATGCTGACTCAAGAGAGGCTTAGAAGCAAAGGGTGGGAGTTGGAAGCAATTTTAGAGAGAACTTCAAGAAGAAATGAGCTAATTAGGGAAGCATTGTATTCTTGGAGTCTTCCAGGAACTCTAGGCAGCTTATTGGATAGGTTGTAGAAGGGATCCTTTTTTGCATTGATTGGCCCAGACAGTTACCGACTTCCATTATAATCCTGTAATTCACTGAAAAATAAATGTTCAAAGTAGGAAGATGAAACTAAGCTTGGTGGCTAAATTGATATAAAAGAGGAAGTAGTTAGCTATAGTTAAAGTTTCATCAGTTGAAGACTGCCATAGTATTATAGATAGTGGAGTATTAGTTGTGGCTGTAGTTGGGTTTGAGCAAGAAGTGTCATCTTACTGGGTTTTAGATGACAGTGTGGGATTCGTGGAAGACGTGAAAATCAGACACTAAATGCCAGCATATACTGATGTGGCATTCATTCAGTAGAGGTGATAGCTCAATCTATCACGAGTGTTCATTAAAGAAATCATGAGAGTTCTTCAATAACGCTACACCATGTAGCATTATAACCTGCAAGTACCTACTTGGTAGTTATATATTAATGTTCATACTTTATCAATATATTGTTTTTCCCCAAGCTGTGGTTGATCGGACCTTTTTTTTTCCTTGAACAAGCTTCAAGGAATTATAAAGATATTCCATAACCATTTATTCTCCTTACAACCATTTGAAAACCTAATCATTGTCAATAAACTGAAGCTAACGCTTGAGAGAAAAAAATGGGCTTGCAAAATGAGAATTAACTATGGAAATGTTTTTTGCATAGTGAAATAATTGTTCATTCAGTATGACAACTTTGAGAACTTGGAAAAATAACAATGCATTGAAAATATGTGAAGTCCAAGTACCAAGTCAGAAGCTATCACTGGATTTTTTTTGAAATAAACTGAGGAATTATATTTAATCTATTTAGCTGATTTATGAGAGGACAGAGCACAGGGTTCAAGTTTGGCCACCACAATACATTCTGGCTACATAACCCTAATGAATTCACTTATTACTTCAGTGCCAAAAGCAGCTCTCATAAAAGCAGTAATACATCTCACTTCATGGGGGGGGAGTTTTCCCACCAAGAATTCCCTTCACCAATAAAATCACAAATCTGGCCTCTTTTTTCCTTCTATTGATGCTCTCCTCATCTTCCTCCTTACTTCTCAATGTTCCTCTTAAAGCAAGCTCTTATATTTTGGGGGATTTTAAAAAATGTTGGTCAAAAAATATTTCAGTAACCTTCAAAAAAGAGGGAAAAGGCTTGCAATTTTGGAACAACTTGTGAAATAAAGTTAATGGTCCTAAGCTTTCAAAAGTAAAATGCTAAAATTCTCTTAGAATAAAAATAAAAGGACAAAATAAGATCAAAAAAGCAAATTCCAAACCTTTTTTGCTCCTAATACTTTTGAAATGGTAGAGGGAAAGAAAAAAAAAGTTCTAAATCTACTTTTAGTCTTCTCTTTGATGCCTATATAAAAATGTCTTTTATATAATATTTAACACTGAAAATGAAAAATCACTTTATGAGATTATATATTATGCTTCTAAAAAGCAGATCACAACCAGATTAATATGTTTATGCAGTGCACAAGGCGGTAAGATAATTCAGCTTTTGTTCTTTTACCTGTCTAAGAAGTCTGGTGCCTGATAGATTACAATATAATAAAAAAGGCCTCAAATGTGTAAGAAAACTTTGCTGCACACCAATCCCTCTTTCCTTTCATTTATAAAATGTCTGTCATTTCTACGTTTGGCACAGATAGATATTTGACTGATCACTTAGCTGGTAGGCCTGCAATGTGCAGTGCCAATATTTTTAGCTATTTAATTGTGAAATACAATATAGGTTCAGAATACTTATAAGCTCAAGGTCATGGTAATATTTAAAGGCTTCTGGCTCCCACTATCTGCCCTATAAAAAGTTTATTTACCATAAACATGGTGAATAGGCTCAAGTGGTAATGTACAATTGAAAATATTTCAAAAGTACCCAACAGTCAGCTGTGAAACTCTTCCAAATTATGTAACCAGAGAGAGGTGACATCAACCACAAAATCTGCATCACATTAAACATCTGTAATATTCTGAAACTGTCTCCTTTAGAATAAGAAAGTTTCAATGCACAGCTCTCCAAACCAACTTAGAAACCAATTAGAAACTGTTGAGGTTTCCATATAAAAATATGAATGTTTTATATTTGTTACATCACGGGAATTAAATCACACAACAGGAGCTCTCCAGTCGTCTGTCAGAACATCTGGGAACAAGTTCTCATTACTAGATTTCTCATTCCCCATGGCCTCGTCAGCCCTGCCATCCACGGACATAGGGATGGAATCTGTTCTCGCGTCCTCAGTTGCTGGCTGCATGTGGCCCTCCGATTGTCCCCCCGCATAGGTAGGCATGCTGTACTTCATCAGGATGGCTTTGAACTGGTTCAGCGGGGCGTCTGTCCGCACGCCCATGGGGTCGAAGTGGGTACGGCTGACCCGGAAGCCCGCTTGGGAGAGATACTGCAGAAACTTATTTAACCTGTCAAGAAGAAAAGCGAGGTAAGGAAGGGCTTTCCCACATCAGGCCCACCATGACCCCCTGGGGTGGCTTGAGCTCTTACTTTGGCATGTTCATCCCCTTGATGCTGTGTCTGTGGATGTTGTAGTAGAAGGGAGGATGTTCTGCATTAACCTCAGCCTTTTGTTTCTTGGTAGCATTTCTGCATATTTCATTACTTTTTCTCTTTCCTGAAATATAGAAACACTGGTCTATCTTCTTTAAAGACATAGACAACAACATGTTTATAAAAGATCTTGGAAAATAAATACAGTGCCTTAAACAAGAAAGATTTATTTTTGTTGTGCCAATTAAGTCTTTGTTTTAAATTTGTCCTCTTTTTATTCCTTAAAGTCATGTAAGAAAAAATTAATTCAATAACTTCTTTAGGAGATACTAATAATGTACTCTTTATATTAAATTGCTGGATTCAAGAGTCTTAAGCCAGGCTTAAGACCACTGTGCCACCTAGCTGCCCCCAAGGCTGGATAATGTAACTTAATTCCCTATACTAAATGGACAAATGACCTAAGTTCTAGCATTCAGTTTCCTCATAAGCAAAATGGGAACAAAAATGGCCATTCTTCACAAGGTCAATGTTGTGAACAAATGAAATAATATAAAGTTCTCTATACCGTTTACAACTGAATGTTTCATGTTTCTCTTTCCAAATAGTTACATAGTAGGAATTAAATCACAGAATAGGAACTCTCTAGCAGGTATGCTATCTTAAATCTATTTTTTATCTTTCATGGTACAGTGTAATAAAAAAAGAGTAACATCAATAAAATTTGTTTGGTGACAGATTTTCCAAAAAAATAAAATTTGCAAAAATATCCAGGGCTTGGAATAAGTAATAGAAAAATGCATTCACTGTTATGATCTAAGTTGTGATGAATTAATCTTAAACATGATGCCTAATGCTAGATACAGAGGACAGATAATGAAATATACCTCCTAAATAGTCAGTGTTTGTGGCTGGGTTGTCACAACATAAAAGAGATCAAAATATTTCCAAGGATAATTTACAGATTTAGTGCTATACTAATTACTTAGAAGATACTTTAAAGAGTTAAAGTAACAAAATTCAGTTGAAGAAACAAAAGATCTAGATTATTAAGGAAAATGATTGAAAACTGTAGAAATAAGGGGGGGAAGCACTTCCAAAACTTAAATTATGTTGTAAAACAGTCATCAACAAAACCATTTAGTACTGTTTAAAATGTGGCTTGATATCACTAAAAGAAAAAAAACCACACACACATACACAGCCCCACAAAACCAAATCGGATCTCTCATCATCTAGTTTTTAGTATTACACACACACACAAACACACACACACACACTTTTGAGAAGGCATCTCCCCAGGATCATATACTACTAAATATCAAGTCCTAGAGGCTGGATTTGAAATCAGGTCCTCCAAACTACAGGGCCAGTGCTTTATCTACTGTATCACCTAGCTGCCTTTGTACTATTTTCTTTCAGGAAAATAATGAACACTTTTCTCTATACTTTTTAGGGGGCATATATCCAAAAAACATTTTAAAGCTTAAGGTTTGAAGTAATGAAAAGCTGCATGTAGTTGATTAAAAAGAGAAATCTGGCAAGATAATTAAATCTAAACACTCCAAAGAACTTGCATTGCCTAGAATAAATATGGACATGTAACTCAGTTAATTAGCATATAGGTATACACTAAAAATTCTCAAGACTATGGAATATGGTATTTTGATAAATCATATGCTCATATTAGAGTTATTATAGTCTACATATTAAACTTCTAGCTGAAACCTTGCTAATAAAATTAAATTTTTCTTTGATGTGAAAGGCACTTTTGTCTCCTTTAATACTTCCAAATATCATTAGATAAGTGTATAATTGCTATGAGGTATTTTCAATGTATACAATGCCATAAAAATAAGGTTTTTTTTTGTATTTTTTTGATAAATACATACCATGTACAACATAATAATCTGTTCCAGTATCTGGAGTTTTAATAACTACACCACATTCCTCTAAAAGACAAAGAGCAAATAGGAATAAAATAGTTTATAAATTGATAGTGACAACAAAATTAGATTAAATATGAAATCAATGATGCCAGCCTCCCCCAACTACCCTCATTTTTGTCTGAATAATCTTTGAATTTATAGATGGAAGAAAAGGTGGAGATAGTTCCAGGTCTTAATCGGGGCTAGCCAAATTATACCATGATCACATTTATAGGATAAAATAGAAAAAAAACAAAACAAAACAACAACAACTTTAAAATTACTTGAATGAGACCCAAAAAAGTCCTATGGAAATCTGCAGTAAAATTACTCTTAGGACCTTTAACAATAGCTTTTAATTTAAAGTAACCCACCAACTAAAGTTTTGTTCCCTGACTAAGCATGAACACAGATTATGATAGTCTGATCTTTAGCAATGATGACTTGAAACAAGAGGGACTTCTATGTTTCTCAAAAGAATGTTTGAACATGGGTATTAATTCTTCTTCAAAAATATGATAGAACATAGATAATACAATATTAACATATGGTTTTATAAGACTACAGGCCTGAAGATTAGATTAATGGCCCTGTTTCTATTTGAATTTGACACAATTGTTGTAGACAATCATCCACTTCTTTTGAATTCTCAGATTTGGTAGCATAAAATATTATGTAGTACTTTTTGATATCTATTCATTCTGAAAAGGGAACTTTAGTTGAAACTTTAGTTCATTGCATCACATAACTTTTAAATTATAAAATTAAAAGATTCCAATAAAGATAAAACTATTTTTGGTGAGTGCTGTCACTTCCTTAGTCACCTTGCTTATTGAGACTTGTAGGTGCATGAATTGAAAACTGTTTTAGAGTGGTGCACTCTGCCTCACAGATTAAAGTCTTTATTAGGGGCTGAATGTCGTCTAAACCATGCTGAACCGCTTCAAACAGCATTCTTCGGAGGAATCCAGTATTAAAGAGAGAACCTGACCTGGACAAATAAAGAAAATAAAATGAACACTGAGCCTGAGAAATGTATATAACCTTTAAAGGAAAAGGACTCTATTATTTAACCATTGACTAATATATATAATTATGTGATGCTGGGGAAGGCTAATATTCAATAGATAGAATTCATGATCCAACTTTAAATTTACTTGCTTTAATCAGGGCTATAGTTTTTTATGAAGTCAGTTCAACTGCTTAATAAAATCCCAGTGGGATTAGTCAAGAAAAAGAAATCCATGTTTCTGCTATATGTAAAATGCTCTTCTTTTGCATAATGGAGAAAGATATAAAGAAATATAAAACACAGCCTTTGCCTTTAGAGCTCAGACTAAATTTATGTAAAATACATGAAAATATTACTAAACCCTACATTATGATAAATGTCAAGTTAAGTGATGTGGAACTTGGAGGGAAGAATTACTGTTGTGGGTTGGTCTTAAAAAGTTATATGATTAAAAAAAAAAAAAAACCCTACCTATACCTGAAAAAATAAATTTCAAGTGGTCAACATATTGGACTATTGGGCAGCTATACAACAGTATACATGAAAAAGACTGTTTTTTTTTTTTTTTAATGAACTATAAACTCAATGAGTCAAAAATATAATATGACAGCCACAAAAACTAATGTGATTTTAGTCTATACTGATAAAGTAGGATATTTAATACAATTTGGGTTACTATCCCATTGTATTCCATTCCAACGAGACCAAATTTGGAGTGTTTTGTTTCATTGCAAGTATAATGTTTTAAGAATGACGCTGATAAGAACATAACAAAAGTGGGATGATTCTGATGGGAAGGGCCTCAAAACCATACTGCAAAAAAAGACTATATGAAAGGGTTATAAGATCATGCAGAGTTAGAAGGGGATGTTAAGTCATCTCAAACAACTCTCTTAATGAGGTACAGAGAGGCAGGATGACTTTGTTCAAGATCAGATGAGTAATTAGCAAAATAATTAGGAGTTCAATCCAGGTCACGGGATTTCAGACCTTGCCCTTTCCTCTGTTCCACACTGCTTTGCCTTGGACTCTGGGGGTTTGCCTTGGAGAGAAGACTTGGGGAATGTGAAAGCTGTGTTCAAGTATTTGAAGGGTGGTTATGTCAAAGAAGAATTTTAATTTTGTTCCTTGGTTCTAGAGGGCAGAACTAGGGGTAAATCACACTTCAACAGGGCTTGCAGATTTGCAAAATACCTCCATTTTCCAGGGAACTTCAGGACCCCTGAATTTACAGATGAAGAAATGTTAATTCTGGGAAGTAAAGACTGTTTGAGGACATACAGGGAAACAGTGGCCTGGGCAAGAGAAGGAGATAGATTCTCAACTCCTCAGGCAGTCTTTCTCCTGCAGCCAGGCCTGCCACATTATTGGACAGGGGCTGACAGACGTTAGAGGAACCGGCCTTTAGGCTGATGTCTTCTTTGCAACACGCCACAGTCTTCTAAATGTCAGTGAGAGAAGACACTTTACAGGCTGCTTAGTCTCACAGCTTCACTTGTGGCTGAAGGCCAGAAAAATGAAGTGACTTACATGAGACGGCCCTAAAATGAGAGTCGGTGTGGAGCCTGGATGTTTCGAGAGCCACTCTACTATATTGTATTACATGTGTTTCACTACTCCCATGTCAGAAATGAGAGAGAAAAAAGTACATTTTTGTTTTATAATTTTATTTTTAAAAGCCTCACCCTAACATATGCAGTCAATTTCCAATTTATTCAGAGACTAATTCTCTTGTTTGTAAATTACAAGAATAATGATAATAAAGAACATTTATATAGTGCTGTATGGCAGGCACTGTGCTGAACACTTTATATTACCTTATTGGATACTTACAAGAATCCTGTGAAATAGGTGCTATTACCTCCATTTTACAGATGAGGAAACTGTGTGGCTTAGCCACGGTCATAGCTAATAAGTATCTGAGGCACATGTCTTCCTCACTGCAGACTGGGCCCTTCCTCCATTGTACCCCCTGGTTGCCCTAGGCAGAGAGCCCGGTTATTTTCTTCTACTATATAACCTTTTAGCACTGATGGAAGCGAGGTAGGGTAAAGAAATTATACTATTTGTCAATAACTGAAGTTTAAAGAGAAAGAGGTGGCCATATTTTGTTGTGTTTAAAGTTTTTTAATTTGTCAACATTATAGCTGTACCTATCCTTGATAATTACACCTTGGTTGTGACAAACAACTGTGTAAATTACTTTATTCTTAGATACATACCATAAAGGACCCAGTTCTATTGCTGTCTTTCCAGGCATGCTTCCATGACAATCACAGGGTAGCTGTCTATATGGGTTTTCTGTAAAAAGAAAAAAAAGATAAGATGGAATAAGAGACAAAGAGTATTAAGCAAATTTAAATGTCCTCACATTCGAACAAAAACATGACTTTTGCTAAGAGTTGGAAGATCCAAAATATCATTACAGACTGCCTCCAGAAAACTCAAAGCTCCCTCCCATGGGCAGATTTTACCAGTACAATAAGCAAAGGGGGCTTGTCTAAGCAGAGTGTAATTTGGATTAGAAAACCCTGGGAGAATTGTCATTATCTCAGGTCATCTCTGGTGAAGGGGACAAAGAGACTGGACAAGCTTTACTGCTGGTGTATCCATGGCAAACTGGCAACTGAGTTCGGCATCTTCTACTTTACTCTAGAAGAGCCAAAGCTGTTGGAGGTATTTCAGGTGAGACACGGCCTGAGCACATGTGCCCATTTCTTCTCTCCCATCCCCTAACACTATGCTTCTCCTCATAATCCTGCTCTTAAGCTCTTCCAGTTCTAGGACAACAGCAGCCAGGAAATGTTCCAAGAAGGAATACTGACTCAAGTGTAGCAGTAGTACTTGAAGGAGAGGAGAGAATTTTCTTACACAGCTGATATAAATTTTAACTTTTTGACACCTTTTATATCTATATCATCTTTCTTTTCAAATATATCCTTCACCTACTCCATGAGTCATTCTTTATAACAATTTGGTCATACACTAACCAATACATTAACTGAGTCTGAGGGTATGTGCTGTAGCCAATATCTTCATTTCTTCAAAGGGAGGTTTACTTTCTCAATTTTTAAAAAAATTTTTATCTTCCCAGTTACAAAACAGAAGAAAACTTTAAAAAAGTGAACATAGCATGTATTGATTTACATTCAGTCTTCATTATTTCCTTTGGTTAATATAATTATACAAGCAGCAATGTGGATAATGTACTGGACTTGGGGCAGCTAAGTGGTGCAGTGGATAGAGCAACGGCCTTGGCATCAGGAGAACCTGAGTTTAAATCCAGCCTGAAACAGTTAACATTTACTAGCTGTGTGGTCCTGGGCAAGTCACTTAATCTCAATTGCCCCAGCAAAAACAATAAAAAAACAAATAACCAGATAATATGCTGGACTTGGAAGTCAGGAAGTCCTGAGTTTGAATCTTGCCTCAGACACTTACTAGCAATATACCTGGGCTAATTTTCTCAAACTTCTAATTCCTCTCAAGGGGACCACCATGTTACGAGTCACTTAAGACTCACAATTAGGTCACCTTCAAATCCTTACTTTTTCTCCCCCTCTCCTCCCTATTCAATTTGTTTCTAAGTCTTGTTCATTTTACCTCTGTAATATCTCTAAAATATACCCACTTTTCTCCTCTGACACTGCTACCACCATTGGGTAGGAACTCATTACCTCATGCTGGGACTATTGCTGGTGGGTCTGTCTGTCCCATTCCAGTCCATCCTCCAACATGAATTGTCAAATTCATCTTAAGCTGCAGGTCTGACACTGTCAAGCCCCATTCACCGAACTTCCTATCACTTCAGAGTTCAAATACAAAAATCTTGTTGGGCTTTTAAAAGCCCACATAAGCTAGCTTCCTCTTATGTTTCCAGTGTTTTTATGTCTTAAATTTTATCTCTCACACACTCCGAGACTAAATGACAGTGGTGGCTTTGGTGTTCCTTAGATAAGACATTCTGCTTCTGAACTCTGTCTATTTTCATTGGCTGTCCCCTATACCTGGAAATCTCTCTCCCTCTCTGCCTCTTGGTTTCCTTCAAGGTTCAATAATATGTTTAAGTTAAGGGTACAGTTTGTACTTATTTACAAATTATACAGGAAATTAAAAGTCTTAGTTACCTTCTACCATATTACCATCCTTTTGAAAAATCCTCTCTTCACACCACTGACAGTGAATCAGGTATCGAATTTTCTTTGCTGTTTCATCAGCTGGGGTAGGACCCCTCAAAACTCTCACAACTACAAGGACAAAATGTTCTAGGGCTACTGCAAACAAGACTTCTATACCTTTATTACAACGAGTCGCAGCTCTGTAGGAATGAGAAAAAGGAGAAGTTGCTTCTGGAAATCAGCTATAGTTTCACTACTTGGATAATGCTCATTTGGACAGTGCAGATTAAGAAAGAGAATTCAATTCTTATCAAAAAGTGCTTCACAAATAGAACTACCACTATTCCTTTCACATAAAAATGAGGAAAAGGGGTGCTTGGAGAGTGAGGCAGGGATCAGAGCTGCCCTTCCTCCCCTTGCTATGGCTGACCTCTGTCAGCTCTTTCTCAACTCCTATCTCCTTCACCACCTTTCCTGTCCTATACCTTGCCCTCCTAATTCCCTTTCTATCTCATTACCTACTAGTTTGCTGGTCTGTTCTATCTAAACATACATATATGTATAAAATCCTCCTTACTGTTTTTTTCCTTTAGTAACTTCCATGTGTGTGTACACCACACACACACACACACACACACACACACACACACATTTATTAAGCATTTACTATATGTTAAGTGCTGGAGAAGAGATACAAAAACAAGGTCTGTATAGCACTCACAGTATGACACATGAATAAACAAATTATATTTAAATGTATAGAGTGGACCAAATGCTTTGTGAAACCTGAGGGACAAAATGTTGGAAAAGCTTTTGTGGAGAAGATGCTGAACTTGCATCAAGTAGATCACACAAATCAGGTAGACACAGATGGAAGGAATTTAGAGAATGGCAAGAGTAAATGTACAGAAGGGCAGAAAACAAGTGTAGAGACATGGAGGTAGCAAAACTCCCAGTTTAATTACAGCATGGAGGGTATGAGATAAGACTACAAATGGAGAGGGTATCAGATTGTGGAAGACCTTGAATGCCAAACTAAGGGAAATTCAAGTAGTATATAAAGGGAACAACTGTAAAGTTTTGAGCAGAGGAGTACTATGATTACATTTATATATCAAGAATATTATTCTGACAACAAGCATCCACTGGACATAGCAAAGTCAGGAAGATAACATCATATTTTAAAGTGGTGGTACTGAGAATCTGTATTATGGTAGTGGACCTACTTAATGGATCTGAGAGATTTTGTGTCATATGACTTAACAAATGACTGGCTATATGGGGTGAAGAAGTAAATTTTCTTTTCCTTTTTTCTACTAATTTAAATTTACCACAAAACCCATTTATCTTCACTAAGGCTTCCTAGATAAAATCCATCTGAATTTTATTAGATCCTGCTTTACTATCACATCTATAGTATTAGTTTATTTTGTATATACTGACTTAAGTTTGCTGATGTATCCTTAGAAATATTACGCCACTTATTCTGTGCATGTTCTGTTTCCCTGAATTAGGATAAGTGGACAGAAGATCTTCTATTTCTTCTGTATGGTACCTAGCATAGCAACTTACACATGATAGGTGCTTGATAAATGCTAAATGAATAAAAGCCTTCCTCTTCTCAACTGAATAGACAATCATTGTTGGAGTCAAACCAATTAAGTAGAGATAAAATGGATATAAAATAATTTAATAAGCTTTCTCCTAATCTAGGATGAAATTTTTGTTTTTCCTTTTCCAGGTGCTTTTGTCTATCTTCTTATTCTTTCTTATTTTCTACAACGAGATATACTTATCTGAAGTTATCTTTTACTTCTCCTTACCCCATAGCTTTGCTTGTCTATTTATAAGCTTTAAAAGAATTTATACAACAATAATCTTTATTTCTAGCACAGGTTTTTGCCTTTTAAGACAAGAATTCTTTACATGAAACTCCCCACGATTAGAAATTGCCACATAAAATAAAACACCAAAATCATTAAACATCAAATAAACCAATTCAAAACACAGAAATACAATGTATACTGTATGGATATTCTAACACACTAGACAGTTAACTGTACTGTACATAATTATATGTTGCTAGTTACCATTACCTTGCCACTGCAGCCACAACAATTCTGGCTGCCAGTTCCTTGTAGTATTCAGTTCGTACAATGTTACAGCCATAATGACGCCGGGCCACATGCAAAGCCTTTGCATATAAAGAACTGATGTCTGTCGAAGTTACGGATACTATCCCAAGATTCCTTACATTTCTGAAGGCAGAATCTAGATAGTTCACTGATGTTCCAAATGGGTCCAAGTGTCTAAAAATCACAAAAGACATGTTAGTATTTAAAGATGCATTAATAACTACAAAACCCATGATAATTAACCTTCTGGTTAGCTTATCAGAAAAAACTCTGGCAAAAGATACACATTGAGCTCCGGAGAAAATAGTAGGAGAGATACTCCTATCAGACTATTTCACAAACATAAATATTTTATACATCTATAAATCAGACATAGAGCTCATATTTAAAAGTACATGAAAATCAAGGAGAAAATTTGAGAAAACAAATCAGAAACAAACATAAAATGAAATTGGCTTCAGGGGATCATTAAGAACTACAAAATTAAAGTTGTGATATTTTTTCTTAAGCTTTTTTCCCCCTCAAACTAATTTAATT
Source organism: Antechinus flavipes (assembly GCF_016432865.1). Taxonomy (NCBI): domain Eukaryota; kingdom Metazoa; phylum Chordata; class Mammalia; order Dasyuromorphia; family Dasyuridae; genus Antechinus; species Antechinus flavipes. The sequence continues at coordinate 409,741,669 of NC_067401.1, read as the reverse complement.
GGCATAGGGATCTACGAAGAATGAAATACTTCCCTTTTAAGAACTGAGATGGGCAACTAAGATTCTTGGAGAACTTCTGGGTCACTAAGAAAGTTAAGTGACTTGCTCAAGATCACAGACTGGAGATGATGAAAGTGGTTCTTGAATAGAGGCCAGCTTTATACCCATTGTGTTACATAAAGCTGCTTCTCTTTTCTCACGCTAACATAGAAAAATTCCTCAATTAATCATCAGTAGTAGTAAAGCAACTACAATAAGTAGTAGAAACAGAACAAATGCATCGTATTTTTATCTTACATAAAGTCAAACGATCTCAAGTGCATCAGAACGTTGGCATCCATTTTGGTCACTTCAATAGCACCAACATTTTCTTCTCCTTCTTCAAGAGCTTCATCACACTCATCCTCTTCTTTGCTGTCCAACATCACTTTCATTTTGTTTAAATGGCAATTTTCCTGAATCATCGTCACAGAGTTTTCATTAAAATCATTAATAGTAACCTTTACAGCATTCCCAAGGTGTTTTGCCCACTGTAATCCCATTATGCCTTAGGAGAGACGAGGAAGAGAAGAAGATATTTTATAACCACAAATAAAAAGAATGCAAATTACGCTCGTTGCAAAGAGTACAATTTTAGAAACATTAAAACAGATGTTTAAAATTCTGGATGTTTTTATAAGCAATTTTTCCAAGTCTATTAGGGTATAATATTTATTCAACATCAGTAAAAGTTATGTATTTTCTATTGCTAATAAAGAAAATCTGCATAGTATGTTTTTATTCAAAACTCTATTAAAATTTTGTTGTTGACAATATATGCATTTTTCTTACACCCAGGGAGTGCTGAAGAAGAGCAGTGAACTTTGATACAACAGTCACCTGAGGAATGGCAGTGATCATCTTTGCCATGAGGTACAGAACCTTCCCTGAAAAGACTGGTCATTTGGTTAAGGCGTAAGGATCATTCACAGACAATTTCAGTGCTGGAGACACAGCCTGACCAAGCAGAGCTGATGAAAGAGCATCTCTCCTTGCCATCCAATCACGGAGGAAATGTGGCGCTCTCCTCTGTGGCTTTAGAGAGCAAACCTATAGTCCAACCCTGATGGGTGTTATGACCTAGCCATATTCTGTATGAGGACAACAGGATTGCTACTGATTTCTTCTGGTTCTTTATTTATTGAATAATGATTTATTAAACACTTGTTACAGGAAGGGCCATGTATTAGGCTCCTAAGGGAATAAACAGAATATAAAGCAAAGCAGTTTTGTAGAGAAACAATGATGATGACAATAGCTAGCATTTATAGCATTTTCTGTCTCTCAGGCACTATGCTAAGGACTTTACAATTATTTTCTCATTTGATCCTCACAACAATCCTGGGAGGCAGAAGCTATTATTATCTCCACTTTACACACGAGGAAGCAGAGACCTACAATGGTTAAGTATCACATAGACTAGTCAATTTAAGAGACCAGATTTGAACTTGCAGGACCAGCACTCTGTCCCCTCACTACCATGTGAATGCCAGAGTCCCACTGTGATCTTGTTTGTGGTTGTGGGTCTGACTCTTAAGTTTCTGAGGGCTGAATTGATGGAGTCTAAATTCTTCCAGATTCTACCAAGCATAACATATTTTCCTGGAAATTCTGTACTTATTTTTGCCAGAACCAGTATAACTAGGAATAGAGACCAATGAACAGTTTCAAGATATTCCTATCTATTTAACAATAAATTCTTTGTTTATGGCAACCCATGAAACAAAGAAAAAGGCAAAATAGTCCTCAACCTCCTTTTAATTTAGCAGAAATGGTAGTAGAGAGACAGAAAATTCGTTTTTTAGACTATCTACAAGAGCCAGTATTTTAAACATTGTATATCTGTTCAATAGAACTGAATCCTATAAATCTTGATATTCTTTCTCTAGATAAAATTAGAAAATGAAAGGAGGTTATAACAACTTGGCTCACATCTTCTCCTTAGGAAGCAAATAAAGTTGATGATGTTGGTTTTATCACGTGTTAAAAAAAGCAAAAACCCCTTGGGTTTCATGGAACATTTAGTCATAGTGCATCAAACTGCACATGACAAATATTTTGAAAGGACTACAAAAGAAATCATGAAAAGTTGCAACTTATGAATCAAGACCTGTGCAGAGGATGAAGAGGTATGGAAATTATATGACAAACTTCTTCTAGTACATTCTGAAAGATAAGATTCCTATAATAGTTTAAGACTGAGAAAATGGAAAGGAAGTGAAGATCAATGACAGAGGAACTTAAAGGATCTGGTGATTAGTTAGCTGAAGTGAAAGGGAAAGAAGCAAGGAAATGAAATAAAGGGAAAGGATGACTAAAAAATCCTGACATTTTAGATTTTGTGCTAGGATTTTTAACCTGGGTTCTATGAACTTGTTTTAAAAAATACTGTGATAACTGTATTTCAATACAACTGATTTGCTATGTAAACCTGGATATTTTATTTTATGCATTTAAAAGTATTTTTCGAAGGAGTCTATAGGCTTCACTAAATTGCTAAATGGAGTCTAACCAACCCACAAAAAATTAAAGCTCTGGCTCTGCTGTAAAACATTATCTATGAGGAAATTAAAGGGGTTAAACTTTTACCATATCAAGTAGAAAGTATCCCAAAAAATTTTGATTAAAATAACTTCTAAGAATCAGAATGAGTCTTACATACAAATGGCCTATTTGGCTTGACATTACTGGTTTTGTCACCTTTCTTTTGTGAATATTGTAGTCATATTTGGGGACTTCTCCATTTACATTATCTTAGATTTTCAATTTTATATTAAATTTTCCACCTTAGATACTCATGCTTCATAAATAAGAACTGAAAAAAAAAGCATACATCTAGCATGTAAAATTAAGTTTCCTTGATTTTTCTTTAAAATTCCTTTTCTTACCAGTGGCTCCAAAAGCATCCAAACATTCCAAAGGCTTCCGTTCCTCAGCCAACACAGCCAGTGTAGAGAATATCAGTTGCCTGGAAGAAAGTTTAAATGTTTAAGACGTTTTTCCTTACATTGTATCAAAATCTTTGTCTACCTGGTATTTAAATGCTATATTTTGGGCCCATAGAAGTCAATTAAAAAAAAAAAGTGAATATTTACATTCTTTAAATTCTTGATATGTTATGAGCTTCTTAAAGTTTTTCTTCATTGGGTTAAACATTCCAAATGGTATAAATGTGGCCTTTGACTACCTTGAATGGACTATAGCCTTTGAAAACTGTAGTTTACTAATGTCCTTCCTAAAATGTATCACCCAAAAATACACACTACTCCAGTTGCAGTCTGAGAGAGGAAAAGAAAAAGGGGAACAGCTTTGTCCTAATCCTATAGACTTAAGTTTAAAGGAAGCCAAGATTGTCTTTTGTTTTTGGTCAACATAGCCTGTTTTCTGTAATTTTCAAGTTCTATCTACTGGCTCCTTCCCTACGGAACACAAACAACCATATCTTCCCCAATCTTAAAAAACCCTCATTAGACTTGCCATCCATCCCTTTAAGCTACAATCTCCAAGTTCCCCTCTCTTTTTACAACAAACTCAGAAAAAGCTGTCACAGGAATTGGCTCCAGAGCTGGGTTTTAGGAAAATCACTCTGGTAGTTATGTGGAAGTCAGATTGGAAGGGGAGAAACTTTAGGGAGACAGGGGAGATGAAGACTATGTAAGCAGAAGGACAGAATAGATGCAAACGTGGAGATAGAAAGAGCAAGTTTTGAAAAATGCCTGGATGTGTGCTTAGGAAGAGACAGGAGTCAAAAAGGGCAGGTAGGTGGCAGAGTCAGAGGGAACAGACAAATCGGACTTGAGACTTATTAACTGTGTGATCCTGGATGAGTCATTTAAACCTATTTGTCCTGGTGCCTAAATTACAAAATGAGTTGGGGAAAGAAATGTCAAACCATTTCTAATCTTGGCTGCATTGGTTATTTTGTACAAAATCTTCTTAATTTAATATAATCATAGTTATCCATTTTGCATTCAATAATGTGTTCAAGTTCTTCTTTGGTCACAAATTACTCCCTTCTCCACAGATCTGAGAAGCAGACTATCCTTTGTCTTCTAATTTGCTTATAATATCACCCTTTATGTCTAAATCATTGTTATGGGCCAAAACTCTGTACTTAAAACAAGGAATTCTTACAAAATGTTAAGTTAGTGGAATTAATGAGACAATGATTATCTAATTTAGCATGTGATTAACAATTCCCTAGTTCAGTACATTTACTTAATATAGTTCTACAAGATACACACCTATGATGAAATTAAAATAGAGCATATAAAGTTGTGACAATATCAGCCAGAATCAGAGTCAGAGACAGACTCAGAAGGGATTGGAGAGAAATTCAGAAGGGCCAGACACAGACTTGGAAAGGACCTAGAGACACATTCATTCCATCATCCACTTCTGTGGTGGCTGGAGGCTGAAGCACAAGCCCTAGGATTCAGAGACATTCACTTCATCTCATACCACCATTTCATCTCACACCACCTTGGTGGCTGACCTGCACTTCCCCCAATGAGATCAAAGCCTGTCAGAAAGGCTCTCCAGAAAGCTGCCCCAGGCCCCAGGCAAGGAAACTAGATTGTGAAGAAGATAATAAAGGATTTGGACTTTAATGCCTGGCTATTCTTGTGGTGATTAATCTGCTGAAAGGAAAGCTGCTCCTACAAATCATGACCCCATTTTGACCTTATCTTGACATAGAGTGTCAGATGTGGGTCAATGCTTAGTTTCTGCCATATCCTTTTCCAGTTTCCCTAGCAATTTTTGTCAAATAGTTTGTTCTTATTCCAGAAGTTGAAATCTTTGGGTTTATCAAACACTAAATTACTACAGTCATTGACTATTGTGTTTTGTGAATCTAATCTATTCCACTGATCTACTACTCTATTTTTTAGCCAATACCAAATTATTTTGGTGACTACTACTTTATGATAATAGCTTTAGGCCTGGTACAGCTAGAATATACTTTTTTTCTCAATGGTACATGACCAGTACAAAAACTAACTATATATTAGGACATAAAAAATTAAATTATGATGGAAATATTAAATGCATCCTTTTTAGATCATTATGCAATAAAAATTATGTGTAATAAAGGACATGGAAAGACAAACTAAAAATTAACCGCAAACTAAATAATTTAATCTAAAAGAATGAATGGGTCAAACAAGAAATCATAGAAACAATAATTTCATCAAAGAAAGTAACAATGAGAGAGCATACCAAAATTTATGGGATACACCCAAAGCAGTTCTTGGGGAAAATTTTATATCTCTAAATGCTTATATGAATAAAATAGAGAAAGAGGGGGTGGGTGAATTGAGCATGTAACTAAAAAAAAAAAGAGCAAATTAAAAATCCCCAAATAGCAAATTAAAATTCTGAAAATCAAAGGATTAATAAAAATTTAACTAAATAAAACTAAGAGCTGATTTTATGAAAAAAAAAAAAAACAAATAAAATAGATAAACCTTTGGTTATTTTGGTTTTAAAAAAAAAGACAGAAGAAAACCAAATTACCAATATAAAAAGTGAAAAGGATGAACTTACTAATAATGAAGGAGAAATTAAAACAATAATTAGAAGATATTTTGCCCAAACCTGTGCCAATAAAATCTGTCAACATAAGTGAAATGGATGCATATTTACAAAAATATAAATTGCTCAAATAAACAGAAGAAAATAACTGCTTAAATGACCCCTTTTATAGTGCTGACACAAACTAGGAAAAGTCAAAATAGAATATTATTGATCAATTTGCCTAATGAATAATGCTGTAAACATTTTACATAAAACATTAGCAAAGGGATTACAGCAATTTATCATGAGGATAACACACCATAACCAGGTGAGATTTATATTAGGAATGCAGGACTTGTTTAATAATAGTAAAATTGTCAGCATAATTGGCTGTATCTATAATGAAAGTAATAAAAATTATCTGATTATCTCAATAGATGCAGAAAAAGCTTTTGATAAAATATACTATCCATTACTATTAAAAATATAAAAGAAAACCACATAAAACATTCATACTTCTATATATTAGCAACAAAGCCCTTCAGCAAAAGATAAATTCCATTTAAAATAACTGTAGGAAATATAAAACATTTGGGAGTCTACTTGTCAAGACAAACCCTGGAACTATAAATACACAAATACAAAATACTTTTCACACAAATAATGTCAGATTTACACAACTGGAAAATATCAACTGCTCTCGGGTAGGCCGAGTTAATATGATAAAAATGACAATTCTATTTAAATTACTCTACTTATTTACCAATCAAACTGCTAAAAAATTATTTTACAGAGCTAGAAAAAATAATAAAGTTCATCTAGAAGAACAAAAGGTCAAGAATATCAAGGGAATAAAAGGGAAAAAATATAAAGGAAAGTGCCTTAGCCATACTAGATATAAAACTATCATAGAACTGCAATCATCAAAACTATTTGGCATCAAGAAATAGTGATGGATCATTGGAATAGATTAGGCACATAAAACAGTTGTAAATAGTTACAGTAATTACTGTTTGACTCCCAAAGACTTCAGTTTCTGGGATATGAGCTCACTATTTGACAAAAACTGCTGGGAAAACTGGAAAATAGTTAAGAAGGAAACTAGGCGTATATTAGGATAAGGTCAAAATGAGTACATGACTTAGATTTAAAGGGTAATATCATAAGCGAATAAGGAGAGAAAGAATTAATTTACAAGTCAGATGTATGGAGAAGGGAAGAATTTATGATCAGACAAAAGATAGGGAATATTACAAAATGCAAAATGGATAGTTTTGATTACATTAAATTAAAAAGATTTTGCACAAGCAAAACCAATACAAGAAATATATGAGAAGGAAAGCAGAAAGCTGGGAAATAATTTTTGCAGTCAGTACTTTTGATAAAGGCAGTTCTCAGATATATAGAAAACTGAGTCAAATTTATAAGAATATGAACCATTCCCCAGTTGACAAATATTTAAAGGATATAAAAATGTAGTTTTTAGATGAAATCAAAGCTATCTATAATCATATGAAAAAATATACTAAGTCACTACTGATGAGAAAAACACAAATGAAAATAACTCTAAGGTACTACCTTATACTTGTCAGATTGGCTAATATGACAGAAAAGGAAAATGATAAATACATTGTTGATGGAGTTGTATATTGATCTTATCATTCTGGAGAGAAATCTGGAACTATGCCCAAAGTGCTCTAAAACGGCATATCCTTTGATCTACTAATACTACTACTAGGTCTGTATCCCAGAATGATCATAAAAAAGGGGAAAGGGCCTATATGTATATATTTATAGCAGCTGCTCTTGTAGTGGCAAAGAATTAGAAATTGAGGGGAGGCTCATTACTTGGGGAATGGCTGAACAAATTGTGGAATATATATATATTGAAATACTATAGTTCTATTCGAAATGATGAGCAGGTGTATTTCAGAAAAACCTGGAAAGATTTACATGAACTGATGCTGAGTGAAGTGAGCAGGATGTGAGAACATTGTACAGAGTAACAACAACACTGTGTGATGATCAACCATGACAGACTTAGCTCTTTTCAGCAATACACAATGATTCAAGAAAATTCCTAAAGAGTCACGATAGAAAATGCTATCCACATCCAGAGAAAGAACTATAGCTTCTAAATGCAGATTGAAGCATACTATTTTCATGGTCTCCTCTCCCTTCCCCCAACTTTTCTTCTTTCACAACATAGCTTTATAACATGTTATAATGTTATAAAGAATATACATGCATAATCTATTTCAGAATCCTAGATATCTTGAGGAGATGGGAGGTAAGAGAGAGAATTCTGCAACTGTAAAATATTATAAAAATGAATGGTAAAAACTATCTTTACACATAATTTTAAAAGGAAAAAAGTAAGAATGGAAACCTTCATATCTATTTTACCCATAACCTAGCTGTAGTTTTAATCTGTGCAGTTAAAATTTAAACCCCAAATATAGTGTTTTACTCATGTTAAACTTCCATATAAAATCCTAAAGGAGTACAAGATTCAAGTATATATTTGAGTCATAAAAGAAAGGAGTAAGATATGTTAAGTGTAATTTGAGTATAAATTTCAAGAATTAAAAAATATTTTATTGTGACCTAATTGTTAGAAAGTTGACATATCACATACAGTATATGGTTGGCTTCTATCTACTATCACAATATTTTATCTGCTCTAACACACTGTTTCTTACAATAGCAGTGGGGAGGTGCAATGGATAAAGTGCTGGGCTTGGAGTCAGAAGGACTCCTTCCTAAGGTTCAAGTTCTGCTTTAGACACTTCCTTCCTGTATGACAGGGCAAGTCACTCATGCCTTTTTGCCTCAGTTTCATGTGAGAAATGAGCTGGGAAAGGAACCATTACAGGATCTTTGTGAAGAAAGCCCCAAATGGAGACATGAAGAGTTGAACATGACTTAACACACATACCTATTTCTCCCCTGAGTTGATGACAACAATTTATTTTCCCATTAAATAAAAAAAATTCAGAAGAAAACCTTAAATATCAATGAATTTATCAATACCTCAATTCAAATTTTCTTACCTGTTTAATTTCATTTTTGGATTAAAGTAGGAATCTGTTTTCTGAGGTGTAGAATAGTTAGGAAGAACTTGTATGTCAGTGTCTGCTTCTTTCAACACTTCCCGGGATAGTTTAGCAGCAGAGGCTAAAAAAAAAAAAAAAGATTTCTAAGGACTCATGGCTTCAATGTAGAATGTGCAAGACTCTAACAATTTCAGAGGGACAACCTCTCCATACTAATGTGTCATCAAGCACTTTAAACTTTACAAAGTGCTTTTTTCATTACATGCCAGTGAAGGAGGTAGGTAGTGCAACTGTTAGAATCTCCATTTTACAGACCACAGAACTAAGGCTTAGAGAAACTAAATGCCTTGATCTGTGGTAGGCAGATCAATGAGTGACAACATCAACACGCTAAAATCAATCAATAAGCTTTTATTAAACCTGTTCTTGTAGAACAGGCCAAGTTCTTTCTTGGGGCATCAATTCTGGGGATGGGGTTTTGGTCAGACATGTTTCATTCCCCTCTGGATTTTGTCACTACCCCATCTCCTTCATTTAGTTCCTTTTTATGTACTGTCTCCCATTGTTAGACTATAAATTCTTTTAGGGCACGGACTGTGCTTTTGTTTATATTTGTATCCTCAAAGCTTAGCAGTCTTAATAAATGTTTGATGCCTATCTATCTACCTGAAATGACTTTAAGATTATAGACAAAAAATTAATATATGCCAAAATTACATACTAAAGTAATATATAGGTATTAAAATTCAACCTAGAAGAGGGCACTAGCAATTAGGAGATCGGGAAAGGCTTTATATAGAAGGTGATGTTTTAAGTGTTTAAAGGAAGGTTTATATGGTGGAAGTGAGGAAGGTGTGTATTCTAGTCAAGGGATGGCCACTGCAAAGGCAAAGAGATGGAAGTGCCATGTGGGAGAAACAAGAGAGACTACTTTGGCTAGAAGGTAGCATGTAGGAGGAGTCTTCACATTTTCTTTTTAACTCTCTACATTTTGGCGTCTGACTTCATGTAACCAAAACTTCCTCTCCAAAATCACCAATAATTTTTTAGCTGCCAAATCAAGTAGTCTTTTCTCAGTCCCTGTTCTCCTCAATCTCACAGTTTTTTCCAGTATTGATCATTATCTTCTGATAGTCTCCTCTCTCCATGTTTTTGGAACACCATTTTCTCTTCCTCTTTCTCAGTTTCATTTAGGACCTCTAACCATAGGCAAGAGTCACAAGGCTCTCTTCTCCTTTTTCTCAAATCTATTTCACCAGATTATCTTATCACCTCCCATAAATTTAATTATCTTTTTGCTGATGACTCTCTAATCTACTTATTCTGTCCAGAGTTTTCTGTTGACCTTTCAACTACCTTTCAGACATCTTGAAATGGATGTCCAGATGATACAAACTCAGTATATCCAAAAACCAATCTCATCTTTCCCCCCGTATTTGCCCCTACCTCTTAACTTCCCTATTAGTCAGAGGTATCACTATCCTCCCAGTCCCCAGGCTTGCAACCTAAGTATCATCCTTAGCTCCTCCACCATCTCTCTCCACTTACATCCAATATCTTGCCAAGGCATGTCAATTTCTTCTTTACAAAATCTGCCTCCTCCTCATCTCTGATCATGTCATCATGTCTTGGTACAGACCTGCATCATGTCCCACCTGGAATACTGCAATAGCTGGCCCACAGGTCTGTCTGCCTTAAATTTCTCTCTATTCCTCCATGCCATTATCAAAGCAGTTTTCCTAAAATACAGGGGTGTGTGTGTATAATATATTATATAATATATATATATATTGTTTTTCAGGGACTCCCTACTGCCTCCAAGATCAAATATAAAATCCTGCTTGGTGTTCAATGCCCTTAAAAACTGTCCCATCATTACTAGTTTTCTTACATCTTTTTCTACATCGTACTCTTTGATGTTCCAGAAGAAAACACTCCACTTCTCAATTCTAAGCATTTTTCTCTAATTGGGTCTGCAATTCTCTAACTCCCTCAATTCTACCTACTCACTTTCCTAGTTTCCTTAAATCCCAACTAAAATCCCATTTTTAAAATAAGAAGCCTTTCTGGAACTCTCCTAGTTTTAATGCTTTTCCTGTGTTAATTATTTCCTATTTATCCTATATAGAGTTTGCTTTTTATATATATATATTATTTGCAGTTTCTTTCAGTAGACTGTAAGCTCTTTGAGGGCAAAAGTTGTCTTTTGCCTCTTTCTGCATGCCTAGCACTTAGCACTGTGCCTGGTACATGGTAGGAACTCAATGTTTACTGACTGATAAATATCACTATAAACACTTCCAGCAGGTAAGCTGAAATCACCTGCCAAATGTTTCAGAATTTATTTACTCTTTCCCAAAGTCTTTATAAATAGATCAGAACCAGGATTATGAGCTCATTAAATCTCATTAGCTATTTCTTTTGTGGTTTTCAATGCCAATGAACAACAATTAAGCATGCTTTTATTGTGAACTAATTTCAATACAAGGTAAGTTGCTATTACACTTTGCTTTAGGGCAAGAGATGTTACTCCTCAAAGATATTACCTATAGGAGTTATATTGTTTATTTGCAATCTTCCACTTCTTTTCTAGGCCAATTTGTAAGTGGTTCTGTCATGTAAGACAAACACTCAGGTTAAGTAATTTTGCATTTGTTACAAGGACAATTTGAGTAAGAGTGCTGCTGTGGAAATCACCTTCCTGAAAGAGTCTGCTGGCTCATGATGAATTTTAGCCTGTATTTCAAAAAAAGTTTTGTTTCAAATGTGAAAATTATAATTTTCCCTATTGTTTAATGATTTGTTAATAGACAAGCTATTCAACTTACCTGCAATATATCTGGATTCAGTTTCTCCTTTGTTCACATGACGTTTAATATGTCCTATCATATCAGTTCTTCGTGTGATTGTTGCTGAACAAATGATACAGTGATAATGGGCCCCCATCTTACTAGATGTCTAAGAACAAAGCAAAATTAATTAAAACACACAATATTAAACCTCCATTAAAGCAACTTGAGTACTTGAAATTGAAATTGGGGACAGAAGTTCTAATAGAAAAATTAATTTTCCCATGTTCCTGTTTTATTTAAACGTGCAACCCCCACATTACTTTTCTGTAGACTTTAGATTTAATTTTGTAATTTATTGTTTCTTTCTTTTAATAAAATTGTATTTTACTTTCTATAAAGATCACTTGTACATTATGGAGATATTGCTATTGGGATTTTACTGAATGCCTTTCAAAAATGTACACTAAATTCATATTCTTTGTGACCTCACATAATTATGTGTTTAGAATATTCTATTCAAGAAAGTAAAAGTAAAAAGTCCTTGGGGTAAGAAAGACAGAGGGTAGAGATCAATTTAGAAGTATTACTACTACATTCAATAGGCCCAGTTGTGTTTGCTATATTAGCTCTCTTGCTAGAAAGATTATTAAATAAATTATTAGTTATTAGACTATTCTATATAAGTTAAGAAATTAATAATTTATTGATTGAGGATTCACTACAAATTAATAAATACAAGTTAAAATGTAATTTATTTATTTTTAGAATAGTTAAACTTTATTTTCAGTTCCAAAATCTCATTCCCTACACTCTTGAAAAGGCAAAAATTACAATATGCTTTATATATATATGAAGTCAATCAAAACATATGTTTCACTCTATACATCAGTATTGATTTAGTCACAAGAACTCTGTAGACAGGATTTTTCAAATTCTTTGGAATTGTGGTGGATCATCTTAATGATTAGTTACTAAGTCTTTCATAGTAGCTTATTTTTAGTTGTTACTATGTAAAACTATTCTAGATCTGCTCATTTCACTTTACATTAGTTAATATTGTCTTTCCAAATTTTTCCAAAACTATCCTATTCCTTATTTTTTTTACAGTACAACAGTATTTCACCATATTCACTGAGTGCCCCCTCAATATCCAATTATTTTCCACCATAAACAGACCTACTATGATCACCTTTGTACAGATAGGTCTTTTTCCTTTTATCTCTTTGGAGATAGACTTAGTAACCATATTATTTGATCAAAGCTTTTAGATATAGTACCAAATTTTTATCCGGGATGACTAGACCAATTCACAGCTCCGACAATAAATTAGTGTGCATATTTTCCTGCATACCCTCCAGTATTTTATTTTATATTTTTCAGTCATCCTACTTAATCTGTTGAGTGTGAGGTGCTACCTCAAGAGCTGTTTTAATATGCAGTTCTATCATTATTATAATGAAGAACATTTTTAGGATAATGGATAGCTTTGATTTCTTCCTCTAAAAACTGTTCATTCATATCTCTTGATAATTTATCAATAGGGGAATAACTTTGGCTCAGTTCTCTATATAATTTGAGAAATTAGAACTTCATTTGACAAATTTACTGCCAAGATCTCCCCCCTTCATTTTCTTCTAATTTTGGCTGCACTAGCTTTGTGTCCTGGCCAGCAGGACCTCGTAATTCGTGGGGTGTCGAGGAAACGACTAAGACCTGCAAGAGAAACGGGCGAGGAGGAGGAGGGAGACTACATTGTGGTGGAAAAAAGTCTCATTGAAAAAAGGAGCTTAGTTATATATGGTTTGACTGCCTGTTTTCTGGGTGGGGGGTTGCAATGTAAAGAGAAGAATGTCAGACCATAGGTGTGGCTGACATCCTGGGGCATATTCGTTATCTAGTTCCGGGGCGGAAATGGGCAATTTCCTGGGACACACTCATTATCTTGTCTCAGGAATTTAGGACGTATTGTTTGTTCACAATAAGGTTTTACCTAACCATAACAGAGTTTATGCACAGGTAGTCACGTTCTTCTTGGCTCTTTGTTTCCTGTCTCCAACAGCTTTGTGTAAAGATTTTCAAATTTTAAGTAATCAAAATTATCCATTTTGCCTCTTGTGAACCTCTTTATTTCTTAGTTATAAACTCTTGCCCATCTATAAATATCTCACATAGTATCATCCTTTTTATCTAAATCACACAACCATTTTAAGCTTAACTCAGGGTGTTAAGATGTTGGTTTATGCCTAGTTTCTGCCAGACTACTTTCCAGTTTTCCCCATAGTTTCTGTGGAATAGTGAGTTGTCATCTCAATACTTGAGATTACAGATTTATCAAACACTAGCTTATTTATTTCTGTATGTTGTACAACTATACTCTTCCACTGATTAACCACTCCTTTTCTCTTTCAATATCAAACTACTTGGTTGATCACAGTTTTGTAGTACAGTTTGAAGTCTGGAACTGCTAGACCCCCCTTCATTTACCTTCCCCTATTTCCCACTCTACTGATTCCCTTGCTGATTTGTTCTCCTAGATGAATTTTGTTTTTATTTTTCTTAGCTCTAAAGTCATTCTTTGGTAGTTTGATTGGTATGATATTGGACTAAACAATTATATTAAGTATTGTTATTTTTACTAAAACAAATTTATTAAAGTATTATTATTTTTACTACATTGGCTTAGCATGTCCACGAGCAATTATTATTTCTCCAACTACTTAGATCTTATTTGCGGAAGAGTGTTTTGTAATTGTGCTTTTAGAAGTTCCTGTGTCTTTTGGCAGGAAGACTCCCAAGTATGAAATAATATATGCAGTTATTTTAAATGGAATTTCTATCTTTTCTTGACAGATTTTGTTGGTAATATTATTTAGGAATGCTGATATTTATTTGGGTTTACTTTATATCCTGCAATGCTGATGAGTTGTTAATTATTTAACTAATTTTCAGTTGACTCTCTAGAGTTCTTTAAGATATATTGTTTAACATTTTGTACACAAAAAAGGCTCAACTCCTATAATATTAGTGACAAAAATTTCACCAAGATTTCAAAAAAGAATTTAAAAAATTAAATCACTTCCTTTTGTATAATTAAATATAAAAGGGAAATAAAACTAACTCTAAAGAGTTAGAAAATTAACTTACATTCAAAATCTTAAAAAAAGAAAAATACATTTTCCTTTACATTCGTAATAGTTAACTACTAGACGGATTTTTTAAGTTACTTAAAAAAATAACAACAGCTTTTTATTTTTTAAAACATATGCAAAGATAGTTTTCAGCATTCACCCCCTGCAAAACCTTGTGCTTCAAATTTTTCTCCTTCCCCTCTCCCAGAGATAACAGGAAATCCAAAATAGGTTAAACATGTGCAATTCTTTTAAACATATTTCCACATTTATCATGCTGTGCAAGAAAAATCAGATCAATAAGGGGAGGGGGGAAAACAAGAAAGAAAAAACCAAGCAAGCAAGCAAACAACAAAGATGAAAATACTATGTTATAACCCACATTCAGTCCCCTCAGTCCTCAATATGGATACAGATGGCTCTCTATCATGACAAGTTTATTGGAATTGGCCTGAGTCATCTCATTGTTGAAAAGAGCTATATCTATCAGAGTCAATCATCACATACACTCTTGTTGCTGCTGTGTATAATGTTCTCTTGGTTCTTAGCATTAAATCATGTAAGTACTAGACTGTTTTTTAATTTAAAGCAGTGTGGGTTCAAGACTCTCCTTTATCACATCCTACTTTTATGTTATCTTGAGCAAGTCATTAAACTTCTCAGTGCTATAATAGGCTAGAGGATTCAAACTTAAATAAAAATAGTTCAAATAAAATTGCAGAGGGCATATGGACTTAGAAAACCAATTACCATTTTCTATGCTGTATTGCATTTTTATTTATTTTGCTAACCATTTCATGATTACATTTTTTTTTCCCTTGAGGCAACTGGGGTTAAATGACTTGCCTAGGATCATACAGCCAGGAAGTATTAAGTGTATTGAGACCAGATTTGAACTAAGGTCCTCCTGACTTCAGGACTGGTGCTCTATCCACTGTGCCACTTAGCTGCCCCCACAATTACATTTTAATATAATTAGAACATAAGTTCCACTCTAGGCAACTATCTAAGACGATAAGTTGCACTGCAGATGCTGACCTCAATTAGTAAGATGAAATTTCCTCACCTGGGAATTTCATTGAGATCACAGGTCTAGTCCCCATTTCTATTCCTAATTTTTATTTTATATGTAGAGGATATATGTATAATGTAAAAAACCTAAACAGTGATGATAATAGCTTGTTCTTTTCTTTTAAATTATGCCCATTACAATGCTATGAATTAAGGGGAAGCAAGACTTCAAAGACCTATGTCTTAGACATAGAATAGGAAAAGTCAACTATGAAATATGAAGCTTGATATTTTTAACTTTAGGGAAGGGAAAAAAAAATCTTAATTACTATAACAAAACAAGTTTTATTATTTTCTTAAAAAGTTCATTACCTGGTCTCCAATGAGGTTTGGTTTTACTGGTCGACAAGGTAAATGACAGATGCACATCCTATAACCTAAAAAGGAGAATGGTCTTCAAATAAATGTCATATACATCACTTTTTTCTTTTTTTTCTTCTTTTGCTGAAGCAATTGGCATTAAGCGATTCGCCCAGTGTCAGACAGCTGGGAAGTGTTAAGTACCTGAGATCAGATTTAACTCAGGCCCTCCTGACTTCAGGACTGGTGCTCTTTCCACTGTACCACCTAGCTGCCCCATGTCACTTTTTTCAAAAGAACTGTCTTAAGATATTCTTCAAACCAATGTACTCAGAATTCCTTAGTAGTTTGAATGATAGTTTCATGGGTTGACAAGGGTAAGGAAAATGAATCTATATCACTTGCTAAATCAGCCTTCTAGTAATGTGATCTTCAAATTTATCTAGGTTGTAACTTTGTATTACAAGCATACAATCGGTTGGTGAGCAAATGCATGAGGCCCTTTTAAAACCTACTAGAGTTAAGTGTTATGCTGCCATGTGCCTTGGGGAACCCAGTGTTACCTCCGTATCATAATTAGATCAGGAATTTAGTTAGGGTGTCCACCATGTATGTGAAATTCTAGCCCAAATGTTCATCTACATAGAAAAAGGTAATAGTAAATTTACTAATTATGTTTACATTTATAGCATTAATTAAATTAGTTTCTTTTTGCATTGTGTGCTGGAGAAAGCAGAATACAATCACGACATGATTTTTGATCCTGGCCCTGCTACCAATTAGTAGGTGGCTGCAAGAAAGCTATAATCCTCCCTGGGTTTCAGCTTCCTTAACTCTAATCTGCTTTGCCCACTTTATTGGAAATGTTCTCAAAAGTAAAATTCTTTATCATTCTTCATAGTTCTGTACTATCTGATGCTGTTAAACTATCCTTCACTCCTTCTTGAAACCCCTTCCTTCTTTGGTACAGAACTGTAATAGTTATTCTACTTCTTTTGAAGACTTTTTTGGGGATCTACTTGCTCTTCTTCTACTTCTGGATCCTAATGAATACAATTCCCCAACAGCCAATCTTTATTCTTTTAAAAATGTGTATTCTTTCTCTTCTGCTATCTATTTTCTACTATCTCTTCTGTTTCTATGGTTTTGATTATGAATGGTATGGAAATGTCTTCTAAAGCTTCATCTTCAATTCCAACTTCTTTATTGAGCTCCAGTTCTATATTTCTAATTATCCATTAGACATCTACACATGGATAGCCTTAAAATATCTCAAATTGAATATGTCTAAAACCAAGCTCCATCATTTCCCTCCCAAGTGGCTCTTTTTCAGGCCTTTCTTATTTCTGTTCTGTTGATGACCAAGCTATTCTTACAATTATCATCATTTTTAAGTCTACTTTCTACTATTCTAAAGAAAGAAGCCACTCATTTGACTACCATTACAAAGTCATTGCTTATGTGAAGCATGAAAAAATGGCTAAACAAATAAAGTTAGCTAGCTTAAGCAAGCTTAAAAATAAACAGCTTAATGCCATTTAAAAGAATTTTATTGTCTGTAATGACCACGTATTTAAAATCAGCCGGAGTCAGGAATTCAGGTTAAGGGGAAAATCTTCAATATTTATTGAAGTGAAGAGGTGAATAAAGATTGCAATAGCAAATATAGGCAAGAAAGATTGCGATAGCAAATATAGGCAGTTGCGACAGGAAGCCAGCTAAGAGAGAGAGGCGCGAGTCAAACCAACCGTGGCAATGGCAATCCCAAAAGTCTCTCCTCCCCTTCATTTTCCACTCCCCTGCCTCCACCCACCAAAATCGTCATTTCCTATACAACACATCAGGACTTGCACAAAGAGTGAGTGGGGGCCATTCTTTCTCCAAGCTTATATATTAATAGAGTATGGTCCAATTACTATTTAGCCTCATGTGCTTGGGACCTCAGTGTATCAACTCAAGCCTCAGCCCATTACAATTGTCTTTATTGTCTTAATTTTTGTTTTATTGTCTTAAAACTTAAAAATATTCTCAGTTCATTAGTTCTTACTTGACAAGTAAGTGACTGTTTTCATTCTAACCTAAAACAGCATGCTTTTCTTCCTAAGGGGTTTTTATCATTTTGATTGGGCAAATCATACCAAATTAGAGTTAACTAAATTGGAAGGAAACTCAAGAGATCACAATCACAATCTCAGGTTGGAATGACTTTACAAGTTTTATAGGAATGGCTTCTATATCCCTAAGTAATCATCTAGTTTCTGAAGACCTTAAGTGATGGAAAATGATACTTCCTGAAGTAGCCCTTTTCATTTTCACACAGCTTTATTTGGCAGATCATATGGTTTAATTTTTACTTTGTACATGAGGAAACAGAGGTCCACAGATTGAATGACAATCAAGATCCATAGCTAGTAACAGACTGGGACTAAATTCAAGTCTCCTAATTTGTGCCCACAGTATTATCTTCCTTGTAACCAAAAAGTGTATAAACACTTGTCTTGCTTTTATGACATTTACTCTAATTCATATGCACCAAAATTCAATTTGATAAAAAATAAAAATTATATTTTCCTTAAGAACAACCTAGACTTCTTTACTGAAAATTAACAAACAACTAAGATGCTAACACATTTAAAATTACACATATTTAGGCACTGAGCTATTTGAGACTAAACTGGTAGGCCAAAAATGTTAGAAATAATAGCTGCTAAGTTATTATGGAAGGATCTAATTAAAACAGTATCCCTCTTACTCACCAAAAAATTCCAACAATAATAAAAACAAACCAGAAGTCTGTAAGAAATGGAAACTGCCAAGTTCCAAATGGATATGAAAGTGGTATGAAACTGTCAACAAACCAACAGCGTGTAAACCTGTATTTTTCATATTTTTTCATAAATTTTTCATTTATTACTTAGTCTTAAGTGACAAAAAAGCCGCAGAAGCTTTATCTTGAAAATACTTAATTAAAAATAAATGTGTCATCCCCCTTTCCCCCCCAAATACAGTGCATATTATACTCTATTCATTAAATATCTTACCTTCAAATTCAACAGAAACTTTCCAGTGCAAATTCTGAAGATGACGATGAAGTTTATGGCTATAACAAGCTTTAAATTTTTCCTCAGGGCATAATGGACAAAGTTTTTTACCAGCTAAAAAGAAAAAGACATTTAAAAAAGGAAATAAACCAGTTATTAAAGAATAAAACCATGCTACAATTCAGTTAAAACTCTCTTTAACCCCAAGTAACAGCTTAAATTTTTTGTGATAACCTCATCATTGGGGTTCTTGGCAGTTGTCACGCGATATCCTACAACCTCCTTTTTAGGACCACTGATTTTTAGCAGTCTTTACTATATCTTCCATATCTAGCTAATATTTTTGGTTCCACCAGTGAAGGAATGACACTTGTGGTATCTTACATAAATTCCTCATATGATGACTGTCTGCAGGTAAGTTATTGTGGGGATCACTTCTTAAATCTCTTAGTTGAGCTTATAAGGAGTAGCAATTCCCTCATATAAACAGAACAGCAAGACAGAAGGAGCACAAGTAATTATTATGATATTTCTCTCCTCTTTTAGCAATAATGGATACCCTGCTAGACAAAGAAAGAATATCCTCAAGCAAAATAAACTGTGATAGTAATAAAAAAAATTATTAAGCCAGGTACTGGGGATTTGATGATTAAAAAAAAAAAAAAAAAATGAAACCATTCCTGTTTCCGAGGATATTACATTTCTTATTAGGGGAGACTACAAGTACATATATTACACATATAAGCCATACAGAATAAATTCTGAACAAATACCAGTTGATTAGAAAAGTGAAATAATTAGGAGGATCAGGAAAGGCTTCATGTTGAAAGTGACACATGAAGTATTCCCTGAAGGTAGAGAAGCAGTCTATGAAGGGGAAGGAGGTAAGAAGGCATTGGAGATATTTAGTCCAGAGGCAAGGAGATAAGACAGGGAGTGTCAGGGGAGTTAAGAAAAAGAAAGGGCACTTGGATGATCTATTGAAGGTGAGGAGTATCACAACAACTATGGAAACATAGGTGGGGGCAAGGTGGTAAAAAGCTTTAAAAACTAATCAGAGAAATTTCTATTTGACTGCAGGAACAATAAGAAATCCCTAGAATTTATTGACTAAGGAACACCACTGGTTAGCTGTGCATGTTAGCAGCATATACAAGATAGCTTAGATTAGGGAGGCTTGGAACAAGGGTCCCAATTAGAAAGTCACTGCAATTGACGAGGTTTAGATTTGGGGTACCCAAATGAAATTAGGGTCCTGGTGATCAGGGAGTCTAGGGAATTTACAGACCTGAAAACCTAGATTGATAAAAGAGGTTTATTATGGGGATTGGAAGTAAGGTTAAAGTATAGTTAAGGAAATAGGTAAGAATAAAGAGGCACTGGAAACAATATTCCAGTGGGCAGAGACCCTTGGGGTTGAAACCTCTACAAAGAGAGGTTTTTTATAATAGGGGGTTTTGGCTATAAGCTGAAGGGGGCTCGTGGGTGGAGTCCCAGGTTGGCTCCTTGCTGGGTTTCAGCTAGGGTTCGAATTTGAATTGAATTCAATGGGTTTCAGGACTGAGCTGACCCCACCCAGATAACAAAGATGGAAACTGTTTGTGCTTGGGGTAGAGTTCCCTCACTGAGGCAGAGTCGAAGGAGGTTTTCTCCTTTAAGAATTTTCAGTTTTGGGGTTCCCTCTTCATTCCCCGCTCAAGCAGTCAAAACTTAAATTCATTTAAAGAAAAAAGACTTGGGGCAGTGTCCCTTATTGAGAGAGAATTGAAGGAGAGTTTCTCCTTCAAGGATTTCCAGAGTTCCGGACTCTCCTCTTCACAATGAAGCCTAGAACTAAGGTTAGGCTATATAAGGAAAGAGGGATCAGGGTGAGAAGTTGAGATAATTGGCAAAGGTAAAAATGGCATCTGATTGGAAAACATAGGGCAAGAGAAATACTAAGAAATAGTTTGTCCCTGTGATGGAAATAGAGAAGTTGGGAAGGTGGTGGATTTTGAAGGAAAGGTAACAAGTTCTGCTTTGCACATATTAAGTTAGAGATGAATCTGAGATCTCTAGTTTGAAATGTTGACCAAGCAGTTGGATGTGAAATTTAATTTTGGGGAGACAATGATAGAGGGTTCATCATACAGCCTTAGGGAATCCATGAATGGGGGCAAGGTGGGATAAGGATGATTAGCTAGCAAGAGAAACTAAGAAGCAAGGGACAGACAGTTATTTTAAAAGAACCACAAGAGAGTAGCATCACAAAATCCAGAAGAGAATAGTCAATATCATCAAGGCAGCTCAGAGGTTAAGAAGAAAACTGAAAAAAGATCATAAAGTTTGCTGATTAATAGATAGTATCTTTGGAGAAAACAATTTCCATTGAGTGATGATGTCAGAATGTAAAGGGCTGAGAATGGAGAAGGAAAAGATGTAGGATGGTAACAGGAGGGATTATTTGGGTGTAATTTTGGGGATGGGGCATATGATAATGCCAATAACACAATTATTGTTGGTTATAAGCCTCAGCAATATGCCTAGATCCATACTGTACCTAGAATAGTAGCAAATGAAAAGCTAAAACCCTTTACCTGGGTTATATTAGTACTACATAATTTGCATTTTAAACAATGTTTTTGCATCTAATGGGAAAAATAGATATAGTATTATATACATATATATATAAATATATAGTAGTATTCAAAAACTAATTGTATATGTTTTAATATGTGTGTGTGTGTGTGTGTGTGTGTGTGTATACACACAGACCTGGAGACCTGGAATAGAGACTGGATCTAAAATTACATTGGCATAAGGAACTCTCAGGAGAGGAGAGTCCTCCTACCAATGCAGGTCATAACTTTTTTTTTCCGATTTAAAGAGTCTTAGTTGCCTCGAGCAATGGTATTAAACTCAAGGCTTCTCAAACAGATTAAAATTTAATTGGAAAATATTTAACAAAATAAATAAAAATAAAACTGAACATAGATAATGTTTATATAGTTTTCTAAGTCAATAATGTGTAGTCTGCATGGATTCTTGTTTGATTTAGTGACCCTTTTCTGCTTGATTAGATGTGGCTAACCTAGAGCACTAAGGATTAGGTGATTTGGCCAGGGTCATGCAGCCAACTACATGTCACAGATAGGAATGGGAACTCAGAATCTGTTAACAAAGCCAAGAAAACCTATCTACTCCACAATGCCTCTCCCCAATATGTGTATGTGTTTATGTCTGTGTGTGTGTGTGTGTGTGTGTGTCTGTCTCCATATATTTACATATGCATATTATATAGCCTCTTGCAGATATACACATGTATGCACACATAAACACATATGAATACAGATAAAATATTTGAAGTGTGTATCTTACTTCCAAAAGCACCTAAATTGATTTGCAAGGTAACACTACACAACAGTATAATTAAGGGTAAAAAAGAACAGAGTCTAACTTAAAGAAGTTAAAAAAAATGATGTTACCAGACACCTGAACTAAAATCTGGATAACTACAACTTGGGTATTGAATCTGGCTGCAAGTTTTTTGGTGGCTACGTAGAAAAGAGGAACATTCAATCATAGAGTTTTCATCTTAATTAGAAGCAGAAATTTTTCCAGAACTAATCCCCAACAAGAATTTATTTAAGGGACAAAGAGTAATTTTCAACTACAGCTTTATCAAAGACACAGAAATCTTGAAAAGATGATTCTCATATGGAACTTTTATAAGGCAAAGGACATAAAACTAGATCTCAATTCAGTGAATGTTTTTGTATGCTTATCGATAAATAGGAAGGTGAAAAGAAGCTGAAAAAATAATAGTCCAGGGTTTTCATTTTCTGATTTAACAACATATGATAATAAGTTAGAGAATCAAAATGAATGATTAACATGGCAATTAGATTCTCTCTCTCTCAATTAGTGGGTCACCTAAGGAAGAATAGATAACGGATCAAAGTCAATTAATAACTGAATTATTTAGCAGAAACCTAAAAGCACAGGTAATATTTAAAGAACTACTGCTTAATATTTTAATTTTCATTTTTTTCTAGAAATAATGTAAAAAGACAAGCTATATTACTGCTTTTAAAAGTTACTTTAAAATAAATATTTGAAACTCAACAAAAGGGAAGAGATCATGTATAATTTAGTACAAATTGGATGAACTAGCATATCACTTCCAAATTCTTGCTACTTGTTATGAGTTGATGTGTGATCTGGAAATTTAATTTTTATTTAGATTGATATTGATGTGAGAAAAGCTAAGAAAGGGTAACGTTTCAAATAAGATCATTGCAAAGCCCTTCCTACTGTGCCCACCACATGAGAAGCTCCATATAACTGCTACAAACATTAAATGTTATAAAAATAAAAAGCATTTTTAAATATTCTTATTTGATAGCAGGTAGGACAAATGCTCAATTTAATTCTTCCTTTCTTGTCTACAATAAAACAAAAGCTGGACCTAAACCTTAGGACTTGGAAACCATTCTTCTTAATTGTTATAGGGAATTCCTTCTTTAACAACATAATTTTTATTAGAATATGGAAATTTTTTTGAATGGTTCCCTGTTCTATCACTTTTACCTATAAATGATCTAGAACCACAGGTGTCAAACTCCTTGAATGAAATTAAAATGTAAATGGGAAATGTTTAATACAAAAGACAATTCTAATTTGTGTTTTTCTAAGTCAATATGTGGTTTCAGAAAACATCTATTTTTTCCTTTCCTTTTAAAAAAAATTTTTATTAAAACTTTTTATTTTTCACAACATATATGTGGACAATTCTTCAACATTAGCCCTTGAAAAACCCTGTGTTCCAATTTTCTCTCCTTTCCCTCATACCTTCCCCTAGATGATAAGTAGTCCAATATATGTTAAACATGGTAGAACTATGTTAAATTCAAGGAACATTTGTATTTCGGTCTGCCTTCACAGACCTAGGTTCTGTTAAAAGTACTTCCTATTTTAAGGATCAAATTAGCTGTTCCCTCACAGTCATGTATAGTATTGAACATTCCTCAAATCCTGGCTCTGGGATCATGTGACTCTGAACAAGTCACTCTACATTTCCTGGCCTTAGTTCCATACATGTAAAGGTAGGGATTGATGGCTTCTAAGGTTCTTTCTCATTCTAAATTTATGATCTAGGTTTCTGGTTTTTTGAAACATCTCTCAGATTCACCCCTTCCTATTTTCAATACTATCACCTTTGTTCAATGAAATCATAATACAGCTATTCTTTTTTCCAGTCTCTCTATTTTAATTCAGTATACATGCTACTGCTAATTTTTCTAAATGTGCTTTTTAGTTGACCACTTTTCCACTTAAAATTCTAGAATGGCTTCTTCAATTAAGTTTAAACTCCTAAGCGTGGTAAGCCCTTCGTAATTTGATGCCAAAACACTTAACTAGATTTCTTTTCCGCTACTTCCAGTAAATACCTTCCACTTCAAGAAGGATAGTTTCCTTCCTATCCTCATACTTTGCATATTACTACCTCTGCCCTTTTATTCTAGCTATTCTCTTACCTGAAATGCCCTCCTTTTTCCCTTAAGGAGAACTCTCCATTAAGCCTTCTCTACCTACTTTGATTTCTTTTGAATTACTGAAATTATATGCAGTAAACACAGTTTAGCATTTAGTTATTTTAATTGAGGGAATCAATCTTTCTTCTCTAGATTAAAATCTTCTCATAGATGGGTATGGTGTTTTATAATTAAGTATAAAAAAGTGCCTAAGTATAAAGTTATAGAAGACTGATATAGCCATTATCATCCTTGTAACACTAGCATTATAAGGTGGTTTTATTATATCCTAGGTTAAGGCCATTACACTTTTTAAAAATCATGAGCTATAACTATACTGAGAGCTAACATGAAACAGTGAGAATCAGGCCTGAGAATCAGGCAACAGCAGAATGTGAGTCATTGTTTTAAAACTAGCCGAGTGATTGAGAACAGGAATTTGGCCTGAGCCTTAATTTCTTCAGATGTAAAATAATAAAAGAAAAATTTCCCATCACTAGAGAAAGCCAGGACAGTTTTTAAGTGATAAAAATAAAAACACTTGTCTCAGAGAGAAGTAAACTGGCAAATCATATTAGAATCAATATTTAACTGAAATAACAAAAAGAAAAACAAGATTTAAAATTTGTCAGATTTATTGTAAAATAGGAAAAATTAAAAAAAAATTTCAATTTTTTCCAAATTAATTTAAAATAAAAACATCATTTCCAATGTAACACTCATTTATAACTTAAGCATCATCAAAAATTTTTGCAAAAGATTCTAAAAATTTTTGTTTCATTTGCAGGCATGGAATTTTTTTTTTTAATTTCCTTACACAGATACAAAGAGAAGCCTACAAACACGATTTTAAAAAACAAAAATAAAAAAAAAAAACACAAGAAAATGAAATAGAATGTAAGAATACTAAAAAGCACTATCAGCCTCGATGATAATTCTTTTTATTCTTTCCTGTATGCCACTATGTGATGTGGCAATCTTTAAAATTACCCCTTAATACAGAAGAAAAAAAAAAGAGCCTCAAAAGTAATAAAGCAATCAAAATGACCCAGAAGCATGAAAGAGAAACGGGGCAGGGAATACTGCCCTATTTTTGATGGTTCACAGACTTTTATTTCACTAGCTAAATTATTTCAAAGACACAATTCTGTTTTGTCTTCAGTTTTCAGGGACTATAGGGTAGTGTTTTACTATACTTTTTGACTCCCAGAAAATGCTAGCATGAGCTGTAATATCTAAAAGCTGGAACAAGACTGCTTAAATAAAGACTGTAGTTCAAGCATAGATTGCAAATTAATGAATTAATTTTTCCATATTTTGAAAAAATAAGAGATTGTTAGTATGTGTTATTTCTTTAAAAAGTTAGATAACTTGTTATTTTTGCTCATGTGTAATTAGAAACATATGCAACAAATAAAATATAATGTAGCCTATATGAGTGTAGAGTTGGTTTTGGAGTCAGTAAGCCCTGGCTTAAAAGTCCCCCTTTTGACACAAACTGCCTGTATGGCTCTGGGCAAATCACTTCACTCTATGAGATGTAAATCAAGAGCCAAACTGCATCAGTAGAAGACATTACTTACTGTGAGTTAACTGCACAGAAAAAAAAAAAAAATAGCTTTCAAACAAACAAAAAAAAAAAAAAAGAAAAAGAAAAAGAAAAAGGGAAAAAAGAAAGAAAAAAAGAAAAGCAAAGCTCAAGGCTCACAACAAATTTCAAAATTTAAGTTTTATTCTCATCAAGATTCTAAAATGCATTTCCTTGTGTTCTCCACAAATTGCAAACTAAGGCATGTTAATTTCTGTCCTCTTACAGAAAGAATATAATTTAAGGACACAATGTAAATTAGTGAGTTAATTTATTTTCTTAGAAAGTAGTTAACTAATCTTTTGATATCAAATGGAAAAATGTTATTAGCATATACAAGTAAAATCTTATTATAATCACTATTATGAAGTATGAAGTATTTGATAAAAACTGGGGAATTTCCATGTTCCTACAAATGATTTTTGTTAATTCACAACAAGGAATTCCCTATTACAAATTCTTTGTTGGTTTCAGCTTCTGTAATATGCTACATAGAAAAAGTACCTGGGGGGTTGCTAATTGGTGCATTGGATAGAGCATCAGCCCTGAAGTCAGGAGGAAAGTTCAAATGTGACCTCAGACATTTAACACTTTGGAGCTGTGTGACCCTGGGCAAGTCACTTAACCCCAATTGCCTCAGCCAAAAAAAAAAAAAAAGAAAGAAAAGAAAAGAAAAGAAAAAAAGAAAAAGAAAAAGAAAAAAAGGGAAAAGAAAAATATCTGGCTTGGTACTATCTATTTGTCTTTGGAGGGAAATAAGACAACTCATGGATGAGTTATTTAGAGTTTTTGAGTTCACCAGGGAACAGAAATGATTACCTTTCATTCTTTTAATTTCTTGCCCCTCAGACATTTCAATGACCTATGATCCTCTTCAGGCCCAGTTCCCCAGCTCCTTCCCCATCCCAAATAAGATATGCAAAAAGATCCAGAAACATGGAAGAGGGAAAGGGGTGAGGAAGTGTGTCTGTCATACCTCCCTCTTTCCTCTACTGGGTTCAGAGCATTTCATTTCACTCGCTAATTCACTCCTGAGAGGCTGGATTTCAATTCTGTTTTGTCTCCAGCTCTTGTAGACCTGGAATATGATTTTTTTTTTAAAGCAAATTTAATTCAACAGATATTTGGGTGTCTACGATGTGCAAATGTTTCGGGAGAAAAAAGGATGAATAAACCACCAAGGTGTTTACATCTTCATAGGGAATACTAGACATCATTTGCAGACAAGAAGAAATGTGTTAAGTAGCCTAAGGCATGGAAGAGCAGAGCATGGAAAGCTGTTCAAAGGAAGGAGCTTTTCTAATTGAGGAGATAGGGGAGGAAGGAGGGAGTGGGCAAGAAAAAAAAATTCATGAAAACACAAGGAAATATTGAAACACTTAAATGAAATAATGCCAATAAAGCAGAAATAGAAAATACACATATACAAAGCATGAATATATTAGCTGAACTAAAATACTGGCAAAATTGTGTAAGTACAAAGAGGAAGACATCAGAATGGGACACAAAATAAAACAAATTAATATTAAAGTTTTTATTATTATTAAAAAATATAGATTAGAGCCTATGACTTTATCGGGAATTTAATTCCATACTTTATTTATTTTGAAAAATGAGTTACATTTATAATTTTGGGGGGATAATGGTAGTCAAAAAAAGGTTCAGGAGGGATACTGCATTTGTATTAGATTGTGGAGTATAAGATTTCAACATATAGCATATTGCAAGAAAGAAGAATAATAATTATTCATAATGAAGTTATAAAATGTCTAAACTGAATGGCTGTCATATGTTTCATTATAACAAGTGTCACCTAAATATAAAGCTGTTGAAATTTGATCTGCAAATCTCATGAATTTTTGAAAGTCAGAGTTAGAAAATACTGAGTATGAACTCACTCTCAAACACGACAATTTGCTTATCTTCAGAGAGTTACTATATAACACTGGTGGTAACAGCATTATATAAATTCAGAAGACGTTACTTAAATGGAAATGTAGAAACATTTCAATAGAAGACTAAAAAACAATTCCTAATAGGTTAAGCAAACTGAAAAGGAAAGCATTTATTTTACCATAGAGCCATGAAAATTTGCTACTAGAAGGAATCTTAGATAAAGAGTTGTTTCCTTTTAAGAAAAATCATCTAGGAAATCTGATAGTTAATCTTTAGTAGAAATCAGATAAGAGATCATATAAGGAAAGGCATCAATGCATGGGCATCAAGTCAGACGTTTCAAGAGAAGCTAAAGCTACTGTTATTTACATTCATCTGTTGAATAAAAGCAAATCTCTAGACCAGTGGTCCTCAAAGTTAGTCCAAAGAATTGTTAGGGGTCTCTGAAACCCTTTCAGAGGATCTACAAATTCAAAATTATTTTTTATTTCTAATATAGTAAATGGTTATAAATATAACCCATGTGAACAAAAACTCTTTGAACAGATCCTCGATAGTTTTTTTTAAACAACATGAAGATACTGAGAACAAAAGTTTGAGAGCCACTGTTGTAGAACAGAGAAATACCACCGAGGACTTTTCTTCAAGAGCAATTTGTTTGCTAGATTTTGAGGGGAAAACAACTGAGACATAGATAGATACACAGACATATAGACACACATGTATGCACATGCTAAGATTAGCCACAGGCATTCGGTTTAAGGAATGTAGTCACTTACCTGTGGCAGGAAAAAAAAATTTGCTATAACAGTTTTGGAATGTATGCAACTGGTAATAATAGCAAGGGACATGTAGCCTTTGAAAAGTAAAAGAAACCTTTTTATATTTGGCTTCTAATATGTTACAAAAATTTCAATAGGGAGTAGAGCTCACACTTGGTAGGTTCTTTGAGGAGCCTTTGCAAGTATTGAGACAAAATAATATAGAAAGAAACCAAACCTGTGGAAATACTTTTGTCAGAGGAGAGTTTGTGACTGCTAACATACCTGCATCAAGCTGGTCAGTGTTTGATGAGGACATGGCAGAGGCAGAGTCACTTTCACTCAGGTAAGCTAATTTCTCTAGATCAGTCAGCTGTCTTTGAATTGAGATGTGTGTTTCTGGGGGAAAAATGGGTCCATTTAATAGAATGACTTGGAAAAGAGCACTTTAATGACATTTCCAAATTCTTGGCCCCCTTAAACTAGATTACATATAGCTTCATACGCATTTTCTGTGGCATAATTCCTCATCAACCACCCTAGGAGGTTGTATGGCAAATTCACATGTGTAACTTAACAAATTCATAAATTAATAAGTATGCCACAAAATACAAAAGGGTACAGAGCACCACATATTTTAATTGTACTAATCTACTTTTCTTATACTACTAATAAAGAGAATTTGTATTTCCTAAACACAGATCAGTTAAGAAGAGAAAGTTAACTGGGAGTGTGTTTTGTGAGGAGAGAATGTGGTATGGATGCCCTATCTGTGGAGCGAGTCTTTTGGAGTCAGCAGCATATGGGAATTGTCATAATTGAAGTCAAGCACCCAGAGTGCTCATTCTACCTTTAACTACTCTTGACGCTAGGCCTGTAACTTGACCTTACAAGAGCATCAGTTTCCCACCTTTAAGCTAGGAGTGACATGAACAGCACTCTCTACAGAGAAATTGATGTAAAAATGTATGCAAACTTTAAAGTGATCTACATAAATGTAAGATATTTTTTAAATGACCAAGTTATTACCCATTCTCCCTTTCTACTTTCTAATTTGTTTGCTATACAAAAAATTTAAAAACATTTCCAAGTTTGTTTGTTTTTTCACCATAATGCCCATGCGAGTCAAGACTCTTCCACTCTTTTACCACCTATAGTTCATGAGAAAGAACACTGGTTCCTACACATGGTTACATGTGCCACCTAACCAGTCTGCAGCATTCTCTTTTGTATCAATCAGCACATGCAATCACCTTGGGTGCAAGCACAGCCATCTTTCCTGAGATCAAACTTAAAGATCAGCAATGGGTCCCATGAGTCTGAATGTTTATTAATGACCCTTTATAGCGAAATTAATGGGCATCTTTATTCTGTCTCACTTCAGCACAAGTTCTAGAAATTTACAGCCTTCTTGCCTAAGATGAGGCTTCCCTTTTACTCACACAAAATTAAACTTTTCAAGTTTTGGAGGGGGTTCTTTAAAGAGTCCCAATTGTGCCTCTCCTTCCTTCATGCTTCTGTGTCCCCCATGCCCTTGTCTTTCCTGGGGTCAGTGCCAGGATTTCTAACATGTTTGTCCCTATCAATCCATTTTATTATTCCACGAGGCAGGAGACGCCTTTTTGTAGCTTTAGTAGTTTTAATTTTTTTCTTTTCCTCTCTGTATTAGGTTTTTCTTGATCTTTTAACCCTGTTAAATTATTTTCTTCTAGTCCCCATCTGGATTTTTCTTTCTATTTATCCTGTCTAGTAACTTGTTTATTCTTTATATTAAATAGTCTGAGCAAGAAGTTTTCTTGAGATCTTCAACCTTTTCTTTAAGATGTGCAATTAGCCTGCATATAATATATACAGTGATTGCTTCCAGGAGGAAGGTAAAATTCATGAAATATAGCACTGGAACACTTCTAGTTTTCACATACTCTAATATGTAAAGGCTATGCTGTATATATTAAAGAATAGAGGTCTGTGTGGATGCTTCTGAAAAATGCCTTCTGCATGTTGCTATAGCAACCTACTTTTTTTTAATGCTGCTAGTTACTGCCAGCCCCAGAAGTCTGAGGACTAGATACCTGCTTTTAACTTATTTCTCTCTTTTCCAGTGTTAGTGCTTACTAATTTTCCCAGACTGAAAATCAGTAGTCTGCTAATCAGTATAAGAAAATATAGATCCCAAATAAGCAAACACAAAGAATACTTGTTAGAAGTTTCAAATATCCAAAATCCTCATTCTTCACTACTAGATCTGCCCTTGGTTTTGTCTGGATCTTTTCTTGCTCTGTCACATGTTGTGTAAAAAAACAGCATAAAATAAAAAAGTGAACAAAATGGTTGTATTATATTAATTTGCTCTGGTGCAGGTACAAATATACTGTGGCTCTGTATAAAAAGTAATAATGTCTTATTTCCAATATCCTTCTTGATGTCTCTACTTTTTGGCCATCATCACCACAGAAGCACAATGGATCAATTACTTTAGAGAAAATAAAAGAGTATAAATAAGATTTTTATAATTGGTTAAAATTAAGTAGAGATTACATTATAAGCAGAGACAAATTAATAATTAATTCCTTATACACTCAAATACATTTCTTATGCCAATGACAGATAACCTAACCAAAATGGGACATTTTTGTGTTTCTTCATAATTTCTCATTTGGTCAGAAGCTTCCACTTGTGGACTTTTGGCACTTGAAGGCAATGACGTAAGAAACTTTAAGAGACCCTATAATCCTATACTATTAGCATGTGTTTACTGGTGTTTATCACCTTCTGATATGTTCTACTCTGGTTCTCCATCACTCCATGATCTCTCCACGTTACCCAGATCTCCTGACTATAGTTCTGCTAGGTCAATCTTTCAGGGAATCATTCCACAAATATAAATGTATTTTAATAAACTGATAATAAAAGGAAAATATGAATCTTATGTTCTCTTGCAAGACTCATTCAGTATAGATGGAATATGGAGTATTATGTATGTGTATATATATATAAAAAAAACTTTATACTATGTTAGCCGTAGAGAGTCATGTTTAGATAATATAGACACTATAACTCAGACTTAAAGAACATTTTAAGATTATAGGCATTGGATAGAAAGACATTTTAAAGTATTGCAAGATATTTCAAATCTACTAATGTATAATCATGGATAACAAGAAATCTGACTTAAATACTTCACAATTATTTCTTATTATATACCATAATTTCACAATTTAATGAGCAAACCTCTTGATAAATCAGATGAGGCCAAGATGCTGTAAGGCTCTTTCACACTTTCCTCCTGTTCTGCTTCTTTCTCACCAGTCTTCAATTCCATTTCAGATACAATGTCTTTATCATGAGTGTTGTTGCTTAATTTCACTGAATTACTAAGTCCATCTAAAGAAGAAGAAACAAATTTGTTTATAAAAACAGTTAAGTGCTTAATAGTAACCAATGCATTAAAATATTTTCATTTTAAGTTTCTTCTCTTAATCATGTAACATGAAATCTTTAAGTAAATAAACTCAAATACCCATATAACTTAGGGACTTAAAAAGGTAAGAAAATCAGATACTTTCTAGAATAATTTCTTTTATATACGATGACATGTCACAAAGATTAAGTGACTTTGTCTGAAGTCCCACAAATAACTAACATTTATACAGTGCTCTAAAGTTTACAAATGTTTTGTGTTAGTTATTTCATGTGAAGTCAGTACCACAAACACTGTCAATCCCCATTTTCTGGATGAGGAAACAAGTGTTTTGAAGAAATGTGAATTGTTCATGGCCACACGTTAAGTCTCAGAGGCAACATGTGAATTGAGACCTATGTACAGCAATAAGCTCCCTCAAGATAGATTTACTGTGGTTATAGTTAGAGCAAAGGGAGCAAATACTGTCCCAAATTGTTGTCTCTCTTGCTATGTTTAGGACTTAAATTTAGTATTCTTTGTTTTGCTCTCCTCTGTCCCTCAAATTCTGCACCAAGTGACCGCTTCTGTAACTGGCTGACTACCAGCTACTAAATCCTGTTGAGAAGTTCTGTTTCATACTATTAGGATGTTTGCTGCCTCATCAGAGTGCATAGTGTTCAGGAAGGATGAGCACCTCTGGTGTGAGGGTTTGCTGAGCCCTTTTCAGGGCTCCTCATCCACTTTTGACCCAACACTTACCTGTGGCTCCAAGAAGCAGCAGGTATGCGCTGGTTGCACTCTGTTAAAGCCATCATGGAAGATGAGCTAGACCAGGCTGAAGGTAACCAACAGACCTCAAACTTCTCAGTGATTTAGGGGGAGGCCTATTCCCATGCATGTGGAGCTTTCCTCTGATGGAATGGGTGAATAGGAATAATTTTTCTAATGGACATGAAGGCAGCTGAAGTGGGTGCTATGGAGCAATCAGAGCTTGGTCAGGAGATAACAAGACCATTTACTACATCCTAGGCCATTAGCAGTCACTCTAACTTTGATCTTACCACTGCACTTGGACGAATCTCAAATGACAACTGTCTAACTCTGGGCTCACTTAAATCCAATTCACTACAAGTCAGGATATCACTGCATGATGTCCTGATCTTCCTTAAAAATGAAGGATGAACAACTGTCTTGTCTCCTTTTGATATTTGACATAATGGTTCACCCCATCACTTCAAGATCTCTGATTATTATGTTAAGCTTAACATAAAATGGCTTTCCTTAGCTCCAGAAAGCCCACCAAAATATCTAGTCAGCCTTCCCTTTAGTTATCACTGTTAAAAATAAATATTTTTCTCAATTAAACTCAAGCCAATTGTTTATCTTATTTAATTACTAGTATCCTACTAAGAGTTTTATAATTTTGGAATATTGTAAATATATATTACTTCATCTACTTTTAAAATATTTTCAGGATTGATGATTTCATCTGTATAACTATTTTCTCCACTGCTGTGTATTGCAAGCCCTTATGCCTTAATACACTCTTCTGAGGTAATTGAAAAATTCATCACTGAGACCAAACTGGGGATAAATCTTTTGAAACTTAAGGAGGCTGCTCCTTAGAACAACTGTAAAGGTTGTCCCAAAAGTCTTAGCGCAGTTTAAATGCTTTAATAGCTATTAAATATTTGATATTGAATTAAATTTATTATTTCCTTTCCAGCTTGGTCCTTTCAAAGCCCAGTCATTTCATACTATAGAAAGGGGCTTTCTTTACTTGATAGCAATGAATAGACTTTTGAGAACTAGTCTCAGATCACAATCATCATTTATGGCACTGTGATAAGGAAATACATCCCAAATTCCAATGAATCGATTTTGGAAACAAATCTTTTTACTTTTTACTTACTACTTTTATTTATTTTTATTAGTTTATTCTTATGTAGCACCTTTTCTCCTTGAGATGCTAAAACCAATTTTTCAATAAATTTGTAGGACACTAGTCAGATGCCTTAACAGTGAGTGGTAAATCTCCAAATATTAACTTTTCCACAATATTTCTTTCATGGCTTTTCCTCCTCAGTATTTTTTGGATTTTATTTGTTTGTATTTATTTATTGTATTTTATTTCCTAGTCCTATTCATACTTACTGTCCTGCTTACTATGATGTACAGCAAAAAACTCAATTGCACATTAAGGAGCTCAAGGCATCTATCAACATTAATAGCTCTAGTAATCTGCTCTAGTGAATGAAGAGCTAGTCAAAGTCAAGTTCAATCAATCATGTCCCTATCTTTTGCTTAACATTTCTAAGTTTTGTTTTTAAAAAAAAGAAAAAAGAAACAGATTTGTTTCCATTATCTTCTCCACATACACCAAAACCCCAATACAAATTGCAAAATTATTTTATCATAAGCCTATAAACGCCAAATATATCAATGTTCTCAACAAGCTAACTCATTGAACTGTGACCTCCTTGAGGGCAGGGGCTGTTTTTCCACCTTTCTTTGTATTCCCAGAACTTGGTTCAATGGCTGGCACATAGGCATTTAATAAATATTTGTATATAGTCCATCCCCATCAAAAAGGCATCCATACATTAATTCCTTATTACTTGGAGAAAGTGAAACATAATTGACAGAACTTTTTGGACCCAGCTAAGAGCTGTGGAAGCCAGTAGACAAGAAATGTTTAATATAAAAATCTTTAAATGATTTAGAAAAAGATGAAAAGGGAGTAATTTGTCTGGGAAACTACTCTTTCGGGGCTTCAAGTCCGATGGGTCCATACTTATTTCCCCAGAGGTGGCTGGGTGGTACAGTGGCAGAGCACTGGATTCGAACGTCCAAAGACTAAAGTTCA
This sequence comes from Antechinus flavipes, assembly GCF_016432865.1. Taxonomy (NCBI): domain Eukaryota; kingdom Metazoa; phylum Chordata; class Mammalia; order Dasyuromorphia; family Dasyuridae; genus Antechinus; species Antechinus flavipes. Next base: position 409,706,698 of record NC_067401.1, on the reverse strand, counting down.
AATTCTGCCTCAAGTATTCTGTGGCTCAGTCTCCCCGTCTATAAAATAGAGCAGCTATCCCCCAGGCTTATATCAGAATATTATTTGTACTTTTTTTTTTTAAAGCAAACCTTAATGAACGGCACACATATATACACATGTACATACACGTGAATATAGTTGCATACAACGCGCGCACATACATGCACATGGATACATGTATGTGAGTATTTGCGTATACACATATAAATTAAGACTTTGCGGGAAATCGACCATCTTACTATTGCTTCCCATACTTCATCCGGCAGCATCCCAGGGGACTCCGCAAGCACCAACCAGTTCAGGCCTCCTTTGGCACGTGGTGCTGCCTCAGTTTCCCCCAAGACTGGGACCCCCATACTCCCGCAGCCCCTCCCCTTACTGCTCTCCGAAGCAGCCTCCGGGGTCGCCTCCTCAGGTTCAGGCTCAGGATCGGGCTCGGGCTCGGGCTCAGGCTCAGGTTCCAGATCTGGCTTCGCTTCTGGGGGCGGCAGCGACGCCGCCTCCTCCGCCATGTTCTCCATAGTTACCACTTCCACGCCCAGCCCGGTCCAGGGCCCGGGGGGCGCCGAGGGGGTACCGCTGTGCGCTGCTCCCAACTGCTCACGCGATGGAGGGCCGAGGGAAAAGTGGAGAAGAGTGAGATGTATTGGCTAGGGTAAGGGTGGGGGAATGGGAGAGAGCGTCCCTGTTCCTCAGGCGGAGACCAAGGGAAACACCGGTATTCCGTGATCCCGGAGGTTCCCCAGTCCCTTAAGTATTAAGCTTCCACCGCGCCTCTGCGCGCTGACGTACGAGGAGCGCTGGCCAATGAAGTAAAATTACTCTGTCTCCATGGCACGTTCACTGTCACTCCGACTCTATTCTCCACCCTCTGAACAATGAACGAACTACAACACCCAGGCTGCATTGCGAGGCCAGTGAGTGAGGAGGTCTAGGCGGAGGGAGGGTGGGTGTGGGTGTGGGTGTGGGATGGCATTCTAAGCTCGAAAGAGGAAAGAAAAGCAAACCAAAACAAACCTTGCGCGTGAGCTTCCCGGGAAAGCTAAGAAAGAACTACAATTCCCAGGGGGCATTGGAGCAGAGGGAGCCTTGTAGGGGCTTGGGCCTTCGGCGCTGCAGCCCTCTGGGGTAAGTAATGGTTCCCCGGGAAAAAGGGCTGAGATGTGGCGAGTGTGTACCCCTTTTTTCTCCCCCTAGGCTGGGTCCACATTGGTGATAGCTTGAAAGACCCTCCTCGATCGGTATCCTCTCTTTTTTGCTTTTGTTGTTGGATAAATTTAGCTACTTTCGGCCTTCTTCCTCCCCCTCATCTACCCCCCCCCCCCGTCCCCCCCCGCCCCTCCGCCCCAGTCGCCTGTGTTTCCTGTTAGTGTCTCTCTGCGAGCTTCCTGTGCCTGGAAGAGCACCCATTCCTGCCCCGCCCTCAGAGAGCTTATAGTCTAAAGCTGGGGAGGACGGGGAAAACTCTGCACAAACAGGATATTGGTGGTATGTGTTTGGGGTCGGGGTTCGAGAGGAGATTCCGAGGGAAGGCACTCGGATTAAAGAGAAACGTGGGGCTTTGGTGGAAATTTGAGCCTTGAGGTGGAGGGGAGGAAGCGCCAGGTGTGAAAATGCCCCGAGTTTGCTGGTGGAATGCCTTAGGCGAAGAGTAGCGAGGAGGCCGGAGGCTCCGGATCAAAAGGCTGAGCCGGGAGGATGCAAGCGGCCAGGGCGGCTTCTGGGAGCCTTTGAACCCCTTCAGGGAGGGCGGCGTATTTCATTCTGGAGGTTGATTGGGATTGGATTGAATCCGAAGGGAGACTGGGAGAGTGACTGGATGTCTGAGTGGTGACTGACTCGAGGAAGCTGCCCGTGGCAGTCGGTGGTCCATATGGGAGGGGGTGAGGGTCTGTACTGGGCTGGGGGCATGTTGAAATTCTTCTAGTCTTAATTAGTACCCCTCCCAAACGTGCTGTTCCCCTTCCCCTCTTTGTTTCCAAAATGGTAGACCTCCTCTACATGGGAATATGAAATTTCACGTTTGGAAGAGTTTAGATATCAGCCATCCTAACCCCCTGGGGAACTGTGGCTCGGAGAGACTAGCTCATATGAATACTGTTTTTTAGACTCCAAACCCAGTGCTTTTTTTTTTTTTTTTTTTTTTAAACCATATTTTACTTTTACTTCCCCAACTTTATACCCTTCACATATGCCTGTGCTAGGTACTGAAGATACAAGTAAAAAGGGCATACGAGTACGTTTAAAGAAATAATATAAATATAAAATTTAAAATAACCTGGCTATAGACATGTGTATGCCTATACTATAACATATAATACATATTGTGATAAACACATAGGAATTAATTAACTACAAGGCAGTTTGGGAATGAGGGCATTAGCAACTGGGGAGATTGATTAGTAAAGCCTTCTTGTGGGAGATGATGTCTGACTGCATCTTATGATAATAAAAATAGCTAACGGTTATATAGTCTTTTAATGAGGCAGAGGTAAGGTGGGAGTGTATTTCAAATGTAGGGGTCAGTGCAAAGGCACCTAGAGTGGAGGCGGCTAGCTTATATGGAGTGAAGGGATTGGTGGGAACATGATGGGAGACAAGAAAAAGTAAAAACAATTTCAAGAGACCTCTGAAATGATTGCTTTGTCTACTACTCCCAGGAAGAGAGTAAATCTATTGCTTTGTTTTTTAGCTTTCTAAAAGTCACTGAACAAAATTAGATTGGACTAAGCAAGCAAAGGGCAACTGGATCTTTCCATCCCCCTGTCCTCCCTACTTGTCATGAGTGCCATCTTCAAAAAGAAGGAAGTTTATTGAATTGATGAGATAGAGTGGATATAACTGATTTTATCTTTAGGCTTTCTGGCTAGATGGGTCTGTTTTTGCTTGAGTTGCAGATGTGAATTTGGATTTAGGGTGGCTTATATTTAAAATGCTTTATCTGAGGGTTGATTTTTAGAGTCTCTTTGTAGTTTAAGCTGGAAGGGACCTGAGAGAGCAGATAATCCAAACCCTTCATGTTCAGAAATGCAATAACATAAGGACATAATGAAGTGACTTATTAAGAGTTGAATTTGTGCTCTTTGACCCCAAGTTTTAGAGCTTATTCCATGGCACTTAAAGAGTTATGTGAGTTAACCTTTCAGCTTCATTTTTCTTATCCATTAAATGAGAATAACACCTGCTATATAGGTCTCATAATATTGTGAGGCTCAAATGAGATCTTGTATGTAAAATATGTGGCAAATTTAAAAAGTGCTATAACAATATTAGTTGATGAGGATGCTGTTTATATAGAAATAAAAATTTTTGTGAAGCAGTTTTAATCTTGGGGAGTCAAATGATAGCCAACATTTACATAATACTTTTTGAGTTGAAAACTACTTTGCAAATAAATTATTTGATCCTCATAACAGCCCTAGTAGGTGCTATTATTTTTCCCACTTTACAGATCAGGAATCTGAAGCAAACAGGTTAAGTGTTTATGTCAGATGTTAGTGACTGTTCAGTGCTATACAACTAGTATTTGAGGTCATATTTGAACTCAACTTTTGCTGGCTCCAGGTTCAGAGCTCTGTCAAGAATGTGTATGTTCTGTATAGGACTGCTTGCCATCTGGGGAAGAGGTACAGGGGGGAGGGGAAAAATTGGAACAGAAGTGAGTGCAAAAGATAATGTTGTAAAAAATTACCCTGGCATGGATTCTGTCAATAAAAAGTTATAATTAACCCCCCCACCCCACCCCCCAAAAAAGAAAGTGTATGTTCTATTCCCAGCCCTGTAGATTCCCTCCCTGCTTAATTGACTAACCTCATTGGAATATTCAGAGTTAACTATTGAGTGCTTTGGAAATTTGGTCTGTGGCTAGATAAATACGTTTATTACGTATTTTTACGTAAAGATTGTTGCCTAATATGTTTAGATCATAGTATCATAGAATTTAAGAAGGGATCTTTGAGATCATTCAGTACAAATTGACATATGGAAATTGACAAATATCTTTGAGATTTTGGTGCTCTTTGTCTTGCCAGACCCTTTTAGGATTTTAGTTTACCTTTCATTATAATATTTATTCTCACTTGTTAACCTTTTAGAGTTGACTTTCACCCTCTGGTGCAACTCTTCTCTTTTTCTATTTTTTTCCCTCAAATTAAAAGTTTCTTTAATTCATGCATCCTTTGAAGAAGGACCTCTCCTCTTTTTTTCTGATGTCATTTGGAATTTAAAATACACTTAACACTTGGAAGTTTTTTATTTTGAATAATTTTTAATAGCATTTCATTTTTCCAAATACACACAAAGATAGTTTTTAATATTCGTCTTTGCAAAACCTTGTGTTAGAAATTTTTATCCTCTCTTCACACCTCCTACTTTCCTAAGAAGTAAGCATATAGGGATAGGTTAAACTTGTGCAATTCTTCTAAACCTATTTCCATATTCGGCAGTACATCCCTTTTCAAAAGACTTTATAAATATAGAAGGTTTCCATCTCTATCATAAGCCTATTTATTGATTACTTTCTAGCTATAGTCAATAAAACTGATTGTGATTTCCTGGAATTGTCTCTGAAATTTTCATTCATCACAGTATATACTCTTATTTTGAAATTGACACATTGAAAAGCTGAAGTAGTAGTCTCATAACTTAGCTTGGTTTAGCTTTGGGAAATTTATACTATCACTTTTATCGAAAAAAGATTACTGTGAATCAGTTTATGTTGTTAAAGTTACTTTAAAATCAGTTTGTCACCAAACAGAATTTCAGACAGCAGTACTTTTTTTTCAAGTTAAATTTTATTTTTTTAATCAACAACAATCTTCATTTCCCTCCTACCCAGATTCCCTCACCATCATTTGAAAAAGAAAGACAAAACTCTTGTTTACTAATACATAGTCAATAAAACACATTTCTATCTTCGCTGTGTCCATAAAAAAAATATATCATTTCTACACTTTGAGTTTTTCACTTCTCTAATAAAGAATTATTTCATCGAAGAATGTTTTACCTGTGGGTCTTTGGAATCTTAGTTGGTTTTTATGCTAATCAGAATTCCTAAATTTTTAAAAGTTGTTTGTCTTTACAATATTCTTGTCATTGTATAAATTGTCCTGGTTTTACTATTTAGGAAAAGATGGGGAAAAGACCTTAGTCAGGGAAAGAGATCTCATAGATCAAAGTATTTTTTCTCTTTTGTCTGAACTCTTCATCTTATTTTTAATTTTTAATTATCTAATACTTTCCACCAATTGCATGTAAAAACTTTTTTTAATATTTGTTTTTTTTTTTTAAATTTTGAGTTCTAAATTCTCTTCTTTCCCAATCTTCTCTCCTCTGTAACAAGGTTAAACTATTTGATATAAATTTTACGTGTACAATTATGCAAAACATTTCCATATTAGTCTTCTTGTGAAAGAAAATACAAACTAAAAAAAAAAGTAACAACCTAAGATGATAATATAAAATGAAAAATAGCATGGTTCAATCTGCATTTAGTTTTCATAGTTCTTAATCTGCAGGTCGATAGTATTTTTTGTAATGAGTCCTTTGGAATTTTTTTGGATCATTTGTATTGCTGAAAAATAATATAATTCATTTCCACTTGATTATCAAACAATATTGCTATTATTATTTACAGATATTTTCCTGATTCTGCTCATTACACTTTGTATCAGCTACAAATATTTTTTTTTGGTACAAATAAAACCTTTTTCATATCAAAATGCTTTTGAAACTCTTATTGTGAATATTTTTACACATTATTAACTATATAATTAGGAATCTGGTTTAGATGTCTTTTTCCCCAGATTCTCTCCTTCCCCCCAAAAAGCTTTTGTTTGTTTGTTTTTTGCTGTTGCAGAATCTATGCTTAACAAATCTGTTCTCTCTCATACAAATAGTGAAATAGACCCGGGTTGAAAATCACATAACTCAGAACTCACTACCATTTAAGACTTCTCATTAGATTTTGGGACATGAACTGTTAGGAAATTATTACTTCATCCTGAACCCAGATTTGCCTTCTTATAACTTCAATCAATTGATTCTAGTGCTGCCCTTTGGTCCTAATTAGCAAAAACATTATTCTTTTTCTGTATGGCAGTTATTCATATTTTTGAAGTTAATAATTATGTTTCCTGTTGAAACTGCTGTTTTCTGAAATTTTGTTTAACATTTTTAGAAGTTACTTGGATGAACGCAGAAATGGCTTACTAAAATTTCAGATAAAGCAAAAGCTGAGAGAATACCTTTTGAACTGAGTGACAGATAGGATCTGAAAAGATTTTGATAGACCTAGAACATTATACTGAATCTAATAAAAAATTTAATAGACATGAATGGGCAAATCATTTAATCTGTGTTCCTACAACAATGAAATCAGATCTGGATCCAAAATAAATTTTTTGAGTTAATATACATTATTGATTGATAGTACTGTATAAATAAAATAATTATTAAAAGCAAAACATATGCAGGATTCATTTATAAGAAACAGTCAAGGTACCTGATTCAACTGAATTACAGCTTTAGCTACAGAAAAACTATGAGAAGTGATTGCTAAGTTCCCATATGTGCATCTAGGAGGCATAATGCATAAATGGGTCTGGAGTTAGGAAGATCAGTTAGCCTAAGTGACTCCATATTGGGGACCTGTCATTATAATATAGCATTAAACTACAAAGTATTACCACATTTTTTGGTTACTGTAAGGATTGTGGTGCCCATCATCGAAATAGGGAAGTTTAGAAAAAGAAATGAATTAGGAGAAAGATGATGAAGTTTGTTCTGGACAATAAATCATACAGTCTCTCTTAGGTGATGGAACTTAGAGAAGAAAGATTACCAAAAGCAGAATCTTATTTTCTCAATGAAAAGTAGTTGTATATTGATAATCTCTAGGAAGGAGTGGTTTGTTAAAAGACTTGGAAAAATATAATTTCTAATTATGTTTTTTTAATCTTAACTTTTTTTTTTTTTTTTTTTTAGCTTTTCACAATGTCCAAGAAAGGATCTAATGGTAAACAGGAAAAGTCTCCAAGAAAGGACACGTCTCCTTCATCCGACCTAGATGAAAAAGTAAGAGTCTGATTTCATTTTACAAATAAAATATTTTCACACTTTTATTTTTGTTTTAAAGCAGAAAAAAAATCAATGTTTAAAATGGGACATAGAAGATTTTTTTCCTTTTTTATCTAGATTTGCTTGTCTTAGGACCGTTTTACATTATTTTCTTCATCCTTTTATTACTTAAAAAAAGAAACTTCTGGAAAGATGAAGGGATATGACATTTTAATAATGTTATTTTTTAGTTTCTATGGATATTGTTTAGGATGGTTATAGGTTTAGTTTGGGATGAATTAGGGAGATTTGTTTACTAAGTATTTCATTATGTCAGAGATTAGTGGTTTTTAATTGACCTGAAATGGAATGTGAGATGGGTAGTTTCAAAGGTTATATGGGTTTGAGTGTGGATAAGTCTTAGAGATAGCCGTCAGTGTTATTAGCCAAGATGAAAGTCATTTCCTGACATGAGCAAAGAGGATAGTTAAAAAATTTCATTCTCTTATCTCAAAACTGAAAACCTTGGAATGAATTAGATTCTTAGAAAGAATAGGCATGGAAATAGTGTGGCATAAAATAACAGATAAGCATTTATTAGTCAACACCTCATTCAGTGTATTTAAAGTAGGACTTTGGGCTATTCCCAATATATTGCTTATCTTATTGATGGCTCCAGAAACTGGCACTTTTTTAAGTTTTGGGTGTTCATATGAACATCCAGTTGTAGTCATTTTGTTGTTGTTGTTGTTGTTAATAATCCTATCCTTGGTTCCTTCTCCTGAGTAGCATTATTTTGGAAATCCACTATTTGACTTGACTCATTACAGTAAGGTATCATTAGCATTCTTTTTTTCTTTTGGAGAAATATGTATGTATCCTTCACTCTTTTCCTAATCATAATAAGAAATAATTAATAAACTTAGCCTATTGTGTTTGCTATATGCCAGACACTCTGCTAAGACTTTACCCTTATTATCTCATTTGAAATTTTCAACAACCCTGTGAGAGAAATGATTATTTTTCTGTTATACTAATAACCAGTTATTCATATTGGGATCCAGGGTTTTTCCTCTTTTTATTTCCTTATTCAAAGCTCAGTCCCTGTGGGTCAGTCTTTGAGGAATACTCCTGACAGATGAAATTGTTTGGGAATCATCCCCATCCAGATAATGTAATCTTGGTGAATTTTAGCCCTAAATAGATTAAGCTCAAGCCCTTGAACCTCTAAAACACCCTCTCCCCCAGTTGTTCAGTGTATTGGGAATAGATTGTTTTGCCTCTTTGTACTAGAGGCAACTGAATCTCATTCAAGCCATGTTCTCAGCAGGAGGGACTGAGGGCTTTTAGCCTACCCCCCCATTGGAAGTTTACCTACTCATTAAGAGTTAAATAATTAGGGTTGATTTTCACCTGTCAAAGTCTATCCCCATTTTTTCTTCAGTGATTTCCATGGTTTTGTCTTTGGTTGAGAGAGACCATCGACTATTAATTTATTGATTATTTGTTAGTCTAATAAATTGATTGTTAATTACCCAGAAATTGTCTCTTGGGCTTATCGTTCATCTCACCTGGGAGGAAGGTGCTGTTTTTATTTCCATTTTACAGGTGAGGAAACTAAGGCATACAGAGATTAAGTGACTTGTTTCAGGGTCACACAGCTGGGAAGTATCTGAGACCAGATTTAATTTAGGCCTTCCTGACTCCAGCTCATTGCTTTTATCCACTGCATTGCCTATCTGCCTAGGTGAGCAGTTGTGATTAACAATCGCACAAGATTGTTCTTAGATAACTAAGAAGTTTTCTTTCAATGTTGGACATGCATTGATTTAGCTTGCTAGGAGAATTGCTAGAAGGCAAAAGGACAAAGGTGACAGCTATGATAATACGTTGTATTCATTTATGGATTAGTGTGGACTACTACTGATTGTTGTTGCTAATTTTGTAATTAGAAGTCATGTACTATATGCTAACTTTTGTGTATTTATGATTTAATGGAGGGAGAATTTTAATCAATTGTTAATCTGTTAGAAGTTAATAAGGAACAATAAAGCATAGATTCTTAACCTTTTTCTGTTATGGGTACTTTGACAGTGTGGTAAAGCTGCATTATAATGTTTTAACACACTTAGAGTAAAATGCATAGAGCTTACAAAGAAAACCAATTATATTGAAATGAAAATGCATTTCTCTCCCCATCCTAGTTCACAAACTTACTGAGCTCTATCCAAGAACCCTTTGTTGGCCTAGCAGCCCCTGGAAGGAACCTTTGATCTTAGGTGTCATTATCTATAGAAAGTGAATTCCAGGAAATCCTTGACTTGATGAAGGTGACAAAAGCCACAGTAGACCAGGATTACTGTGTTTTGAAAAATTTCTATATTCCTGGTTTTAAGAGAAACTTGTTTCTCCTGGTAGGCAGTTTCTCCTGTTTTTGTGACCAAGCCATTTCTCCTCTTCTGGGAAATGAGGGAGTTGGACTTAATGATTTATAAAGTCCCTTCCAGCTCTCTTTGATCCTATTGGTACTGGGATTTAGACTGACTTACCTAGGAGTTTTAGCATGAGAATACCTTTCACTAACAAGTTGGCCACATATTCTTAGGGCCTTCCTATGGACTGCCTTATGAGGTAAATAATTTTGTCCACTTTTCATTGCTAACCACAGTTGCTACTAAAGACCCCAGAATGATTTATGTTGTGGTCCAGCCACACCAGTATGGTGTCTTCATCATAATTGTTAACCCAACTCTGGTGTGCAGAAAAAGGAAGGAATAAAAGGAACTCAGCAAACAAAAACTCCACCTGTTTACCAAAAACATCATCTCTAGCATTTACCAGTATTAGAGGCACTGCCTGCCCAGTGAGTTGTGACTTTAATGGTGGCGATATCCTGACCGTGCAAAGGTAGCATAATCACTTGTCTCTTAAATGGGGACTAGTATGAATAGCATGACGAGGATTTAATTGTCTCATTCCCAATCAGTGAAATTGACCTTCCCGTGCAGAGGCGGGAATGCTTATACAAGATGAGAAGACCCTGTGGAGCTTAAGTCACATAATTCAACACATACTACCATTCAACCTACTGGAATAAACTGTATAAGCCTTAATATAGTCTCTTAATTAAGAGACTTTATAGTCTCTTAATGCTTATTGAATTAGGTAGAATACTCCTGAAGGCCAAGTAATCCTTAAAGAATTATAGAAAGTTAGAAACTTAAGTTAGAAGCCTGGGAAGCCTTTTGATATACATTACTCACTTTTATATAAGAAAGCAAGTCTTAGAAAGGGTAAATGATTTCCATACTGTCAGAAAACAGCTCTAGATCTAGAGTTGAATTCAGGTCTACTGCATTTCAGGAGCATTATTTATTTATTTATACCACATCTGCTTCTTCACATCTTACCTCTTAGGTAGTTTCTGTGTCTTTACATTTTATTCCTATAATGTCTCACGGGTATTATCCATTAAATACTTATTAAGTATAGGTTCATTGAGATATATAGAGGGCACTCTTTTTATAGCATTTAAAAAAAAATTGAACTTTCTCCTCCTCACTTTTTCCTCTTGAAATTCTTAGGAAAAGAAGCAGAAAAGAATCTCTTCAAAAGCACCAAATCCTAGTATCTTGTCTTGTTCCAGATGCTCAACTTCCTTAGGGAAGAGAAAGTTGGTAAGTTTTTAGCTACCTTAAATAACTTAAATTATATGCTGACATCTTGCTTCTTCCCCTTGGTTTTTTGGTTTTGTTTTGTTAACCTTTTCTTTATAAAGATTTTATACTTTGATTTTCTTTCTTTCTTTTTTTTTTTTTTTTGATTGCATATTTTAACTTCCTTTTCCTCCTCCAAAACCATTTATTAATAGCCTAATTGCATTTGCCTATATTAATTGTCATACTTCTTGGACTAGAATACATTTCCATATGTTAAAAAACCTCACAAATTGTAGTAACATAAATGATAAATGAATGCATGAAGGGACATATGGGACTTACAGGTAAGGAAGTGTTGATATCCCTATGCCGATGATTCTCAGATCTCTTTAACGAGTCCTGCTCTCATTTCTGATTTCCAGTTTGGCAGCTCCAACTGCCTGTGAACATCTCAAACTGTATGTCTCGTAGATATCTTACTCATCTTAACTAAATTGAATTCATTATCTTTTTCCTTAAGCACTCCTCTCCAACTTTGCTCTCACTGTTCAGAATGCCATCATCCAGTCATAGGTGTCATCCTAATCTCATTATTTTTTTCAGGTTTTCCTATCTAATATATAAGTAAGACCTGCCAATACAACATCTCTTATATGTGCTCTCTTCTTCCTTTTGATACTTTTGCTGTAGGCCCTCCTCATCAAATGTCCTGCACTCTTGTAATAGCTATTCTAGTATATTTTCCATTCAGCTACTAACCTAATCTTCCTAAAATTCCAGTCTGACCATATTACCTCTCTGTTCATTAAACTTGAGAAGGCTACTTTTATCTACAGGATCAAATATAAAATTCTTTGTATGGCTTTTAAAGGCCCTTTTTTAACCTGATTCCTTCTTACCTTTCAAATCTTTGATACTTTACTTCTGTTCATGTACTCTACTATCTAATGACACTGTTCTGTCAACTTCCTGGCTTTCCTGCCTTCCTTCATGTTTCAACTAATATCCTACTTTCTCTAAGAGGCCTTTTCTTATCCTCAAATTCTAGTACTTTCTCTCTGAAAATATTTCCAGTTTACCCTTTTATAGTTTGTACATATTTATTTGAATGTATTCTCTTTAAGAATATAATTTTCTTGAGAATAGAGACTATTTTAGGTTTTCTTTGTATCCCTGGTGCTTAGCACATTGCTTGGAACATAGAAAGCACTTAATGACTATATTTGCCTGTAGTCTTCAATTTTTTTTTTTTTTTAATTTTGAAAATAGCTTTTTATTTTCAAAATACATGCAAAGAGGGGCGAGCAGCTAGGTGGAACAGTGGATAGAGCACCAGCCCTGAAGTCAGGAGGACCTGAGTTCAAATCTGGTTTCAGACACTTAACATTTCTTAGCCTTGTGACTCTGGGCAAAGTCATTTAACCCCAGTTGCCTCAGCCAAAAAAAAAAAAAAAAAAAAAAAGTGCAAAGATAGTTTTCAGCATTCATCCTTGCAAAACATTGTTCCAAATTTTTCTCCTCTTCCCCCCCACTCCTCTCCCCTAGATAACAAATAATCTAGTGTAGGTTGAACATATGCAATTATTCTAAACATATATTCACATTTATCTTAATGTACAAGAAAAATTAAATCAAAAAGGAAAAGAAAAAGCAAGCAAACAACAAAAACAAAAATACTATGTTGTGATTCACATTCAATCCCTATAGTCCTCTTTCTGGATGCAGTTGCTGACCATAATCTTTAAACCAAAAATAGGTTTATATGGTATGACAAATGAGAATAATTTTGCAAAACCTCATTAAATCATTTAAAATAAAAATAAGAACTATCTTAAAAGATTCAGAATATTTGATCATTTTTCATAGGATCATAGATTTTCATAGAACTAGAAAGGAGTTTAGAGATCATTTAGTGTAAACCACTAAACAAAACAAAAAGCTTAGGGGATTTAGAGAAATTGCTGTCTTGTTTTGCTGTTTGTTTTTTTTTTTTTAACCTGTCTTGACCATTCCTAAGTAGTCTGTAAGCACCAGGGGGAGAAGCCTTTTAAAAAAATTATTATCAGTGCTTTGCATAGTTTGTGTTCTTCAGTTCTTGCTGATGTATAAATTTCCTTTTTCAGAAATCTGATGATACAGATGTTTTATACTGTGATCCAAAAAGAAGAGAAGACCTTCAAAGGTAAATTCCTTATTGTGCTAATTTCTTAACAGTTTTTTGGTTAATGTGGGTGGTGAAGCTCAAAGTAATTCAAAATCTGTTCTTAGTTTTATTTTGTGCAGAATTTGGAAAATCTTTTATTTAGTTTTGGTTTAACTTCAGTTTTTGCACTTACATATTGTCTCTTATTGACATGATGTACAAATTCTACTTGTAATAGCAACTGAATTTTGTCAGTATCAGTCTTAAGAAAATTTTCAGTGAAATAAAAATTCCATAGATAAGTAGTAAGTAATTTGACTTTATTTCATCCTTAGAAAATTGACTAAAAGTAGCATGACAACTTAAAATGTGAATCTATAAAATTTATATTATGTCTGTGAGCTCTGCATAAAATTTATACTGGTGATCTTTGCTGAATTACTTGGTAGCAGAAATAACTAGGAGAACTTATGCGATGTTAGGGAGGGTTATACAAAGAGAAGATAGAATTGTGATATTTGGTCAAAGGAAATCAATAGCCCAATGAAAAAAATCACTGATAATTAGAGAAATACAAATTAATTATACTCTGAGATCTCACCTTTACTCATTATATAGACATAATTAACAAAAATGGAAAATTACAAACATTGGGCTTTGGCAGAACAAATGCATTAAATGCACTATTGGTAGAGATGTGACTTTTCTGGCCTTTCAGGAAAGCAGTTTGAAACTGGCCAGAAAGTTAATTGTACATACCTTTTGACCAAAAATTGCCACTACTAGGCCTATACCTCAAAGCAAAGAAAGAAAGAACAGGATCTGTATATACAAAAATAATTATAACAGTGTTGGCAAAGAATTAGAAATGTAGGAATTCCCATCAATTAGGGAATAGTCAAACATTAAATTATGGCATGCGTTGTAATAGAATACTATTGTGCTCTAAAAATGATGGAAAACAGCTTATTTTTCTGAGTTCTCAATAGTATGTTATAGTATTTTATTTTTTCCAATTGCATGTAAAGATAGTTTTTGACGTTCCTTTTTGTAAGATTTTGAGTTGCATTTTTTCTCCTGCATTTCTTTATCTCCCTCCTCCCCAAGACAGTAAGCTCTCTGATTTAGGTTGTACATGTACAATTATTTTAAACATATTTCCATATTTATGTTGTGAAGGAAAAGTTAGAACAAAAAGGAAAAATCTTTTTTGAGAAAGAGCAAACTAAAAAAAAAAAAAAATTAGCATCCTTTGATCTGCATTTAGTCTCCATAGTTCTCTTTGGATACAGATGGCATTTTCTTTTCTTTTTTTTCTTTTCTTTCTTTCTTTTTTTTTTTTTTTTTTTTCTTTTTTTTTTTTTTTTTTAGTAACAATTGCATTTTATTTTTCAAAATACATGCAAAGATAGTTTTTCAACATTTATCCTTGCAAAACCTTGTGTTCCAAATTTTTCTCCCTCCTTCCTCACTTCCATTCTTTTCCATAGACAGTAAGTAATCCAATATAGGTTAAATATGTGCTGTTATGGGATCCACCTGTTAGGGCTTGTGGGGATCTCATTCTTTTTTTTTTTTTTTTTTTTTTAAATTTTTATTTAATAATTACTTTATATTGACACTCGTTTCTGTTCCGATTTTTTTTCCCCTCCCTCCCTCCACCCCCTCCCCTAGATGGCAAGCAGTCCTTTATATGTTGGATATGTTGCAGTATATCCTAGATACAATATATGTTTGCAGAACCGAACAGTTCTCTTGTTGCATAGGGAGAATTGGATTCAGAAGGTATAAATAACCCGGGAAGAAAAACAAAAATGCAGTTTCCCAGTGTTCTTTCTTTGGGTGTAGCTGCTTTTGTCCATCGTTTATCAATTGAAACTCAGGTCTCTTTGTCAAAGAAATCCACTTCCATCAAAATATGTCCTCATACAATAGCGTTGTCGAAGTGTATAATGATCTCCTGGTTCTGCTCATTTCACTTAGCATCAGTTCATGTAAGTCTCGCCAGTCCTCTCTGTATTCATCCTGCTGGTCATTTCTTACAGAACAATAATATTCCATAACATTCATATACCACAATTTACCCAGCCATTCTCCAATTGATGGGCATCCTTTCATTTTCCAGTTTCTAGCCACTACAAACAGGGCTGCTACAAACATTTTGGCACATACAGGTCCCTTTCCCTTCTTTAGTATTTCTTTGGGATATAAGCCCAATAGAAGCACTGCTGGATCAAAGGGTATGCACAATTTGATAATTTTTGGGGCATAATTCCAGATTGCTCTCCAGAATGGTTGGATTCATTCACAGCTCCACCAACAATGCATTAGTGTCCCAGTTTTCCCGCATCCCCTCCAACATTCATCATTATTTTTTCCTGTCATCTTAGCCAATCTGACAGGTGTGTAGTGGTATCTCAGAGTTGTCTTAATTTGCATTTCTCTGATCAATAATGATTTGGAACACTCTTTCATATGAATGGTAATAGTTTCAATTTCATCCTCTGAAAATTGTCTGTTCATATCCTTTGACCATTTATCAATTGGAGAATGGCTTGATTTCTTATAAATTTGAGTCAGTTCTCTATATATTTTGGAAATGAGGCCTTTATCAGAATCTTTAACTGTGAAGATGTTTTCCCAGTTTGTTGCTTCCCTTCTAATCTTGTTTGCATTAGTTTTATTTGTACAAAGGCTTTTTAATTTGATGTAATCAAAATTTTCTATTTTGTGATCAGTAATGGTCTTTAGTTCATCTTTGGTCACAAATTTCTTTCTCCTCCACAAGTCTGAGAGATAAACTATTCTATGTTCCTCTATTTATAATCTCGTTCTTTATGCCTAGGTCATGGACCCATTTTGATCTTATCTTGGTATATGGTGTTAAGTGTGGGTCCATGCCTAATTTCTGCCATACTAATTTCCAATTATCCCAGCAGTTTTTATCAAATAATGAATTCTTTTCCCAGAAGTTAGGGGCTTTGGGTTTGTCAAACACTAGATTGCTATAGTTGACTATTCTATCTTGTGAACCTAGCCTTTTCCACTGATCCACTAATCTATTTCTTAGCCAATACCAAATGGTTTTGGTGACTGCTGCTTTATAATATAATTTTAGATCAGGTACAGCTAGGGCACCTTCATTTGATTTTTTTTTTTCATTAATTCCCTTGAGATTCTCGACTTTTTATTGTTCCATATGAATTTTGTTGTTATTTTTTCTAGATCATTAAAATATTTTCTTGGAAGTCTGATTGGTATAGCACTAAATAAATAGATTAGTTTAGGGAGTATTGTCATCTTTATTATGTTCGCTCGGCCGATCCAAGAGCACTTAATATTTTTCCAATTATTTAAGTCTGACTTTATTCGTGTGGAGACTTTTTTATAATTTTGCTCATATAATTCCTGACTTTCCTTTGGTAGATAGATTCCCAAATATTTTATGGTATCAACAGTTATTCTGAATGGGATTTCTCTTTGTATGGGGATCTCATTCTGACCAGCATAATAGAGTGTGTCATATGAGAAGATGATAATGACACAAGGAGAAGAGAGGCAGTTACAATGAAAACCTTTGAACCTCTAATTTATTTCATCCTTGTATAGAATACATAGTTTTTTTTTTTTAAGTACAGCAAGATTATTAAAAGAAAAGCATACATTTGTAAGCAGTACCTGCATCATTAACTGTGTTTTATGACCTCCAGACAGACATCTCTGATTGTCAGGATCATGTCGTTTCCCCTCGAGTCTGTTAGCTCTGCTCAGAAAATTAGATAAAGATTGTGAAAATCAAAACATTCCTTTAGTTTGTCAAGCGTGCTGTGATTCATAATTGCAGAGACACAGAGTACTGGCCCACCCCTTTGTACAGTCCCCTTGAACCTTTTACAGGCTTTCTGGGTTCCACACTTATTCGTGGTCCTCAACAATCTGCAATTCTTCTAAACATTTCCACATTTATCATGCTGCACAA
Organism: Antechinus flavipes; assembly: GCF_016432865.1. Lineage (NCBI taxonomy): Eukaryota > Metazoa > Chordata > Mammalia > Dasyuromorphia > Dasyuridae > Antechinus > Antechinus flavipes. The sequence continues at coordinate 409,689,840 of NC_067401.1, read as the reverse complement.
GAAAAATCAAACCAAAAGGAAAAAATGAGAAAAAACAAGCAAACAACAACAACAACAAAAAAAGGTGAAATACCATGTTGTGGTCCACATTCAGTGCCCATAATTCTTTCTTTGGGTACAGATGACTCTCTTCATCACAAGTTTATTAGAATTGGCCTGAATCACCTCATTGTTGAAAAGAGCTAAGTCCTGGATGGCATTTTCTATCCCAAGTCTATTGAAATTATCTTAGATCATCATATTGTTGAAATAAGCTAAGACTATTATAGTTGATCATCACATAATCTCATTGTTACTGTGTATGATGTTCTTCTGGTTCACCTCACTTCACTCAGTATCAGTTTACGTAAACTTGAAAGAGACAATTTCAAAAAAACCTGGAAAGACTTAAATGAACTGACCCAGTGAAGAATGAAATGGGAAGAAGCAGAACAATTTATATAATGTATTTTTAATAACAAACAGCTTTGGAAGATTTAAGAATTCTAATCACTGCTTATGAGCAACCACAATTCAGAGAACTTATTATATTACCCAAGTCTTGACAGAAAAATCATGAGATTTATTCAGAAGGAGGCATTTTTTTTTTTGGACATAACAAATATGAAATTAAATAAGAAACAATATACATTAAATTTTTTCCCCCCAATTACATGTAAAAACATTTTTTTTTAACATTTGTTTAATTTTTTGAGTTCCAGATTCTTTCCCTCCTTTTTTCCCTTTTCTCCTTTCTCATTTAGAAGGCAAGTAATTTGTTACAGGTTTTATGTGTGTCTGTGTGTGTGTGTGCAATTGTGCAAAACACATTTTCATATTAGTCATGTTTTGAAAGAAAACTCCTCCCTGTCCCGAGGACGAAAATAATAAAATAAAGAAATAGTATGCTTCTATTTGTTTTCAAACTCCATTAGTTCTTTCTCTAGGGCACTTTTCATCATAGTCCCTTCAAAATTGTCTTGGATTATTATTGTATTGCTAAGAACAGCTAAATCATTCACAGTTAAGGATCACCCAATATTGTTACTATATACAATGTTTTCCTGGTTCTTCTCAATTCATTTTGCATCAGTTTTTATGTCTTTCCAGGTAGAAACAGCAATATAAATAGAGTAGAAAAGGAAAAAAAAGTCCTCTTAATTTTAGTTGAATAAATTGTTAAGGCAGTTTAAGAAATATAAAATGGCTATAATTTCTTTGATCGCAGGCTCCATTTACTAAACTTCTTCACATGCCACATTATACATACTAGATACTGAGTAAATACTTGATTTATGTGGAACTTGAACCAAATGAGTATAATGCCTTTAGCGTCTAGAGCAGTGGTGCTCAAACTTTTTAAATAGGGGGCCAGTTCACTGAACCTCAGACTGTGGGAGGGCCAGACGATAGTACAAACAAAAACTTTGTCTTGTGGGCCTTTAAATGAAAAAACTTTATAGCCTTGGGTGAGGGGGATAAACGTCCTCAGCTGCTGCTTCTGGTCCATGGGCCATAGTTTGAGGCCTCCTGCTCTAGACCATTAAGAGACATAGAACTAATAGAACTCTTTTTCTAGTAGAAACAATATGGTTGAATAAATTCCCAAAGCTTTACCCCATTATTCTTTGAGATATTTGTTATATAAGATATATTTCTTATTTTAAAAAACTTTATTGATACCTTTTTTTTTTTTTTAATGGTATCTACATTCCTGAATATATCCCCTACTTAATAAGCCATTCTTTGGAACAAGAAAAGAAAAAGAAGGCAAAAACAACTCATCAAAATTAGCAAATCTTATACTCTATAATGATTATATAAGTGATCTCTCCTCATGATTTCTCACTCTTGAAAGGATATGCCTTTTTATCTCTTTTCAAGTAAATTTGGATGCTTTGATTATGTGACTGCATTTTTTTTTCCCCATGTATGTTGTAATAGTAGTCATATGCTTTTGTGAAGTCCTTGTGTGATTCTCTGAATTCTTCATATTCGTTGTTTCTTACTGTACAGTACTATTACATTTCCATACTGGTTTTGTTTAGTCATATTCTGATCAATGGACACTTACTTTCCAATTTTATGCTGCTATAAAAAGTGCAAATGCGACCGTTTTATTATATATGGAATCTTTCTGTCTCTGACCTTCCTGGAGTATATCAAGTAAAAGGATTCTTTGGGTCAAATATAGTGTCCCTTTTAACCACTATTTTAACTTAATTCTAATTTGATTTCCAGGATGGTTGGACCAATTCATGGCTCTACTAATGCTGTGCTAGTGTGCCTTTCTTTCTCAAACCTTTCTAGCATTGGGTGAGAAGGAAGTAAGGAAAGAAATAAATAAACATTTATTAAGTGCTAATGATGTACCAGATAAATGAAGATACAAGTAGGGTCATGAAGTCTGAAAATCAGGAATAAGGCCAGGAGGGGGATGAAGGCTGGCATGGCCCCCTCCACCGAATGGAGGCCTCAAGGGAAATTCATCAGTGGGAGAGAGGATTATTTCCATCTTTTATTGTCTTTGCCAATTTTTTAGTCACCAGGTAAAGTTGCTGATTTGTTTTGCTCTGCATTTCTCTTATTTTTAGGTATTTGGACTGATCTTTCATGTAGTTATTGATAGTTTGTAATTCTTTTTTTGATAATTCTTTTGACCAAAAATATCCCTTGGGTTGGTATGAAAATCAGGTATTTCATGTAAAGATTTTTTCCCCCGTAAATACTTTTATCTTTTTATCTTAGTTGATTTATATAATTCATGCAAAAGCCTTTCAATTAATATAATTTAAATTATCTTACCTTTATTGATCATTTCTATTCCTTATTTCAAAACATTTTCCTTAGGTACAACTGAAAAAAACATTTGATTCTCTACATTTTCTTTTTTTTGTGGTACAAAAATCCATTTTGAGTTTATCATGACTTAGAGTTTAGTATTTTGGTGTAAATCTAATTTTTGCTAAACTGCTTTTCAGTTTTCCCAGAAGTTCTTGTCAGAAAAGGAATTCTACAAGTCATTTGTTTTCAGAATTACTGAACACTGAGTTATTCCTTATCTAGTCTCTTCCATTGATCTACTTTTCTGTTTTTTAAATTTCATCAAATAGTTTTGCTAATAAGTGCTTCATACTCTAATTTGAGATCTGAAAGTGCTGTTTTCCCTTCTGTTTTTTCTTAATTCCTTCACATTTCTAGACCTTTCATTCTTCCAGCAATTTTGTTATTTTGTATCACTGTGTATTTTGTGCTTTAAAGTATCACTTTGATTTTATTGGCATAGCACAACATTTATAAAACAATTTAACATTGTTGGTTTTAATTTTATTGGTATTCGCGCTTAAGAGGTTACTGTGTTGGATTTTCACTGATTATGAATATATAAACTGCATACTTAGATATCATATGTCTCTTGCACATTTAACCTGGCCAGTTTTAATTTCCTTATCAGTAAAACTGGGATAATAATACCTATAGTACTCATTTCCCTGATTTGTTGTAAGGATCAAAAGAAGTAATGCACATGAAACATTTTCTAGGCCTTAAAGTGCTATATAAATGTAAGACAGTATAGTAGATTGTTATGAATTGGATATTAGTCAGATATGTTTATATTGCTTTTGAATTGTTATGATTTTCAGTTGTAATTCAGCAACTGTGACTTAATTCTTAATATATCTCATGTCAATTTATATTTTGCAGTATTTCAGTGTAAGTTTGAGAGAGTCCTCATATATAAAGTGGTCCTATAACTTTAGTTTTTGTATTATTTTTTTAGGTTGGATGCAGAAACAGGTATTCAGAAGAAGAAACAAAAAATCAGTTCTTTTTCATCTCAAGAACCTGATAGACATCAAAAGAAATTATGTGATGACAGTCAAAGTACTTCTCACAGTCACTCTTTAAGTAGAACTGACAAAGAAATACAAAAATATGATTTCAAATATGAAGATGTAAAATTGAAAAGTGAGAACAACCGTGATCTCAAAAGTAGTAATAGCCTTACGCTTACCAAGAGTGCTCAGTCCCACGTGGAATCTCAAACAGGTGAAAGGAAATGGCCTCATCATCTTTCCCAGAGGGAGAAGATGAAAGGATGGCAGAAGAGAGAAAAGAGCATTAAAGTCAAAGATAATTTAGGAAAATCTTCCCTTGAGAATTATAGCAAAGATGAATTTGCCAAGGAATGTAATTCTAAAAACTTGAGTAAGGAAACACTTGGACCTGAAAGATGCAGAATCAGTTTCAAAGTTGCCACAAAATCTTCAAGTACTCTTCAAAAGGTGGTACAGGATAATGTTTTTAATTCTAAATTTCATAAATCAAAGCCTTCCTGTGAGAAAAAAGAAAGCCTCCCAAATCCTCTCAGACACAAAGGTAAACTCTCACCATCAGATTCTTCATATAAATCATCTGACCGTGGAGGGAAGTGGAGAGAAAAAGGTCATCCTGATCAGGCCAGCCAAAAAAGAAATGATTCCCGGCCAGAAGAAACTTTCTTTCCTGCGACAGTATCGTTAAAACAGGTGGAGTAAATTGATATTTTGGTCAAAAGATTTTGATAGTAGAGTATACCACTTTTAAAATTATAGTGCATTAGAGATATTGTCCTCTGTGGAAAATACATTAAAATGAAAATTGCTGAGAATTTTTTTGTCTCTAGGCTTTAAGCATCATTACCTATCCTTTCTTTTTCCTTAATCGTGAGGAGATTGGTTCTTTTGTGCATGTTTGCTCCTAGAAGGAAGGGTTTTACTTTATCTTTGTATTCTTAGAATTTTTCATAACACTGCAGTAAGTACTTTGTAAATGCTTGTTATTAAGTGATTTGATGGAGAAAGTTTTCATCAAAGTGAACCTTCTGACTGATAGCCAGTTGTCAGGAAAAGAGACAAGATTAAAACAGGCACCCTAGTGTCCCTTGACCCCTGTACAGGAAAGCATTCAGTTTTCAATGCATTCCTTGACCATAACAATTTTTATTGGTTTTTCCTCTTAATTTTCCAGTTCGTTTATAGAAGTGAACACTTTTCCTTTTGGATTCAGTTCAATCCACAAAGCATTTATTACTGTGTTGGGCACTTTACTACTGGTTGGGCACTTTAGGTTTAGATGTGTGAAAGTCACTCCTCAGGGATACAATATGTAAACAAATAAGTACATGAAATGCATGTAAGAGTAATTTCAGGGAATGTTAAGAGAAGAGCTCTAACAACTGGGAGATCAAGAAAGGCCTTCTTTAGGAGTTGATACCTGAGCCTGAGCTTTGAAGGTAGCTGGAGATTCTGAGAAGTGCTTTGAAGGCATAGGGGAGACAGCAAATATGTATATATATATACATATACACATGTGTAATATATGGTGAATAAATACAAATACTTAAAAGTAGTCAAATACACTATATAGTTCAGGAGGACAGGCACAAATAGTTGAAAGGATTTGGAAAGGTCACACAGAAGATGGCGTTGGAATTTCTTAAATGAAGAGAGTTTTCGGGGCAGAAGAAAAGGAGAGAGTACATTTAATGCATGGTTGATGAACTAGTACGCACACATGGAGACTGAAGATGAGGAATGCGGGAAAGACCACTTTAGTTGAATTTTTGAGTATGAGTAGTTGGGTAAATGAATATTGATGCTGGAAAGAGATGGGCCAGGTTGAAAACAGCTTTAAAAGCTCAATAAAAGACATATTTTTAAGAAAAAATAGGAAGCTACTGGAATTGATTGGATAGGGTTGTATGGTCAGATCTGTGCTCAAGGAAAATACCTTTGGCTTGTATGTATAGGATGAACTGAAATAGGTAGAGTTGAAGAAGGGGGATGAGTTAGGAGGCTGATGCTAACAGAAATCTAGCCAAAAGGTGGGGAAGAGCAGATTTAAGGTGGCAGTTGTGTAAGTGGAGAGGAGATGGATGAAACAGATTTCATGGGATAGCAATGGCAAGGTTTGGTAACTGGTGACATAAATAGGGTGACAGAAAGTGAAAAGCTAAGGTTACTGTCTAGAATAACAAACCTGGGAGCCTGAAGCATGATAGTGCTTTCAGCAGGTGTAGGGAAGTTTTGAAGAGGGAAAAGTTTAGGAGGAAAGTTTTAAGTCAATTTTAGATATTTATTTGTGCTGTCTCCTGGACATTCAGTTTGAAATGTTGAAAGGGCAACTGGTGATGGGTAGGGGAATGAAGTTTTGGGCGGGGGGAGAGGGGGGGTCATCTGTGCAGAGGTGATAGTCTAGTTGTTGAAAACATTAGCAAAAGAGACAGTAGAGAAGGGAAGGGAACACCCATAATTATGAGCATGATATAGCTGATAAATAAGCAAAGGAGACTGCAGAATAGAGGAAAATAAGATTCTGTGCCATGAAAATCCAGAGAGGAGAGATTGAAGGATGACTACTTGCTTGTGAACCTTGGCAATTAGGATCTTAGGTAGGGGTATTGATTCCTTAAACAGAAATAGTCAACTTTGGAATAGGGATAGATTTTGGGAATTTGAGGTTTCTGTAGGGATAGCTAGGTTGAAATCTCCAGAACCAGTTGATAATGTGGGATTGAAGTTCAGGAGAGATATATAGGCTGGGCGTAGAGATTAGGAAGTCATCTGCCTAGAGATGATAATTGAATCTTCTGAAGTTGAACTTCTCTCCATTGAATAGTATAGAGAAAAAAGAATAGACCTAATATAGGCGGTTGAGGGGTACACCTACATATAAAGCCATTGAAAAAATGACTGCTTAGGTTGTAGTCTTAGAATCTGGTATGTTCCTTAACATTAACTCATAGAATTAATTTTTATTTTAGAATTTTGAAGCAACATGTACTTCATATTCAAATGATTATGATCAGGACACAGATCAAGAGGTTAGTATTCTTATTTACTTCAGATGTATCAAATATAATTGCTAAATTGAATTGTTCTTGGCTCATTAATACTAAAAAGTGATGTGAATGTAATATAGTTAAGATATATCTGACACGATTGTTTCTACATTATAACTATTTTATGTAATTATGTATATATAATTATTGAGAAAGTCAGCATTATGTAGTAGTAAAAGCCCCACTAGATTTGCATTCAACCTAGCCAAGTTACGTAGAGCTTCAGTTTCTTCATAAAATGATGAGGTTAGACTAAATAGCTTCTAAGGCCCTTCTAGCTCTAGTTTTAAGTATACAATCTGGGATTCATGAACCTCTATAATTTTGTTATGTAGATTGCTTCAAAAGCTATTATCTAGAAAAACATTTTAAAATGTTCCTCTGTCTTTTGATTTTTTGCCTTATTTTACTAGATTTTCTGAGTCTTAAATTTTTACCATAACACAAATACTGAAACAGATTTCCATTTGTAATTGTAGTTACAAGACAGCAAAATGGGGGTGTTCCTTGAAATTATATGCGTGACTATCTTAACTGTAGAATATGGGAAGAAGGAAATACCATGCATGTATTTCTCCTCTAATTGGTCTCAATTTAGTTCTAAAATACGTTTTTAAGTATTATATTTACTTAATGAAGTTTTTTCTTAATTTAGTAATTAGGGACATAGGAATTTTAAAAAATTTTTCTTTTAAAAAGTCTCCAAATTTCATTAAATTGCTCATTATTTTATGACCTTCAATTTTTTGTGGCCCTTATAATATGACAAGACTTTTTTCCCCTTAATTTAAATTTTTTGTGTCTTTTAGCTTCTTTAGTTTTCCATTAGAGAATTAACTACCTCAAAATGTGCAATGTCTGAAGATCCAGTTTATAATCTGGGGTGGTTTGTAAACTTTTTTTTAATATTCTGAGGAAGAGCATCAATCAACAACTTATAAATATATTAAGCTATTAAGGTTTTAAACTTTTTTTTTTCTATACATATCTTCTGCCTTGAATATATGTTTTTCATTTTCTTATTAATTTGGAAACAACTCAGATGTGAGTCTTTCTACAATTCATTAAAAAAATCAACTTCACAAATACAAGATTGATGAGACATGAGTAGGCAGCAGTTAGTCTGTGAATGATTTGAGGGTTTTAGTGGACTATAAGAATAATGTGAGTTGGTACAGTGATTTTGTAACCAAGAAAGCTAGTCTGATTTTGAGCTTCTGTGAAAGAGGCCTAGAGTTCAAAAAAAATAAAGTGATGATAATTCTGTTGTCCACAGCTTTTGCCCGGCCACATTGGGGGTATTGTGTTCTGTTCCAGGAACTGTTAGAGGAAGACATAGATAATCTGTAGAGTATTCAGAGGAGGGCAGCCAGGATAATGAAGGTCTTCGAATTTATATCATCTGAGGATCAGTTGAAGGAATGGGATATTTATTCTAGGGGAGAGAAGACTGGCTGGTGGGGTGAAGGGGTCTAGTGGTATAGGAAGACAGATATGAGAACTGTCTTGAAATATTTGAAAAGGCTAACACCTGGGAGAAGGGTTTGCCATGTTCTGCTTGGTCCCAGAGGGCAGAGCTAAGTGCAAGTTGCAAAGGGACATTTTGGACTTGAGGTAAGGAAGGATATCTTAATTAATTAAGGCTATTCATAAACAGAATGGAATGTTCTTAATGGAGTGGGTTTCCCTTCACTTGAGATCTGTAAGCAAAGGCTGGATGGTTACATATTTAGTATGTTATAGAGGGATCCATTTATCAAGTACAGATTGGATTAGCTGGCCTCTGAGATACCTTCCAACTATGAAATTCTGTGATTCTCTGATAGATGCAGATAGTAGAAGAGCTTCATGCTGCTCGTGTGGGGAAAAGTATGGATTTACCTGTGGTACCGGCCTCTGGAGAGCTGACAAGTATGGAAATTGACTTGGCTGAAGATGATGTACATCCTTTTGTTGGTATGTCCTCTATATTAATGTTGGCATTTTTACCTAAGCTCTTAGCATTTCAGCATAATAACTCATTATTTTGAATGTGTTAAGATATAGAAGAAATGTCCAGAATGTTTTAAAGAATTGTAATTTATTTTCAGTATTCTGCTTTGTCATAATTTGTTATATTCAAGTTACAAGGCAGTGAGGTATCATTTTTGCTTTCTGACACAAGATTTTTATTGTAATGTATTTAACTTTAATTGTACTTCTTACTTAGTTTGTGTAAGGGATAGTCATCAAAGTTTTGACCTTTCAACTTATCCTTCTCTACTGTAATTGTATACTAATAAAGATTTTTTTTTCTCTGTCAAGGCACTGACTGGATGTAATGTAAATTGTAATGTGTGGAGGAAATGTCATCTTGGATTTATCCTGGTTATACAGTCAGATCTTGTTTATTCTTGGTAATGGGAAGGAATAGTGGTATAGACACTTCCCAAATCATTTATTGAGTTTGGAATGTATATATTACATTATTTACCTTACTGATGATATTCAGTTATAAATTGATTTTTAATATTAGCTTATTATTGATGTACATATCAACTGATGATAGAATAAGCAGTCTTAAAGCACAATAAGTCGCAAGGGGAAGTCCACTTAATTCAGTAAACATTTATATTATGTGGTAAAATACTGTGATAATTTTGAGGAGAGAAAAAATTTTAGATAAGGAAGTTGCTCTCATGGGCTTGGTCGTATAGAAGAAAATAGGATATATAGGTAGCCCTAACATACAAATAATATGTGTTAAGTTCACTATAGAATTACAATGCAATTGAAGTCATAGTTGTAGGGCTGTTATCAATTGGACACATTGGGGAAAGTTTCACAGAGGAGATAGAATTTGAGTTGGGCTTTAAAAGAGTGTCTTAATTGAGTTGGTGAATAGGGAGAGCAGAAACATTCCAGGAGAAAAGAAGATAGCATGAACAAAGACATGAAAGCAAAAAAGGAATTGGATGTGCTCTACAGTTATTAAGTTATTAAGTTTGACTTGAATGAAGACTTCATTCAGGGGTATGATGTGAAATAAGGCTGGAAAGATAAGCTGGTCCCAAATTTTTGAGATCCTTGAGTATAGGCAAAGTAAATTTGATTTTTTTGTAGTGGGGAATAGGGAGCTAGTGAAAATTGTTAGCTGAAGAATGATTTGAACAGATATTTGTATGAGGCAATAATGTTAAATAGTGGAACAGAATTTGGAGGCTATTGCAGTACTCTTTGAAAGTGGTAAAGAAGGCCTATGTTAGGGTCCTTGCTGTGGGAATATAGTGAGGCAGCAATAGTAAGAAATATAAAAATTTAAATGACAATACAGGACTGGATATGAGAGTTATGGCAGGAAAAAGAATAGAAGGTTATAGAAACTCCCAACAAGACAATAAAAATGTAAGGAGTAGCAACATTTGGTTGAAAGTTATTAGTAAGATTGGTTTTGGACTATTGGGCTTGAAGTACCTGTGGAAAATCAAGATGGGAGATGTCCTGTAGGTACTTGAAGCTGTATTATATATCTAAATCTGAGATAAGGGATCTGAGTTTAAGATTTTTATTTGGGAACTTTATTTTAGAAATGGCAAATGATGTCATGGAAGTGAATGAGATTCCCAAAGGGAAAAGAAAATAAAAGTTATAAGAGGGTTAAAGACAAGATCCTAAGGAATATGTATTAAAAGTCCAAAAGAATGAGGAATTTGTGAGGGAAACTGAAAAAGAATGTTTATAAAAATAGGAGAACCAGGGGAGAGAGAACCTTGTCTAATACTAATGAAGAATAAGAATGACTAATAAAGAATGGGTTATCAAAGGAAGATGGACTAGGAAATGGCTGCTGGATTTGATTTTTAGGTTGTCACTGACATCTTTTAACAATGTAAGACATTGGCCCACAGTTAGAGAAAGGAAAATGAAAATCAGTTCCTTACTTTGAGGAACTTAAATTCAACTTTAGCCACAAAGGTCTTATTGCAAAGGGGAAGGGGTAATGAAGATGTGGAAGCATTGGATGTAGACTTTTTCCCCTCCAGAAATTTGGCACTGATGGGGAGGCAGGAGTAGAAGAATGATAGCTGGATAATATAGAAAAGTCAAAGGGGGACTTTTTTCATATTGGAAGGAATTGGGAAAATTTCTTAAGTATGTTCAAAAGAGCCATTGGTGAAAAAGAGCTTTATATGCATGAGAGAAGAGGGAATGATTAGTAAAGTAAATCTTGCCTTAGATCACTCAGGAGGGAATACAATCAAAAGTATAGGTGAGGAGTAGGGATAGCTTGAGTTTTGGATTTGAAATTTGTTGTATTAAAATAATAAATGCTGGATAATTGGGCATTGATTCAATGAAATCAATATCTTAAGATAGAAGAAGATATTTCTGGAAAATTCTGGAAAACATTTTTAAGTTCAACAAGCAGAATCTTCTAAATTAGTAAAACTTTATCAAGAATAATATAATCTTAAAATATTGGTATACCTTTTTATTCCATTCAGAGAATACTGCTTCAGATAAAAAACTTTTAATTGTTATTGACACAAATATTCTGATGAATCATCTTAAGTTTCTTGGAATTTTGAAGACAATGGATGTTCCAGGTATTTATCCATAAAGATATTTTTTGATTCTTACTAGACATTATCCGACATCACTAGAAAACATAGGATCAAAATTTGTATTGTGTTGTGCTTTAACACTTTGAGGTAGGGAGTATAGAGTATTATTCCCTTTTTATAGAATGAGGAAACTGGAACTCAGAAAGTCATAACTGTGATTTCCCTGTAATTACCCAATTAGGGAGCATCAGAGCCAAAACTCAAACCAAGGTCATCTGAAATCTCATTCTCAATTCTTCTGTCACACTGTCACACTATTTCTCTTTAATTATAATATGAACTTATGAATTTCCTTCCCAAAGAAAAACAGAATGTTTTCTGATGCTTGACAAAGTAATTTTGGCTAATGAATCCTAAACTTACTTTTCATAATAAAATAGGATCTTCAGAAGTTGATTTAGCAATATAAAATCTCACTCATTCCTTTTTTAAAAAAGAATCTTATTTTTAACATTTCATTTTTTTTAAATTTTGAGTTCCAGATTCTCCTCTTCTTTTAATCACCTTCTTTATCCACTGAGAAGGCAAACAATATATCATTTATACTTGTGAAGTCATACAAAATGTATTTCCTATTAGCCATATTACGAAAAACCTATCCAAACCAATAAACTGAAACAAAGTATGCTTAGATCTGTATCTCGAGTTTATCAGTTTGCTCTCTGAAGGTGGATAGCATTTTTTCCTTATGACCTCTTTGGAGTTGATTTGAATAATTGTATTGCTCATAGTTGCTAAATCTTTCCTAGTTGATCATTGTTAAAATATTGTGTTCCTGTGAACAGTGTTCTGATCCAGCTCATTGCAGTATGCATCAGTTCATATAAAACTTTTCAGGTTTTCCAAAACCATCCTGCTCATATTTCTTATAATTCAGTAGTATTCCATCATAATCATATATCACAACTTGTTCAGACATTCCTTAGTTGATGACCTTCCCTTCTTTGCCAACACAAAAAGAGCTGCCTGATAGAAATATATATATATATATATTTTCTTTTTTTCTTTTCTTTTCTTTCTTTTTTTTTTTTTTTTGGCTGAGACAATTGGGGTTAAATGACTTGCCCAAGATCACACTGCTAGGAAGTGTTAAGTATCTGAGGCCAGATTTGAATTTAGGTCCTCCTCACTTCAGGGCTGGTACTTTATCCATTGAGCCAATTAGCTGCTCCTAAAATTATTTTTATAATAGAGATTTTTTCCTTTTTTTTTTTTTTTTTTTTTTTTTGGATCTCTTTAGGATATAGACTTAGTAGTAATATTGCGGGAATAAGGCTGTGTATAGTTTTATAGCCCTTTGGGTATAATTCATTCTCTTTCTTGAATTCCTTTGAAACCTATTTGATATTTATCATTTGCTGTATGGCTGCTGTATGGCCAGTTAAGCTCAATTAACTTATAAGCTTCTTGATTTTAAGGAAGTGTCTTATATTTCTCTGTAAAGTCAGCATGCCTAGTACTGATGTCAACTTGTATATTTCTTAATTTGACAAGATTTGAATTTTTCAGGCTTCGATAGACTTGTATTGATAATTCCTTGGGTGGTTGTGCAAGAACTAGATCGTATGAAAGCAGGGAAATTACTACGGCATGCACAGCACAAAGCTATACCTGCGGTTCATTTTATCAATGACTGTCTCAAAAGTCAAGATGGAAAGCTGTGGGGTCAATCTATTCAACTTGCTTCTCAAAAATTTTGTAAGTATCTCATGGGGAATTGAATGGGTTGGGGGTGCTGCACTTTCTATTCAATTTTAAAATGGATATAAAGGGGAATGGTTTAAAAACTTAATTTTCCATTAAAAAGATAAAAATTGATTATTTTCAAACCATAAAAATTCAGCAAAAAATATATTTAAAATTTTTTTCCTTAAAGCTATATTATTATTACAGAAAAGAAAATTCAGAGTTAGTAAGTTTTTTGTGCTTTATAGCTATCATTTTGTATTCCTTAAAAAAATTGTTACATAATGCTGATGTTGGGTGATGAGGCTATTCTACATTTTGTCTTTTCTTTCTTTTAAGTGTTTCCCTCATCCTGTGAGCTTGTTGAGAGCAGGAACCCATTTCAACTTTTCTTTTTGTGCCACCAAGAGCTTGCCACATAGCAAGCTCTTAACAAATGCTTTTTCATTCATTTATATTTTCTCACTTTAATTTAGAAAAGAATTTCATTGGTGATAATTGTTCCCTTAGTCTTATTTAGGCTCAGGAAGAAGTGTTACTGTTCATTTTGGAGAAAACTTCCTTGAGTTCTTCAAAGAAAACCACAAAGTATAATTATTATCAATAAGCAGAATTTTAATGGATGGATAAGTGTAGAATGAACCTGAAATGGCATTAAATTGGGCTTTTTAAGGAAATCAGTCATCTATATAGTTTGATTGTATGACATGGGAGACACTGACACAGGACAGCCCAACATGGTATACCCTCATCAAAGAAAGTTCTGTGCTCTATGAGCAAAGCAAGATTGAATTAGCTTAGAAGAAATGAGAGATGTACAAAGTTAGAGAATTCACCTCAATTGTTCATATGGATTATTTGTATCCAATCTGTGGCAGAGCATTCTGAGATCATTTTGGTCTGATCAGCTATAGTCAGATACACTAACTTGACTCCAACAAGGAGATGTCATTTTGGTCTACTTTGAGGGAAAAGGATAGCAAGTAACCATTTAATGATTGTAAGTAACAAGATCTCAGAAATTCTTGAGGTATAATGAATTATTTATTCAGTATACTTTTTTCTTAACATTTTGGGAACATAATGAACAATGATGTTTATTGGTAGAATGCTTTAAGATTTAAAAAGCTCGTCTTCAGATAGTCCCTTTGAAATCGCTAGTACACACTTATCTCTATTTTACAGATGTGAGGTTAATGATTTGCCTCTAGATAGTAAATGTACTAACTCAAGTCTACTGACTCCAAGAACAGTATCCCTTTTAGTCTACCACTCTGTCTCTATTTTATTTAAATCATAATAACATACTTTAGTATTCTGTACAACTTGTCACATAAGCTCTATCATGCAGATTAAAAGGAATAAATCATTGTATCATTGTCATTAATTGATATAGAAAAGATTATTCTGAAACTCTAGAAATAGATGTGATTTGTTTTGTCTTAGGATGTCCTCTGTTTCTTTATCTCTGTAATCAAATTTTGAATTCATTTTCTGCATATGTCCCTGCTATCTATCTGTCTATTTTTTTAATTACAGCTTTTTATTGACAGAACATTACATGGGTAATTTTTCAACATTGTCCCTTGCAATCACTTCTGTACCAACTTTTCCTTTCCTTCCCTCCACCCCCTCCCCTAGATGGCAGGCAGTGTCATATATGTTAAACATGTTAAAGTATATCTTAAATACAATATATATATACATATTTATACAATTCTCTTGTTGCACAAGAAAAAACCTGATATTTTTTAAAATGATTTTTAGTTTCACTGGTTCATTATTCCTGGCTCTTTTATGTATACTATTTTGATACATAGTCTTACGAATTCTAGTAAAGGTTTCAAAACCTTTTTCTTTATTGCTTACTTTTTAAAAAAGATTTTTAATAGCTTTTTATTTACAAGTTATATGTATGGATAATTTTACAGCATTGACAATTGCCGAACTTTTTGTTCCAATTTTTTCCCTCCTTCCCCCCACCCCCTCCCCTAAATGGCAGGATGACCAGTAGATGTTAAATATATTAAGTATAAATTAGATACACAATAAGTATACATGATCAAACCGTTATTTTGCTGTACAAAAAGAATAGGACTTTGAAATATTGTACAATTAGCCTATGAAGGAAATCCAAAATGCAGGCAGGCGAAAATATAGGGATTGGGAATTCAATGTAATGGTTCTTAGTCTTCTCCCAGAGTTCTTTCGCTGGGCATAGTTGGTTCAGTTCATTACTGCTCCATTGGAACTGATTTAGTTCATCTCGTTGCTGAAGATGGCCAGGTCCATTAGAATAATTGATCATCATATAGTATTGTTGTTGAAGTATATAATAATCTCCTGACCCTGCTCGTTTCACTCGGCTTCAGTTCATGTAAGTCTCTCCAGGTCTTTCTGAAAACATCCTGTTGGTCATTTTTTACTGAACAATAATATTCCATAATATTCATATACCACAATTTATTCAGCCATTCTCCAATTGATGGTTATCCACTCAGTTTCCAGTTTCTGGCCACTAGAAATAGGGCTGCCACAAACATTCTTGCACATACAGGTCCCTTTCCCTTCTTTAGTATCTCTTTGGGGTATAAGCCCAGTAGTAACACTGCTGGATCAAAGGGTATGCACAGTTTGATAACTTTTTGAGCATAGTTCCAAATTGCTGTCCAGAATGGCTGGATGTATTCACAGTTCCACCAACAATATATTAGTGTCCCTGTTTTCCCACATCCCCTCCAACATTCCACATTATCTTTCCTTGTCATTCTAGCCAGTCTGACAGGTGTTTAGTGGTATCTCAGAGTTGTCTTAATTTGCATTTCTCTGATTAATAATGACTTGGAGCATCTTTTCATATGGCTAGAAATAGTTTCAATTTCTTCATCTGAGAATTGTCTTCATATCCTTTGACCATTTATCAATTGGAGAATGTCTTGATTTCTTATAAATTAGAGTCAATTCTCTATATATTTTGGAAATGAGTTCTTTATCAGAACTTTTGACTGTAAAAATATTTTCCCAGTTTATTGCTTCCCTTCTAATCTTGTTTGCATTAGTTTTGTTTGTACATATTGCTTCTACTTTGGAAGTATCTCTTTTGAAAACTACATTTCACTTCCATCTGAGTAATTTTTTTGTTGTGATGTCATTTGATTTTCTTCCATTAAAATAATTTTTTGACAACTCATTCCAATGTTTATGCCAGGTTCTCAAAGTCTGTACCAGGGCGTAAGCTCCACATAAAATGTATCTGGCAACAGATTTCCTTCAATAGAAGGCTGACCATTGAATAATGAATTTTTGTCGACTATAATAAATAGTCTTGAAAATGTTAGAGGGGTTGTAATCTGTATGGATGTTGGGATGAAATAATAGATTTTTTTGATGTATAAGTATTTAGTAGCCATGATAAATTGCCAAAGTTTCTTATTTGTAATAAGTATTTTTCATGATTTTCAGTGCCTCATAGTTTTGTTCATATAAATGGGTGTTATGTCTGGAAGATTGCTTTAGGGTTCAAATCTGGCTTAATTCATATTCAGTTCAACATTTAATGCCTTTTGCTGACAGTGATAATGATGGTGAGCCATCCTTTCTAAACTTCCTCCTTAAACTTAAGAAGCGTAGGGCTTCTCAGACCCACACAAAGATGCATGAATAGATTTTAGAAATTCCTGAACTTGGTTAGGGGAAAAAATCAAATCTTTATTTTCATTCACCTCAAATTGAAATTTAGTATTTCCTTCACTTGTTTAAAAATATCATTCTAAGAAGAGGTACATAGGTTTCAGCAGACTGCCAGAGGACTTCACTAAGCAATGAAAGATTAAGAACCTTTGCTCTAAAAATAGTCTTAGTTCCCTTTTAAATTATAGAATAAGATAAATGTTCTGTTTTTTCTTATTGTTCAGCTGAGCTTCATATTAGCAAAACCTCATTTTGGGATCTGGCAGATTTAAAGTAAAATTATTTGTTGGGACCAAGACCAAGAGCAGTTGTTACAGGATCTTAAATTGTTGGGATTGGAAGGGATAACAAAAGTTTTTAGCTTTACCTGGGGGGAAATCAGTCCAGCCTTTTATTGAAGATTATGTAGTAATAAGACCCATTCTTCCTTGTGCCAGCCTATTTATTTTGGGGCAGCTCTAAGTTGAAAACTGTTTTATCCTCTTGAATTGAAATCAATCTCTTTCCAAATTTTTTTACACAATGCCCAGTCTCTCTCCTTCCTCCCTTTTTGCAAATAATGAATCTAAACCTTAAGCTGTTTATTGATTTGCTTAAGATCAAATAGCCAATAAGTATAATATTTGGCATTTGGATTGAAGAAGCTTGGGATGGGGAGAGGCATTCTGATATTCTAAAACATAAGGTCTTTTATCCTTATCAAATATTCTGATAAAGAGGGAGGGGAGGTTTTGTAGGACTAGAAGCAGAGAAACTGAGTCAGGTCAGCATAATTAGAGAAACTGAGAACTGTGGCATAATATGTGACTAATAATGATGAGAATTGTGAAAAGTACACAGTAAAGGACAGATTGGAAAATCAGGAAATATAGATTAGATTCTTCTTTCTCTCTTAATATCTATTGGACAGAGGGCAGCTCGCTTTGCCTCACTGTAATTCATTTTCCTCAACTGTAAGATTGAGATATTCTCTTAAAATCTCTTCCAGATCTGACATTTTGTGTTTTCTCTGTTGAGCCAATCACAAATTATAATGTCCTAAGGTGCATTTTTTTTTTTTTGGGGGTTGTTTGTTTTTTGCTGAGGCAATTGGGGATAAGTGACTTGCCCAGAGTCACACAGCCACGAAATGTTAAGTGTCTGAGATCAAATTGAACTCAGATCCGCCTGACTTCAGATCTGGTGCTCTTATCACTGTGCCACCTAGCTGCCCACTAAAGGACATGTTAAATAGATTATGTATAGAAACCCAAGTATCCTTTATTTTTTTCACTTTCTCCTCTTTTCATTTAATTACTTTTCACCTGTAATGTGAAAAAAAATTGTCCCCACATCAAGATCTCACCATCCTTAAATATTAATATTCTTATCTCCCTAGCTGTCCTATTGTACCAGGCAGATGAGGAGGACTTAAAGCCACCTACAAAAAATCCTAGGTTACTCATCCATAATACATAGAGGCTGAATAACTACTGTATTTTCAATTTAACACACACACACACACGTGTGCGCCCGCACACATGCTTTAACCTAGTCATCTATATTCTGGCCACCCCAACTATATTTTTAATCCTTAAGTTATCATTACTAAAATTAAGTCACTTGCAACTTATGAAGTAAATCATCCCCAATAGCCTTTATTATTTTTACTCTGCTCTTACTTGGAGACTTCCCATCACTTACCAGTTTCATATCAAAATAGCTTATTCTCCAAGAACTAATTACTAATAGAAATATTATAATAGCCATTTTAATAGCTCTCTAATCTCTATTAAATGTATTTTTCTATATACGAATTATTTATGCATCCAGTCTAACTATATACCCTGCTGACTTTTACTTTTGCTCAATTTTCAGATGGATTAAGTGATGAAAACAATGATGACAGAGTCCTGAAATGTTGTCTTCAGTATCAGAATTTATTTCCTTGTGCTGTTGTCATATTGTGCACGTGAGTTCCCTGAACAATTTATCTTTTTTGGTATAAAACTGCAGTAATTGAATGAAATAAAAAAATGTGTGTGGGGGGGGTGGTGGTGGTGGTGGTGAGATAATTTCTTCATTTCCATATCAAAACCCTTATTCCTCATTGAGCAGGTATTCTACTTTGAAATTTTTTTTGTTCTTACTAGCTGAAAGATTAAGTATTTTGGGAGTATTAACATTTATTTAAAATACCTTATGAGTTAATAGGTAAAAGAGAGTAGTTCAGTCTGTAATAATGTTATGGTTGCAGTAGATTATTGGATGAATTTATTTCCAGGTCTGTATTTATAGTATTGAGTTTTGTTATCTTTCAGCCCATGCAGTATTGCGGATTTTTGACATATTATTGTAGCTACCATGTCATGTCTTTTTATTGTTTTGACAAGGCTGTTGGAGTTAAGTGACTTGCCCAGGGTCATGCAGCTAGTAAGGGTTAAGTATCTAGGGCTGGATTTGAACTCTAGTCCTTCTTACTTTAGGATCAATGCTGTCCCCACCATGTTGATGTCTGGTTATTCACTAGGGTGATGCATTTTATCTATCTGTAATGATATGTTAAATTTCCTTGCATAATTGGCATTATTAACTAAGTTAATGCTTTTTAACGGTAACTCCTATAGTTTTTGGGGACAGTGCCTTGGGTCTGTAGTGCTGTTGTTAAACTCTTTGTCACCACAAATAAATATTTATGATTCGGGCATTGTTGACACTTCTTTGACCTATTGTTGACTGAGTTCATGTGGATGGCATGCTCTATCTCATTAATCTTTGGGTCTTAATTTCATGGGCCCCATATAGAGATTTCATGGGCCCTTTGTTTGCTTTCAAAAAGTATTGATCTGTAACTATTATTAGCTTTTGGTTACTTAGTGAAGTATATTCTAAGAATTTTTCTTCTTTTTTGTTGTCATAGGGTTGATGTTTTCATAGTTGCTATACTGATGGCCCTATGTTTCATTTAAAATATGCGGATTGTTGTTAGATTACTTAAAAAATTTTTTTTGGACAAGGCCTTTAGGGTTAAGTGACGTGCCTGGGATCGCACAGCCAGGAAGTAAGTTTTCTGAGGTCAGATTTCAACTCAGGTCCCTCTTGACTTTCAGGCTAGTGCTCTAGGTATTGTACCACCTAACTGTTCCTTGATTACTTTTCAAATCTGTTACACATCACTTTATCACTATTGTGATATCAATCATTTACACTATTGTGGTATAGATGTTATGTGCTTTAAACTTGTTTTGTCTCATTCAGCTTTGATATCAGAAAGCCAGTAAGTTTATTGAAATAGTCTTTTCCTTCTTGATCTTTTTTTTTTAACTTTGTTTCTTTTATGGAAGATAACAGGATGTTAGTAGGTACTTCCTTTATTTGCTTGTTCAATGTGAGCTCTGGCTTCAAGTGGAAACCTTTCTTTGACCTACATTAAGTATTTTACATTATCAAGTCCAAATTAGCCATCTGTACTAAGTAGCTAATGAGATGTTCTGAGTCTTTATTTTGAAAGTCATAGTTGTACTTTAGAGAAGTAATAGTAGATATAAAATTGGGCAGTACTATCGTGACTCCGAACTGTCCCTGTGAAAAAAATGCCAATTTTATATTACTTGTTCTTGACATTTTTAGGATGATTAACACATTTTAAACAGAGAAAAATTTGCCAGTAAATCTGAAATACTCTATATTTATAGTACACAAATAAATCATGCATGCAGAACTGAATTAGAGGTTTTGCAGTAATCAGCAAAGACATTATATATGTTATTGGTTATTTGAGTAGCTTGTTTTTACACAAAGATATAGATTAAGCAAAAGACAGTGGGGACAGATGAAGGCTGAAGAAGACAATGGGGAGATCTGGAGGCAGAGGTGACAGAAGCAAATTAGTTTAAGGGCTAGTGGAGAGTGATGATAATAAATATTTATTAAATGATTGAAATGTACTTGTCATTATGCTTAGATACTGGGTATCCACAGAAAACGATAAGAGAATCTATGCTTTTGAGAAATGACATTGTATGCATACATAGTTGTTAATGCAATACATACAAACTAGAGACCAGATTATTTTAGAGGAAGACACTGGCAAGATAGATTAAGGAAAGCTTTTATATAGAAAGTATTGCTGGATTTAAAGCATGAAGGAAAACAAGGATTACTTGCCCAAATGGTTTTTACTGATAGAGGTATATACTCAAAAAACTGAAAAAATCATAGGAATTTACTATGTCCTCTTCTTTAGGGATTCAACCTTTATTTTAATTTTTTAGCATCTCTAGCTTCTTGGCTAAAATTTTTTATTTTGGGGTGTGTGTGTGTGTGTGTGTGTTGTTGTTGTTGTTCTTTGATTTTTATGCCAGTTTTAGAGTAGCATATCTTTCAGAGAACACTGAGAATATCAAAGAAAAGGAGTCTCATACCAGCTTGGTTATTATTAATAAGGTTTATTAAGGTTCATTAGGTTCATTGCGTTGTTTGAGGAAGTTTACTCTTAAGAGGCCAGTTGTCTTGGGCATTAGTAGGACAGAGTAATAACATTGTGGATTGTCATACCAACCCTAACTAAGGAGAGGGGTATTATAGAAACAACAAAAAAGGCACAGTGATAGACTCGCTCAGGGGTTACATGCAAGTTTTCTCATAGGATAGTTGGAACTTCATTTGCTGTTTACATTTACATTCTTTGTGAGACTCCTTAGGCTTTGGCTTACTCTTGTACAATTTTATAATTTTTGCATTTAGATGCTCGTTAAAGGATCTAGAATTTTTGATATGCTTTTGGTTGTTATATTCCTCTCTGCAAAAATTTTCTGTTGCCTTCAAATAGTTGATAAATGGAATTTAAATTTTTTACTATACATTATCAGCCCAAATAAATATCAGTCAGTCTTCCATTTATCTTTTGTAGATCTTCCATAGCTCTTTCAAGTCATTTCTTCAGTAGTATATTTTCCAAATATGTGTAAAGATAATTTTCAACATTTGTTTTTGTAAGACTTTGTGTTCCAAAAATTTTTCCCTCCTATCCTTATCTCTCCTTCTGCCCAAGACAATAAGTAACCTGACATAATTAAATATGTGCAGTTCTTTTAAACATATTTCCATTTTTGTCATACTGTGCAAGAAAAATCAGACCAAAAGGAAAAAAAAATCCATGAGAGAAAAAAACAAAGCAATGAAAATACTATGCTTTAATCTACATTCAATCTCCTTAGTTCTCTATAGATATAGATGGCATTTTTCATCCCAAGTCTATTGGGATTATTTTGGAATCCCTGCATTGTTAAGAAGAGCCAAGTTCATCACAGTTGATCATCAAATAATTGGTTCTGCTCATTTCACTCAGCATCAATGTATGTAAGTCTCTCCAGGCCTCTCTGAAATCATCCTGCTGATTACTTTTTATAGAACAATATTTCATTACCTTCCTGTACCACAGCTTGTTCAGCCATTCTCCAATTGATGGACATGCACTCATTTTCCAATTCTTTGCTACTACAAAAAGAACTGCTACAAACATTTTTGCACATGTGGATCTTTTTCCTCCTGTATGATTTCCTTGAGATACTAATCTAATAATAACACTGCTGGGTCAAAGGGTATGCATGGTTATATAGCCCTTTGGGCATTGTTCCAGATTGCTTTTCTGAATGTTTGGATTAGTTCACAACTCTACCAGCAATGTATTAGTGTCCCAGTTTTCTCACATCCCTTCCAACATTGATCATTATCTTTTCCTGTCATTTTAGCCCATCTGAGAGATGTAGTACCTTAGCGTTGTCTTAATTTGCATTTCTTTCATCAAGAGAATTTTTTTCATATGGCTAGAAATGGCTATAGTTTCTTCATCTAAAAATTGTCTTTCATATCTTTTGACCATTTATCAATTGGAATATCAATTTACTTTTTCCTTGGTATTGTGTACAGTAAGCAATCTGTTAAGATTGTCACAATGTTGGTAATTTTTCTTTTGTGGTTCTTGTTAACAGCATCAGACTGCCATTGATTATTGGTGCTTTGTTTTACTGTCAGATGCTGCAAGACAATGCACTTACGATCATTAGAGGAGATGCCATCCCTTTTGAATTACACTGTTTTGGTATTGTTGGTCTGCTAATTAGGTTTATGCTGTCAACCTCAAAAAAACCTTTTTGGAATTCTAGTCTTAAGTATGCCCAGCTCTTTTTCAAAGTAATTTGAGATTTTGTTTCTACTTTAGCCACTCATTTGGCAGTAGGTATAGTTTCTAGAATTCTTAAGTGAAGATTTTCAGTGATTTCTGGTCCTTAACTTTACCTTCTGTAGTATCTCAATTTCATTCTTATTTTCTCCAATTCTGGCTTAGGAACACAGCTGTTTTATTGAAAAATGATTGACCTAATTTAAGATTACTCTATTATGTGGCTTTGTCTGAGAATACCTCTTTAAAAAGCTGTTTTCAATTTTTTTTCTCATAGAGTATCAGCACATAATGAAGACATGTATGTCTTCATCTTGTTTTTCTAGAACACAAAGAAGGATCACTTACTTTTCTCCTCTTATTGTTATCTCATCATCACTATGGTTTTGAGTAAGCTTAGATTTGTAGTAGAAATTTCATCACAATGCCTGGGGTACTGCCCCACTCAGAAGTATCCCCCAAACTTGGCATCTTGTCTGGCATCTCCTTTGTGTTGCTCCTCCTTTTTCCTTCCTTTCCTCATGCAGGTTGGGTTGGTCTTTGAGAAGATTACAATAACAACATAATAATTATTATGTACATTGGTGGGCTTAGGAGAAGTGAAATATACCTGAAAGAAAGCAGTGGATTGTAGACAAAGGAAAATATCTGGTCAATCCCCAGGACTTGGTAGGAGGAAGAATAAATGGGGATGATTAGAGATAGCTCAGAAGTAAGAAAAATCCCTATATTTTTGCACTTGTGAATTGTGTTAGGAACTTAATTTTCTTTTTTTTTTTTTTTGATGAGACAATTGGGATTAAGTGACTTGCCCAGGGTGATAGAGCAAGTTTTATGTGTCTGAGGCTGAATTTGATCTCATGTCCTCCTGATTTCAGAGTGGTGCTCTGTTCATGGCACCAGCTAGCTAGCTGCCAAGAGGTCTTAATATTTTATAAAGAAAATGTATTCAGCTATACTTGAATTACAATCAAACTTTAGTATATAAATTGCAGACTCTTCTATAGTAAGCAAATTCTACTAAGATAATTTGTGTACAATAATTCTTGTTGAATATATTATAATTGTATTTTAGTTGCTTTAATTTTGCTACTCTTTTCATGGATGAATCTTTAGTAAATAATCACAAAACAAGTTTAGATAGGTAGAAGTGTCTCCAAGTAATAACTTATATTTTCATTTATATATCTCTTTAAAGTTTATAAAGTTGTTAAAGCAATCCTCAGAGTCTGATATTTTATTTCATCATCTCTGTGGAAATTAATGACTTGCTGTGAGATAATGTAGCCAGCAAGCATCTGAGCTATGCTGGAATTCAAACTATCTGTCTCTAAGTGTAGAACTAGACATTTTTTTTCTTCATTTAAATGAAATTACTTGTAAGATGTTATTTTATTTCTTAACTGTCTTATTCTTATCAACACACATTTATTTGGGTTTCTTTGTCCAAATTGAAGAAGAAACATTAAAGTGGTTTTGGAGGTCAGAGATGTAGTTTTAAGTTGTAGCTTTTAGTCAGTTTCATTCCTAAAGTGGGCATTTAAATATTAAGAGATTGCAGTTCTCATCAAGAAATATTCATAGAAATTAGCTAACTTTTTGAAATTTTCATATGCAGTGAAGTATTACCATTTTTCCTAATTTGGAGGAAATTGATTTTTTATTTTGCAAATGAAGAAAAATTAATAATCAATTTCTATAGGATATGTTCATTGTTCATTTTAAGGCTAGTCAGATGTCATTCTGCAATTGCTTTTGTTGCACATTGAAATCTGAAATAGTTTCAATTGGTAAGATAGTTAGAATTAATTACTGAAAATAGTAACCTAAAATCTAAAAATTTTATCTTTTGTATTTTGTAATGTTTGATGAAGCCCTAAGGTGAAGGCAGTGGTAATTTTGAGATTTGCTTGTACGAGACAAGGCTAAACTTAGTTTAGTGGCTGAATTTATAAGTGGCTTATTTTTAAATGTTGTGGGCTTTAAATAAAAACTCTTATATTTACTGTACTTGTTGGTATTTCCCAGTATAGTGGATATGTCAGAAATTCTGATTAGGCCATTAGAAATGCCTAAGATATGTTCTCTCTTTGAAAAACAGTTCACTTATACATTCCTCACATTGTCTTTTCTTCTTTTCCATTTCTATTTTCAAATATTTTCTTTTTCTGTTTTTACTTTTTATATTTGCACATATAAGTAATCTTTATGATCTTTTATGTTTTAACCTTTGTTAAAAAGGTTTCTGTTTTTTAAAAAATTTATCTTTTGTCTTAAAAAAAAAAAAACCCTCAAGACTTTGCCTTGTAAAAGTTACCCTATATCTTAGTATTTTAAGTGTTCATTTAAAAAAAAATACTAAGTCTAGATGACTTGCTTTCTTATAACTTTATTGAAAAAACATATTAGTAATTTGAATGTTGAAGAGATATGAAATCAGAACCATATCATGCCTCTTTTTACATTCACAATTTTATGATTAACAGATATTCTTTAAATATCTTGTTTGTTTGTTTTTTTTAAGAATCACAGATCTCATCTAAGAATATTTGGTTTCTGAGTTCTATTTTTTCATGTTATTTTATTACTGTTATGTTCTTTTTGTAGCATTTTGTTGTAACAAGGAAAAATATAATTTTCCCCACAGGGATGATAGAAATTTATGCAATAAAAGCATAATAAGTGGTATAAAATCACTCAGTAAAGTGGAATTAAGTGCAGAGTTGCTGAATCTCAGTCCCAAATCAGTAACTGTGGACAATCAACCACATGTTTCTAATCAGTACATCAAAGCAGGTTAGTGTGTTCTTATATTTATATTTCAATAAATAGCATCAGTATACAATAATCATCGATAGTCTTTGACGTTTGTAATTAATATTCTTTATCTCACTAAACATAATAGAGGTTCATATAGAATCTATTCTTAGCATAAAAGGCTCATGTAGGTTAAATTCATAATATAAAAGAAATTTTGAATTTAAAAAATAAGTTTGAACTGGGTGATTGTTTTTAAAGGCATGGCATATGAGCTACTTAGTCAAGTTTAATTGTGGTATAAAATTACTTTTCATAACCCTCAGACTAGATATGATTGAACAAACAGATTAAAAACAATTTGAATTTTATGGATGTTCTTAATTATTCTTTCAGTTTTAACAATTTATTCTGAATATTGTACTCACTCAAAATGTAGGTTTTTGCAGGAATTCTATAATAGTACAGTTTTTCATGCTGAATAAATAACGTAGAAGCAGGGAAGGTGGATGCTGTTGCTTATTTACTATTCATGAGGTTGTATGATAAATGGAGTCCTGGACTTAAGATCAGGAAGACTTGAGACCCAGTTGTGCTTCATATATATTCCAGCTGTGTGACCCTAGATGTCACTTGGCCTCTCAGCCTAAATTTCTCCATCTATAAAATGGGAATAATAATAGCACCTAACTCAGCATTGTTGTGAGGATCAAATCAGGTAACTTATTTTACAGAGTTTTGTGAAGCTTTAAGCAATTTATAAATGCTAGCCATTATTGTTTACTATTAATAATAATTATAACATTTTTCCTAATCTTCTTTGAAAAAAAATTATTTTTCCTCTTCTATCAAAACACTTGGTGGAATTCAGCATCAAACCAGACCATGACTAATAATTATGGTCATTATGTACATAGCCCATCTCCCAATCTTTAATATGATCACATATAGTAAATGGTGTGTGTGTGTGTGTGTGTGTGTGTGTGTGTGTGTGTGTGTGTGTGTGTGTGTGTGTGTCTGTGTGTGTATTCTGCTCTTTTGCCCTTGGTGAAAATTTTCAGTTTAACAATTTGGAGATAATTTTTTTATTCTATTTTAATTTATCTATAGAATTATTATAGGTAAACTTCAAATGTTTTGAGTTTGACCATAGAGAAATTATATTTAAGATTTTAGAAAATATATTAATTAAATGGTATCAAGTTATGATGAAAATAATTTTAAATGAATGAATAAAAAGAATGGAGAGGAAATAGAATGACTAATCAAGTAACAGATTTGTGGATTTTTTAAAAACAAATCATTGCTCTGGGCTAAGACCATAAAAAATAATTTTTTTTCATGGCTGAAAATTCATTAAATAAACTGCTTAGAAGTAGTTTCATATCAGCCCCAAGCATATATATTAATTTTGATACTTTTACTAAAATATTAGATAGCTTTTACCAATTTTGGCGTAGCACTTGCTAATAGTCTAGATAATGCATAAATCTTATTTATCTAGATTAGAGTAGCCCCATTCAATTTTTTTTTAGTTAGAAAAAAAAAAAACTAAAACGTGAAACCTGTTTGTAACAGCATTTTAATTGTACTTGTTATTTCTATATCTAATGGTTGATTATTTCTGATATTTTCTTGATGCTTATAGATAACAAGCTATTTAAAAAAGAGATGAATTGTGGTTTTAGTATTTTAAAAGTGATATCAACTTGTTTTTTTTACATATTATAGAATCTTAAAACTCTCAAATTTTTTTTTTTTCCAGATACAAAACCCCAGGAGAAAAGCTGCAAGGGAAATACTGTATCATCTGGAATGGCCATTCTACTTGAAAGTGTTATTTCTGAGCTTGAAAAATGTCTTGGAACAGCTCTATCTTCTATATTAGAAACAGAAATGAAAATTGCTTTTGGAGATCTCTGGCTGGAGGTGATTATTTCAAAATTAATTGACTGAAATTTTCTTGTCAGAGGTGAAGAATGAGTTTTATAATCCAGAAGAAATTACTTAAGTGAAATGATAGTGACTTTAGTGTGATTAAAAATTTATCTTTCTTTTTTTAATACACATTGCTTTATGAATCATGTTGGGAGAAAAAAAATCAAAGCAAAAGGGAAAAATCATGGGAGAAAAAAAGAAAACAGAAAAAAGAAGTGAGCATAGCATGTGTTGATTTACAGTCATTTTTTTTTTTTTTCTGGATGCAGATGGCATTTTCTGTCCAAAGTCTGTCTATTGGGGTTGCTTTGAATCACTGAACCACTCACTGACAAGAACCAAATCTTTCATAGTTTTATCATTACATATTCTTGTTGTTATTGTGTACAATGTCTTCTTGATTCTGTTTGTTTAGTCTCACATCAGTTCGTGTAAATCTTTCTAGGCCTTTCTAAAATTACCTTGTTCATCATTTTTTATAGAATTATAATATTCCATTATCTAAATATATCCCAATTCAGCCATTCCCCAATTGATGGACATCTACTCATTTTCAGTTTTTTGTTACCATAAAAAGAGCTGCTACAAAATTTTTTGCACATATGGGTCCTTTTCCCTCCTTTATGTTTTCCTTGGGATACAGGCCCAGTAGTGACACTGTTAGGCTTAAGCATATTTATAGTGTTATAGCCCTTTGAAAATAGTTCCAAATTGCTCTCCAGAATGGTTGATCATTTCACAATTCCACCAACAATGCACCAGTATCTCAGTTTTCTCATATCCCCTCCAACAAAAAGTTTATCTTTCTTATTATATTTTTATAGGAATTTTGAAATCATCTTTTCTAAAAATAAAAAATACATTTTTTATGATCAGAATTCTCTTTTAGCTGAAGAAAACATAATTTCTGAATACTTTACTTTTAAAAAAAGTGATCCTTTAACAATTCTATTTTCCTCCAGTTACAAGTAAAAATAATTTTTAACATTTTTCTTTTTAAAATTTGAAGTTCCACATTGTCTCTCCCAAAGACAGCAAGCAATCAGTACAGGTTATACATAGTTGTATAAAACATTTTTATATCAGTCATTTTGTGTAAGAAAGCTCAAAGAAAAAAAGTGAAAAATAATATGCTTTGGTTTGTATTCAGATAAGTTTTTTTCCTCTTGTGTTCTTTAAGAAATTGTCTTGGATCATTGTATTGCTGAGAAGAGCTAAGTCAGCCATAGTTCAATACACAAATTTACTATTACCGTGTAAATGTTTTCCTGGTTTGCTCATTTCATTCTATATCAGTTTATGTAAGTTTTTACAGGTTTTTCTGAAATTCAAATCATTTTTTAAAATAGGACAATAATGCTCCATTCTAATCATGTCACAAACTTGTTCAGCTATTTCCCAATTGATAAACATCCTGTCGATTTTCAATTCTTAGACACTATAACAAGAGCTGGTATAAATATTCTCGTACAAATATGTTCTTTTCTCGTTTTTTCGTGTCTCTGTGATATAGTCCCATCCCTTTTTGTCTGTACTGTTACAATAACTTTCTAATTTTTCTTTTTACTTCAGCTCTTCCTTCAATACATATTCTACATAGTTGCCAAATTGATATTTCTGAAACTTGAATTAAGTCCTTCCTCTTTTGAAAAATCTCTGGTAGTTTTCTCTCTACATTCCATTCACTGGGTTATCTCAAGTGTTCAATTCCATCTCTATGAAGATGACTCCCAAATCTCTGTATCTATCCCTGATCTTTCTCAATGAACCCCTGTCCTACATAATCAGGATCATTAAGACTTTCCCACCTTGATGTCCAATACATATTCATTTTAATATTTTCAGAATAGAACTTGGCTATACATTCTTTCAAAATTGTCTCTTCTAAAGTTCTTTATTATTCTGGGGCTATCACTGTCCTTTCAAGGTTGGCAACCTTGGCTTTTCCCTCTTATTTCTGATACCTAATCAGTAGCCAAGTTATCTACTTTCATAGCATCCATCACGTATGCCCCCTTCTATCTTTTCACATAGCTGGTAACAAAGTCCTCATTATATTTTGCCTGGGACTGTTAAAATAACTTTTTAATTTTTTTTTGTGCTTCAGTTCTCCTTTTTCCAATATATCTTCTGTGTAGTTGCCTAATTGATATTTCTAAAACTTGATCAGGTCACTCCTCTTCTTAAAAATCTTCAGTAGTTTTCTATTATCTCCAGGTTAAAATATAAAATGCTTTGTAGGACAGAATATGTTCTGTGATATGGGTCCCACTTATCTTTTTAGTTTTATTTCATGTTAGACCTCTTTATGTACTCTGTAGGCAAATTTGTCTAGCTAACTGTTCCTCATGCTCAACATTTTAACTCCTGCCTTTCAATTCTTTTGTATGTGGTCCATCAGCATTTAATATGCACTCTCTTAAAATCCTGAGTTTCCTTCAAAGCCTAGTTCAGGGATCAGTTCTTAGATCAATTCTAATCTTTCTAAGTTGATAGGGTTTTCTCCTCTTGAAATTACTTTGTGAATATTTGTATTAGCTCTATGTCCTTATATTGACATTTAAGTTCCTTAAGGGTAGGAACATTCTGTTTTTTTCTTTGTATTCTTAGTGCCTAATGCAGTGCTGTAAGTGCTTAATAAATGTTTATCAAATTGAATTAAATTTTTGAATCTAAAATAATGCATGAGAAACTTTATGTTGGCAGTCTTTAAAGTTAAATCTATTGTGGGTCTTTGGTTTTTAAAAGTTAATCTATAAACAAGTGAATTTTTAAAGTCTTTTGTACCTTTTTGTCAATTATGTGTCTGTGAATTGTGATCAGATACAGAATGCAGTTTATGAAAGTTTACCTCTTTATATTTTTATTAAAGCTACTTTTGATAATTAAGTTCATCTTGAAAAAAGTAGGTATATAGGTTAGTAATTACACATGTTTTTTATATACCTTTTTGAACATAGTAATAGGTGGCAGTCTTTTAGTATTTTATTATCCTTGAGTTATGTTGTATAGGAAACTTTTGATTCTTCTTAGAAGTGAGTCTCAGACTAAGCTTTCTCTAGCTTATTTTGGTTTCTCATTCTTTTTAATGTTTAGAGAGAAAAAATGCTGTTGATAATCTTCATTCTCCTATGTATTGTTACATAATTGAATCTAAATTGTAAACCATTGGTCTCCAGACTTTGTTACTCACTTATCTTTAATACGTATGTGTGTGTGTGTATATATACATACACACACACACACACATATATGTATACACACATATGTGTATATATACATATATGTATGTATATACATACACGTATACATATATGTATACATATACACTCATTTATGAGTTATATAGAAAGTGTTAACTATATTAATTGGCATTTACATTATTGACATTAAACATAGAAATGTAAAAAGTTTGAGGTAAAGATAAAATGGTATTTGATCCTAGAGTCAATTTGATCATAGAGTAGAGATTCTAGGGAGCTACTGGGACTTATAACTGCAGTAGAAGAGCAATATGATTACACCTGTACTTTATGGCAACTTCAATGAATTGATATAGGACAAGATTTGAGATAGAACAAGTAGGAGGTTGTTTGAATATTTCAAGTGAAAGATGATGATGGCCTAAAGTAGGATGATGGTTGTATGAGAAATGGAGGAGGAAATATCGAGATTTTGGCAACTGATTAGAGATGTGGGTTGAGGAAAAATGAGGAGTTGAAGATGACCTTGAGATAGTGAACATGTGTGACTAAAAAGATAGTGTTCCCCCTGGCAAAAATAGAAAAAGGGAAAGATGGGTGGGTTTTATGGAAAGGTTATTTAATAAAATCTACAAGACAGCTTGATTCTTATTTATCCTATGACACTCTGAGCTACCCAAAACAAAAAATAGAGGTTTGGGGTAGGAGATTTGTAGATGGGAAGGAAGAGGAATGAGATTCTTTTTGTATTTATTATCCTGGGTTTGTGAGCTGCCTTTGAGGATAGCAAAGGGATACCTGCCAAAATCTTGAATTGGTTAGGGGCAGTGGTGGATATGTTGGGAAAAGTAGGATTTTTTCTAATGGTGCTTTCTTTGCATGTTTGTATAGCCATTCGGTTATTGCTTACCTGAGAGCATGACTCAGAGGACCAGAGATGAAAGTTTTTGTAGCAGAGGGAAGGAAGCGTTAGAATGGGGAACCATAGGAAGGGAATGGCCAATGTGGTGGTATTGGAGACAGCACCCATGACTAGTTACTTCAGAAGAGTTGGAATGGAAGCCTATCCTTCCCATCTCATGATTTATCACATCCTTTTGGGGTTCTGTTCTTAGTGTAGAGACAAGTGTTCTGAAATATCTTCTGCATTTTCTTTTTTTGGAGATTTTTAAGCAGTGGCTAAATGACTACAGGAATGCTATAGGTGAAATTATTTTTGAAGATATATATTTTGTTGGATTAGATGGCCGTTGAAGTCCTTGTTTTTTGTTAGGCTGTGATTATTCTTGACCAATATCCTTTCTGTTTGATAAGGATTTTGAATGTTTTCTGTCTATGATAATTTCTAGATCTTTTTTGTTTTCCCATTGTGACAGATGTTTTATGCCAGTTGAACTTTTGCAAGAAATAATTATACTCAAGGGCAATATCTATACTTTTTTTTCATTTGGAATTTTTCAATATAATAATAACATTTATATAATAGGTTAAGGATATTATCACATTATTACAATCCTGTGAAATAGGTGCTCTTATTATCCTCATTTTACAGATAAAGAAACAGAGACTGAGAGAGATAAAATCATTTGCCTTGAGTCACACAGCTAGTAAGTATTTGAGGCAGGATCTGCACTCAGTTCTTTTGACTCTTAAGTCTAGCACTAGGCACTAAGCTTTTTCAGTGATTTGTTTCAATAGGTCCCTTTGAAGGCTGCTATTTTTGTGCAGGGTTTTTTTTTTTAATCTTCTGATTTGGTGTTAATTTGAGCTTTGTTCCATCTAGTTGATAATATAATTATATACAGTTGATTCTGATATGACTCAAAATCAATTTGTCATTTTCTATTTGTTAAAATTCAGTGATAGTTTATTGCTTGTCATGCCTGTTACCTTTTGCTTTCCTTTTTGAGGAAAATGTTAATGATATATAGCCCTAAGGCTTCCAAATAGACTATAAGCCTTAGGTTTCTTCCATTTCCTAAACCTGAATCATATTTTTCCAACATTCCATCCTTCACTATGCCTAACTAAACAAGTCAAAGTATTTCCAAGTACATGTTGACTGGATTTAGAAGATCTTGTCAAAGTCTTAGTTTTTCTACTTTATTTATTGTACCAGATGTTGGCATCTAAGCTTCATGTATTGTGTGACTTTGGTGCTTATGCTTAAGTGAATTAAAAGACAAGATGACAAAGTGTCACTTGAAATTATATTTCTTGTTGTTTGAATTCATGATGAAAACAACTTTACCAATTCTTTTGTTTGTCTTTTCAAAGTTAACCTGAGGCATTCTTCACTTGACTGTAGTATTTTTTTTTTCTCATTTCATTCATGATGAGAATTTCAGTATTAATTCTTCTAAAGAATATAATTCCTTAGTCATTGGATATAGATTTTGCAGTTAGAGTACAAAGTTCTATTAATGTTTATGATCTAAAAACTTTAGTTCTTAGTACCCTCTGCCCTTTTCTGCTATTCTTATTCCTTGTGATAATGAGAAATATTTAATGCTTTACTGTTATTGTAAGGTTGTATAAATGATATTTTAAAAACTCACTGTTTTCCCAATTTTCACAACTGTGGTGGTTAGTTTGTTATATATGATAGATTAAGTGTCAAACCCAGTATGAGAGAAAAGGTTTCTAAAAAT
This sequence comes from Antechinus flavipes, assembly GCF_016432865.1. NCBI lineage: Eukaryota > Metazoa > Chordata > Mammalia > Dasyuromorphia > Dasyuridae > Antechinus > Antechinus flavipes. The sequence continues at coordinate 409,656,286 of NC_067401.1, read as the reverse complement.
GGATTTCAGTAAGTCAGTTGTCAGACAGTAGACATAGGGAAAGCTTTTACTTACTGGTGATTTGTAAACATAAATTATTAAAGGAAAGCATCTGTTATAGTAAACAGGTATTCAACAATTTTGGTCTACATGAAGACTAGTTTTTTCAATGATGATGAAATTTTCAAAGTTGTTTTCACTGAGTTAACAGATGAGATGTAGATTAGTACTGACAACTAAAATGATGTTGAAGAGACTGTTCATAATGACATGCTTTTAAAATTTTGATGTTTAATAATTATTCCATAAGCAGTTATTAAGCACTTTATGTGCACAGCACAATGCTAGATATTGGTGATGCAAAGAAAAAACAAAAGGATATTCCTATCCTTAATTAAGGAGCGTATATTTTAATGGCTGAAATGACAAATGCCTAGATCGCTAGATACATAGAATAGACTGCAGGTAGCTATACAAGGGAAACTATTAGCTAAGGGTTGGGAATGAGGGTGGAAACCAGAAAAGAACTTCTTTAGGAGGTGGCACTTGGAGTGAATATTAAATTTACTTTGAATATATGTTGATTTTTTTTTTTTTTTTAACTACAGATGGTGTATTTCAAGCCTCCTTGGACACTTGCAGATTTATTACAGTGTTTTAAAAAACACTGGTTAGCTGTTTTTGGTTTAGTTATGGAGAAAGACTTGCTTATGACAATTGAGAGCCTATATGAAAGTCTTTGTAAAGGTAAGGAATCTTTGATTTTTTCTATGCTATACTCTTGTTTTCTTAAAATGTTTGATTTAAATTGAATTTTTTTTCAAAGGTTTTGAAGAGTTAGTAGATGTCTTATCCCTGGTCCTCTTTTTTTCTTGCTTTCATGATTTCATGTCACTTTGATAGACATGGCTTTATATTTAGTATATATTTGGCATATCTACCCCTGACCTTTTTTTTATTTTTCCTTTTAAACATATTTCCATATTCGTTAATGTTCTATAAGAAAAATCGAGTCAGAGAAGAAAAAACCGAGATGAAATTTATTCTTCATAGTTCCCTCTCTGATATGAATGGCATTTTCCATCCCAAGTCTATTGGAATTTCCTTGTATCACTGCATTGTTGAGAAAATCCAAAATCTATCAGAGTTGATCGGCACATGAATCTTCTTGTTTACTGTATACAATGTTCACTTGGTTCTACTCACTTCACTCAGCATCAGTTCATTTAAGTTTTTCTAGGCTTTTCTAAAATCATCCTGCTCATTATTTCTTAGAAAATAACAGTATTTCATTACATTCACATATTGTAACTTATTCAGCCATTACTAACTGATGGGCATCCATTCAGTTTCCAATTCTTTCTAGGCTGCTACAAACATTTTTGCATATGTGGGTTTTTTTCCCTTTTTTGTGATCTTTTTTGGGATACAGATGCAGTAATGAGGTGGCTGAGTCAAAGGTTAAACACAGTTTTATAGCCCTTTGGGCATAGTTCCAAATTGCTGTCCTTAATGGTTGGCTCTGATCTTTCTCTTAAGTATCTCCTGTTGCCTGTGGGGCTAAAACAAAGGTCCCTAGAGGTCCCATTGACACTTTAAAGTTCTAATGTCTAAAACTGAAGGTAGAATCTTTTCATCAAGATCTTCTCTTTGTAATTCAGGCATCATCCATATTTTAGATTTCATGTTAAGTTTTTTTTTTCACTTTTATTTTCTACATCTTTTTACTTATTAAATCTTGTCAACTATACTACTGCTCCAATATCTGTTTACATCTCTCTCCTTTCTATTTTCTCTGTCAACAGTTTTAATATAGGCCCTGATTACCATTCATTTGGACTATCTTATTAGTGTCCTATCTCCCATCTCCAGTTTTTCAGCTCCATTTCATTCTTCATAATTCTGCCAGATTAATCCTTTAATTCTAGCAGATCTGATCACACCACTCTTCTGTTCAAAGTCCTTTAATGGTTGTCAATTTCTTTTTGAATAAAAGTTATGTTTTGCAGCCTCGTAGCCAGGACCTTATACAATATCTAGTCTTATCTTCCCCCATCTAATCAATGCTATATCCAAACTAGATTGTCTGTGTCCACCTATGTACATATTACACTACTTTACTTTTGTGCTTTTACTCATGCTATTCCTTCTGCCTGGATTCTCTTTTCTTTTCACTTAATATGTCCACCCTCCTCCATCTCAGCTTTTTAAAATCCTAATTTTTAAAAGCCAGGTTAAATACTACTTTATCCATGAAATCTTCGTTCATTGTTCCAAAAAGAGGTATAGAATTTCTTTTCTTTTATAATTTTTGAATTGTAGTAAATCTATATGTTTTATTCCCCCCTTTTATACTACGAATATACTCCTCACCTCCACTCCTAGCACCTAACACAAATGCTTTCTTTGCACAATAGCTAATAATTTATTGTATAGACCAATATTTGGGAATGCAAATTTACCCTGTCTAGATTGAATCAACAATTATTAAACACTTGGTATATAGAAGGCAATATGTTAGGTTGTGGGGTTCCAAAATGAAAATAAAACATTATCTTTCTTGAAGGGGCTTATGTTCCATTCAGGGTGGGAGTGGAAAACTTAAATGTACCTGGTCAAATAATAGGTATAAATAGAAAATACAGTCATCCCTTCCATATCTTGGGGATTTGGGGGTATGACACCTCAGTGATCTGGAAAATCCACATCAAAATTTTTGGCCCTCCCTGCATACAAGAGAAGAAGTCTGAAAGTTTTCTTTTATTTTTATTGAGTATTTATAGCATCAAATTGCAAAATTTGGGTTGATATTATGTAATACTCTGCATATATTTTGTGCATTTCTTAATCTCCAGACTTTTTTGTTGTCATCTGCTGGCCTTCTTTTGTCTTCTGCAGTTTTCATAGAACTCCCCCAAAGTCCCAATTAATTTCTTATGCTAGCCCATGATAACAGCCATGATAGGGAAACTTGGGATGTGGAAGGGATAATTGTACTGAAGAGAAAAAGATTAAAAAGATGGTGAGATGTAGAGTTTCACAGAATAGGTGACACTTTGAAAAAAAGATAAAGATTCTGAGAGGTAAAGGTTTTAAAATTGTATATTCTAGGCATTGGGATTGTTGGTTTGTACAGATTTCTCTAGGCAAGGATGTGGAATGTTGAGTTTGGGGAGATAACTAATCATTTATCTGAGTATGTTTTAATCTGAGTATGTCTTAGTAGCTTAACACCCATATGCTTTATGAGTGTTTATAGCATCAAATTGCAAAATTTGGGTTGATATTATGCTTTTTGCATGTTGTAGCTAATTTTGAATGGAATTTTCTTTCCACCATTTCCTTTTTGTTTTTGATAGTCCTGTACCAGAAGTGTGACGACGATTTTTATGCATTTCTTTTGCATGCCAACTACTTTAGTAAAGAGTTTTAATTGCCTCAGTTAGTTTCATTGTTATTTTGCTGTTTTCATTGCTAATTTACTAAAATTTTAGTATGGTATGTTCTATTCTTTCTCTTTCCTGAATTGTTTTCTTAATTTATGGTCTGTAAAAGTTGTATTTATTTCAGGTTTTTACATGTTTATATTTTTCTTTGTTCATTAACATTCATTTTTTGCAAAGGTACTTACTGTATGAAGCTGAATAGTAAGTTCTTACTAAGATGTCACTAAGATGTTACTAAGATTAAGTTCTAATTTCAGTTTTCAACATTCTATTCAGTTATGTGGTTTTGTTTTTTTTTTTCCCCTGCTAGATTTATCTAGCTCTTCCTCAAAAACAGGAACTTTTCCTCCAACAATTCTGTATCTTTTTTGGTCTTATTGGCATTCATTTAGCATTTCTTTTATGGATTTATCCTTCTTGACATTGTGAATTTTCATTACTGCTTTGTCTGAAATAATAATACAGTTCTTGATATTTTTGGAATCATTTTTTGTTTAATGAATTTTGGTTCTCTGTTTTGACTCAGTGGCTTCTTTTTAAAATATATTTATTGCTTGTAGCAAAGTATTTATTTTACTTGTTTCATTTTGTTGAGGAATTTAATCCATTCATACTTGAAATTATAATAGTTAAATTTATGATTTTTCCCCTTGAATTTTATTTTAATCTTCTCTCATGTATGTCAAGACTCCCTGAGATTCTCTTCCTATGCCCCTTTTCTCTTTATTACTCTTAACATAGTACAGGTTATTTGATTTTTGTTTCATTTTTATCGTAAATATAATTTGGATAACAGACATCTCTAGACAGTATGATACTTTACAACTTGAATTATTTTTAGGATACATTATTAATTAACAGTTAAAATGTAAGTATAAAACTTTAAAGGATTTTACAAAATCAAGCATGAAACAATGATTTTATCACCTACTATCCTACAAAGGAAGTAGAAATCAAAGCTTAGAACAATAATTTCTTTTTTTTTTTTTTTAATTTTTATTTAATAATTACTTTATATTGACACTCGTTTCTGTTCCAATTTTTTTTTTCCCTCCCTCCCTCCACCCCCTCCCCTAGATGGCAAGCAGTCCTTTATATGTTGGATATGTTGCAGTATATCCTAGATACAATATATGTTTGCAGAACCGAATAGTTCTCTTGTTGCATAGGGAGAATTGGATTCAGAAGGTATAAATAACCCGGGAAGAAAAACAAAAATGCAGATAGTTCACATTCGTTTCCCAGTGTTCTTTCTTTGGGTGTAGCTGCTTTTGTCCGTCATTTATCAATTGAAACTCAGGTCTCTTTGTCAAAGAAATCCACTTCCATCAAAATATGTCCTCATACAATATCGTTGTCGAAGAGTATAATGATCTCCTGGTTCTGCTCATTTCACTTAGCATCAGTTCATGGAAGTCTCGCCAGTCCTCTCTGTATTCATCCTGCTGGTCATTTCTTACAGAACAATAATATTCCATAACATTCATATACCATAATTTACCCAGCCATTCTCCAATTGATGGGCATCCATTCATTTTCCAGTTTCTAGCCACTACAAACAGGGCTGCTACAAACATTTTGGCACATACAGGTCCCTTTCCCTTCTTTAATATTTCTTTGGGATATAAGCCCAATAGAAACACTGCTGGATCAAAGGGTATGCACAATTTGATAATTTTTTGGGCATAATTCCAGATTGCTCTCCAGAATGGTTGGATTCGTAGAACAATAATTTCAACAACAATAAAAAGATCACTAAAAAAATTGAACTCTAAACTTGCTTACTGAAAAACAAATAACATTCTTAGAGAAATTGAAGGTAGAATGTTCAATCTCAGATGTGATTGCTCTTTCAGTTGTTTTTTGCTTAGCTATTTTTGTTAAAAGGGAGAGTTCATTTTTAGAACAGGAGGTAGTGATGATGGGAAAAGAGTGGAGAGAAAAGTAAAAACATCTAGAAATGATTGTGATGTTAAAAAAAAATATAGCAAAACCCTAAAGGGGTTGTAAAAATCTTGTTTTTTCTTTCTTTCTTTCTTTCTTTTTTTTTTTTTAAATAATTTTTTATTGACAGAACCCATGCCAGGGTAATTTTTTACAACATTATCCCTTGCACTCACTTATGTTCCGATTTTTCCCCTCCCCCAGATGGCAAGCAGTCCTTTATATGTTAAATGGGTTACAGTATATTCTAGATACAATATATGTGTGCAGAACCGAACAGTTCTCTTGTTGCACAGGGAGAATTGGATTCAGAAGATATAAATAACCCGAGAAGAAAAATAGAAATTCAAGCAGTTTATATTCATTTCCCAGTGTTCTTTCTTTGGGTGTAGCTGCTTCTGTCCATCCTTGATCAATTGAAACTGAATTAGCTCTCTTTATCGAAGAGATCCACTTCCATCAGAATACATCCTCAAACAGTATCGTCGTTGAGGTATATAATGATCTCCTGGTTCTGCTCATTTCACTTAGCATCAGTTCATGTAAGTCTTGCCAGTCCTCTCTCTATTCATCCTGCTGGTCATTTCTGTAAGAAATAATATTCCATAACATTCATATACCACAATTTACTCAACCATTCTCCAATTGATGGACATCCATTCATTTTCCAGTTTCTAGCCACTACAAACAGGGCTGCCACAAACATTTTGGCACATACAGGTCCCTTTCCCTTCTTTAGTATCTCTTTGGGGTATAAGCCCAGTAGAAACACTGCTGGATCAAAGGGTATGCACAGTTTGATAACTTTTTGAGCATAGTTCCAAATTGCTCTCCAGAATGGCTGGATGTGTTTACAATTCCATCAACAATGTATCAGTGTCCCTGTTTTCCCACATCCCTTCCAACATTCCGCAATATCTTTCCCTGTCATTCTAGCCAATCTGACAGGTGTTTAGTGGTATCTCAGAGTTGTCTTAATTTGCATTTCTCTGATTAATAATGATTTGGAGCATATTTTCATATGGCTATAAATAGTTTTAAAAATCTTGTTTTTTCAAAAGAGAACTTATCTTTAGCATTTATCTTCTTAAGTTTAAATGTTCATAATTGAATCCTTTGGAGATGAGAAGGAGCCCAGGATAAAGCCTATGTGAAGACACTTTTAAGAAAAGACAATTTTCCCCAGGAGTTTGCCTGAGAAAAAGTGGAAAGAGAGAGAATGATGGCTTGCATAGATAATAGGGTCTTTATCTTAAGAATTTCCCAATTACATAAAAGTATACTTTATTAAAACATAGTTCCAAAATGATTAACTTTGGTAATTCTTTGCTCATTTTTGGAATCAAGTATACATTTAATGAATGCATATCTGTTTTTTTAAAAAACAATATTAATTAGTTTCCTGAGTTTCTCTGTATCATAGATTTATAATGTGTATGATTATTTGTTTTTAAATTTTCTTGACATCAGCAAAGACAGTGGATTTCACAACAACTAAATTCCTGCTTCAGGATTCCAAACATTTGATACATGCTTTTAGTACGAGGTCAAACTATGATGGGGTTCTGCCACAGGCCTTTGCTCAGGTGAATCAATTACTTCAAACACTCTCAGAGGTAAGATGGTTTTGGAATGCTTTCTAAAACAAGTGTCAATAAATTCTTAATGCCTAGCTAAGTACTTTTAGTTGGTAAATAATAAATGAAATATTTGTTGTTATTCTGACTTGTTCTTTAGCCTTAAAGGTACTCATGAAGTATTGGTTGAATTAAAAACTGAATAGGCAAGCTACTCTGGGTTTTAGTTGTATTATATATTTTATCCTTTCAGGAAAGAAGAGTTTTATATTTCTTAAGAATACACTTCAATTCATTTTTGGGGAGAAGACCCCTCTGATTATTTATCATTTTGTTATTTTTCCTATGCAAGAAACTCACTATCAGTTTAATTCTCTAGTTAGAATTTAAATTCTTGCCTTTCTGATTCCAAACCTAAAAAACTGTAAAAAAAAATTTGATGTTTTTAAAATGTGTAGTTCACATGCTAGTAGTTCATGTATCACAAGTGAGACATAGCAAATGCAAATTGATGTAGCCTTTCTTCTATATGATTTTTTTCTTTCATAAGCCTTGACTAGTTTTTTTTTGCTTGATTTTTCATGGCCAGTTAAGTTTTCTAATCATTCATTCATTCATTCATTCATTTATTACTTCCACGCTAAAGAAGGAAGTATTGATGATAAACAATCATAGTTGGTAAAGAAGGAGATTATGGACCAACATATCTTTTTTATATTCTTGGAGGAGATAAAGTATATTCTATAATGATTTAGAAAATGGTGTTTTGTTTTGCTTTGTTTTTAATTTTTAATTGGTCTCTATTTGACATCATATTGCTGGTGTGAAATAAATTTTTGGAAAAAAAGACTTTTTTGTAGCCTTTTGTAATGAAGAGCAGAACCAAGATTAGAAGAAATTATTGTTTGATTTTTGTTTATATATTGTTTTTAGAATACTTCATTCTCATTCATATCATTATTAGGAAAGTTAAGAACAGGGATTCTATCTGTTTCATAAAATAGAATTTGATTAGCTGAAGTAGCCTGTGCGTCTGTGAATTGGAGCTAGTTATTAACATTTTATTTTCATTTTTAGAAACGCATTTTGGCATCTGGCTGCCGTCCAACATTTACTTTTTTGTTTTTGGCACTTTTAATATTCCTCTAGTATAAATAATTTTGTTTGAATGTTAGATTTGACTGACATTCATTTCCAAATATGTAGAACAAAGGTTCAGTCTCTTTTTGATGCAATTTTGTAGAGTTGCTTCATTTGAAAGAAAATGAGAGAAGAAATGATATGACAGTACAATCTATTAAAATCTTTTCAGACAGATAAATAGTTCATTGAATTCAGAAGTCAAGAGAGAGAGATGTTTTTGAAGTTCGGTTACAATAACTGAACAACAATGCGTTTAGCATCTGAGAATGTAAACTCAAAAGCCTACAGACAATTTGGCCATGGATCTAGTCGAACCGTAAGATCTCAAGATCACTTGCATGTGAAATTGGAAGGAGAACAGATAATATTGAAAGTGGATCTTACAGGTTTCTAATGATGATCTGCTCATCTGATTTTAGCCATATTTGAATTCTGTAGCTTCAAAGGAAGTATCAGTGTTATATATAAAGAGGAAGTCAGAAAGAGTAACTGGAATTGACCAAATACCTATAGAGAAAATCAGTGCTGGGAGTGCTGTGTTTTAAAGTCACAGAGATATTTTCAGAATTTCTTGAAGAGGCAATATTTTCCCCACTCCAAGAGAAAAATCACTGACATTTATTTTACTAGAAAAAAAAGAGACTTAAGCATCTGTTACTAACTTATATCTTGACATTCTTATCTCTATAAAATCTTTAAAAAATGATTTTTATATGTGTGTAAGAAAAAAATAATAGACAAACTCAGTGAATTTATATATATGCATATATAGAAATATAAATACACATATATGTATACAGATGCACTTATATACATTATATATTAAGATATATAAATAGATACAAAATACATATTATGTATAGATATATTGACATATTTACATATATAATCCTTTATTCATTCTGAATATGCTCATACACACAATGCTGAAGATGTGATTAAATGTGTATCTCTTAGAATTAAGTAATAGAATAATATTAAACTGAGTGGAATTTGGGAAATTATACAGTGCTTTCAGTGATCCCAAACTGCTTGTTCCTGAAGACTATTTTAACACTAGTATTTTCTATATGACATTGTATGGTTAGAGATCATGTGACATCATGATTTTGAAAGAGTCAAAATTCCGTGTAATTTAAAGACACTGTAAAAACATATAAGTGCATGTAGGCTTGTAGCATATTGAGAGTGTTGATAAACATATGAAAAATAATATAAAGGATATCATTAAGGACTTGTTTTCCTCAAAAAATCTGTTATATAGGATTGCAGATAAAAAATGGAACTTGACTTGTACTGTTATTGTATTTGATACACTAAAAGAATCAGGAAATGTTCTGGTGAGTTGGGTGGAAGATTTTTAGAAAGATGTGATCAACATATCATTATCAGATGAAACAGCATGGAGAGTTTGTAATCTGTATTAGCAGAAAGGAGAGTCTCTATCACATCGAGATCACAGAATCATCTTGGAACAGTTTGGATGAATGAATGGAGCCAGTGACTTCTATGGTTCTGCCATTGCCCTACTTTGTAGCTGTCAGTTTTCCTTTTCTTGAGTATATTGTATCCTCAGCCCTTATCACAGCTTTGTGTATAATAAGCACTTAATAAATGTTTTTTCATGCATTCATTGTTTCTGAAGAAAAAAGTCAAAATATAACTGGTATCATTTAATCTAAGTTTCTGGTTTAGGTGTAGGGCTGGAAAAGAGGCAGGTAGGGTATAATTCTATATTCTATTTATACTCTATCAGCCCTGTGACTGTTGTTTTTTAAAAACTAGGTTTTCCATTTCTGAGCAAGGCAGATCAGAGGAGAGAGTTTTCCCTCTTAGGCAGTTTGTTGGCTCTTAGGGTTCATCTTATTGATGCTGCACTCAGTGAATGTACTAAGCCCACTGCAGCTTGGAACTCATGAGTTCAAGAGATCCAACAGCTTCAGTATCCTTCAGTAACAGGAATTACCAACATGTGCTAGTACTTCTGCCAGGCAGTCAGAGGCATAGTATCAAGGTAAGAAAATGAAATCATCCTTGAGATAAAATTGGTTCACATCCTATTTATAAATTGGGAATGATTTCCTCCCTCAAATGCTATGTCTGTGTACTTTGAAAATAAGTTCTACAAATAGTAGTTTGAGTTTTTTGATTCATTGTTTACTTTAAAAATAAAGAAAAATGGACAATTTAATTTTTTTGTTAGGGAGAAATAGAAAGGTCTAAGTGATGTATGGAGGCAGAAAGGGGTTATTTTCTTAGAGATATGAGTGTTATTTTCTTTTCTTCCTCTGTTTTCTCCTATTCATTTATTTCCTTATTCTTTGTTTCCTTAGTCTGATAGCACTGCATAGTAGTAAACATTTTTTGTTTATATCTTGACAGATATCTTTTTTGTTTATATCTTGATTTTTTTTTTGGTCACTAGATTTAATTCTGCCAGTTCAACTCTTGGATTTAGTTTTTGTCCTGAGATTATGAGAAGTATAATTACTAATCTTTGCTATTTTGTGGTCTTATAAGTTTATAAACTGGAAGCAAAGAAAAACCTACTTTTTTTTTCCCAAGTTAATAGTGAAATCAGTATATTAACTTTAAAAATTGCTTGTCAGTATTGTTGCTTCATTAAACAAATCAGTAATCATTTGTGATTAAATAGGTTATAGTTGGAAAAGGACCACGTTCACTTTAATATTGGCACTTGCCTATGAATATTCTGTGTACAGTAAAAAACATAGCACCTCACAGGAAACTGTAACACGAATGGGCACAAGAAGTTGGCTTTCCATTTTGGACACTTGCTAGTGTCAAAGTTAGCTGCATCTTATGCAATTCTTCTTTCCCCAGGTCAATTCTAAACATAAGCCAAATTCTACAGAGTCAATTGAGTCTTTTTCAAAGAATGCTGCATGTAAAAACCAGGAGGAGAATGCATTGCTCCAACCCAATAATCAGGAGAATACAACAGTGTTGAGAACTGAGGTTCCCCAACCCAACAGACATCAAGAAATCTGGTCTGTCCTAGAGAATGTTTGGACCACGATATATACGAACAGGTACCATATTAGCAGAGATGATTTGTAGTTGTTTTTATGGCTCTGGGCTTTCTCTCTGCTCAATCTTCTCTTTCTTTTTCTCTTTTCTCATCAGATGTTAAGTTCCTATGATGTATAATGCTAGAGGTTAAGAATAAAGGATAAATTTTTAAAGTCTGGCTTGTCTTCTCCAAGAATTTATATTCTTTATGTTGATGATTCTCCAAGAATTTATATTCTTTATGGTGATGTTTGATCTCGTCTCACAACTCCATCTCCCTGTTAGACATATTAAACTTAATGTCTCCTAGATCATTTTAAGCTCGCCCTATTTAAAATGAAGCTCATTGTTTTTCCCCCAAACTCTCCTCTCTTCCTGACTTTTTCATTATTAGAGAGTACCATCTTCCCTCTGACTCCATCTCACAATCTGGGTGCAGTCTTCAGTTTTTCTTTATGCACCATACTCACTTAGTTGCCAAGTCCTGTTTCTATCTTTGCATTATCTCTTTCATATGCTCCTCTTCTTATGACATGGTGGCCATCTGGGGCAGGCCCTCATAAACTCATGTTAAAGACTGCCACAGTGGTGTGGTGGTTGGTGCCCTGTACCCCCTCCAGGCCATCCTCCTCTGTCATATGTATCCAGTGTCCAATTAATCTTCTAAAATGTTAGCTAGTATATCACTTGCTCCCTTTCTTTTTCTTTATTAAAGCTTTTTATTTTCAAAATACAAAGATAGTTTTCAATATTAACTCTTGCAAAACTTGTGCCAAATTTTTTTCCCTACCTTCTCCCCATTCCCTCTCTACATGTGCAGTTCTTCAAGACTTATTTTCACATTTATATGAATTCTACTCCCCCCCTTCCCCCTTCAAGTTAATTCTATTGGTTCTGTTTGTTACCTTTATGATTCTACTTTTTGAGTCTTATACTTGATTCCCTGCCACATATTCTGAGACCCAGTAACACTGGCCTCTGGGCTGCTTTGGACATTCTCTTATCTGTTTCCCATGTCTGTAATACTCTTCCTCCTCATCCCTGCCTCCTAGTTTTCCTGACTTCTTCAAATTTCAGATCAAATCCTACCTTAGGCGAGAAGACTGTACTATTTCCTAGTTCCTTTTCTTTATATTGGTTATCTCCAGTTTCTCTTCTGTCCATCTTGTTCATCCATAGTTGTTTGCATGTTGTCTTTCCCATTAGACTGTGATCTCCATGAGAGTAGGTGCTGACTTTTGCCTTTCTTTGTATTTTCAGGGTTTAGCAAAAGCTTAATAAATCCTGGGTGGCTGAGTCTCATGTGAATAATTCTTTCCCTCTCTCCCTCTCCTCCCCACTCTCTCCCCCTCTTTCTTCCCTCCCCCCCTTTCCTCCTCTCTGTCCCCATCCCTCCCTGCTTCTCTCTTCTCCTTCATCCCTTCTTCTTTACCTCTCCTCCTCTCTTCTCTTCTCTTCTCTTCTCTTCTCTTCTCTTCTCTTCTCTTCTCTTCTCTTCTCTTCTCTTCTCTTCTCTTCTCTTCTCTTCTCTTCTCTTCTTCTCTTCTCTTCTCTCTCTTCTCTCTCTCTTCTCTCTCTCTCTCTCTCTCTCTCTCTCTCTCTCTCTCTCTCACACACACACACACACACACACACACACACACCCACAAGTTCACAGTAGAATAAGTTAAGAGCAGCATTAAATGGTTTGAAACCAGAGGAGAAAGAAATCACTTCCAGTCTGGAACATTCAGGGAAGGCTTAATGGAGGAAACTTGTATTTGGGTGCGTCTACCCTTGAAAAATGGGTAGGATTTCAACAGACAGGGTAGGGGTAAAAATCATGGCAAAGAAAAGAATGGATTTTTGTTCCCTGAAGTAACAAGAGACAACTTTGTTTATTCAAATGCATGGAGAAGGAAGATGGCATGAATTATTGAATTGCAGTTTGGTTTTCCCGGAATATAGAGTGTTTGAAATTGTCAAATATGGTTAGAAAAGCAAATTAAAAGTCTTTGCTGACACAGGTGTTGCAGACTGGGAATGAAATAAATTGGAGGTAGAGGGAAGAGGAGAGAGGTCAGACAACACAACGGCTTCTCAGTGGAGAGGTCAGAAAACAGCAACTGCCTCTCAGTCTCCTTGTATCATCTTCTTAGACGAGGAGATACATTCTGCAGATCTGGATTGGATCTATAGCAGCCACTGTCAGGTGTCTCCCATGACACATTAGGCTATTGTCAGGAATTTGTATTTTCTCTTTGTAATAATAAGGAGCTAATACAGTTATGTCTCTCACACACACACACACACACACACACACACACACACACACACACACATTTATCTATCTCCATATATTTGATGAAAGAGTAAAGTGATCAGACCTGTTAGTTTTGGAAGATTATTTTGGCAACTATATGAAAGGTGCATGGAAAATTGGGGCTGCAAGGGGCAGGAAGATAATTAGAAAACTTGTAATGGACTAAGCAAGAGATGATGAGATCCTATAGTAGAATGGTAGCCATATAATTGGAAAGATGCAAGTGATATTGTAAGATGGAATCTGCATTACTTGGAAATGGATGATGAATAAGAGAGGAGGAAAAATGAGAGATTATCCTGAAATTTTAAATTTAAGTAACTGGCAGGATCATGGCACCAACCATAGAACATAGAACAAATCAGGAGAGATTTAGTGAGGAAAGATGATTTATTTAGTTTTCAATATGTCAAGTCTGAGATAAGCAAATTTGCTCTTGGCTGAAGAGGCCCATTAGGCAATTGACAATGTGAGACAGGAATTCAGGAGAATTGGGACTAAGTCCACTTGTAAAAAATCAGTTGATCAATTACTGTGTTTACCCAAATGTTGGTTTTTAGTAGAGTTTAACTTTTCTTAGTTATTGATTAGTTATATGATAAATATTGAAGCAGTTTCTATCTAGTACTGTTGCTTTCTGATGCATCTTCCTATTCCGAGGAGCTTTTAGCTCAGTCCTACATAATATGTACCTGTATCAGGTGGCAATTTGCTTTTTTAATACTTAGCAAAGAGGACGTTTATAGTCTGAGCAAGGTATTTCAAATCTAACACATAGTTTGTTATCCTAGTTAGATGTATGTTAATTTCAGGATAAGCATAATCATTAGCTTTTCTCTTGCCTTGTTGTTGACCTTAAGCAATAGTTAATACAGTAGATAATAAAGTTGAGGGTTATCCCCCACAAGGTCTTGACAGAATAGAACATCTATTGATCTGAATCTAATAAAGATCAATAAAGGTAGGTGTAAATTCTCCCTTTTGTGTCCAAAAAAGCAACTTGGCAAGTATAGGATTGGAGTTGGGAGAAGGCCTGGGTAGACGGCAATTTGTATGAAAAAAGTCTGAAGATTTTATTGAACTTCAAATTGGATGTGACTCGGATATGTGATGTGGCTGCCAATCTTGGCATTTCATCATCATGGAGAGGTGAGAGTCCTTTTGTACTTTTTCAAGTTTAGACTTCACCTCTTCTGTTTGGTTCTGGACAGCTCAGTTTAAGGACATTAACATACTTCATAGAGTTTAGAATAGGATAATCAAAATGGTAGAGCACCAAGTCCATGACAGAGAGAGATTGAAGAAATTTGGGCTCTGATGTCATGTGGAAGTGAGGTTCTATTTCTCTGGCCCCAGGGGGCAGAACCTGCTGTAAAGAGTTGGAAGTTGCATAGAGGCAAATTTAGGCTTTGTCTTGGGAAGAACTTGCAAACAATAGAGCTTTCCAAAAGTAGAATGGACTTCCTGGTGAAGTGGTAGGTTTCTTTTATTGCAGGGATTTTTGACAATTGTCAATATAATCACTTTTCTTTGTAATACCACATATTTTATACTTTAAAAATCATTTTTCTGATTAGAGGCCCCTACACTTTACCAGAATGCCAAAGAGTCCAGGGCATAACAAAGTTAAGAACTTTTGCTCTATCTGCAGGCAAAGATTAGATGATCTTTTATTGTATGTGGTGCTGGAGGGATTCCTTTTGTATTTGATGTAGAGTAGATGGGGCCTTTGGGATCTCTGAAGTTCATTCTTGCTGAATCTGCTTTAGATTCTCTGTGAAAATTAAACAGAATTTGCATAGTATTATTTTGGATTGGATGACTATTCATCTACTTTCCTGCATGCCCATCAAGCCAAAATTTTATTGTGTTGTCTCTTATTTCCATTTTAGATACTGTGTGAGAAGAATAAATCTTAATTTTTTTTATATATGCAGCAAACATAAAGTGAAATTTTAATAAATATACATACATGTGTAACTTGGATCTTTAATTTTGTTTTTTAGCACGGATGTTTTCCAAAGTTTGGATTCCAACAATACGTCGAGCACACCAAAGATTGCATCATTTGAAGAGGCCTTTGTGTATCTTCAGAAATTGATGGCAGCTGTGAAAGATGTTCTTGCTGGAATTCAGAGGTAATAAATTGATAAATTCCTTTTAATATTGAGCCTGTCATTTGTATAGTTTTCATTACATTTTGGAATTGATATTTATGTAATTAAAAAAATTTTTTGAGGTGTCATTAATGTAGAATAACTCAATGAAAAATAATGAACGAGTAGAGATTCATTTTGTATGTGTCATAGAACATGTATGAACTGACTGATTATATACAAAAATAAAATAAAATAAGCACTGTTCTGGCCTAATCTGGGATGAGGGAAGTAGAGTATGGTAGAAGGTATGTACAACATGGCTATTTACAAGATAGAATGAGGTAGGTGTGAAATATATCTGTGGACATAATGGTATTCAAGTTAAATAGGGCAGAGTGAAATAATTAAATGCATTGACTTATAAATTAGCCTTACAATTTTTTATTTTTTTAAAAAATCTTTGATATGCAATGTCTTTGCTGCAGTCCTTTTTACACTATTTGACATTAGTTTCAGGAGATTTTGACTCGTATTCTTTAATTATTCATCCTGAAATCACATTTTTATCTCAATGGATATTAAATATATCTTTGACAAATATTTTATTTTTCCAAATCTCACACCAATTATAATCCACAAGTTTTCAATAGGATTTAAATCCAATACCTTTGGAAACCTGTAGGCTATAATAGGATTTAAATAAGGCAGAAGCAGCATAGGAAGCCCTCAGGAAGCCCTAAGTTCAAGTCTTGCTCCTGACATTTGTTATTCTGCATGACCCTGTGCAAGTTATTTAATCTTTCAGTGTTTCCAGGAAACTTACCAAGACTAAAAGTTGTAGAGAAGGTGTCAGTCTGCATTGGTAGAAGTATTTCCTTTTCCAGAAATTCCCTATATTAATGAAGTCATAGGTCTGTAATTCATCCTTATTGCCCCTTAAATTGGGTTCAAGCATGTTTGTCTCTCTTTTTTTAATATGTAATATGTAAAATAGAAGGCTAGGTTGCAGTATTCTGTCTCCAGAAACTTATGAATTTCTGTATTCTTAAACATTTACCTTTCTTAGCACATCAATATATTTATTAGAGTTTATTATCCCTAAAGTGAAATAAAACTAATTGGCTAATTCATAATTTTAAAAAAAATTGCCTGAAGCATTTTTTGAGTGGATCTTTTACTGTCTGATCTCACAAATGAAAAAATATTTCATCAGTAAGGGTTTGCCAGCTCTAAATCTATCTCATTTCATTTTGTTGCTCCTAGTTATACTAGAACTAACTTATCATAGTTTATTTTCTAAGAATTTACTTTTAGTATATATCTCTTGAGTCTTGTATTTGAAATTCAGAATATCTATTCAGCTCTGATCCATGGCTTTCAGGATAGTCCAATAATGATACATATCCTAAAAATCCTAAAAAAGTAATCTGACTTTTTGAGTTAAAAATTATTAGACCATATATAAAGCATAGATTCTTATGAATCCAGCAGTAAAAATGATTCAATATGAACTCCAGAAACAAATAACATCTGTATAATTGTCCAATAGTATTTCCTAAACATAGGAATTGGCTTTTACTTAAATCTAGAAAGGTTCACTTATTTGGGAGACATACTTGTTAGCATCTCCACTAAATAAACCAAAATACTTTTGTTACTAGGGTAGGAACACATTATTTAACAAAAACTTTTGGGAAAACTAGCATCAGTCTGGTAGAATTTAAGCTTAGACTAGCACTTCATAGCCTATACTAAGAAGCTGCTACTACTGCTAGCAATAACATTTATATAGTGCTTAATTTGTGTAAAATGCTGTCTAAGCACTTTAGAAAAACTTATTTGGTCTTCATCACAATTCTGGGAGGTATGTACTTTTTACATTTGAGGAAGCTGTGAGACAGCCAGAAGTTAAGTAACTTGAAGTGTTAGCCAGTAAGTATCTGAATCTGCATGTAAATTTAGGAATTTGAACTAAGAAAGATCCTTACTCTATCCTGGGACTACCCACTGTACTCTCTAGCTATTTCAGATTGATATATGCCCCAGGTATAAACAATTACTTCATAAATAAATTAGAAGAGAAAGGAAGACGTTGCTTTTCAGATCTGTGGATGGGGAAAGAGGTCATAAAAAGAGATCTTGATTATATAAAAATAGTTTTTGCATGCCCAATTAAAAGGAAAACCAATTAAAGAGAAAAATCTTTTCTTTGCAGTAAGTTTTTCCAACACAGTTCTCATGTAAAACATAGATAAGAAACTAATTCAGATTTAGAAATCTGAAAGCCATTCTCCAGTTGATTCCTGCCTTTTATTATTGTAAAAGATTATGGTCAATTTTCAAATAAGAAGCCCAAGATACTAGCAGTCATGAAAAAAGTTGCCTAAATCTCTGATAGTCAGGGAAATGCTTAAATTAAAGCAACTTTCAGGTACCCTCTTGTCCATCAGACTGGCTCTGGAGTTTATTGCATGGAGGAATTGCATGGTTGGATTTGCACTTAGTGTTTTGGCATCATGAGTTCAGGATGGACTGGGTAGAGAAAGATTGGACAGGCGAATCCCTCAGCAGGCTACTGCAATTATCAAGCGGTAATATGATAAGGCCTACATTAGCATAGTGGCAGTGTCAAAAGACAGAATAGAGAATAATATGAAAAATGTGGCAAAGGGAAGATCTAGGACTTGGCAACAAATTGAATATGGAGATAGAAAAGAGGCAATGTCAGAGATGTCACCTAGATCGTGAGCTTGGGTGACTGGGATCAATGCAGTGCCTTTGAAAATAATAGGAAAGTTAGGAAAAGAGGCTTTGGAGAAAAAAAATAAATGAGTTTATTTTTGGACATGTTGAATTTAAGATGTCTGTGGAACATTTGGTTCTATTAGCCACTGATAATGTCCATTAACCACAGATTAATAAGAAGTGGTTCCTGATAACATTTCTGGTGTTATGATTTAATTTGGGAGTTATAGAGAGGAATATTAAATGATACATATCCTATTACAAATAAGAATAGAAACTTTCTGAAGACTGTTTTAGGTGATCAGAAGATAGTATACTAGCAGCACTAGAAAATTAGAACTCCATCACATCTTATATCACAACTTGTTCAGCTGTTCCGCAATTAAATGGATATAATGGACATCCCTTCAATTTCCTTTTTTTTTTTTTTTTTTTTTTTTGGCCACCAAAAAAGAGTTGCTTTATTTTTGTTCATGTGAGTCCTTTCTCTTTTTCTTTGATTTCTTTGGGGTACAGACTTAGTAGTTGTATTGCTGTGTGAAATGATATGCATAGTTTCATGGCCCTTCGGACATAGTTGCAAATTGTTCTCCAGAATGGTCAGACCACTTTATAACTCACCAACAATTCATTTGTTTACCTATTTTACATTACCCCTTATAGCATTTGTCATTTCTGATATGTATGAGATGGCAGTTGTTTTAATTTGCATTTTTTCTAATCAGTATTGATTTTAAACTTTCTGGTATGATTGATAATTTTGATTTCTTCTTCTGAAAGGTACCTCTTTATATTCCTTGACAATTTATTAATTTGAAGGTAATTCTTATTTTTATAAATTTGACTCAGGTCCTTGTATATTTGTGAGGTGGCCTTTATCAGAGAAACTCACTGTAAAAATTATTACATTATATTTTCTATGGTGCTTTTTATTAAAATGTAATTTCCTTGATTATTTCTTAATTAGGTCTATTTTTGCTTTTGCTTTGTCTGAGATCATGACTGTTATTCCTGCCTTTATTACTTCAGCTGAAGCATAATTGATTGTTCCATTCTCTTATTTTAATTCTCCATGTGTGGCTTTCTGTTTCAAATGTGTCTCTTATAAATAATATCTTCTTGGATTCTGGTTTCTAATCCTTTTTGCTAACTCTTTTTATAGCCAATTTCATCCCATTCCTATTTACATTTATGATTATTTTTTTAAAACAGCTTTTAATTTTTATTTTATTTTTCCAAATGCATGCAAAGATAGTTTTCAGCATTCATCTTTGTAAAACCTTATATTCCAAATTTTTCTCCCTCTTCTGCCCTCCCCTCCCCCAGACAGCAAACAGTCCAATATAGGTTAATCATGTGTAATTCTTCTAAACATATTTCTTATTTGTCATGCTGTGCAAGAAAAATCAGATCAAAAGGGAACGGGGGAAAAAACAAGCCAACAACAACAAAGAAAAAGGTGAAAATCACAGATATGATTACTAACTATATATTCTCCTCTGTCCTGTTTTCTTCTATTTATCTTTCTCTTTCTTTTTATCCTGATCCTCCTCAAAAGTCTGTTTTGCTTCTGACCATTGTCTCCTGTAATATTTCTTCCCTTTTATCATCCCTTCTGTTCCTCCCTTCATTTTTTATCCTCTTTCTCTCCTATTTGCCAGTGGCATAAGATGAGGTTTTTATGCCTAATTGAGTGTGTTTATGTATTCTCTTTAAACCAGTTCTGATGTGAGGTTGAAACATTGTCTGCCAACTCTTCCCCCCTCCTCCATCCTTAATTCATTTCCCCACTTATAGTAAAGATTCTCCTTCATGTATCTTTTTTTTTTTTTTGGTATGAAATTTTTTCAGTTTTCTTCTGTTTTTGATTTATTATTATTTCAATATAATTGATCCAGGTCCTTTGTCTATGTAGGCTGCTTCTAAGTGCCATAATAATGATAAAATTCTTGGGAATTACATAGTTTAATTTTATTGATTTTTTTTTTTCACTTTTATCTTTCAATACATCTCTTGAGTCTTGTATTTGAAATTCAGAGTATCTATTAAGCTCTGATCCATGGCTTTCAGGATAGTCCAATAATTCTTAAATTATCTTATCCAGATCTATTTCTTTTTCCAGTGAGATAGTTCACATTTTTATATTTTTAAATTTTTTGATTTTTGTTTTGTTGTTTCTTGAAATCCCAAGCAGTCATTGGCTTCTCTTTGTCCAATTCTATTTTTTAAAGGAATTATTTTCTTCATTGCACTTTTATGCCTTTTTCTGTTCATTGGCTAATTCTGCTTTTTAGAGAGTTCTTTTCTTCAGTGAATTTTTCTTCTCTTTCACCAAGCTGTTAGTTCTCTTTTCATGATTTTCTTGCATCACTCTCATTTCTTTCCCCAGTTTTTCCTCTGTCACACTAATCTTGCTCTTTAACTCTTCCAGAAGTTTTTTCTTTGAGATTTTGCTTGTACCTATTTTTACACTAATCTTCTTTTCAGTTTATGTCTCAGACTTCCCTGCCATCAGAGTAGCTTTTTACAATCAGCTTCTTTTTTTGTTGTTAGTTCATCTTTTTTCAACCTACTTCTTGACTTTGAACTTTGTGTTAAATACAAAGTTAGGCTTTGTTCACGTTGGGGTTAGAGGTACTGACTCAGTTTCAGGCTTGTTCATCCTGTTATTTTCAGGTCTAATTCTGGGGGTCTACAAGTTTTGTTGTGCTTCCAAAGTGGTGTGATCCAAGGAGTAGGATTCCTGCTCTCTGATCTTTCCCCAAAAAGGGACCGTTCCTCTGCAGCTTCAAGTGTTAGAACTCTTCTCTGCCTTGGTCCTATGACCAGGGCTCTTGAACCCAAATGCTGCTCTTTATTCTGGAGCTTTGACCTGAAATTGTGTATAGACAGTGTGACAGCATCCTGTGTGCAGTGTTAGCCACAAATTGTTTTACTATCTCTGAGCTGAGAACTTCCGTTTCCGCTGTTGCAACTGCCTCCAAGGCCTACTGCTTTCCAGCCTATTTTTATAGATTGATTTATATGCTATATTGTCTTCTTAGACTCTGCATTCCAAATGATCTAAACTACCTAGGATGGCAGTATAGCCATCCTATAGCCAAACTATACATATCATTTCACATAGCAATAAGAGGGAGAAAACTACCTAGGATGGCTTTAGAGCTAGAAAATATTTTGAGGATCATTTAGTTGAACCCCTTTTATAATTGAAGAATCTGTAACCTTCTTGTTCAGGTTAAGTAATTTGCCAAAAGTCACATGAGTACTAAATTAGAAGGTTGTTTTTTAACCCATATCTCTTTGACTGGAGAGTCAGTGTTCTGTCCTCTGTACACTTGCTATTCTTAGGATGTAATATTTCATCTCCCACTTTTCATAACTAGGATGCTTTCCCTCTTGGAAAAAAACCGCTTATCTTTTGGAGTTCTTAATTCCCTTCATTATGCAGTTCAAATACTTACTCTCTTGAGATTTTCCTCAATTATATATTTCTTTGCCCCCAAATCAGTAAGGATTCATTTTGTATTTATGCTTTATTTGTTGTTCAAATGAACAGTTTCAATTGTGTCCAAGTTTTTAAATTTTTTATTTTAATCCTATTTGGGATTTTCTTGGCAATGATACTGGAGAAGTTTGTCATTTCCTCTTCCAGCTCCTTTTCAAGATGAAGAAACTGAGGCAGACAAGGTTAAGTGATTTGTCCAAGTGTCTGAAGCTAGATTGGAATTCAGGAAGATGAGACTTCCTTATTCCAGGTGTGGCACTCTAGGTGCTATACCACCTACCTTCTCTCCTGTATTTCCTTACTAGTGAATATGTTGTGCTCTGCCTCCTCTTATCCACCACCCCCTCCAAAAAAAAAGTTTCTTCAGAGTAACGACACTAATATTTTTAATATTTTGGTGTTTGCACTTAATATGGTGCTTTTTATATGAGTAGATGTTTTATATAAGCAGGTGTTTAGCAGTTGCTTGTTGATTGAGAAGACTTGAGTTTCAGAAAACAGGCTATCAAATGATATCAAATGCTATGAAGAATTCAGAAAATCTTGGAGTAAAGCCATTGAAGTTTGTGATTAGGATAACATTTAAGCTCTTCATAATATGACCACTTCCTACTTTTCTATCTTCTTACATGTTTTCTTTAGTTCAGCCATAATGGCCTACTTATTTTTCCTTATCTCCCACCCTCATTCTTTTATCAGAGTGCATTCTTTCATCATCACTACTTGGAATCCCAGGTTTCTTTCAAAACCTGATTCTCGAAATATCTTCTAGATGAATCCTTTCTCTTCTTTCTGCCTAAATCAGCTAGTGTCATCCTGTCCCAGACTACATTTTAATTTTGTGTTTATTCCATATATATTAAGTGTGTGTGTGTGTGTATGTGTGTGTGTGTGTGTGTGTGTGTGTGTGTGTGTGTGTGTGTGTGTTTGTGTAAAATTCTTGGTGCGGTTAAATGTTTTGTTGTTTTTCAATTGGTTGACAGTTGACTATTTTGAAATAATACTTAAATTTAGAGGCAAGATCATCTGAAGAGGCTCAAGGCAAAGAGTAGATTTTAAAAATTGAGAATGGAGAACATTCTCTCTGACAAGAAGTTTTGAATAAAAAAATTTCTCTAAGGACTAAGTTGGGGTCATCTAGGTGGCCCAGTAGATAGAATTCAGATTTGACCTCAAACACCATCTAGCTGTATGACCCTGGCAAGACCCTTAACTTCTGTTTGTTTTAATCCACCAGAGAAGAAAATGGCAAATTATTCCAGTATTTTTGCTAAGAAAACCTCAAGTGAGGTCACAAGGAGTTGGTCACAACTGAAAAAATGGCCGAACAACAAGGATTCACTTGAGCTTAGATAGTAATCATCTGTAATGGACCTAATCAATATGGTTTTATGACTTATTGAATCACAGGATCTGTTGTAAGAACCTCAAATCATTTAGTCCAACCAGTCAGTCATTTATTTATTAAAAACTTACTAAATGCCAGCTGTGTAAACCTTGTGGATTCACAGAATGGAAAAAATAGCTCCTGCTCTGAATTAGCTTGCAGTCTAATAAGGAGAGAGCCTAAATTTAATCTCCTCTATTACATATATACTAAACAGATTGTCATTTAGCCTGTACTTGAAGACATCTATTTAGGAGGAACTTAGTGTTTTCAGAGACAGCCAGTCCACCTCATTTTTGTGCCTTGAGTTTACACCCGTTATTCTTATTTCTATCGTCTGATACTCTGATTTCTCTCTTATATATGTGAAAGCAGTTGTAATGTACCTAGTATGAGTCTCTTCTCTTTCAGCTGATTTTGTTAAGTCCTTTTTTCTTTTTATTATTTAATTTAATGTTTTCTGCTATTTACATGTTAAAGTGATTTTTAACATTTGTTTTTTAAAAACTTTTGAATTCCAGATTGTCTGTTTCTCCCTCTAAATTTCTGCTCCCCACATTGAGATGACACATGTGAAGTTATACCAAAGATTTTCATAAAAGTCATGGTGTGAAAGAAATTTTGTATTAACTTCCCAACCTCCCTTTTTTCTCTACCCTCTTCCTCCTCCCTCCAGACCAAAAAAAAAAAAAAAAAAAAAACCTCTCCAAAAAACCCCTCAAGAAAAAAATTTAAAAAAAAAAGAAAAGTGTGCTTCAGTCTGTATTCAGACACAATCAGTTCTTTCTCTGGATATGGATTGCATTTTTCATTATAAGTCTTTTAGAGTTGTCTTAGAGTATTGAATTGCTGAAAACATCAGTCATTTACAGCTGATCATCTTATATTATTGCTGTTATTTTATACCCAGTATATTTCACTTTGTATGAGCTCATAGAAGTCTTTCCAGATTTTTCTGAGAGCATTCTGCTCATCGTTTCTTATAGCACAATAGTATTTCATCATAATTATATACTACAAATTATTCAACTATTCCACAGTTGATTGACATCCCCTCAATTTCCAATTCTATGGTATTGTTAGGTCAAAGAAGGTATGCATGCTTTTATAGCTCTTTGGGCACAGTTCCAAATTGTTCTACAGAATGGTTGAATCAGTTCACAATTCTACCAACAGTGCATTAATATCTCATTTTCCTACATTCCCTCCAACAATTGTCATTTTCCTTTTCTGTCTTATTAGCCAGTCTAATAAGTATGAGGTAATACCTTAGAGTTGTTTAATTCACATTTCTCCAATCAATAGTGAGAGTATTTTTTATATGGCTATAAATAGTTTGATTACTTCATCTGAAAACTCCTATCTTTTAATCATTTATTAGTTGGGGAATGACTCTTAGTCTTTTATAAATTTGACTCAGTTTCTTTTATGTTTGAGTAATGAAACCTTTATCAGAGAGATTTCTTCACAGTTCTTTTCAATAGTTACTGTTACTATTTCCTCCCATTTATTCTATCCTCTTTCTCCTTTTACCCTGTCCTTCCTCAAAAATATTTTGCTTCTGACTATTTCTTCCCCCAATATGCCCTCTCTTCTATCATCCTCCTTCCTTCCCATATCCCATTCCTTTCCTCCTTTCCTACAGGATAAGATGGATTTCTCTACCCAATCGAGTGTGTATGTTATTCCCTCTTTGTACAAATGCTGATGAGTCCCTCTCTCCCTCTTCCCTTCCCCTCCTACTCTCAACTGGAAAAGCTTTTTTTTTTGCTTTTTATGGCAGATAATTTACAGAATTCTACCTTTCCCTTTCCCTCTTGAAAGTCCTTGCAATGCTGTTCAGTTTATATCTCAATTAGTCACTCCATATGGGAGTGCCTACTATGGACCTGGAACTGGGTAAGTTCAAAGAATGAAATGCAATCTATAAGGAGTTTACATTCAGTATCCTAAAATGTGACTTCAGTGAGAGAACTCAGAGTGAGTATATAGCAGGTGATTTCTCTCCTGCTGTATACTGTGACTTTATTAGTGTAGCCAGTGATCTTATTAGCTCTTGACTACTACATCATATTGTTGTCTCTAATTTTCTTTCCACCAAACACCGGCTGTTATATTCCTGGATCAAAGGATTTGCAGTTTTATAGCTTTTTGAGTATAGTTCCAAATTGCTCTTCAGAATGGTTGGATCAATTCACAACTCCATCAACAATGTATTAGTATCCTAGTTTTCTCAGATCCCCTCCAATATCCAACATTTTCCTTTTATGTCATATTAGCCACTCTCTTTAGGTTGAGGTTTTGAGTTGTTTTAATTTGTTTTTCTCCAATCAATAATTAAGATAGAGTCTTTTTAAAATATGACTATAGGTAGCTGTCATTTCTTTGCCTGAAAACTGCCTGTTCATATGCTTTCACCATTTATCAACTGTGGAATGACTTGTATTTTTGTAAATTTTACCTAGTTCTCTATATATTTGAGAAATGAAGCCTTTATTATAAATACTTGTTGCAAAAAATCCCTCCCCCCACCCTTTCCCCCTTTTTCTGCCTTTTTTTTTTTAAATATATAATTGTGGTTGCTTTGGTTTTGTTTGTGGGAAAACTTTTTAATTTTATATAATCAAAATTATCTGTTTTATTTTTTGTAATGCTCTCCACATCTTCTTTAGTCTAAATTCTTCCCCTATTTATAAATCTGATAAACTATTCCATACTTTTAAAATTTGCTTATAACACCTTTTATGTATAAATCATTTACCCTTTTCGACCTTATCTTGGTATACAGTATGAAATACTGATTTATTCCTAGTTTTGGCTATAATTTTTTTTCAATTTTCCTAGCAGTTCTTGTTAAATGATGAGTTTTTGTTCTTAAAGCTTGGATGTTTGGTTTATCATATACTCAATTACTACGGTGATTTACTATAATGTAATTTGTACCTGATGCACTCCATTGATCTACCACTCTCTCTCTCTTAGCCAATATCAGATTGTTTTGGGAACTACTGCTTTATAATATAATTTGAGGAAGATACTAGCTGCTGAAGAAATTAATAAAAGACTTCCCTTAGAAAAAGTTTAAGGTTTCTAAGAGGTAGAGTTGAGAAGCAAATACCTTTAGTATGGAGAATAGGGGTACAAATTCATGGAAATGGGAAATAGCATGTCATATATAAGAAACAATAAATATGCTAGTTTGGCTTGACCACAGTGCGTATGAAAAATAACATACTCATAAAGTTAAAAAGATGTTGAGCCTCAGTTATGAAGGATTTTAAAAGCCAAACAAAGCAATTTCTATTTTAAGAGGCCTTTAAAGGGTCCTAAAAGAATATTTAAGAAATAGTCAGATCTGTGCTTTTGAAAAATCTTTTTGCAGCTATGTGGAAGGTAGAATAAAGAGATGTGCCAGACAGATAAATTAGGGGTTCAGGTAAGATGTGATTAAAGCCTAGATTAATTGAAGAGAAAGGGAGAGAGATAAGGTTGTGGAATTAGAGGTGATAAGGTTTGACAGTTGATAAAATCTCATGGAGTAAGAGAATAAAGATTGAAGAATGATACTGAGTTTGTGATCCTAGGTGACTGGAATGATGCTGGCGCCCTAACAGAAAGAGTGGTCTCTCTTGGTTTGTTGTCTTTTTTTTTTTTTAAATGAAGCGTTTTACTTCAGTAGGCTAAATTTAATGATAGAACTGTGACTTTATAGGGTATGTAAAAATAGGCATATTGGGAAAGCCTTAAGTTTTCTTTTGCCTCAATAAAATCATATAAATTAGAGCATTTTCTTTATACTACTATCAAGCACATAGTCAGTGAGCACGTACCTTGTGTTAAATGCTCTTAAATGCTCTTCTTCTACAAGAAGCATACGAGAAATTTTTTCTGATAGAATTCTGGCTGCTCTGAATTTCCATTCCTTCTTCTTAGTGCCTGGAGTATGCTAGGGTCGTAGGTAGCTAGCTCAAGAATCAGCCTGATTGTGTGACGTGCGACTATAGCTATCAGACAGGCACATGTCACCAGTATAGGTAGGTACAGCATTCCAAAGAGAAGTTACAGGTCCCATCTTCATTTCAGATTAGTCATAGTCACCTTGCTCTGGATACAGGGTGAGAGGTGAAGAATGAAATATCATTTTAATAACTTATTCAGCAAAAATTTGTTGTTCCTGGTATATGCACATCACTGTCTCCAATGAGTTAGCATCTGCTGTTGAGGACCTTTAAATGTAAAAGGGAGATAGCATATGCTAATGGTTTCTTTATTAAAATTTGTCAAAAATTCATTCATTGTTTATGGGTTCATTTACACCTAACCAATAATAGCTGAATTTTATGAGTGATTGTGATGTTTTCTATTGTCTAATGTCTAAAGCTTTGAGGGTTGTAGTTGATTAATTAGGGTCAGGTTAGAAATTAGGTGGTTGTTTTCTCTTTGATCTGCCAGTAGAGGGCAATGTGAATAAAGAAGTAAAAGACATTCGCTTATTTGATAGAGGCTCAGCATTCAACTACTGTTAATTGTCAGGTTATTTTTGTTTTAATCATCAGGTAAGAGATATTTAAATCAGTATAGGGATCACAAATTATTATTTGTCAAAAATAAACTGTAATTTGTTACAAACCAAGTATTTAGTTATTTTTCATGAAGGTAGGTGATTTTTTTTATTTGCAGACACTGAGAAGTGAACTTGACGTTTGTAATTATGAATTGTTGAGTTTAATGTTAGATATTATAATGAGCACTATTATTTAAAAGTAATAAATTATATGAACACTTTGTGGTACTAAAGTATTATAAAAAATGAAAAACAAAAATTAACCAAATCATTTAACTAAAGAACAGAATAAATGTGTGCCTTAAACAAAAAACAGTAACAATATTAAGCAGTTAATAATGTACTTTCATATATAATTTAATTGTCTTGATGATTAATACATACACATTCACACTCACACACATATACATTTTATTTGGTCTGAGAATTGAGCTGTTAAACTCCAATACCAAATAAATATTTACAGAAAATGCAACTATTTAAACATGTCCAAGGGCTATAAGTATTAGTTAAAAATAGGAAAGGAAACTAGCTAGACAAAAACTAAGTAAAAATAGATCCATATTTTTCATCTTTTTTTCCTTTTTCACCAAATTAATGTTTAAACAAAATTTTTTTTAGCAATCCATCCTCTCATCTTTCACCCTATGTATATGTAGGAGCAACTGTACTTTTTACTTGTGGTTCCTTTATCTGAAAATCAGAGAGCTAGAGGCAAGGTTCTTTCCACGTAAACTTTCTATCTGATATTCCAGTCTTAAGTTAATCTGATAAGAGCAGAGGGTGTGTGTCCTTAAGAATGGTGCAAAAGATTCATCTTTCTAAGTTGGCACATGTGGGAAGGGTACATTATTTGGGGTATTTAGATGAGTTTTTTCTCCTTTTTAAAGATTGCTTTAGGATTTTATTAAAAAGTAGGTTAACATCTTTAGTTTTTGTTTTGCATATGAAGAAATTTAAGTCTTTAGTTTAAGTATCTCAGGATCATTGTCGTTTGCCTAGGATATGAAGTAAATTTTTAAAGTAGACTTGAGTTTTACTAAATAACCAAAAAATGTAATTTCTTTTCAAATTGCATACACTAAAAACAATTTCAGAAGATTTTTTATTTTGAAATTCTTCCTTTTTACCCTTTCTTTATGCATTGATAACTAAGAAATATACTCATTTTACATATGAAGTCATGTAAATTACATTTTACTTATCCATGTTATAAAGGAAACTACAAGAAAAATAATGTGGAAAAACATGCTTCAGTCTGCATCCATTTTATCAGCTCTCTCTTTGGAGTTGAATAGCATTTTTCATCATGAGTCCTTGGAATTGTCTTAGATTATTGTATTGATCATAGTAGTCTAAGTCTCACAGTTTATCATTAAAATATTACTGTGTAGTGTTCTTTTTGTTCACTTTGCATCAAGTCATCTAAGTTTCTCCAAAGTTTTTCTGAGGCCATATCCCTTATTCTTTATAGCAAAATATTATTCCATCATAGTCATATACAACAACTTGTTCAGTTGTTGACATCCCTTAATTTCTAATTCTCGGCCAGCATTCAAGTTGCCACTATAAATATTTTTGTACTTCTGAGCTATTTTTTTTCTTTGATCTCTTTGGAATATAGACCTCATGGTGATATTGGGTTAAAAAGTATGCACAATTTTATAGCCCTTTGGCATAGTTCCAGAGTGCTTGTATCAGTTTGCATTTCTACCAATAGTATGTTAGTATATTTATCTATTTTTCTAAATCCTTTCCTGCATTTGTCATTTTTCCTTTTCTGTCATGTTAGCCAATCTGATAGGTTTCAGATGGTTCCTTAGAGTTGTTTTAATTTGCATTTTTCTAATTACAATGATTTAAGGACTTTATTTGTATGAGTATTGATTGCTTTGATGAAAGCATTTAGATATATAAATTTTCCTCTACTATGGCAACATCTCATAAATTTTATCTATATTGACTCATCGTTATTCTCTTTAATGAAATTGTTGATTCTATGATTTCTTCTTTTGCCCACTCATCTGTAGAATAAAATTATTTAGTTTCTAATAAATTTTAACCTATGCTTCTAATATCCTTTATTGAATATAATTTTTTATTGCTTTCTATATTTTTATTATACGGTCAGGGGCTATGTACAACTGAGAAAAATATTTAATTTACATATTTTTTATCCCATGTACAGCTGAGAAAAAATTTTATTTCGTTTTCTAATTAATTAGTTAATTTAATTTAATTATTTTTAATTCTATTCAGTATTCTTCAAAGTCTTAGCATATTTAACTTTTCTAAAATACTATTTATCCCCTTCTTCGTCTAAGAGGAGTAGATTGAGGTCCCCTATTATTAAAGTTGTATTTTCTCCTTTAATTTATTTAACTTTTCCTTTAAGAATGTGGATGCTATTCTTTTGGGTACATATAGGTTTAGAATTAGTGTTAACTGCCTGTGATAACTTTTAGCAAAATATCATTTCCGTATTTATCCTTTTTAATTAGATCTGTTTTTGCTTTTGCTTTATCTGAGATATCCTTTAATTCAGCTGAAACATAATAAGCTCCTCTCTAGCCCCTTAATTTAATTCTACGTGTTTTTCTGTTTCAAGTGTATTTCTATAAAATATGATATTAGATTATGCTTTCTAATCCATTCTACTATCTGCTTTTATTTTTAAATTTCATTAAGTTCATCTGATTTTCATTCATAATTATTTCTGTGTATTTCTCTGTCTTTCCCCCTCCACCTTTTTCTTTCTCTCTCCTTCTCTCCCTTTGTTTTACTTGATACCTCCTTCAAAGCCTGTTTTGCTTCTGAATCTTTTACTTTGCCCTCTATCTTGTCACCACCTTTCCCTTTCTCTTCTTTTTCCTCCAAGGTCCCATTGGGTAAATAGAATATTTGTACTGTGTGTGTGTGTGTGTGTGTGTGTGTGTGTGTGTGTGCGCGCGCGCGCGCGCACGCGTGCATGTATATTTCCCTTTTTGAATCACTACAGTTGAGTGATGTTTCCTGCTTTCTAAAAAGTGTTCCATGTGTTCTCCTATAACATCATTCCTTATTCTCCATCTCTCTATTCCTAATATATCCATCTTTCTCAGCATTTCATTTTTTTTCCTGAAGATTAACCCAGCATAATAGACATAATATTCACACCCATATCTTCTAAGTAGATTCCTTCTAATTGCCCTAGAGGTGATAAAGTTCTCATTCATTATATTTGGGAATGTAAACACTTTAACCTTATTGAATTTCTTATGATTTCTCATCATGTTTACCTTTTCATGGCTCTCTTAAGACTTATATTTGAATGTCACATTTCCTATTCAGCTATAGTCTTTTAATTGGGAAAAACTTGGAAATCTATTTCATTCCTTTTTCATCTGTACATACAGTTTTGCTGAGTAGTTTATTCTTGAATGTAATCCCACCTCTTTTGCCTTCTAGAATATCATATCTAAGTTCTCTACTCTTTTATCATATAAATCTTAGGTGATTTTGAGTATGACTCCATGGTATTTTAATAGATTAGGTGTTTTTCTGACTCTTTTCAGTATTTTCTCCTTGACTTGGGAGTTTAGCAATTTGGTTTTTAACATTCATTTTGACATGTCTTTTCAGATGTGATTAGTGGATCCTTTTGTTGTCTGTTTTTCCCCCTTGGTTCTTAGCTCTTTATGCAGTTTTTCTCTAATTTCTTGAAATATATCTAGACTCCTTTTTAAATCAAGTCTTTCAAGTCCATTTATTTTTCAATGATCTCTCCTCAGTCTAGAACAGTTGTTTTTTTCCTATGAGATATTTCACTTTTCTTTTATTCTTTTGATTTTGTTTTTTTTTTCCTTGATGTCGCATATTGTCATTAACTTCCACTTTCCCAATTCTAATTTTTAAGAAAGTATTTTCTTCAGTAAACTTTTGTATTCTTCTCCCAAGTTATTAATTTTCTTTTCATATTTTTTGCTTTCTTATTTCTTTTCCTAATTTTTCCTCTTTCATTTGATTTAAAAAGTATGCTTTTTTTTTTTTTAATCTCCTTTCTTTAGATCTTCTAGGAGTTCTTGTGGTTGTGTCTAATCTATATTTTTCTTTTAGATTTTGCTTGCAGATACCTGTTTTATGTTACGGTCTTTGGAGTTTGTGTAGTTTTTCTGTTATCATAATAGCTTTATATGGCTAACTTTTTTTTCTCTTTGCTTATTTTTCCAGCCTATTTATTGACTTTGGACCTTTATATTAAAAATAGCCTCTCCTTACAAAAGGTGATGTTGTAGAACAGGTGGGATGGTGGTCGCTGTTTTAAGCTTCAGGCTTTTATGCCCTGCTGTTATCATAGCTAGTTCTGGAGGTCTGTATGTCTACAGTGCTTCCAAGGTGGTATAATCCAGGTAGAACTATTCTCCTGGTCTGTGCTTTTTGTTCTTAACCATGTGGCTTTCTTGTAAGCACATCTCACTGCCTTAGAGATATGATCCAGAACTAAATAAAGGGCAAGGATGGCACCACAAATGGCACCAAATTATCTGCTCAGTGCTAGCACAGTGGGCACTAATATTTTCTATCTAAATATTCAGTTCTCTTATTGTATTTAGATGCTGAGTGTTTCTGGTGGTACTGCTACTATTGCTGTGGTCTCCAAGGCACTAGATGGTGTTGCTTACTCCTTGTGCTCCCATTCCAGTGCCCACAGACTTCTCTTTCTGATCTGCTGATTGTCCTGGGCTTGGAAAAAAATAACTCACTTAGACTTTGTTAGTTGGCGATTTAGAATTTGATTTTATGCATTTTAAAAAGTTATTTAGTGTTATGTTGGGAAAACCTGGGAAAATGCTTCCTTCATTATGCCCTCAGGAATAACTCTATTAAAGAAATTCTTTTAGTGTCCATCATTTGTAATATTGTCATGACCAAAAAGTATTTTCAAGTGATTCTGTAAATGGTACTAAATTGGTAGGTAAAACTAAGTTAACTAAGCAAGTCATTATGATTCAAACTAAAAACTTAAGTACTATAAATATACTGTCAATCAAACAGTTGTATAAATTTAAAACTAATACTAAAATGTTTGCATTATATAATAGCATATGATTAACTATTTTTGATTTTTTTTGGGGGGTGGGGTGGGGAGTAAGGTCGGGAATGAAGCATAAAATATTCCAGTTTCAAGGGGTAGGAGCAAAGGTATGGAAAATAGGAATACAACAAAATTGCCATTTCCATTCCAATTAAGAATTCTGTGGAGGAAGTGATGATTTCAAATTGCCTAGATTTTCTAGTCAGGCTTGCATTTCCACTTAATAAAATACAATTGAGATTAGAGAAACTTTTTCATAGTCTCTTAAATTACAGAATTTGACTAATTTATGATCCTTAATATATGCATTTTGTGGTCATGAAGGAAATAGTCTAATACACACACACACACACACACACACACACACACACTTTTTATTAGAGTCTTGCTCTCATGTCTTAGATTTATGTAGAGGTGAGGCTAATTGTTATTGGAGCACCAACTTTGGCAGGCCCTACTAACCCAAAAAATCTTTTGAGTACAATAGTAGATTGTTAGCCCCAGACTAACCTAAATTATATTTGTAAGGACTCGCCATCAAATTAGACACTAGGTTTTGAAAGTTGTTAATCACGTTAACTCTTCACTCTACCAAATGTGTGCAGGGATTTTAATCTGGTGAAGTCACAATTGTTATGAACTGTTGAAATGTTTAACTGTGTACTTGTTTACCTAAATAAGAATTCAATTAACAGATCTATATTTGAAGTATGCTTAGTGTTTGAGTTTCATTTTATTTACTCAAACTTTATTAATTCA
Source organism: Antechinus flavipes (assembly GCF_016432865.1). Taxonomy (NCBI): domain Eukaryota; kingdom Metazoa; phylum Chordata; class Mammalia; order Dasyuromorphia; family Dasyuridae; genus Antechinus; species Antechinus flavipes. The sequence continues at coordinate 409,622,726 of NC_067401.1, read as the reverse complement.
AAGGAGTTAATACATTAGTCTGTATAGTTTGCTTTTTTAAAATTAAAAGAAGCATAATTGACAACCATTTCAAAGCAAAATGTGTATGGGGGACAATATATTCATTTTCGTCTTTTGAAAACTTTTTGAGAAGCCTGGTGGAGGTAGAAGAAAAAAGTTTTTAAAACAAAGGAATCTTAATATCAGAAACTGATATTTTCTGGGTGTAAAACATGCACTTATCTATTAATGTCATTTTTTTCATTGTTACAATTTAAATATAATAAGCTTCCCTGAAAATAATATATCAGGATTTGGTTGTATTCTTTAGGTGTCACCTAATTCCTGATAATTACTAGGTACATGGATGTGATATTGAATAATAGCATAATTGCAGTTTTAGAACAAGATAGTGATTAATTTTTACTGAGTTATTTAAACTCTTTTAACACTAAAAGTTCCACTCCAATGTCTCATAATATGCATATTACCCGTTGTTGTTAAACGTTTATCCCGACACAACTTCTGTGACAATTCCTGTTAAGTTCAGACTTTTTATGTTGTAGATGACTGATAAAGTTTAGAGAATGTTATTGTTTGTTTGGCTGTAGAACCATGGCTTTCTTAGACATGGAAATCTTTAAAACTTATCTGCTAAATTAGAGTAGTATACTCTATTGTTGGAGGAGTGAGCACTTATAATAATGTATTTACAGATCTTTGATGCAGCTAATCTCTACTCTAAGTAAGCATTGATTCCTTTTAAATTCCTTTGGTTTTCTTTTGAAGTATTTTATTTTTAGAAAAATTCTTAAAATTTCCAATAATGCCTTTTTAAAAAATCATAGAATAAGATTCTATTGTTATTTAAATATTTTATCCATTAACCCCACTTAATTTTAGTATCATAATTAATGACATGAATTATAAATGAGTAATGGAAAAAGCAGGTATACGATAATTGCATCTCTAATATATTAATCACTTAGTTGTCTCAAAGATATTGGTTTGTACTTGGAGCATTTTATTAACTGCATTTTTTAGCTTAATACTAAATATTCTATTCCATAATCCTCTGAGCTTTTAGGAAAGACTGCTAAAGGCATAACACAAAAGCACAAATAAGGTACAAATATTAAAACTACATTAAAGCAGGCAGAAATTGAAATACTTTTTTTTTTTTTTTTGAGAAGAATATGTAAACATTTAGAAGGTAGAGGCAGATTGCTTGTTTTGCAGTTTAGGAAAGAGATTCCCTAGCATTTGAACATATTCCAAATCTAGAAAATAATTCTAAAACTTATTTTTTTTCCTTTTCTGGGTTAAGAAAGCACTTCTTAACATTGTGAGTTCATTTCTTAGACACTTTGATTTTATAATCTCTTTAATACATCAATAGCTGACAAATGTTGTATATTGCTTTGTTTATTATTTGCTTATATTATCTCATTTGGTCAAATGAGTAGTTGTCCTACTTTTTACAGATGAGGAAACTTTGACATAGAGAGCTTTAATTTAGTTTTATTTTTCGTCCCCTTTAGAGTTTCTGCAATTCTCTATACTTGTGGAAGAACCTACTCCTCCCCATCCACACTTCCCCCTGACCCTCCAAAAAAAAATGAAAGGAAGAAAAAAAAATTTTAAAGGCTGAGGGCAGAGGAGAGAGAAGAAGAGTGATACACAAGCAGAAAAGGGAAAGTAATTGAAATACAGATAGAAAAAGGAAAGTAATTGGAATATATATATTTTTTTTACTTCCTCAACTTAAAAAATGCTCTGGTTCTCACCTGAACAGTGATCAGTTTCAGGGATGGCAAACTTTTTTTTAGTTCATTAATGAGTGTACTCAAGGGATAACAGGGGGTTATTGCAAAAACATACATAAAAGGGAAGGAAATAAGCAAAGAGGGAAGATGACTTATAAACTTTTGGCTAAGATGATGTTATGATGATTCCCAGAAAAACCGAATTCTCTCTCCAATACTTGAGCAGGTAATGGCTCAAGAATTCCAGAAATGACAAGAAAATTTCATTCATTTCAGACCTGAATCAAAGACAATTGGAAACCTGTTAGCATTGGGGAATGGGTTTATAAGCCAGAAGTCTGTTAGAACTCTGAACACAAGTGTTCTAAGAACTCTTAAAACATGACAAACTGTTTCCAGAGGAGTTAAGATGGATTGGAAGCTTTAGAGTAACCAAATAGGGATGATCTAGAGGAAATCAGAAACTAACAGTATCCTTAGTACAGATGGGGGCCAGAAGTTGTCAGCACTCTGACAGAAATGTGTCAAAGGCCCTAAAGAGTGTAGCACTTGAATCTCAAGCCAGATGGTTCTGGAACTTCCCTCTGCTCTTTTTTCAAACATAGCAAGGGAGATAAGATAGAAACCAGCAGCAGGCCCCTAGTAGATCCAGATCAGGAACAAGTAAGGTCTGACCACTCTGTCCTAGAGTGTGGAAAGGGATAGACCTTGGCACTGATATCAAGTCCCAAATCAGGAACTCAGACATCAGGAACAGAAAACGGGCAACACTGAAGTAATAATTTAGGTACCAGAGGCTTAAAGTAGAGAGTGAGAGAACACAGAGAGAGGAATGTTTAGTGAATGGGATGGAAAATCTTGTTCACAAGAACTTTTTTAGTCATTCAATCATGTCCAACTCTGTGTCCTCATGGACACCATGTCCTTCTGCCCGCCACTATTTCCTGAAGTTATACTATTTGAGAGAATTGATTATCTTTTATATTAATAATTAATTATTGAATTGGAATCAGGATTTTTTTCAGAAGTCTGTTGGTTTTCAGTCTTGGAAGGGCATTGTTGATGGATGCGATTACCCAAATCCCTGGATAAATGTCTTTCAGTCCTGGATGGAAGGTTCTACCCAATTAGAGAACCTTAAAAAGAATTTAGTCTAAAGTGAATCCCAACTCATTAGCAGATCTTAACAGAGGTTTGTCTAGATTACCCTAAGTCTGGGTAGTCTGAATAAGAGATAAAACTTTTAGTTCAAGAGTTAGTGATTAAAGTCACTAGACCCTTAGATAAGCCCACCTTGCATTATAATATTCATTCTTCTCATTATTTATTAACCAACCAGATTGCTACCCTGAGGGTATCATTTCATGGGTATCATTCAGGAATATCACTGATCTCTTTTATAAATCATTGCTAATGGAAATTATGCCTCTCAATTTTTTTTTTTATGTGTCATATCCATGAGGTTTTCTTGAACAGTTTTCTATCTCCCATTTTTTCTAGATGTGGGTAGCATTTTCTATCATTAGTCTTTTGAAATTGTCTTAGTTTCTTCTATTGCTGAAGAGAACCAAGTCTTATTAAAGTTGATCATCATACAATATTGTTGTTACTTTTTACAGTATTCTCCTGCTTCTGCTCACTTCAGCATCAGTTCATATAAGTCTTTCCAGGTTTTTCAGAAATCTGCCTGCTTATTATTTCTTATAGCACAATAGTATTTCATTACATTCATATGCCAGAATTTGTTTAGCAATTCTTTAGTTAATGGGCATCCCCTCAATCTTCCAATTCTTGGCTGCTACAAAAAAGTAGTTCATTATTTCATAACAAAGCCTCTCTACCATACATAAACCCCTCTGCCATGACAAAGCAGTGATCCAGGAGGAGCCACAAGGACTATATGAGTAGTAATTATAAATGAAATAAGAGTTCCTCTGGAAAGAAGACTGAATGGGTTAGAATATGGTGTGGGAAACCATACCCGAGTAATATCCTATGTTTGAGGTTTGGGGTTTAGGGGGAATAAAAAAGAAATAATAATTTGAAAATAGAGTTTCTTATTTATACATAAGTAGTGTTGATGACATTTCTTTTTCATTACCTTTATTATAAAGAGTATGAGGCTTCTGATAGAATCTGGTATGTGGGAATATGACATGAATATGGATGAGCAATGAAATGAAAATGAAATTGCCAACAAATGAAGAAATGAAGGACTTTATTAGAAACCATTTTGTCCAATTTCATACCAACAGAAATAGATAAAATGGATGATTTAGAAAAATATAAAATATCCCAATAAACAGACTACGACATAGAAATATCTTATCACCCAATTCTAGCAAGAGAAATTAAACAAGCTATAAATGAATTTTCCCTGCCAAAATCCCCAGGACTAAGTAACAAAGTGAATCCTATAAAATGTTCAAAAAACAGTTGATTCTAGTATTTGCATGAAATGTTTGCAAAAAGGAAGATACCATCCTCGTATGGCAGAAAAATGGTCTTAATGCCTAAAACAGTGAGAAAATAGAAAAGAAACCATAAATCAATATTTCTAATGAATATCTATGCACAATTGTAAATGTAATAGTAGCAAAGAGGCTTCATCAGCATGTTAAAGAGTATATACTTTGTATATTTATATCAGGAATGCATATTTTGCTTAATATTAGGAAATCCATAAACATAATAGATTTCATTAATAACAAAGCAATAAAAATATGTAGAGATTTAGAAAAGGCTTTGACAAGCTATATTACCTATTAGCATTAAAATATTAAGAAGTATAAAAATATATGTAATATTCTTTACTATCAATAGTATTTATTTAAAATTGGCAGCCACCTAGAAGGTTTTGCAACAAGATTGGGGTGAAGCAGGGATTCTTGCTATTTGATAATTAGCGTTCTAGAAATGCTAGCTGTACAGTAAAAAAAGAAAAATGAATTTGAGTAAGTACAGACTAAGGAAAAACAAATTATCATTTTTCTTCAGATACTTTTCCTGTAGTTATTGTTGATTCATTCATTGTTCTTGTGAAACTCTTTGTGACCATCTTAGATTCACCTAAAAATTAAACAGTGATTTCTGCAAAAGTGTAAGATGGAAAACACATCCACAAAATTATAAGCCTTTCTAGATATTCCTAAGAAAAATCAACTGGAAAAGAGAATTTCATTCAGAGTAACTGCATAATGTATAAAATATTTGGAAGTCTACCCATCAAGACAACTTGATGTAGACTCTGATAATTGGTGAGATTTGGACTTGATGAAGGTCACAAAGCTAATAAAAGCTAGTGGTAGGATTCGGACCCAAATCTTAGTAGCATAAATTTTAATGATGATAGTTATTTATCTTTTCCAACCCTCTTATATATTTGGGAAAACTAAGACCTAGAGAACTTAAATCACTTTACCAAGATGTAGTGACTGTTAAGTATCTAGATTTACAGGCAGGCACTGGAATCTGGTTCTTTGTACTGCTTTACACAGCAAATGGAAGAAGAACCTGGAGATAGAGAAAGAAAAGGGGGCAAGATAAAGATCCTGGGATATCAGTGCTGGTGTCTGAATTGTGGGAAGCTATTCAACTAAGTAAAGCTAAGAGCAGGACAGAACCATAGGGCTGGTCTAGACCATGGGCTCTTGATGGGAGGTAAGAAATACCTAGGGATTCCAGAAAATGTTGGTGCTCACATTGCTCCTGGCTCTTTTTCTTAGGCCCATCTTTTATGTTGATCTTTTTGTTTTAATCCCTCTTCTACCTTTGAGCTGGAGGCTACTAAATGGTGCTGGAAGGCTGGAAAACCTGAATTCAAATCCAGCCTTGGGCACTTACTAGTTGTGGGACCCAGGGCAAGTCATTTAACCTATGTCTGCATCATTTTTTTCCATGTAAAATGGGGTTAATGACAGCACCTATATTAGAAGACTGTTGTGAGAATCAAGTGAGACATTTGGAAAGCACTTAGCACAGTGCATGGCAGCTTAATAAATCCTTTTCCTCTCTCCCCTCTCTCAGCTTAATGGAGACTAGCTGCTAGCTTGGCAAGATAGTAGTGCCCCTAATAAATTCCTTAGGTTGGCATTTAAGCCCTCAAGTGCTCATTCCTGATCTGTCTATAATTATTAATCTAAATTTGAGGCCAGGCAGAAAGACAGCAGGTGAGAATAGCAATTAGACAACAGGTGAGAAGTGAAGTGCAATTAGATGTCATATATATATCTATATAAGTTTTTGTGATGGCAGATAATTAAATGGTTCCCAGTTTGAGAAATTTGGTTTTTGTTAAATTTAGTTTAATATGAACATAGAACATATTTAGTAATAAATCAAAGGGCTCCATTTACTATCAGTTAATTGTATTATCTTAATGCTAAGAATATGGATATTTCCCCTCATCCAGTCCTTTTAAATAGTGTAGTAAATTCACATTGGTTGATCTTCTGTAGAATATTCTGATAAGCAGAAATGATAATTATATTTTATTCAATCAAAACTCTTACCTGTGTTTTCAGGAAAAAAAGATTTTTTTTCCCCCACAAAGAAACTTCATTGGAAGGCACATACAAAATGCCCTTTATTTGCCTAGGACAATAAAGAGTAGTTCAATGACTCTGTCAATTACTTAATAATAATTATGTAATAATAAAGACATCTTCAGCCACAAGTGGTAAGTAGCTGCCTTTGTAATACAAGGCATACATGGTAATCACTCAGATTTTTTACTGCTTGAAAGTTTGCAAAGCATTTACCTTACAATATGGTGAAAGTATTATTATCCCCAGTTTATAAATGAGGAGTGGAAAGGCCTCATGTAGAAGGTGAAATCTGAACTCAACTTTGAAGGAAACTGGGGATTCTAAAAAGCAGGGATGAAAAGGTATGGGGTATAATTAGCCCTAGCAGAACCCACAACCTGGAATTTGAAGAAATACAGAGTAGGCCAAACTAGAATGGGCCTGAGGGGCAGTAATGTATAATGATTTCAAAAAGAGGGTCTGCAGCCCTTGTTGTGAAGGGTTTTGTGTACCAATCTGAGGAGCTTATAATTTGGCATTATGGAGCTACCAGATCTTTTGTGTGATAGTAGTAAGAAATTTGTGTTAGGAATGTTATTCTAAAAGCTCTCTGAAAGAAAAGAGACACTTAACGCAAGGAGACCAATTAAGAGTTTGATAAGGGCCTAAATTTGTATTTTCTTAATAGAAAGGTGAAAATGGAAATTTTGAAAGAATCACTTTATAGGTTTTCATAGGATTTTAGAACCGAAAAAGAACTTTGAGAAAGGCCGTCTGGTTTAATCTCATTCTAAAGTTGAGATGCCTGTGGTACATTAAGATAAATGATATTTCCAAGGTTACACAGCAAGTTATTATTGAGGCAGCTTCTGATGACCAACTTTTCACTTCTTTTCACTACACTATACTGTCACGGGAAGTTAATGTTGATTTTTACTGGAAATATCAAGACATTTAGATCAATTGACTTCATTTATAGATATTAGTAATGGTCAGAAATAAAAAAAAAAACTATCATTTTGCTTCTGTTTCTTAGAAATGGTTCACAATCCTACTATATATTTCCGAGATGATAAATTTTCTTGAGTATTTGGACTTTGTCTTATATATCAGCCCCTCTTCTCCATATTTCTATACTGTAGCACATAGTACGCATTTTATAAAAGTACTTTATTGAATTGAATTTCTTTACCTTTATAACAAATATAAAAGCTAGGGTTATATGTTTACAAGTAAATACTGGCTAGTTCCTGAAGAGGCAGCATAATTTTATTTTAAATGTTTGTTCTGTTACTGTTCCTTAAAATATTGCCAGTGCAGAATCATTTTTAGAAATTTTATTCTAAGAATCTTTTGTTTGAAGACTAGTAGAAGAGGAGTAATGAGAAAATTATACACGACTGACCTCGAAAGAATTTTTGTGTGGGATATTATTAAGGCATATAAGTTTGTAGAGGTTTCCCTCCCATTTTTTATTTTTTCATGTAATTTTCAACTCTGTCTACAGTAAACATCTTTTTTTTTTTTTTTTTTTGATTTAGCCTAATTTTTCATTCATAACATTCAAGAAGCGCTGGGACTACATGATTAATAAACTCGATCCACAATTATGTGCAATGATACCAAGACTTAAGTCAAGTCCATTTGTGTGTGTGATATGTTCCATAAATGTGTTCTACAAAATAATTTCTCTTTTTAAATCATTTTTTGGGGGAGGGAGCAATGTAATGATATTAGTAATAGTATTTCTAGCACCTATTATCGTCTAGGCATTGTGTTAATAAAAGCTTTACAAATATTACTTCATTTTATTCTCACAGTAACTCAACAGTTATTATCATCTCCATTTTACATTTGAGGAAATAGCCAAATAGCCCAATATCATATGACTAATATGTGCCTGAAACCGGATTAAAATTCAAGCCTTCCTGATTGCAGGCCTAGTGTTCATTCTGCTATACATCCTTGCTGCTGAGGGATTGAAGACTGTTAGATTGCTGACACATATTTTTGTTAACTTTGAAAGTACACTTAAAAACTTCCCAAATCTGCTTCTTGAAATTCTCTTTCCTTCAGTGGACAGCCGTGATAAAAACATCACTTCTGTCCTGTGGTCTTCAGTTTCTTCACCAGAAATTCATCATTAATAATGCCTTCTAGCTTTCTTCTGGTAGTGATTTTTATCTCCATCACAATTTCCAGAAATGGATAGTTGTCGTTAGGTTTAATCATTCTTAGGTGTCCCATATAAATGCTCCATGGAGTTAGTGAACTTCTTTATTCTTCTCTCTGCTATTAATATCATTTAATATTAATAGCAAGCATTTATTTATTCAGTGTCTGCTGCATTCCACAGGATATACTAAGTAATGGAAATACAAAGACAAAAATGAAACATTCTTTCTCCTCAAGGAACTATTTTGTAAAGGGCAAAAACGTATACATATACACTTTATACATAAGTATTGAAAAAAAGTAAAATTTTTAGGGGCAAGATTATAACTCAGAGTATCTGGGAGGGTCATGTACAAGGCATTTGTGCTGAGTCAGCTTGCGTGGTACTGTTGGAAAGGGCCTCTTGGCCACCAGTGAAGTTGTTTAAACAGGGAAGAAACATGGACAGATATATACTTAATGGTAATTACTTTGGCAGCAAAGTGTAGTATGAGCTGGAGTGGTGAGACTTGGCCATAGTGAGACCACTTAGGAGTGATAAAAGATTGGGTGTATGGAGATCATAGTCTTGGCAAGCAGTGAAAAGAGGCTAAATTAAGGTGATAGCTGTATGTGTGAAGACAAGAGGTTAGATGTAAGAGATTTTTCTGACAGTAAATTTGACCAAATTTGGCAACTGGTACTGGAATTATAAACCTGGAAAAAGGATATAGTGCCTTTGATAGAAATCAAGAAGTATAAAAGTGAATAGGCTTTTTTGGAGGAAATATTTTATTTTTTCCAATTACATTTAATTTTTGAACTTTTTTTTTTTTTTTTTTACAATTTTGAATTCTAAATTTTCTCTTCTGCCTTCCCCATCTTAAGAAAATAAGCAATTTGATATAGATTATACACATATAATTATGTAAACATTTTCATATTAGCTATGTTATAAACAAAAAAATATAAAAAATAAAATTAACAAAAAAAGTAAAAAATATACTTGCATTCATATTCGATCTGTTCTTTCCTTCCTTCCTGCCTCCTTTTCCTTCCTTCCTTTCTTCCCCTTCCCTTCCTTTTCTTCCCCGTCCTTGTCTTTCTTTCTTTTCTTCCATCACACAGCTAGTAAGTGTAAAGTGTTTGCCCCTGAATTTGAACTAGGGTCCTCCTGATGCCAGGACAGTGCTCTATCCACTGTGCCATCTAGCTGCCCCTTGAATAGCGTTTTTCATCATAAGTCTTTCATTACTGTCTTAGCTGAGGGTGGGGAACCTTTTTTTTTCCCCCCTGACAAGGACCATTTGGATATTTATAACATCACCTGCAGGTTATACATACAAAATTATCAACTTATGGAATTAAGTTATAATTCCATAATTATAATTGTGGAAGATTGTCATACCTAGTTTTCAGCTCATCATTGCCTATGGTCGTCTTAGCTAATGATTTCTTAGGTCTTATACTGGGGGGCTAAATGTTCTCCACTCTTGTCTTAGATCATTAAATAGCTAAGTGATTCACAGTTGATCATCGTACATTGTTGTTATTGTGTACAATGTTTATCTTGTATAAGTTCATACAACTCTTACCAGGTTTTTTCTGAAACTGTCCTGCTCCTATTTTCTTACAAAACAGAAAATATTCCATCAAAGTCATATACCACAATTTGTTCAGCTATTCCTCAATTGTTGGACATTGACTCAATTTCCAATTCTTTGCTTAACACATAAAAGAGCTGCTATAAATATTTTTTGTATTTGTAGTTCCTTTTCCTTTTTTAATTAAAAAAATTTATTTGAGATACAGACCTAGTAGTAGTATTGCTGGATTCAAGGATATTAAGAATCTTATAGATCTTTGGGCATAATTCCAAATGGCTCTCCAGATGGTTGAATCAATTTATAATGCTACTAAGAGTGCAATATTCTAGCCAATATTCGTTATTTTCTGTCTTATTAGTCAATCGATAGGTGTGAGATAGTATCTCAGGGTTGTTTTAGTTTGTAGTTCTCTAATCAGTAGTGATTTAGAATATTTTTTCTAGGACTATAATTGCGATTTCTTCTGAAAACTGCCTTATATCTTCTAACCACTCATCAATTGGGGAATGACTTGTATGTATTCTTAGAAATTTAACTCAATTCTTGATATATTTTAGAGTTGAGGTATTTTATCAAAGAAATTTGCTGAAAATTTTCCCCTCCAGTTTCCTATTTTCTTTCTAATCTTAGCTGTATTACTTGTGTTTGTGCAAACATCTTTAATTTCATAGAATTAAAATTATTCATTTTACACTATAATGTTCTCCGTCTCTTGTTTGGAAATACATTCTTTTCTTATCCGTAAATGTGATGGGTAAAATACCCTAATTTGCTTATGATATGAATATATATTTAAATTATGTACCCATTTTGGCTGTATCTTGGTGTACAGTCTGAAATGTTGGTCTATGCCTACTTTTTGCCATTTTTCCCAGCAATTTTTGTCAGAAAATGAGTTCTTGTCCCAAATGCTTGGCTTTTTAGATTTGTTAAACATTGTATTACTATGGTCATTTACTACTGTGTGATATGTACCCAATTTATTCTACTGCTTCCCCATTATTTCTTAGCCATTACTAGCTTCTTTTGATGATTAACTGCAATGCAGTTTGAAATCTAGTAGTTCTCCTTCTTCCTCTCCCACCCCACTTTTTTTCCCCTTGATATTTTTGATCCTTTAATCCTCCAAATGAATTTTGTTATGATTTTTTTTCTAGCTCTATAAAATAAAATTTTTTGGTTAAGTTTGATTTGAATAGTGCTGAATAAATAAGTTGAGGAGAGTTATTTTTATTTTATTGGCTCATGAGCAATTAATAGTTCTCCAGTTTAGGTCTGTCTTTATTTGTGTGAAAAAGCATTTTGTAATTTTGTTCATATAATTCCTGGGGTTTTCTTGGCAGGTAGACTCAAGTATTTTTGAACACCTACAGTTAGCTGGCATGAAGTGTTTGGTAAGCCAGCAAAGAAGACTGAGAGGGATTAGTTAAAGAGGTAGATGGTAATTCAAAAAGAAGTAGTATCACAAAAACAGACATGAGGGAGTTTCCAAGAAATGAAAGTGTTCAATTGTGTCTGTAAGATATTGTTTACTAAGAGCAAATCATAGTAGGTTAACCTCATGAAGGATGGAACATCATGGTAAGATAGAGTATTAGAATTGGAGTCAGAAAGACTGAGGCTCAAATTTTACATCAGATATTTGCTAGTTTTTTTGATCCTGGACAAATTATTTTACTTCTCTGTGCCTGTCCTCTGTCCTCATCTATAAAATGGGAGGGTTGGATTTAATGGCCTTTTAAGGTCTCTTCCCACTCTGATTTGATTGTCCTACAACCTCTTTTTGCTATATTTGGGACAAAATGGAATAATGTGACAGAGATGATAGTATATTTTGATGTAGTCTTGACTCTTTGAGCATAGCAATTATATCCCATGGTAGTCTAGTATTTGAGGGGTTAATATGGTTATATTCTCCTTGGATTTCCAGTGGAATGCTATGGTTAATAGTTTTTGTTGTAGTTTTCTTAATTATTAAAGACATTTTGTTTTAATTTTATTTAAAGGTTTTCTAGCTCCTATGTAGTAATGAAAAGTTATCTTGGGGCACTTGTGTAGTATTTAATGCAAAGACTTAAACTGTTTTCCTTTTGATTTAGGTATAGTATTAGAAGTATTCTAGGTTATTCAACAATATAAGGAGATTTGCTGAGCTTTAGCACAGAAAAATATACAAGGATATTATAGCACTCAGGCATTTTTATCTATGACACACATTTTACAGATAACAGTTGTATTTGATCCTCAAAAAAGCCTTGCAAAGTAGATGCTGTTAATATCCACTTGCAGTGGCAAAGTATGCACTGAGGAAACTGAAGGAAACAGATGTAAACTGTCCAGGATTATACAACTAGTAAATGTCTGAATAGTGGGTTGTAAGGATGGGATATTGAATATTTTATGTGAGAAACAGTAGAATATGTGAAGGGTGATAATGTTTAATAAGATTGGGAAAGTAGCTTGGAATCAAGCTAGTAAGGGTTTTAAATGCTAGACTGAGAAGTTTAAGTTTAACTTTAGAGGTGGTAATAACAATTAGAACTTCTTCATAGAATTTAGGAGATAAAAGTGATCTTAGCAGTCATTTAGTTTAACTTTTTTGCAAATGAATTCCCAATATTACATACTTGACAAATAGTTATCCAGTCTCTGCTTGAAGACTTTCAGTGAGAAGAATCTCTCAAAGCAGCTCATTCCATCTCTGAATGGCTTTCATTGTTGGGGAGTTCTTTCAGATTTCAGCTCTCTTATCCATTGCTCCTGGTTATTTTGGAGTCACACAGACTAATCACTCTTCCACATGAAACCCTTAAGATACTTACAAGACAGTTATCTTCACCCGTTCTCCAAGCTTTCTGTCTTCAAAACTAAACATCCCTGATTTCCTCACCTGATCCTCATATGACTTCATGGCCCTTCCCTGTCTTGATTTCTCTCCTCAGAGTACTCTCCAGCTTATCAGTGTTAAACTGTGACCCAGGGAATGTGACATATGGTTAACTATTTAATTCAGAAAAATAAATTTGGCAGCTCTTTAGAAGATGGATTGGAGAAGAGAGAAAACAATAAAAAGCTGCAATAGTAATCAAAACAGAAGATGATCAGGGTTTCAAGTGCTATGGTAGCTATGTGCATAGTGAAAATGCTGTGTGAGATATGGAGGTAAAACTGACAGTACTTGACAATTGATTGGTGAAGGGGAGAAGGGGAAAAAATGATTGATCTAAAGTTATAAACTTAGGCAACTAGAACACTGGTGCTACTTTGAATGATAAAAGAAAGTCCAAAATATGGGCAGGTTTGAGAGGAAAATAATTAGGCCATTATAATGTGAGCTCTTTTTTTCCCCCCTTTCTTTGTATTTCTAGCACTTAGTGCTGTTGTTCAATCATTTATGTCTGACTCTTTAAAAATTTTTTTTCAATAATATTTTATTTTTCCAATACATGTAAAGAAAGTTTTCAACATTCATTTTGGTAAGATTTTGTGTTCCAAATTTTTTCTTCATTTCCTTATATTCTCCCCTACCCCCAATCCTGCTCTTAAATGGCAGCCATGTAAGGAATGTTACTTGGTGAATTTCTTTGTATCTTGAAGATGGTCTCTATTGGTGGCACTATATAATTCCGACCCATCCTATTCTGTTTGATCTTTGAATAATTTGGATAGACATCCTGATTATCATATTTTCAGTTAACAGAAATCTGGGAAAGCTGACTTTGTATAAAAGTATCATAATATAAAAAATACCTTGCCAAATTTAATGAACATGTATATATATAAAATCTTGTACTCAGATTAAAAAAATTTTCAGAGACTCACAATTGAGGTGTGGTTTAGATAAATGATGTTAAACTCAAATAGAAATAGATCCCTAAAGGCTGCATATTGATTTATAAAAACACAAGTTAACATTATCTATGCTGTATTGTATTTTTATTAATTTTGGTTCAGAATTTTTCAATTATATTTTAATCTGGTTAGGGCCCCAGTTGAGAGTTTGATACATCTAGTTTAGGCCATAATTTGTGAGAAAAAAAGCTTAGTCGTTTTTATTATTACAAATATAATTTCAGTGCAAATTAAGACAACTCTGAGATACCACTATATACCTGTCAGACTGGCTAGAATGACAGGGAAAGATAATGCAGAATGTTGGAGGGGATGTGAGAAAACAGGGACACTAATACATTGTTGGTGGAATTGTGAATACATCCAACCATTCTGGAGAGCAATTTGGAACTATGATCAAAAAGTTATCAAACTGTGCATACCCTTTGATCCAGCAGTGTTTCTACTGGGCTTATACTCCAAAGAGATCTTAAAGAAGGGAAAAGGACCTGTATGTGCAAGAATGTTTGTGGCAGCCCTATTTGTAGTGGCCAGAAACTGGAAACTGAGTGGATGCCCATCAATTGGAGAATGGCTGAATAAATTGTGGTATATGAATGTTATGGAATATTATTTTTCAGTAAGAAATGACCAATAGGATGATTTCAGAAAGGCCTGGAGAGACTTACATGAACTGATGCAGAGTTGAAATAAGCACGACCAGGAGATCATTATATTCTTCAATAACAATACTATATGATGATCAATTCTGCTGGACCTGGCCATCTTCAGCAATGAGATGAACCAAATCAGTTCCAGTGGAGCAGTAATGAACTGAACCAGCTACACCCAGCGAAAGAACTCTGGGAGATGACTAAGAACCATTACATAGAATTCCCAAACCCTATATTTTTGCTCCCCCCCCCTGCATTTTTTATTTCTTTCACAGGCTAATTGTACAATATTTCAGAGTCCTATTCTTTTTTGTACAACAAAATAACGGTTTGGACATGTATACTTATTTTGTATTTATTTATACGTTAACATATTTAACATGTATTGGTCATCCTGCCATCTAAGGGAAAGGGGGCGGGGGGAAAGAGGGGAAAACTTGGAAGGAAAGGTTTGGCAATTATCAATGCTGTAAAATTTCTCATGCATATAACTTGTAACTAAAAAGCTATTAAAAATTTTTTTAAAAAGCTTTAAATGACCCCCCCAAAAAAACAAAACAAAACAAATACAATTTCAGAAAAAAAGTGAACAATTATCCCACTTTATTCTTCTGATCACAGCAAGTATTATGAAGTTGGGGCACCACAGTGTTTGATAAGCTGCAATATACAAAGCACTGTACTGGTCACTAGAATACAACTAGAAGTGACCTAGAATCATTAGGAGATTCAGAGCTATATTATAATCATATTTTACTATGCTTTAGTTTCACATCCCTTTTGGCTATCACATCTACCCACCTAAATCATCTCACCATCTGCCTGTCATCACTGACCTGCTCTTTTCCATGTAAACCAGCATTTTCTTTAGGAGACCTCAGATTCATATACCCTGGTCTTCCTCAATCCAAGCTTCTTATCTTGGAAAGTTAATTCACTCAATTTTGCAGCTTCAGCCTTATTGCCTAACTCATTAGAACATTAGATGATAGAGACTGTGCAAACTAGGTTACTACTGGATGACCTTCAACAAAAGTCTGTGCCTCTGTGTTTTGAACCATCTAGCCATTCATCCAGTTCATCTCACTAGCACCTCTTCTCTCCTTTCCCTATTTTCTACCTTCTCAAAATAAAATTCCCTTTTGTTGCAGTCTGTCAATGTGTTGTCTTTTCAGAAAGCAAGCTGAAGAAAAAGAATTATCTCTTTTTTAATCTTTGTATTCTCTTTGCTTATCATAATGCCTGGGACATAGTACTAACTAATAGTAATAAGTAATCTATCCATTCATGCATTCAGCTGTTCATTTATTCATAAAATAACTGTGGAAGGAACTAGGAGTTTTTAGACTGGTTTTTATCTGACTTAAAAATATTTGAAGGGTTTTTCAGATCACAGAAAGTTTAGTGGTTTTATTCTCTTTCTCCAGGGGAAAGAACTAAAATAAGTATACTAATCTAGATATTACAGGGAAACATAAAGAATTTCCAAATCATCAAAGTTACCTGTAATGTTTTGAAAAACTTTGAGAATCATAGTTCTAGATAATTCAATCATTTTATTAATACCCAGCACTTTTCTTAATAAAAAGATGGTGATTAGGCTGTCTTTCTTAGACCAAAGATCCCCAATGAGGTGGGCTCACAATTTATAAGCCCTTTTAAAGAATTGTGTTCCTTAGGGATGCCAATCAACTATGATTGCTTAATACAATGGGAGAGGGTAGACTATGCTAAAATGAGGGTGTTGAAGTATTTGCCTTAGGTCCTCCAACTCTTGGTTAAAGAAATAATCAATTTTCTTATCAGCTGTCTTTGACTATAGGGAAAAGCAGCATTTTCCCAGACTTGAGCAACCACAAAGAACAGGAATAGCCCAAACCTAGAATTTCTTTTTATTGTCTGTTTTGAGATTTTCCACATTGGTTTGTTTCTGGATGAAGACGTAGCTAAAAGGGAAAACCTTGGTCCTAAAATAGTAATTAGTTATTAAATATAAGAAACATTCATTTCTCAGATAGCAAAAAATGAAATCAACTGCACATTAGGCAATAACCTCCCCATCTCTGAATATATTTAGTTTGATGACCAAGGATTGTACATTTATTGAATTAATGATTTTCTGGTAGAAAAGCAAATTTCCCTCATGACAAAAAAATTAAACATTGCTATCAGATTAATTAAAAAACGATTCTTTGGCTGCGAATTACATAATTAGGGTTCCCTTGTTTTTGTTGTTGTTCAAGTGATATATTTCCTCATGACTTGACATAATTTTCCAATCTTTTCAAATAGTCAATTAGTGTTGAGTCTTTCTTTAGAGGATTTTGTTGTAAATAAAGGAAGATCCCAGTATTTATTTGAATTGAATTGGTTACTGTTTGCTATTTTTTTTCTCTTTGGTAGGTGGCATAGTGGATAAAGAACTACCTTTAGAGCCAATAGTACTTGAGTTCAAATATTGTTTTAACAGATTAGCTTTATGATGGTGAGCAAGTCACTTACCCTCTATGTTTTATGAAGTTTTTTTTTCTTTTTTTTTTTTTTTTTGCTGAGGCAATTGGGGTTAAGTGATTTGCCGAGGGTCACACAACTGGGAAGTGTTACATATCTGAGAACAGATTTGAACTCAGGTTCTCCTGACTTCGGGGCTGGTGCTTTATTCACTGTGCAACCTAGTTGTCCCTGTAGGAAGTTTTCTAAGACTGAGTTGCAGAATTGAGAGGAATTTCCTTATTTGGTAGTTTTCTGTCAGTGGAATCACAGTTCTGGTCTCTACTGTCATTCCTGTTTTTCTTAGTAGTAAAAATATATGATTTTTGTGTGTATATTGGGGGAAAATTTTTATATGCAATTATAAAACTTTATTCAAACTTTGAAATATGGAATGTGATCTTTTTTACCATGTATATGTTGAGAAATGTTGTCACGTTGTATCTGTAACTTATTTCATGTGGAAATAATTCTGTTTTTTGGATTAAATTTTTTTTTAACTTCATAGGTTATTTTTTTCTTTGTTTTCCTTACTTACATATAAAATGTACATTTATTTTTTGCATAGTTCCATATGAATCATTTTGGGAGAGAAAAATCAGAACAAAAGGGAAAAACCATGAAGGGAATAAAAACAGAATGGGGAAAAAAAGTGAACATAGCACACATGATGATTTATATTCACTCTCTATAGTTCTTTGGGTGTGAATGGCCTTTTTCATTCAAAGTTTATTAGGATTGCTTTGGATCACTGAACCACTGAGAAGAATCAGGTCTGTCATAGTTGGTCATCACACAGTCTTATTGTTGCTGGGCACAATGTTTTCCTGGTGTGCTTGTTTCACTCGGTATCAGTTCATGTAAATTTTTGCAGGCCTTTCTAAAGTCAGCCTGTTCATCAATTTTTTTAAATAGAATAATGATATTCCATTACTTCCATATACCATAACTTATTCAGCTATTCCCCAATTGATGGGCAAATCAATTTTCAAATTTTTTGCCATCACAAAAAGAGCCGCTATATACATTTTTGCACATGTGGGTCTTTTTCCCACTTTTATCATTTTATAGATCATAGCAGAACCTTTAATTAAGAATAACATTTTAATAGAGAGATGATATGTTAGAACAAGTCGTTTGAAATTTTTAACCTCCCCTCCCCCCCAAAACCTCTTCTCTCCTCTGATGTACAATTATGAACTTTCACATTATTGTCAAGACACCACTATATTCCCAGAGACCAGTCTTATGACTGCTGTATCATCCTTGACTTTTCACTCTTAGCCTATATATCCAGGTTGTTGCCATATCTTGTCATTTCTAGCTTGACATCTCTCATATATGGCCGCAATTTTAGCTCAGGCTTTCAAGATCTTTTTACTAGACTATTACAGGTAGTGGTAGTCTTTTTCTTCTCTTTATTTTCATTCTTTGTCTGATCTTTCCTCATTTCTTTCTATTTTCCACACAGTTCCAAGATGATTTTTTTCTATAACCTGTCTGACAGCTTTTACTCCTTAGTGGACTCCAGTGGCTTCCTGTTATGTTCAGGAGTAAATATATTTTCCTCTTGCATGTAAAGCTTAAAGCTAAAGCTCTTCACCAAACCTTTTTAGCCTTCTTAGACCATAATCTCCTTCATGTACCCTGTGATCCAGCTACATTAACCCACTTGCAATTCCTGTTGTGAAAATGGAATGGTTAGTGTCTTTATTAATCACCTTGATTTGGTCAAGATCCCTTACTATCCAGAAGAGACTGCACTGACCTGAGAATCAAATAAAACTGTATTCCTTGCTTGACATATCAGAAGTTCCTTGCAGTGTTGGCATAATGAATCCAAAACTTCTCCTACTATTCCATATAACCAACTCAGACTGATTCATATCAACTCCCAGTTCTGAAAAACCACCCAGTCCAAAGATGTGTCAGCAAAGACCACTGTGATTGCACTACTGGCTGCCCTGTTTTGTCTTTATAACCCCTGCTGTCTATGCTGTTCTGTGCTCCTATGTATACATGTCCATCTACTTAGGAGGAAGAAAAGCCATGGACACAACCTGTTTTGCCTTAGAAGGTTGGCACTGTATTAAGATATTCCATCTCTTCTGTGATTTTTTTTTTTTTTTTTTGCACTGTTTGGTCCCCATTGTCTAGAATGCTCTGCCCCATCTCACCTCTGTTTACCTGGCTTCCTTCAAGACTCAGTTCTATTCTTTTTCAATAAGCTTTTACTGCTGTCTACAAATGCTAATGCTTTCTCATTTCAGATGATCTTCATCTACTCATGTGTGTGTTACATGTATGTACCTAGTTATACAAGTTGTCTCCTTTGCTAGTCCTTCTTGAGGATAAGGACTTCTTTTTACCTTACTGACTGAATGATTTATGAAATTTAAAATGAAAGTTCATAATTATATAGAGGACAGAAACAGATTATTGAACTTGAAAGTCAGGAGTACTTGGTTTCAAATTCCACTTCTGACCATAGGAAGGTCACTTAACTTAATTTCCTTATCTGTAAAATGGTAATGGATATTTGTAGTATCTAATGGTATTTTTGTGTGGCATAAATGACATCGTATTTATATAAAGTGGTAAATATATTGCTTTAATGAAAATGTTATGATTATCATACAGCTGTACTGTTTGCATTTGTATTTTTCAGAACTTCTAAAATCTTTCAGAGAAATTGCTAATTTTGTGTTTCCCCATTACAGGATTTTGGCTCCACACAGTTGTTATCAAGATATTGAGACCCTTTATAACTTCTTAGTGAGTAATGAGGTATGAGAGTTTCTTTAAATTTTTCTCTTTTTCAAAAGAAATGACTTTAATATAAAATAAAAACAAAAAATAAATTTTAGATTGTGTTAAAGAAACATTGATGGATTTGAAAGATTATTTTCCTAGGAATTAAAGAAATGTTTAATTACAAGACATGTATTGTGAGTTTTGCTAATCAACAACATGACCTTGGGTAAACTTCTTATTTATGCCCGAGTTTCCTTATCTATAAAATGAGAAAGGTGGATTAGATTATTTTTGAGGTCGTTTCCAACTCTGATTTCAAAATGCAATAAAAGCAAATAAATTTATATTATTCTGAGTGCATGATGTTTCAGTATCTTTTATTTAATAATGTCACCTAACTCCTACCTTCTGCTTTTTTACTAGAATATACATTGGAGCCTTTAATATAACACAGTTTTCTTTGATAGAAATTGTTGATTTATCCTAAAGGTTTGAGTAATTAGAAATGCCACGATGGCCTAATATTTTATGGTCTCAACTTTAAGGCAGTACAGATCATGAGGGTGACATTACAATGAAAATCTGGAATGTTGTTTGAATCATGTTCTCCCCAAATGTTTCTTAAATCAATTTACGTGCTTTTTCATTTTTTTGTTTGGGGTATGATTTACCTTTCTCTTTGCCTAAAGGTAGTCTAGGTTGTCTTTATATTCTGACATTCCAAATTTTCAATCATTCATTTTTTGAAAATAATTTATTTACAAAAGTGAGAGTGTTAAATTTCTACATAATTGATAGTAAGTTTTAAGAAATTTATATTCAAGTCACTCTTTTTTCTAAGAATTGAAGTTCTTTAACTTAATTTCTTTAGATCATCCATTTATCATCTATTATCTTTAAATGAAAATTCTTTCATGCAGAGACTATCTCAAATAGTTTCTATTTGTCATCAGCATTTGATGTTTTTTTAGTTGCTTAAGATACTGGGGGTTACTGTGTGGAAGGGATTTCATTTCACTTGGTGATCCCCACCCTAGCTGCCCACTGCCATCTCAGACTGTCATTGTACTATTTACTTTATGCTTATAATAGTGATGATAGATCTTCTTAGCTTTATCACCTCTATGGTACAATGGAAAAGAATGTTAGACCCAACTTTACCAATTAACCATCCTTTCTAACCTTTTGTTACTGCCTTCCATGCACATTGAAGACTGATTTAAAACCTACCTTTCCCAAGAAGCCTTGTCTGATTCCTTTATCTGTGATGTTTTCCTGCTTCACCCTGACTTCACAAAATACTCTGTAACTCTAACTTACCTGTCATGTATTACTGTGTATCGTATTTATTGCTCTCAGGGCAAGGAACATGGCTTATTCTTAATAATAATTTAAATTTACACAGTACCATAATGTTTACAAAATAACTATTTTTAATAGCAATCTTATGAAGTCATCTTACCAGTATTTAACAAATGAGAAGAGTTGAATTTAAGATCATTTAAAACACCTTGATAGAGTTAGAGAGCTAGGATTCAAACCAAAATCTCTAAATTTAAAATCTGCTGTTATTTCCAGTGTGTTATAGTGTCCCAATAAATACTTGAATTGAGTTAAACTTATATTAGTTGTGTGCTCTTGGGTGTCATTTAACTTTTCCAGTCCTTAATCATTTAATTTGTAAAGTGAGCAGAATAGACAAGTTGACTTATAAGGTCCCTTCCAGCTTTAAAAAGTTTTATTAATAAAAAAAAAAAAATTAGTAAAGTAAAATTAGTAAAAAAAATTAGTAAAAAAGAAAATTAGTAAAGATATTTCTTTTTCTTTTTAAAACATTATTTAAAACTTAACTGCAAGATAGGAAAAAAAAAAAAACCAAAAAAAAAATATTGCCATATGCACAATAGAAAATGAGAGAATTCAAAATATGAAACACTAAATTTCCATTTCAATAAAGCCTATATAATAAACTTAACTTTTTTCTTTACTTAACATTTTGTTTACAGCTGTCCATCCTTTCTTTGCTTCCTTGTAGGTTTTCTTTTGTTCTCTGCTGTGTACTTTTTACTTTATTCTGTCCCTATCCCCATTTTGCCTCTCCAGTTTTCTGAAAAAGGCTACAGTTAAGTGCAGATACATACACATTCCTTCATATTCTCTCTCTCTCTCTCTCTCTCACACACATACATATACAAAACTATAATATTAATTTTTTTTAATATATATATATATACATGCATATACATGAATCCCTATGTATGTAATACATGTGTTGCCTATGTCTAAATTTTCATCATAGATACTTTGTTTTTGTTATGTGTTGAACACAGATAGTAAAGGCACCTAAAATCAGTTTAATCTAAAACAGGTTAAGAATTTTACTTAATGTTTTTCACTGTCTTATAGAAAGCATTCCAAGAGTGATTATAAATTCTTAAACTATCATTTTTATTATTAAAAATTATCAAAACCAGAGTCTTTTCCAGCAGTTTGCCTTCATTGTCATCCCCATTCTCTTATCTTTTAATTTTTCCTTAGCTACTGGCTTCTTCCATACAGCCTACAAACATATCCATTTATCTTCTATCCTTAAAAAAGTCTCATGTGACCATCCTAGTTAGCTGTCTTTCTGTGTCTCTTTTCACTGCTCTATTCCTTGAGATAGCCTTCAGTATCCCCTATCCTCTCTATCCCCCAAGATTAATTTCTTGCCTCTCACTTCTCCCTTCTAACCCTCTGTTGTTTGACTTTTCTACTTCATCATTCAACGGAAATTGCCCCCTCCAGTTAAATTACTATATCTAATGTCCTTTCCCCAGGACTTCTTAAACTTTTCCCACTTGCAATCTTTTTACCTGAGAAATTTTTACATGACCCTGGATCTACAGGTATATAAAATAAGTATACAAATCAAACTTAAGTGATAATACTTTTGCAATCTCCACATTCAGTTACAATGATTCTATATGGGGTCACAACCAGAGTTTCAGAAGTTTTGCTTTAACCTTTTGTATTGTTGATAATAGTGATCTTCTCCTCTTGGATACTGTACTGTCCTTTCTCAGTTTTCTTGACCTTTCTCTCAGTTTTCTTCCTTTCTGTCTGATCCTTTTTAAGTTTTTCATCTATACCATGCCCATTAACCAGAGGTTGTCCCTCAAGGTTCTGTCTCGGAATGTCTCCTGTTATTACAGTATATTGGCTCATTTGATCTCATTAGCTCTTATCGTTCTCACACATTCTCATATCCAACTTTAGTGCCACATAACCAATTGCCATTTAGACATCTCAAACTATATGTTGCATAGGCATCTTAAACTCAGCATGTCCAAAGCAGAACTCAGCTTTCCCCTAAAATCAGTCCCTCTTTGAAACTTTCCTTTTATCTTCTAGATATGATCATTCTCTCACATTAGCATCCTTGGTATTATTCTCGACTCCTTACTCTCACATACTGACAAATTATATTGTTTCTACCTTCATGATAACGTTCATCTATATTCCTTTCTCTCCACTTACGTTGCCACTGTGATCCTAATTTGAGTGCTCAGTACCTCTGTCCTTAGCTATTGTAATAGTCTTCTAATTGGTTTGTCTCAAATCTTTCCTAGTTTCATTCCATCCTCCACTTAGCTGTCAATATAAGTTTTCTAAAGTGTATACTTCCAAGCTCAGTGAGCTGTAAAGGCACCTTGTTGCTGTAGGATCATCTTCTATTTGGCATTTTAAAGCTCTTCATAACCTGGCCCTTTCCTATATTTATAATCTTCTTACATTTTACTATCTTTTATATTGTCTGTGATTCAGCTATTCTTAACAACTTGCTGTTCTCTGAATACACATTCTCCTGTTTCTGTATGCTTAGAATAATTTGCCTATTCACTGCCATCTCTTCTTCAAGATTTAGGTCCAATCCCACCTTTGAATAGAAAACCTTTCCTTATATCTTCAACAGTTTTCTCCCTTCCTCTCTTCTTTTCCTCCCTCTATTTTTTCCTTCCTTCTTTCCTCCCTTCCTTCCTGAAATATTTGCATTCATTATGATATATTTCCAAATAGATTATTTGTTACTAAGATAAGCAACCTAGTGCTGGAAAGGACCTTAGAGACCACCTAGTACGAACCCCTCTTTTTTCTTTTTTAAATAATTTTTTTTCAATTAACAAGCATCCATTTTTTCACTTTCCCACCTTCCTTCTCAACTGGAATTAAAACAAAACAAAAAACATTTGTAACAAATAGTCAGATAAAACAAATCCTCTCATTTGCCATGTTCAAAAATGTGCATTCTTTTCTACAGATTTAGTTTGTTTCTAATATAGCATCATGTGAATGTTCTTCATCATCAGTTTTCTGGAATTATGTTTAGGTAATTGTGTTAACGAAAGTTTCTTAAGTCTTTCAAAGTTGGTCATTTTTATATTGTGTTTATATAAAAAATTTCTCCTGGATTTTGTTCATTTCACTCTGCATCAGTTTATACAAGTCTTTTCAGGTTTCTCTGAAACTATTACTTTGGTTATTTCTTAAAGCAAAATAATATTCCATTATAGTTGTATACCATAATTTGTTCAGTCATTCTCCAATTGATGGGTACCACCTTAATTTAAAGTTCTTAGCTACCACTAGAAAAAAAGCTGCTAGAAACATTTTCACATGAATAATTCTTTTTCCTATTAATGTCTTTGAGAGTATAGGCTTAGTAGTTGTACTCTGGGTCAGTAGGTATGTATAGCTCATTTTGGGGGCATAGCTTGAAATTTTTTTTTCTGGAATGGATGGACCAACATATAGTTCCACTAACACTGTGTTACTCTGCATATTTTTTTCCAACATTCATCATTTTGCCTTTTTTGTTCATTTTGATAACTGTGAATTAGAAACCCAGTATTACTTCAATTTACATTTTCTCTTAGTGATCTAGAGCATTTCATATGGAAGTTGATAGTTTGATTTTTGCTTTTGAGTACTGCTTATTCATATACTTTGACTATTAATCAATTGGAACTCTTTTTTTTTTTTTTATAACAAGATGAGGAAACTGAGACTAGGGAAACTGCATAATTTGACTAATGTCACCTAGGTATCAAGTGGCAGGAAGAATTTGAAACCAGCTTCTTTGTGACCTGGGCACATCATGTAAGCCTGTTTGCTTCTGTTTTTTTAATCTGTAAAATGAGCTGGAGAAGGAAATAGCAAATCACTCTAAGAAGAAAGTCCCTTGAGAAGTCATGAGAAGTTGTATACAACTAAAAACCACCTGGACAATAACAACAACAAAATCTTATCATTTATAGAAATTTTAGAGCAGAAGTGTCAAACATGAATGACACTTCTGAGTGATGGTAAGGTTAGAGTCAAATTAAAATGTAATTGAGAAATTTTTAACAAAATAAATTTAAGTCAGTATGTGGTCCAAAGGGATGTAAATATGGTTTAGTAACCCTCATTTCTAGTAGTGTGTTCTATTAGTGTGACATTATTGCTCTAGAAAATAAAATTATTTTACATGAGCATACAATGATATTTTTACAGGAATCTATTTGCCTCCATAGAAGATGTGATCTGTTGGGGAGGTATTTTTTTGTTTATAAAAGTACTTTTCTCTTTGTTAGATTAGCATCTTATCTATTTAAGCATCTTTTTTTTTTAATTGAAAAAGTCAGAATTCACAGCATATAACTTGTAAAAATAAAACTTAAAAACAGCAGAAATATAGAAATGTCTATTAATTTGAACTCTGAAAATTTATGATCACTTAAGCTCCATATTAAGTAAAAAGAGAGGCAATGTGATATATTGGGTGAATGCCTCAAAACCAGAGAAACTTGCATTCAAATTCAGCTTTTTGATACAGACTGCCTGTGTGATTCTTAATCTCTCAGTTCTCTAAGAAACATTCTAATGCTTTAAATTATAAAAAGGATTCTAATTTTAATTGGTAAAAATCATTTCCTCTTCTGGGAGTTGATTGTATCATTGACCTTACAAGTTAAATTCCTATCCCATTTTAATTAAGAAG
Organism: Antechinus flavipes; assembly: GCF_016432865.1. Lineage (NCBI taxonomy): Eukaryota > Metazoa > Chordata > Mammalia > Dasyuromorphia > Dasyuridae > Antechinus > Antechinus flavipes. The sequence goes on along the minus strand of NC_067401.1, from coordinate 409,596,923 downwards.
TTCAAAATATTTTCTTTGTGAATTTTTGAAGTATTTAGCATGAATTAAAATTCATTCAGACTAAAATCAGTACCTTTTTCAAACTAAGCATGTAAGAAATCATGAATTTTTCCAAATGGCCTACAATTTTGTTATAATAATCAATTTTGTATTTTAAAAGACTTAAATCATAGCATTCCCATCAAAATTTTTAAACTAACTTTTAAAGTTAATGCTTTATAGCAAAGTACATTACTTCTTTAAAAAAAATTTAATTCTGTAACTATATAATTTTTTTTTTAAATTCTATAAATCATACTTTGTTAAAACAGACTTTTTAGCCATTTCCCCTTTTCTGGTATTAAATGAATCATAACAGTAACCAGTTACAATAATACATTATAATGTAAATCTTGTCAACAAACTATCAATAATATTAAACTGTCATCTAATCCATCCTATGCCTTATCGTGGCATTGAGTTAAGTCTGAATTTTTCTTGTCTGTGCCAGCATAAGAGAATCTGATGGTTCTTACCATATAAGAAAAGTTGAGGGTATAATCCCAGGGATCAGTCAGCTAAATTAAATTTAGAGCTTTTCATTGCTAAGTTGGCCACAGAATAACGAATATTTTGGCTATGTTAACTCATGAAGACTATCCAGTAAGGCTTAAAGCAGGGGTCCTCAAACTACAGCCGTGGGCCAGATGGGGCAGCTGAGGATGATTATCCCCCTCACCCAGGGCTATGAAGTTTATTTAAAGGCCCACAAAACAAAGTTTTTGTTTTTACTATAGTCTGGCCCTTCAACAGTCTGAGGGACAGTGAACTGGCGCCCTATTTAACAAGTTTGAGCACCCCTGTAAGGGATCATGATTGGTATTACTAAAGGGAATACACAACTCTACAGTGAAGAAGGTCATGGCTCCCTTAATCAGGGTCAGTGGTTCACAGAACCTCAGAATTTTAAGAAACCTTAGAAATATCTAGTTAGAGCCATATCTGAAAAAAATCCTTTTTCCAACATACCAAATAAGGGGTCACCTAGCTTTAAGATGAAGATTTTCAGTGAGAAAGAGAATCCTCGAGTCAACCCTTTCCATTTTTGTGTAAGCTCTGATTATTAAGAAGAGATGTTCCTTGATAGCATACCTAAGCCTTCTTCTTTTCAACTTCTACCACATTAGGATTAGTTCTCTCCTTTGGGGCCATGAAGAAGAAGTCTAGTTCCTCTTTCATGTTACAGCCACTCAAATACTTGAGGAAAACATTCATATTCTTCCTCAGTATTCTCCAGGTTAAATTGTTAAATCTCCCTAGTTTTAATAATTGTCTTCTCTTATGAACTAGCGATCCCCTTACTTTTCTGACTGCTTTCTCCAGAACTCTTCAATTTATCAATGTGCTTCCTATACAGTGCCCAGAACTGAACACAATATTCTAATATTGTGTTCTAACAAAGGCAGAATAGAATGGTGCTATTATCTTCTCGTTCCTCAGTTATGCCTTTGCTAATGTAGCCTAAGAGTGTGTTACTTTTCTTGATTCCCCTATCACACAATCAGTTTATATTAAATTTACAATCCATTAAAACCTGAGATCTTTTTGAGATGAATTAGTATTTAGTCACTATATACATATATCATACCAATCTTTTACTTAAAAAGCTGATTGATTGAATCCAGGCATAAGACTTTATATTTGATCCTATTAAACTTCAAAGATTCAGCCCAATGTACTAGTATGTCAATATAATTTTTAATCTTAATGGTCATTCAGCTTGTTAGCTGTCCTTCCCAGCATTGTATCATCTATAGATTTGATAATTATGCCATCTGTGTCTTTATCCAAGTCATTTTTTAAATACAAACAGTCCGTTGAACTCCATTGAATGCTTCTAGGTCAGTCAGCCCAGTTCAAGATACACTTAATCAAACTCTCATCTAGCTTAGGACCACTAAATTTTTTTCATTCATGACCTCTTTTCACCCAAGAAATTTTTATGCAACCGTGGGCATGTAGGTGTATAAAATGGGTATACAAATCAAACATTTACTGATAATAAATCATAATTTCACAACCCCCTCCCAATTACACGACCCATATAGGATTGCAAACCACGGTTTAAGAAGTTTTTATGTAGCCCACATCTTTAATTCCTTTAACAAGAATAACATGAGACTTTTTCAAATGTTTTGCTAAAATCTAGGCAAATTATATCTACCATTTTCCCCCATATACTAATATAGTCACCATGACAAAAAGAAAAATATATTAGACTTGCATGATGTGATCTTGATGAAACCTTATTGACTTTTTGTGGTAATCATTTCCTTTATTAGATATTCAGTAACTCAATACTGTGATTTAGAATTTTTCCATAATCAAGCTCATTGGCCTATTATTAACAAGCCCTATCCTTCTTCCCTCTTTGAAAATTGGGACAGAATTTAATCCAGTAGTAGTTCTCTAGCCCACCAGGTCATCTCCAGGCATCCTGAACTCTATCTCGCCACTGGACCAAGATAACTCTGGAGGAGAAAGGGAGACTGGTGACCTTGCAGAGCCCTCCCTTACTTCAATCCAATTCCCTGATGTTGTAGTTCTTTTTGAGAGCCAGTCTTTCAAAGATCACTGGCAGTGGCTTAGCATTTAACACCTACTAATTCTTTTATTTCCTAAAAAAGTTGTTTCTCTGAACCACTGACTGCAGGGGTTAGAATGAGGGCTCCCTGAATTCTAGTTTAAAAATGAGAAAACATGATCAATTTCTCTTGTCCACTTTAATTCCTTTCTTTATTGACAAATGTCTCTCCAAATGAATGAGCATCTGGCAACCCTTTGTCTTCACTGGAAAGAGTAAAAAGAAACTTTCATATAAGACCTGTGTGTGCAAAAGCATTTTATAAAAGGATGCCCTTTACAGCAGCTAGATACTGGAGTGGAATGTTTTGGGTCACAGTGCTGAAATTATCTTTTCTGCTTTCCCCAGAAGAACAGGAAAGGTTCCATCTCTGATTTATGATAGAAATGCTGTCTTATTTTTAAAGGATCAAGGGTACTAATGTATGGGGATCAAGGTTCTGTCAGCTACCCTTACTTTCAGAGCTTGCTTTGAGCTCACTAATTGGTTGGGGAGAATAAGAGTGAAATTAGAACATTTTCTGATTTGTTCAAAGTTAGTTAATATGAGGGCTGTAAAAGGTTTTCTCTATGCTGTTAGATATGTTGTAGGCATTAAACATTACAATTTAATTATTTCTATTTAATATCCAGATATTTAAAATCCTACCACTTAGTATATTGAGCAATTTTAACTAGGTTTTTGCTAATCATTTGATTTAGTGTACAATTTTAATAATTATGATTTTTCTCTTTTCCTTAGGCAAATAGATGTATCAACTTTACTGCCCAGGAACTTTATGATTGTGTGTCACAGGCTGAATATCGGTAAGTCATCTATAGTATAAATCTGTAAGCGGAATAAGTTTAATTGTAATAATAATAGTTACTTGTAATAATAAAAGTTACTAGAAATAACAGTAATTTTCACCTTTCCTTGAGCTGCTTTGATTTTAGACTCTTCCATCTCTTATTTAACTACTTAGTTCTTCTTTCCTAATTACTGAAGTTGATGGGGGTGTTTTGTAATGAATAATTGCCCTTGACAGAAAACACTGAATTATCATTTCATAGAATTTCATAGAACATGCTGCCTTGCAGTTCTTCACCTGGCCGTTCCTTGTACCAGCAATTTTGATTAAAAGGGAAATTCCTTAAAGGAAAGACAGTTTTCTCTAATATGTCTGAATTACTTGGATTTTACTTTTCTTTTTGACTCATACCTTGTTGCATTTACAGGTTTACTTCTTATATGTTAGTTATATTTTTTAAGGAATAACAGTCACCAAGGTTTTTTTTCTTAATTACTAGGCTATGTGAGCTAAGGCATTTGCTAACAAGCTGACTACTGACTAGAGACTATTTATTGGGACTAGAATGGTGGGGGTAGAGAGGAGGGAAGTTGTAATAGTTGACATTGAAAAAAATTGAATAATGCCTAGATTCTATATAAGGTCGCCTTGGGACTATTTAAAAGCAGTTGGATTTTATGGGACCATTTCAATATTACATAGTTTCTCTACTTAAAAGATGAAATAGAAAGAGGACTCCTTTCCCTTATTTGACACAGGGCCAAATATGATAGGTGAAGTTGAACCAGACTTCCTTTTTTTAAAATAAAGAATTTTAGTAGAGTAATATTAGGCCAACCAATTTCTCTATAATTTGGGGGAGGGGATCAGACAGAAATAAATTTCATTTAACAGGCATACATATCACTTCCTTAGGAATATTAAAGCAAATAATTATTTAAAGTGCTTGGGTTTTTAGTTCTTTTATAATTTCTTATCTCCAGAATTGACTGTAAAGGAGGGAATTGTGACTGTGAAAACCAGACATCTGCAGAAAGACTTCTATTTTAATGCTATAGGGAAATTATAAGTGCTACAGGAATGAATGGAGAGGGCAGAGATGGGGGGGGGGGGAGGTAGGGAGGAACTGTGCATAGAACCTGATAGAACAGAAAGGTAATGTTTCCAATTGAGTGTCCTTGATTAAAACTTACAAGTAAGGGATAAAATAGAAATCTTAAAATCTGCAAACACCTTTCAATTTTTTCAGCTCTTATTAGAGGGATACTTGATTATCCATTCATTTGTCAGGATCATATGGGAATTTTATTCAGAAACCTAGGATGGTGTATCAGCCAGTCTTAGTTATTATAAAAAAGGAACTGAAGCAGTTTTAACTTTTTCAGAAAACCTAAAAGAGACAGTCATTTTTCAGTATAAATTAAAAACTAGTTTGTGATATCAGATTCAAAAAGTATCTGGTAAAGCCAAACAGCATTCCACTAACAGCAGAATGTGTACCAACACTACTGTTATTTTCTCATTAAGAAGGCCTTTGGAAATTTGCTTGTTTTGTGACTCTAGAGACAGAAGTTTCCTCAAAATTAGGCTAGACTAGAGTTCCTGATTTCTAACACAAAAGCTTCTAAAAAATAGCCTTGGATCCAAAAATACTGTAGAGGATTTGGATTTTTCATTTTAGCTGAGGAAGCATGTTACATGACATGTAAATAATAAAGTATGTTTTGAGCATCAAAAGTGCTTTGATTAGTCAGAAATAACTCTTGCATAATACACAAATATGTGTCTCCATTTTTAGGAAGAATTTAAGGGAAGTTATATCAAGTAATCAAAGGTTGGCTAATTATTTTTATATCAGTATAATTGGTTAGATAAAATTGAACTGGTAAATACAGTTAACATCTAGCAAGACAGAATCTTCCCCTCTCCCCTTCTTTCTTTTTTATTGACTCAAACTAGTCAGTTGCTTTGGTTTTTGTTTCTTCAGCCAAACCAAGAATAAAGAACTATTTGTATTATTCAGGGAAGAACACGTTTATTACTTATTTTAATATGGTACAATCAGTTTTCCTCTTGCCTAATTAATACTTTTCTAGAGTTATGCAAATAAATGAAGAAAAGTATTTCTTTATTGACTGAATTATTTGGAGAATTGTGTCTTCTGATTTTTGCTGTGGAAGTAATCTAACAAATGTTCATAGTGTGATATTATGTGCCTTATGTTCTCTAATTTATCTTTGAAAATAGGTTAATAGTGATAGAGCATATAGCCATTCTTGAACTTAATATTAAATACTAATGTTATAAATATCTTGATAAAGTAGATAAAGGTCTATATTAGACCTTAAAACAATGGAACAAAAAACATTTTTAAGGAGTTACACTGTGTACCTCTGTTGTGCAGTTTGGCATTTGTTGTTGTGGTTTTGTTTGTAGGTCTGCTAGTGAAATGACAATTGATTTTTTTTTTTCCTATGAGGTACCGTTTCATTGTTTTATTTGTATTCTCAACCCCTAATTTAGCATCAGGCACTTGCTTAATAAATACTTGCTACTGGTTTGCCTGCTTCCTCTTTCCTACCTTTCTCCACCCCCTTCCCCCCATTCCCCCCCCCCCCACACTTGCATTGCTTCTCTTTATAAGTACCTGTCACATAGAAAGGGTTTTTAAAATTCTTTTTCATAACATGTAGAGGAAATTTTTTTTAAAATAACCTTTAAAAAAAACAAATACAAGCTGAATTTACCCCTTTAACATATATGCCACGAATCTTAAAAAAAAAAAAAAATTGTTTTGTTTTGTTTACTTTGAATTAGGCAGAAAGCTATGGTGGGAATATGGAATGGGAAGGAGACAAATAGAAATAAAAAATGTGAATGTAGACCTAAATTGTACACCTTTGCTTTGCCTTTTTGGATAGTTGACCATCAACTTTTGATTAAGGCAATAATTAAGTGTACCAGCATATTTAACAACTTTAAATATTTGTGATTTTTCTTCTATTAGTCTTAGTAGTTTATATAAGATAGAATAAGGATCCTTATTTTATTATCTCTGCTCTCTTGTTTCTAATAAATCACAAGAGATCAGGACTGACAGGATGACATAGTAACTCAATCTCTGAAGATAGAGATTTAACAGACACATTATTCACATTCTGAGTGATCACATTCTAGGCTAATTTGATCTGCTGACTAAAATGTTGTCCATAGTGTGAATATAATGAGAGTATATATTTTGATGGATTCTAAAAATGGCAGAGAGAGCACATTTTAACTTGGAATTTTCCATTGATTCTTTAACCTTAAGCTTCAGTTATAATAATAGTAGACTATAATTTCTACTTAATTCTGTTGAATTTATTATTTTAGAGATAATGTTGTATAGTTGAGAGCTAGACTTGGAGAAACATCTGGAATCAGTCCCTGTCTGTGATAGTTCTGTTTTATGACCCAGAAAACATTGCTTCTCTGTTTTGGGTAAACCTCTTGGACATAAATACTGTTATAAATTATGAGTTACCATATTTTAAACACCTCATGGATTCTTCGTGATTAATTCTGATTTCTGCCAAAAATAGAAATAAATCAGATATTCATTTTAATAAAAGAAAAAGATTTTGACATTATTAAGATCTCTTTCAAAAAGAATTGTATTTCTTTGGAGCAAAAGAGCCTAGAAGAATACTTCAAGTAGATAGATACTTCAGCAAAAAATAATATTGCATCACTCCTTTTAGAATAGTGTAAGTTCCTCAGGAAAACAATCAAAGCTCTTCACAATCTGACTTCAGCCTTCAGATTTCCATATCATTTCTTGTACCCTATCTATATTCCAGAAAGTCTTTTTCTTCAGATTCTATCTGAATCTTGCCTTTCCTTCCAGATACAGCATAAGTCTGTGAAACCTTCCACTTACAATATGAGTCAGCAAAACCTAGTCTATACCATTCATTTGTAACGGTATTAAAAAAAAAATTTTTTTTGTGGAACCTGTCTCTTCAGTGAATTGGATTGAAGTACTCTTGAAGATAGTGACCGTATCTTCTGCCTTGCTATATTTTCAGTGGTATATTTTCCCCTCCTTCATGCTTATTTCTCCAAAAAGTCCATTCCAAAACCTTGTTTACAATTGGAGGGAGAACTCATATCTGTAACATCAGACTGTGAATTTTGCAATTATATGCTTAGTAACTATTGAGAATTCTGTCATAAAACATTGGAATGGTGTTTCATCCTTTAAATGTAGTAATCATAGGATCATATATTTGCATCTAGTAGTACTTTATAAGGTTGTCTGGTCTAACTCCTTCATTACAATGATGAGGAAACTGAACTCCCCAGAGAGAGAAATCAAGAGGCTTGCTTAAGGTCAAAAATATCAGAACAGAGATTCAATTCTTCATGATATAAACTATTAAAGTATACAGAATTAGAATCAGAAAGTGATTTGGATTTGGGTCTGAACAGGACCTTGCCAGTTATTAGTTTTGTTATTAAACTTCATCTGTAAAATGGGCATAACAGTTTTTGAATGATCTCCTTCTACGTAATCATCAGCATAAAATGTTTTAAAAATACTCAGATACTTCATGAATTTATAATTAATATAGTGCTGTATAGTTATTGATGTTCATAATTGATTCTGAAAACTTCTTGACCAAATTCTACTCTGAGGCAAATAACACCGAGAGTAAGGTTATTCCATGGTAGAGATGCTTTTTAGGACCTGGTGCTGCTAACAGACTGTCCACTTTTCTTCGGGCTAGTTGTAGAAAAGCTCATCCCCAGTAGGATGTTACTTTGGTCATGATAATAAATGAAACAAATGAAAATATCAACTTAGTCCTTTGTGGGCCTTCCTTTCTGCTTCTCCAGTGATAGTGTCAGAATGGAAGAAAAGGAATCAGGGGATACCAAGGATCTTGTGGTTTTTAAAACATCTATTAAAGGGAAGGGCAACAACATTGAAAGAGCATTCATGTGCTACATGACATCTCATGGGTTTTAACTTGTCACATGTCAAAATATGTGGTCATGAATTCATGGATTCTCCTTGGAGATGTAATAAAAGAATTTCTTATTCTTCAATTTGTATCCAAAGGACAGAAGAAACATTTTTTCAAGGTGTTCTTAGTCATATCATATTTCAGTGTTATGTTAATTATTTTCAAAAGGACTACTATGAACATATAGCTGGTCAGTAACCTGAGGAGGAAGGAGTATGTGGAAAGGTTGTTAAGGCCTTCTAAATTAAATCAACATATACATTAAAAATAGATAACTTCAGCACAAAGGTGGACATAGAAGAGGAAAGAAAGAGATGAGAGAGACCAAAGCTTTAGAAGCCATATTCTTTTTTTTTTTTTTTAATAATTTTTTATTGATAGAACGCATGCCAGGGTAATTTTTACAGCATTATCCCTTGCATTCATTTCTGTTCCGATTTTACCCCTCCCTCCCTCCACCCCTTCCCCGAGATGGCAAGAGTCCTTTACATGTTGAATGGGTTGCAGTATATCCTAGATACAATATATGTGTGCAGAACCAGTTTTCTTGTTGCACAGGGAGAATTGAATTCAGAAGGTATAAATAACCCGGGAGGAAAAACATAAATGCAAGCAGTTTATATTCATTTCCAGTGTTCTTTCTCTGGGTGTAGCTGCTTCTGTCCATCTTTGATCAATTAAGGCTCTCTTTATCGAAGAGGTCCACTTCCATCAGAATACATCCTCAAACAGTATCATCATTGAGGTATATAATGATCTCCTGATTCTGCTCATTTCACTCAGCATCAGTTCATGTAAGTCTCGCCAGTCCTCTCTGTATTCATCCTGCTGGTCGTTCCTTACAGAACAATAATATTCCATAATGTTCATATACCACAATTTACTTAACCATTCTCCAATTGATGGACATCCTTTCATTTTCCAGCTTCTAGCCACTACAAACAGGGCTGCCACAAACATTTTGGCACATACAGGTCCCTTTCCTTTCTTTAGTATCTCTTTGGGGTATAAGCCCAGTAGAAACACTGCTGGATCAAAGGATATGCACAGCTTGATAACTTTTTGAGCATAGTTCCAAATTGCTCTCCAGAATGGCTGGATGTGTTCACAATTCCACCAACAATGTATCAGTGTCCCTGTTTTCCCACATCCCCTCCAACATTCCCCATTATCTTTCCCTGTCATTCTAGCCAATCTGACAGGTGTGTAGTGGTATCTCAGAGTTGTCTTAATTTGCATTTCTCTGATTAATAATGATTTGGAGCATATTTTCATATGTCTATAAATAGTTTCAATTTCTTCGTCTGAGAATTGTCTGTTCATATCCTTTGACCATTTATCAATTGGAGAATGGTTTGATTTCTTATAGATTAGGGTCAGTTCTCTATATATTTTGGAAATGAGGCCTTTATCAGAACCTTTGATTGTAAAAATGTTTTCCCAGTTTATTTTTTCCCTTCTAATCTTGTTTGCATTTGTTTTGTTTGTACAAAAACTTTTCAGTTTGATATAATCAAAATTTTCTGTGTTGTGGTCAATAGTGATCTCTAGTTCTTCTTTGGTCATAAATTCTTCCCTCTTCCACAAGTCTGACAAGTAAACTATCCTATGCTCTTCCAATTTATTTATCATCTCATTCTTTATGCCTAGATCATGAACCCATTTTGACCTTATCTTGGTGTACGGTGTTAAGTGTGGGTCAATGCCTAGTTTCTGCCATACTGATTTCCAATTTTCCCAGCAATTTTTGTCAAATAATGCATTCTTATCCCAGAAACTGGTGTCTTTGGGTTTGTCAAACACTATATTATTAAAGTTATTGGCTGTTTTGTCCTTTGAACCTAACCTATTCCATTGATCAACTAGTCTATTTCTTAGCCAATACCAGATGGTTTTAGTAACTGCAGAAGCCATATTCTTTATCTCAGAAGGCAGAGCCAGGATGATAAAGTAGCAAGATTAAGTACCCCCTCAGAAGAACTCCAAACAGATCAACAAAACAAACCAGTCCAAATCTTGTTTGTTAAATCTAAAAAAAGACACAGCAAATCACTTTTCCAGCTAACAGGGGAGAAGGGAGACAGAACTTTGGACACTACCAACAGGGACTGAGCAAGAGTTGGCCTCATGAGATCACTTCAGTGCAGGAAGGGGCTGTAGACTAGAGCAAGAGAGCTAGTTCCCAGATCTATCCAAGGCACTTCATGTTAAACAAAAACATTCCTAGAGCTACTTAGAAACTTTAAAGTTTAAATCCAAATGGGATTTTGGAGAAATATTAAAAAGGCATTGTAGAGGGAGTCTAATTAGACAGAAGACTTGAGAGTAGTTCTCTTATGACAATCTAAATGGAAGGATAAAAGGAGGGAAAGATGATTACAGTTGAGAGCTGGGGAGAAGAGAAAGGAAAGTTTGAGGGAAATTATCTCACAGGTTACACATGTAGAAGTCTATATAAAAAAGAGTATTTCGTGGAAGCAATTGGCACTTGAACCTCACTCATTTGAATTGGTCTAAGGAGGAAAGAATACATATAGACAGTTTGTCTATGTTATAGGGAATGAGGAATGGAGAGAAGGAATTTAGAGGGTATAGCATAGAGAGAGATTAATTTTAAGTAAAACAAATTCTAGTTAAAGGTGTACCAAAATATTTTTGGCAAAGAATTGGAATTTGAGGGGGTACCTATCAATTAGGGAAAGGCAAAATGAATTATAGTGTATAAATGTGTTGGCATATTATTTTCCTGTTAAGTTATATTAAAGAAGATGATTTCATTGAAATCTGGGAAGACATATGAACTGATATAGAATGAAGTGAGTAGAACCAAAACAATCTGTACAGTAACAACAATATTAAAAGACTCAGAAACTCCAATCAATGTAATGATCTGTCTCATAATTCCAGAAGTCTAATGATGAAACCTACTGTTTACTTCCTGATAGAGAAGTGAGAGACATGGAGCATTGTGTGTGTGTGTGTGTGTGTGTGTGTGTGTGTGTGTGTGTGTGCACGCGTGCGCACACACACACACACTCTTTCTCTGTCTCTTTTAAATAAAGCTAATGTGGAAGTTTGTTTTGCTTGACTATACATGTTTGTAATGGGATTTATTTTTCTTTCGTTCTCAGTTGGTATTTAGGGAGAGGCAAGAGAAAGAAGGTATATTTTTGTTAATTAAAAAAGGTTGATTTAAAAAATATATTCTACAACACATTAAATCTTTATAGCTGTGCAGTTGTCCAAAAGGTGTAGTAAATGTAAAATTCCACTGTAGTTATTTATTATTATTATTACTATAAAAATAATTTAGTAGAGAACAATGTCTTTATTCCTTGAAGCATAACAAAAATAATTTTACTCAAGTAATCTTCTGGTTATTAATATCAAAGAAACAGATGCATATTTACCAAAAGTGTTCTCTATTATCAAGGAGGATATTTAGAGGATTCCTTATAGCTAGTGAAGTCTTTCAGATGATCCTTTTTATAAATGACATTGTGTAGTTTCATCAAGCCCCAGAACATTACTAACCATCCTAAATGAAATCCCTAAATCCTCAAAAGAGGTCAACTTAACTATATATGCAATTAAAACAAGTATAGATGAAAAAATTTTATACATACTATGATTTGTACTTGAATGGAAAATTTATAGCTATGGTCCATCAATTCATCTATTTTGGACAGGCTCTGTAGATGACCCATGAACTGGATCAAGATTAAGAGAGGAGAAAGAAACTGAGTTGGATTAAATTTGGAAATTTTTCAGTGACTTAATGGTCCAGATACTCTCCTAAAACATAGGCACATCTCACTAACCTCAGTGTTAATGATGATCTATGACCTCAATTTGTAGAATACTGCATAATTGAAGTTGTGGTTAGTGGACAGTGAAGTTGGTGTGACTTGGCTTCTTGTATTGCCAGTAAAGAACTACTTAGGAGCAAGTGGTATAAAAGATTTCCAGGGAGATGAATGGACAGGCCCATCATACAGAAAGATGGAGAGCCTGTGGTCTTTGCTGGTGTTTGTGCAACATCAGGTGAATTGCTAGAAACTTCCCACTTATGTTGGGTGAAATTTTTATGAGGGTTTTATGGGATTAGAGTTGTACGAGATAAGAAGATATTGGTGCAGCATGATCTCCATGATTGCAGGAACTACTCACCTCACTAAGATCAGAGGTCTGAAGCAGTATCTCACCATGGAACTAGTTTCTCTGGTTCTTCCTTCATGGAAGGTTGTATGAATAGAATTTTAATCAAAAGACTAGCACTTTTCTTGGCCTCACCAGCACCAGTAATGGGGATAGGGACTAGACCTTTGATTTTATTGGTTTAGGGAACTTCCAGGGGAGGAAACTCCTTTACTAATAGAGATTGGGATCTAATCTTTGCCGTTTAGTCTTACAGAATTGTCCCAGCTGATCAATTAAATCACTTGCCTAAGGTCACATGCCAGTGCATGTCAGAAGCAAGGCTTGAATCTAGTCTTTGAGGCTGGCTCTCTGACTATGTCACATTTCGGTCTATCATCAGGAGGGAACATAACCAAATTGTTAGGGTAAGAGTGAGGTCTAACTACACATTCTCTTAGTTCATTAATATTGCAGATTATTTTAAAATCCACTAAGTCAAGAGCCTATCATAATGTATCTTGATTATTCTTGTGAGAAATCTTAGTATTGTATCCTATCTTTACAGGAATGATAGCAGCAGGATTTTTAATTGAAAAGATATTAAATATTTATGAGTCAGGGCTGTTTATATTGTCATTTAAAAATTCTTATTAAAATGTATCATGAAAATGTTTTAGTCATCTTTGCAAGCAAGCATATATACCAGGAATCATCACAAGATATTTTAGCTGGTAAAGATCCTTGAAGTATGTTATTAATGGAAATGATTGATTTGGTATCAGAAGGAATTGTTCCTTACTATCTTATAATTTACAGTCAGCAGTGAAGTGAACATGTGACAGGTAAAGCTGGTGAAATGCCATGAAGCATTTAAATGTGAAAGGAAACTGAAGTCTCCCGCCAACCTACTTTTCTGGTTTAATATAGAAAATAGTTGAGGAAAGTAATGTAATATTTTTAGATGCAATTCTTCATTTAATATGGGCATTAAGATATTTGTGGAAAAAATTCAAGCAGCATTTTTTTTTCACTGATATTGAACTTAGCTTAAGCTACTGAAATTTTATTCTTAGTCCACATCCTTAGTTTCTTTCATGTTCATTCTTACCCAACAGGTCAAATCAGCAAGCATTTATTAAGCAACTTCTATGTGCCAGATGTTGGAAATATAAAAAGAGGCAAAAAACAGTCCCTGTCTTCCCCAAAAACTCATATTCTAATGGGGGTAGAGGGAGGCAACAGGCAAACAATTACATACAATGTATATACAGCATAAATTGGAAATAATCACAGTAGGAAAGTACTAACATTAAGAATGACTGGGAAAGGTTTCTTGTAGAAAATAGGATTTTAACAAAGACTTAAAAAAAAGTCAGGAGGTAGATATGGAGAGGGAAAGAATTTCAAGCCATAGGAAACATCCAGAGAAAATGTAAAATCTAGAGATGAAGTTTTTGTGTAAGGAATGGAAAGGAGACCAGAGTCACCTATCAGATAAGAGAGGACATGTCTAAGTGTAAAAAAGACTGGAATGATAAGTTTTTACCATTTACCAGACAATTTTTAAAAGGCTTTAAAGCCAAAGGATTGATTTTATATTCGCTCCTGAAGCAGTTGGGAGATACTGGAATTTATTGAATTATTTATTGAAGTAACCTGCTTAGACTTAGTTTTGGGAAAGCACTTTGATAGCTACCTGGAGAATGGACTAGAATTGAAGCAGGAAGGCCAGTCAGAAAGCTATTAACAATAGTATTATAATAGGTGTAACATGCTGAAGGCCTGAACCAGGGTGGTGGCAGTGTCAGAAGTAGAATCAACAGGTCTCGGTAACAGATTGAACACAAGGGTGAGAAAGAATAAATGACCAAAAAAGTACATTTAAGTTGTGAGTCCTAGTGATATGTAGGATGGTGGTGGTCTTGAAAGTAATAGGGCAATTAGAAAAAGGGGGGAAAGGGTAGGGGGAAAGTTCACTTTGGATTTGTTGAGTTTAATAAATCAGTGGGACGGTTAGTTTGAGATACCCAGTAGTCAGTTGGAGATAAGAGATTGGATGTTAAAAAAGAGATTAGGGTTGGTTAAACTGATCTGAGAATCATCTGCACCAAGCTCTTCAAAAGTGATATCTCATTGTGACAAGCATTACCATGGAAACAAGCAATTTTTCATTAGCTTTCTAAAATCTTTGTCTTTTTGGTGTTAGAATTGAAAGGTTGCATTATTCAGAGTCCCTCCAAAATCTGTGTTTTATATATGTATGTATACATACATAACATATGTATATTGTGCTTATTCACATTAAAAATAACACAGTTTGTATCATATACTCAGGTTTTATTTTATAGTTAAGAGGAAAGTATGGTTTAAATTTGGGCCAATTTTAAGTGATGGGATCTTATATAGAGAGATGGCTGGGGCACACAGTATTCTAAGAGCTAGAGGGGACTTTCTTTTTAGAAAGTTTTGACAAATATATCTCCTCGCAGTCCAAAAACGGGCAAGACCAACCAGTAATAATGAAATCCTAAAAATTCTGTACATTTTTTCCTTGCATAACATTTACTACAGAACCTTGCATATTAAGATGTGTTTATTATAAAAATGAAAATAGAATATTTGCAATGCTGCTTAAATATATTTTTCCCTTTCAAGCCAGACTCCTAGAAAATCATCTGTAATTATTACTTCAGATTTTTTTATCACCTATTCTCTTCTCAGTCCTTACCAAAAGTTTCTTTTCTTCACACCACTTAGATTGCTCTTTTCAATAATCTCTCTAATTACTAAATGTAATTTTTTTTCTCTTTTCTACCCTATTTTACTTTGAACTTTTTATTTCTCCCTTGGTAATAAAATTGTATTTTTCTGATTTTTTTACTTTTGATCCCACTCAAACTTTTTACCAAAGCATTATTTATCTCCCACACACTGTTTATAGGGTGCCCTGACCTGGAACTTTTTCAGTTTCTTGTCATCTACTCTCTTGATTCAGTTATCATCTTTACATAGCTTTATCATTTCATATTCATTAGCTCCCAAATTTAACTCATTTTCTTGCATTTCTCTTTTACTTTACCAGTTGTCTGCTAGAGAGCATCATCTCATTGTTCCATCAATATTTCCAAATAAGTTTGCAAGTCATCATCTTTCACATTCATTCTCTTTTCTTTGTTCATTCACTACTTTCATTCAGAACTTCTTGACCGCTCCCCCTGAATTATTGAAATTAACCTGGTTGGACTTCCTGTTGTTTCTTACTTCCCCTCCTATGTGCTCACCACAGTCTAGAATTTAAGTTCCTGCCCCTATCTTGTGAGATGATTTAATATTAATATTGTTCTCTATTGCTTCAGTCAAATCAAGTTACTAAATGTTCCTGGTAGTTTGTTTTCTCTCTCCCATTCCTATGCGTTTGCACAAACTTCTACCACTCATACTTGTAATGTACTTCCTCATTACTACCTTTATTTTCTTCCAAGACACAGTATAGGTGCTACCTTCTACTACAAGCTAATTTAGCTACTTAGCACCCAGTTAGGGTTCTCTCCCTTCTGAAATTACCTTTTTATTTACTTATCTCTGTACATGTTGTATTTCCTCATAGAATTGCAGTCTTTTGGGAGTTGGAGATGTTTAATTTTTGTCTGTATAACCCAGGGTCTGACACAGAACATAAGTTTTAACAAATGTTTATTTTGTTAAACCTTTAGAGGTGTATTCTTTTATAGAGAGTCACTTCTGTTAGTATTAATTTCTTTTGGACTGAACCTGTTATTTATTAGTATAGAGAACTTCCAGAGCTGTCTGAGGCCCTGAGCAGATGAGCAGAGCCAATGTGCACCAGAAACAAGTCTTAAACTCAGATTTTCCTGATTTTCAAGCCACTTCCTTATTCACTATATCACAGTTCTTCTCATCTGTTTCACACTATACCAAAAACAGGAAGGAAGGAAAAAGGAAGGGAGAAGGGCAGAAAGAAAAAGAAATCCTTCTTGAAGTAGGTTAGAAAAATATATAAAAATTCAAGAGGATTGTAACATCAGTTCAAACTCTAAAAATCATAGAAATTGATAATTTTTTATGGGTAAAAAGGGTAATATTGTCAAATGAATCTTTCCTAAATTACATTAAGGAGCTATGATTTCATTATTGTAGATAACACTTTCCACTTTTGCACAATGTAATCCCTCAACATTAGTTAGGTGGATTGACAAGTTTACATGGTCCCCAAAACATTGACCACCTGCTGTCTAACCTTTTGATAATGATCTTTTCCAAACTTAGGTAGTCCCATTCTCAGACAACAGATATGTTGTCTATTCCTGGGTCTGGATGTTTCCCAGTACATCAGCCCAAAGGTTGTCCTGACATAGCCTTCAAGAACATAAGTTTATCTTCATGCCACGCTGGAGACTAGTGTAGAACTTTAGTAGAAATACTAGAATCTATAAAGCACAAATTACTTGTCATAGGAAATGACTCCATTGTTTTGTATGATTGAACTCTGGGGAATACATTTTAAACTGCTAGCTGGCAGTTATATCATATATGTCTCATATGAGCTTGAGCTAAAATACTTGTTACCTTCACTGCTCCATGTAATAATACCTTTGTTGAGAAATATAAACAAACCTTAATCCTTGTGGATTTTGGTCACAGGAAGTGGTATTACATTTTCTAGGCTGCATTTTGAAACATAACTCATGTATTATTGTGGTCTAAATGAAGAAGATTGTGAAAGGGAACTCAATTGAAGTTTCTGTTACTGGTTAGAACTGTAATAACTAAGTACAGTAAAAACAAAAACAAAAAACTCCTATTCATCATTTGTTAGCTAACCCTCCATCCTTTTTTAGTTTAATTTGTAGAAGTGTTTAGACAGTAACCACACAATCCATTGCCAGGTCCATATTCAAAGGCTTCCAGCTTGGAAATATATAGTACTTGGAGTCCTTGCATTATCCAAATTAGACCTAGGATAGTTATAACATCTTTAACAAGTAGGTTTGTTTTTAGTTAAGTGAATAAACATTTATTTTAAGGCACTATGTAAGAATATAAACAAAAAAAAGAAATAGTTCCTACTTTTTTTTGGGGGGGGAGAGATAAGGTAATTGGGGTCAAGTGACTTCCCCATGATCACATAGCTAGTAAATATGTTTGAGGCCAGATTTGTACTTGGGTCCTCCTGACTCCAGGTATAGCCCTCTCTTCCTTGTGCCATCATCTAGCTACCCCAAAACAGTTCTTCCTTTCAAGGAGATTACATTCTATCTGAGAAGACATGTCTATACATAAGTGTATATATATATAATAAATATAAAGTTAATGCAAGATAGTTTAGGAAAGTATTAGGATAGTTAGGAAAGATCCCTACAAGTGGAGGGATCAGAAGAAATGTGGAGGGAAGGTAATGCTTGAGGTACATTTAGGAGAAAGAGAGGGGTTCTGTGAGGTGGAGGAAGGAGTACTTCCCTATCATGAAGGATATCCAGTGAAAGACATGGACCCAGGAGATGGGGAGAGCCTGCTCATTGGGAGGGAACCTTATGTTGGCTTGGCTGGGCCACAGATTGCAGAAAGGAAGGTAATATGTCAGAAGGCTGCAGAGAGGGAGTGGACCCAGACTGTGAGGAGCTTAACAGGGGAGTTTGTGTTTTGTCCTAGAGGCAAACAGGAGGGACGGAGCCAGATCTACACTAAAGGAAAGCACTTGGGCAACTGAGTGGAAGGGAGAGAGATTTGGGTTAAGGAAGTAATTTTTAAGAGTTTGTATAGTGATGCAGGCCCAAACTAAGATTGCTGTATAAGGAAAGAGAAGGCATAGGATATAAAAGATATGTGGAGGATAAGGTAGAGTGAGGAGTTGATTATGAATTTGAAAGACTGGAAGAGTGGTGGTACCTTTCAAATTTCAATGTTGCAGGTTGCCAAAGGGGGTGGGGTGATGAGAAAGATGTTTTATTTTGGACATATTGAGTATGTCATACATCTAATAAGCAGTTGAGCCTAGAACTAAGGGAAAAAATGGGCTTGATCTATGACTTGTATCTGTAGAGATTTTAATTAAACTCATAGGAGTGGAGGTCACTGAAAGCCAGGGTGTGGAAAAAGAAAAGGGACAAGACAGTCTTGGAGCAGCATCTGTAAGTATAGTTTGCCTTAAATTTAGTGCTTCCTTCTGAGAATATCTCCATTTTATTTTGTATGGTTGGTTGGTCCATACTCAGAGGTCCAAAATGACATCACTATGTTAGAGTCAAGTTATAGTGTGTCCAACTGTGGCTGACCAGAGCAATATGAGTTTGGAGTGCTCTACTACAAGTTGGGCCCAAATACTCCACGTAAACATTTGGGGTGAACTTGCTAAATTTGTGCATCTCACATTTCTTTTGAGCTGCTGCAATTCTTCTTTGCTACTAGAGCACAGCACCTTTGATGCAGGCACACCATCCTGGGCAGTTCTTAGCTAGCATCTTCATACATTGCAGTCAGTTCCAATGTTCTTGATTTTGCATATATATTTCGCACACAATATTTTTGCATATTGTCTTTCTGACTGAATTACCTAAGAATGATTATTTTTTGCCTTTTTAATCTCTATTATTTAACACACTGCCTTTGACATAGTAGTTGCTCAGTAAAAGTTTGTTGACTGACTGATTTTTATTTATTACCTTCTAAAGTTTAGAAGAATATATCTAATGACCAATGAAATGTAACTGAAGTGTAGGTGAGGGTTTATTATTGGCAGTTGTTATGTTTCAGAACTTGTACTCCTTTTTAAAGCAGTTACTTCTCTTTTATGATGAGGTACCAGAGTGGGATTTGAACTGTCTGTATTGTATATTTTATTTTGGTTGCCAGTTAATGCTGCTTAGATACTTAGATGCTATCGTAGTTTTAAAAAAAAAAAAAAGAAAGAAAGAAAGAAAGAAATTCTGAGAGTTCAAACTTAGGCTTCCATGAAGCTCAGGTTATTAATTTATGATTTCCAGAAGTTTGGATCTTTGTGAATATGAGTACATATATATGTGCTTGCACATTCTGAGCTTTTTTAGAGACTAGAGGTCCCTTGACATTTTGGGAATTTTTAAAACTTATCTTTAAATGTAGACCTATTCTAGCATGGTTCTGTAGGGCCCAATTCAACCTTCAACCCTAAAAGTTGGTTGGAATCAAATTCACAACTTCAGATCTGTACCAAAACTAACATCTTTCTGGATGGCTTATAGAGATTAGCCTAATGCCAAGGAAAACCCCTTTAAATTTATTATATACTTATGTTTATAGTAATAGAAAGAGGAGAACAGGGTGCTGTTTTCCTAGGCATTCTCTTAATTTAACATTTCATGCATCCATTTTTATCCATATTGATATTCCTTCTATCACTACAAGTTTCTAAGCTAATGGTTCTCAATTATCCCAGGGATTCCTCATTACTTCATGAAGAAAATGGAGGCCCTCTTTTGAGCCTCTGTAGAAAAAAGTTCACTACAACTGAAGGTGCTTCATCTATTTTGGAACTGCCCAAATCTCTGGCCATATGGGAGCTGGGTTACTATAATCCCTAGGAGTGCACTGTCAGGAAACTGGCTCATTAAAATTTAATTCAAACTCTCCTACTGTGCCAGCGATTCAATGGCCCAATTCCTAGCCCCAAGTATTCTCTTTATATCTATATCCTTGGCAGACAAGATAAGTGATGGCTCAGTTGAGTTGTAGTCAGTCATTGATGTCTACTGGGAAACTTTGCGAAGATGCAAGGGACCCACCTTCAGTAGCTACTGTAGTTAGTGACAACTATCCACCATGGAAGATCCCTCCTTGTTTTTTATGGAGGTTTTTGCTGCCAATTTTGCATTTGGGGCTTTTCTGATCTTTCCATCATTTTGCTATGAAAATTCAAATAGGAAAAGGAATTTTTTGGCTCTGAATAGTGAGCTTCTAGATAGGTATGCAGTCTAAAGCAGCTCTGAAGATATAGCCAAGAAGTTTCCAGCTAGTGCCCCTGAGAAACCTAAGAAAGAAGATCCATTTGACGGGGACTCAGGGCAAAAATTCTCAAATCCTAATAGACTTGTGATCAGTAGCAGGGTAACTGAAGACAGTGATGAGGGGGAAAAGGTTACGAGAAAGAGGAAGAGGAATCAGGAGACAACTTTGATGATAAAAGACCTGGTGAAAAAAGAACAGTATTGGCTGCCATTGTGAGCACAGAGTGTTTGAAAGGAATGAAAAAGACAATGAGACTGACTAATGCTCAAAAATATCTTCCAAACCCGGGTGGCAAACTTCGAAAGAATTTAAGAACCTTTTGTCTAACTTAAAGCAGTGGAACCAAAAAATAAAATAAAATTGACAACCCATTATCATTTCAACACTATAAGATTTTGAAATTAAATAAATGTTACATGAATAATTGGCTACAAATGACCAGCTGTAGTTCTGACATTTTAAGAAGAGTTCTGTCCTGTTTAAAATAGCCTATTCTGGTATTCTGGCTGGTGAGTGAGTTATTCCAGCCCTTTAATGACCATCACCATCCCCTTCCCCAGTCTTTTATTGCCTGCCAAATAATTTGGGAATTTCTTAGAATGCCCTCTCCCATCCTTCTCTTGTTGAAACTTTTCCTACCCTTAAAAGCCCAGCTAAAAAGTGACAGTTTCTCTGTTAAGTCTACTCTGAATTTTCCTTCCTTTGAACTTTTTAATTTATTAATGTATTTGGTATTATCATTATATAGTTGTCACTTAAACTCCTAGAACAAGGATTACATCTTATTTCCCAGAGCTTGATACAGCACCGACTCATCATAGGTGCTAAATAAATAATGACTGGATTTGAAAAAGAAAGCAGTGAATTCTTCACCACTGAAAATGTGGGGGTTACATGAGTGTCCATCAAGCATCATGGTCGTGATTCCTGTGATTCGAAATAAACCTAGTAGCAGAAAGACCTTAACTGATGCCATGACCTGGTATATAAAATGCAGTAATAACATCTCACATTTATTTAAAGCAGATGTCATGTGTCTGCACTTTACAAATGAGGAAAATTAATTTTAAGCTCCCCTTCAAACTGGGGTCTGGGCTAGGATCTGAGCCAGACATTTTACTCCATAGTTCATAGCTAACTATAATACCATATCAAAATTGAATCGAAATGCCTCAGAAGAGAACAAGCATTTCACACATGTAAAGTGCTTTCTGCAATTTAAATGCTCACTTGAATATAGAAGCACTTTCTTTACTCAAAACATGACCAAGCTCTGCTATAGGGGAATCCAGTGCCAAAATCGTGAATCACACTAAAAAAGTAATCAAACTGAAGATGAGAGATATTGCAGAGAGATCATCTTCACTAAAAGAGCCACATGCAGAATAAGAGGTAAGAAAACCAGGAGAGTCTTTTTCATACATGGACTAACTGACCAAAAGAAAGAAGCATTTGTATACCTCATCCTTTAATTCATTAGGATTTGATTTTTTAAAAATTAGAGCGAGACTATATATCTGCTATGATTCTGGGTATGTACTGCAAGAGTGTGAATGACCCCTTTAGTCATAAGTTTAAATACAGGGAATGGAAGAGCCTGAATTTATGTCCTTACAAAAAGAATTGCCTGATCCAAAGTGGTTTCTTGTATACCTTCCTAAAATGGCTTGACTCCTCCTTTCTATTTCTGATGCCTCCAGCCTGAGAGGCATCCCTTAATACAGTAAGCTTATTTCAGTCTTGTAGAGATGACTTGAGCCAAGATTTAGAAAAGGGAATGGAGATTCTACAGAATAGCCATAAAATGATAATTCAAGACTTTAGGAAAACTTGTAAAAAGGTATTTTCTCTTTCCTGGTACTTATTGGCACCCCTAAGTATGTATTTTTCATGTGTTCCTTTTGTCAGCTAGTATTACAACAGCTGTAATCTAACAGGATTTTAAAAGACTGTACACCTTACTACCTTCCATTTTTGCTGGGAGTTTTTTGGAAGAGTTTTTGGCCATATACTGTATCTGTTTCTGTAGGATTAGTGCCATAATTTTCCCTTTCCTATTCTCACATCCTTGAAAAAATCTATTACAGGGTGTATAATACCACTTATCAAAAATGGGAGATTTCTAGATAAGACCATTCAGCAATAAATAGTAAATGGAACTGAACATGATTTAACCCAGGCAGCTCTGATGAGGCTGTATTGTATTGATTTGGCCTAATCATATACAAGGGCTCTTTTTGGATACCCAGCCCTGAGAATCTCTTAGAAGCTGTGCTTTTATAGAAAAGAATGCTCTATTTGCCTTGAAATTTGCCTGCTACCTAGCTTCAGTGTTGGGGTTTATAGCCATTTCGGGTCTGCCAATCAATACAGATTTATTAAATAATTAGTATATGAAGCCACTATTTATGATAGGCTCTAGTAATACAAATATATAGTACTCTTGCATTGTCAGAAACTACATATTGACAGTTTACCCTCTTTAAATGATATCTCTCCTGTATATAACTTGTTTTATATGTTTTGTTTGAATATCGTCAACCTCATTAGACTGCTCTTTGAAGGCAGGAAATGTCTTTGACCTCTTTTTGTATCCTCAGTCCTTAGCATAGTGCTTGGCACATAAGTAGGGACTTAATTGTTTATTGAATGAATACAAAATAAAATACAAGATAATTGTGTTTTTGGAAGATCATTGACCTACCTCTTGGAGATTGTACTTTGTTCTTCAAACAGTGGGTAGAAAGCTGGATGGGGAAATGATAAAAGACCTGAGATCTGAGCCTCAGATATTCGCTATGTTTGGCCCTGTTTGTGTCACTTTAACCTTTCAATTTATCTCAAGTGTCAAGTTTATGGAAGAGGAGTTCTTCCTAGGGGAACCACCTGCTAGTGGCTGCTGGGATCTAATTCTGACCAGCAGAATAGATCACTTCATGTGAGTGGATAACAATGCAAGGAGATTGAGGCAGTTGCATTTTCTTTCTTCCTCTTCCCTCTTGCCTCTAACTTATTTCACTCCCAATCCACAAGCAGCAAGCAACATCAGTAAAGGCTGATTTGCAATTCCGTAATTCACACCTGTGGGGGCTTTGACCTGCCCCTTCACAGGTAGGTGTGGTCCTGAAATTCTGTAGAATAAGGTAAGCTGGGCCTTTGTCTAGTACAAGAGGAAACCCTATTCCCCATGTCCTAGCATAAATTGTTTTTAAGCCAACATATTACTTACAAAATCATCCTTTTGTTGCTTTCTCAGGTTTAATACTTTTTTTCTCCTTTAGGGAAAAATTAAAAATTGGATGTTGTCAGCTGGCCCAGATGGAGTACACCATGCAGCAGTGTAATGCCTCTGTCTATATGGAAGCCAAAAATCGGGGATGGTCTGAAGATATGCTCAACTACAGGACTTGTTAAATGTTTTCTTCCTTAATCCTTTATATGAGTTGGACTAGTTGAAATAACAGTATAATGTAGTTTTTGTTTTGTTGTGGAGTCTTTTGAGCCAAACCCAAAATTGGATCAAGAACAGTCCTCAGGTTTTCATGTTTGACTGCCTTTTCCTGAAACAAACAAACAAACAGCCAAGACCTGAAAAAAGCTTAGTACTTAGGTCATGGGATAAATGTTTTTTACTGTGCAAGTTCGGTTCTTTTGGAGTCAACATTTCCCATTCCTCTTATCCCTAGATTATACAGATGGGATGATGTGGCTGTTGAGCACTCTTCTCATTTTGAACTTGTCCTTAAGTCAGGTTATATTGACACAGTTGTGGGACTAGACACATAAGAACCAATCCCAGTATGGCCACATCCTACAAACTGAACTTCAGCCACTGGACTGTTTTGAGCTGGATTTACCCTGCAGGCCAGGGGACTAATACACATTTTGATGTAGCCTTTAATATGTAAATCTTCAGTTATGACCGAAAACTTTTATTTTGGGGTCATTTTGCTGCTTTCAGTTCCTACACTATGGCATCAAAGTTAAGCTGCAATGCAACTCTACCTCTTGCATCCTTTATTTCTAGAAGAGGATTTGTGTGTTTCCCTGAAATGCAACTCTGCCCTAGTTTATAGTTTTAGCAGTGTTAGCTCCTGGCTGAAACTCAACATTTAGTCTTCTGCATTATTCATTTGTACAATGAAATTAATTAGAAATGTACTCTACATTTGGTAACAAATCCAACTTAGGCATTATATTCTAAATACATATGTCTTATTTATTTTAGAAAAATTAAATAAAAATTTTTTTTTGAGTAAATTGAAGTGTTTCTTGCTTTACTTGACTTTCAAAGAAGTTGAGAGATTGGAAGAGATCTTAAATTTCTAGTTAGGGTAGCTCGTAAACGTTTCCACTCCAAATACCCAGTTTGTATACTTAATGGAAGTGGCTGACAGTTCTCATTAACTTGAAAATACTTAAAAGCTATGCAGCACCTGAACATACAAGACAGACAGCATAGTTGAGGTCCATCACCATGATATGGAAGTCAGACAATACAAGGTTACTGGACCACAATCATAGACAATTTTATGTAATCAATCTGAATATTATTGTAATACAGATTTGAATCCTAGTTTGGTTACCACCTGTATATTTTTTGGGCAAGTCATTTTAAATGCTATGAATTTAAGTATTTGGACTTTTAAAGGGACCTTATTTCATCTAATCCAATTCCTTTTTCTAGGTTAAGGACACTGAAACAGATTCCCTTTACTTTAATCATGTCATAGCTGGAGATAGGCATCAGTAATTCTAGAATGACTATCTCCCTTCTCAGATGAAATGGCATAGATGTCTGTCCTAATCACTGGGAAGTGAGAGGGGAAGAGAAAGTTTCCTTACACATTATAAAGATCTACATTTCTCATTCTTCATAAGCATACAACAGATACTAAGGAAATAAGTACACAAACAATCATGTTCTGATTTTAATTCCATGGTACAAGGATTTCCTGCAAGGTACCTTTAATGTGTTTGCATCAGCAGTAAAGCATTAGAAAGTGCCAATTTTGGCACCTTGGTTAGATGTGCAGCATTACACATTAGACACCCAAGTATCCCAAATTTATCCATAAAACAAAAACATAGTTCTGCTTAAGGTTGTTTCCAAAAAACTAGTAGAGTGTGCATTAAATATTTCATGAGCAAGGGCTGCCATTTGGGGATTAATTGTACTATTTAAGATGATTACTTTGAAAAGAAAACATTTCACTATCTTTCACTTAGCTTAAATGAGTCTTGTACAAAATACTCCTCAACCCAAATCAAAATACTTAAAGCCAGAATTATTTCCACTCTATTGTAATCAGCTATGTTACTGTTCAGAACCCTATTCAAATAATGAAAGTGTTGCATACAAACAAAACAAAACAACAAAAAAAGTTGCAGCTGAGGCCAAGGCTTAGAAGTTAGCATTCTAGGAGTTGAAGGAAAAGCCTTCCTCTTGGCCCATTCTAAGATTCTCCCTCTGCTTCAATAATTTGAATCTGCCACTTTTCATATCAACAGATAAAAGTACTCTGCTGAGAATATAAAAAGTTTTTATAAAAAGGCAATCATAAAAGATTAATTCTTGTTAGGCATGTCAGCTTTCTTTAAAAAAAATAGCATTGTAATATATTTAAATAAGGATTTTTTTTTTGTTAGAATTGTTATTGAAAAAAGGGGCCTGGGAAAAAAAATTTGCTGACATCCCAATACCTTATTCCCTCTTGCCCCATAAAACACATTCAAAGGAGAAAGTCATTTCATGTGCAAATTGGCAAAACAAATGTGGAGAAGAGGGAAACTCTTGAAATGATATGCCCAATCAATTCTTAAGTTTATTTTTTTTTTTTACAATGTCAACTTTCAAAAAGATAAAAGTAACCAAAAAAATTCTAAAAATACACAAAACAAACCTTCATGTTGGCATTCTTTTCAAATAAACACAAAAAATTATGTACAGCACATATTATAGTATGCAATATGCAAAAGCTTTGTGTTGCTGTTAGCAACTTCTATATACCCTCCCCCACCCCCGATCCCACCCTATTCACAACTGTACCTCTACTAAACACAATTACATCACTAAGCCTGTTAGTTTGGAAAGGGCCTTAAAATTGTTAAAATTGGAAAAGCCTTGTATAGGGGCTCCATTCATTTGACTCAGGGTTATAGACTTCCACAGTATTCAGGAATTCATTGCCATCAAATCCTCCCACTGCATAAATGGTGTTCCCCACAGCGACAATGCCAGCGTTGCTCCTTGGTGAAGTCATGTTTCCCATCATCTTCCATTCATTTCTAGCTGGATCATACATCTCTACACAACTGACAGCATGAGAACCATCAAAGCCTCCACCAACAAATAGCTTTCCTAAAAGAGAAATGCCAAAAAGTTATCAATAGGAGCAAATACAAATGACTGCTGTATAAAAGTACCCATAGCAGAGACACAATGAACAAAAATCTGAAGGGAAGCCAGAATCTTAGCGATTCAAATGCATTATTCTTTTTAACTTATGGAATAACTATTTTGGAAGTGATTCTTCTTGACCGTTATTAAAGTATCAATTCAGTTTTAATCTCTGCATTTTAGAAAGGATGATAATGAGATCAAGACTCCAAAGAACCAAAAATTCCTGAGAAAACATTAAGAGGGTTTGTTTAGTCGAAAGTAGGTTAAATTCAGGAGAACTGTTCGGTTCTGCAAATATGTATTATATCTAGGATATACTGCAACATACTTAACATATATAGGACTGCTTGCCATCTTGGGGGGGGGGTTGGAGGGAGGGAGGGGAAAAAACGAAACATAAGCGAGTGCAAGGGATAATATTGTAAAAAATTACCCTGGCATGGATTCTGTCAATACAAAGTTATTATTAAATAAAATAAAATTTAAATTAAAAAAAAAAAAGAAAGTAGGTTAAATTATACACAGAAACTGAATAGGAGGAAAAATGGCTTTAATTTATAGATTTTAAGTCACATAGAAAGACCACAGACAATTATTGGATGCTTAAGGCATTAACCTGTATCATTACGATTTCATAAAATTCTTTTTCTCATTGAAGCTAAATATACTAACTCCTGGATTACTGCCTAGATTATGTTGGGCCATTCTAAATTATAGTATTTTTAAAAGCAAATTTTATCAATCCAAATCCCAAAGTTTTTTGTGAATGATACGTAAAACTGCAATGGATCTGCAATCTAAAGAGTTTATTCCCTACCTACCATTTCCTCTTCCCCCCTACCCCCCCAAATCTGATCCAGTCCTTGGTGTACTCTCTCTCCTCACAAGCAAGCAATTAATACATCTAAAAAAAAATTAATTCAAACAGAAAAAAGACGTTTTCATTTTCCCTTTAACTTTTGACAAAAAGATTCTTATGATTCACATTACTTATATACATAAAATTAGGATATAAATTTTCTTGGACTGCATTATTCACTCTGTAAATTGTTATGTTCTCACAAATTGATCTGTTATAATCTAATCTCCAATCAAAGCTTTATCTTTTGCTCTTTGGTGATTATATATTGGCAATAATAAATTATCTCTATTGTTTCTCTAAAGGATCTGTGCTTTTTTTTTTAGTTCTCTGGGTAAAAAATGCTAAAATATGCATATTCTTTAAAATTCCCATTCACAAGGTTAAGTGTCATTTAGGTTTTCCAGCACTTTGTGGTTTATCTTCTTACTCCCCCCCCCCCTACTTTTACAACATTACCATTATATATATATATATATATATATATATATATATATATATATATATATATATATATATATAATGGTAATGATGTAAAAGTAGGGGAGTGTGTATATACACACACACACATATATACATACATATATATATATAAATAAACAATTTTTTCAATATCAGAGTATATTATTTCTCATTTTGTGCCTCTTGACAGTATTGGTGTATTACTGCCTCATCTGAAATGATCATTTTGTTCCCTTTCCCCATTTTATTCTTCATGTGTTCATATGCCATTTTAAAATCACAACTCCCTTATAAAATTACTAAATGTCATTTCAAACTGAGAAAGGATTAAGACCTTTTTATAAAAAAATTTCTCCTTTAACAAAGAATCAAATTAATGACTTTAAAAATCTATTCCTTTCATATTGAAATTTGTAGTTATTTTTAAGTATATAATAGTGGAAGATACAGAGTTTGTTGAGTATTCTTTTGTCTCTAAATTTGAATTATAAAAATTATTTGGATCTATGGAATTTTTGGAAGCTACCAAATTGACTCACATGTATATTAACCACTGAGAAATAGAAGGGAACCAGTATTCAACTCATAAACAAAAGGAACCTCCCTTTCAACATGTAATTAGAGACAGAAGAATTTTTGCTTTCTTTAAAGTTGGTTATGGCAACACTAATTTCATTGTTTTTCAGCTATGATCACTGACATCTTGGTAGAAAGGAAAACACTCACCATTATGAACAGCTACTCCAGCTCCACGTCTAGCCACATTCATAGATGCAATCAGTGTCCAGGTGTTATTCTCTGGGTTGTAGCGTTCTACTGTATTCAAGCAATTCCAAGACTCAGCTCCTCCAATTATGTATAAATAACCACTAAGCTCACATACTGCTGATTGGTGTCTACCTATAAAAGCAAATTAAACTAGTGTTATCACCTTATTACTAAAATTCCCCGAGGATTTATTTCAAAGGAACTTAAGTAAATCTGCCTTAAAAAATATGAATACCACCAACTTACGAATGTTAAGGGGAGCGCAGCTGGTCCATGACTTTGTTACAGGATCAAACACATCACAATTTTTTAGTCCTTTCTGACCATATGGATCAGAGCCACCAAGAATGTATAGTTTTCCATTCAAAGCACAGACCCCTATATTTCAAGGAAAGAAACAATTATAAGCTATTTCTAAAATTCAAGTATCAGGGCAGCAAGATGGCACAGTGGATAGAGTACCAGCCCAGAAGTCAGGAGGACCAGAGTTCAAATCGAGTTTTACGCAATACTTCCTGTGTGACCCTGGGCAAGCCACTTAACCCCAATTGCCTCAGCAAAATAAATAAAGTAAAATAAAACAAAAAACCTTTACTTGGACAAAAAATAATGTACCTGCATTACAACGGTTTGTTCTCAATTCAGGAACTTGAATCCAGTCATCTATGTTTGGATCATACATCTCTCCACAACTCAGGTCATCAGAGTGGCCATTTGAACCACCAACCACATAGAGCTGGCCCTAGGAAACAAACAAATTATTTCAATCTCATCTGTTTAAAATTTCAACTAACTCAAGACTACAGAATTTCAATCAATTCCCAAGTCACAAGGAGAGACTAAAAAAATAATGGTCTCTACTACATATTGTGGGATCAACTCAATTACCATTAACACTGCCATTTGAAACCGGGCTCTTGGTGTTCTCATGGGAGCCAAGAAGGACCAATGATCTGTATGTGGATCATAGCATTCAACTGTGCGAAGACATTCTTCTCTGTTGTAGCCACCTGAAAGGATGAGACAACATTTACTATCAAAGTAGTAAACAATTCAATATATTGCTGAGCTCAGAATTCCTTCAAATGTTTCTTGGAATATGCACACATAACAGAATGCACTTATTTTTGAAGCTTTAACTACATGTCTGCTATAGAAGTAGATTTAATTCTTAAATAAATCTACCGTTTATTCTTGGATTGAAAATTAGAATAAGAGGGAAAACAATTCATTTCTATTCCCACACTAGTTGAACTGTTTTTTAAATCAAAGTCTCAACTTATGATTGTTGGACAAAAGGCAAGAACATTTATCAATAGCTTCTTTCCACAGGCAAGAATGGGCAGTATTCAGAATAAATCATGAGGAAGCAGTAAACATTCTTAACCAACAACAGGATTCAGCTTTCACTAGCAACATACCTAATATCCTAATATCCATTATAAACTTCACTAGGCTTCTACATGTAAAGTGTTTCTCAGGTTAACTTACCTGCAGCTATCAGTTTGCCATTCAATTCGGCTGTTCCTAGACCAGATCGAGCATAGTGCATGGGAGACATGGGCTTTTCTACCGGGCCATCTGGTTGCAACTCAAAACTTAAACTTTTAATCAGTCGTGGAGTACTTGTTGGTGAACTCTGTGGACTGTTGCGTCCATGAAGGAAAATTACACAGAATACACCATCCAGCACAGCAAGACACAAGTAAGTATTATCTGCAAGCACAAGAACTTGGCATTAAAAACTACACCTCAACAAACATGATCTCCCCAAACAGGTGAGACAGTACCCCCTATTTCATTCTTTTGCAGAAAGGTGGGGATGTTTACTTGTATGGAACATAGATTTTTTCAGATTTAAAAAAATTTTTTTTCACTCCTCTTTTTTTTCATTTTTAGGGAAAAAATATATAATGTGGAATGGCTTTCTTAGGAGGGATGGATAGTGGAAGGAATTCTATTTTACAAAACTCATCTCCTTGTAATTTCAGTTTTGAAATCCATTATTTATACATACTATTTAATATGTATGTTAAGATGTTTTAAAATATACAAAATATTAACAATTAATTTGGAGGGAAGTTTTTTCTTCCCAAATCAGTAAGAAAATTTTGCTACTCAATAGGGCAATTCATCAATTTTTATATACTTACTTGAAGTCTTTTCTGAAGCAACAATTTTCCATTCATGTTTAGGACTTTGTACCGTAGCATTTGGAGAAGAGACACATCCAGTTGAACTGCTACTTATCTGCTTGTGGCCATTCTCACGTGGTGGCTTTTTCTGCAAAATCAAAAGGGAGCTACAGAAACCTAGCCAAAGACCACACACTGAACTACCTCTGTGCCTCTGAGCCATTATGAAGGAAAACATGATTCTAAAATCAACGACCTATGTACGTCATTCATAGCACACCTAAATTTAAACAAACCCACTTTCTAACCACTGACAATTTTACTTGCACACCTATGTTAAGTGTTCGCTTCATAAAAGAACCACTGTATCTTAAGACAAGTCAAAAAACAATAGCCAATTTAATATTTAAGGAACTAGCCACAAGTAAGAATATACTTAATAATTCGAACAAGGAAATATTCTGACAACTTTATGTTTAAAGCATGAAAATCTCAAAGGCAAAAGGGAATAGAAGATACATCTGGTACACATTATGAGCTCATAGAATTTATTTTACAGATGTGTAAAAGACTAAATTAATGTTTCCATTCAATAAGGAAGGAATACATGCAATGCCTCTAAGCACAGTGCCAGGTAGAATTAACAGATTTTCAATGGAAAGAATTTAATAAGAGGACTTGTGTTCAACTCCCAGCTCTGATACTGCTACCTGTGCGAACTTGGGCAAGTGATTTCTTTTGGCCTTTTCTCATCTCTTAAATGAGGAATAGAAGTTTCTTCTAGTTCTAAATCAGTGACCCCAAGTATCACTGCAACTATATACAGAGGCAAGTAATAATAAGCCTATCTTCTAGCAGCTGTGAACCTATAAGTTAATACCATAGAGCATTGTGCAAGATTTCCCACAAGCCTGATCAAGCTATAGAAGCCATGTCAGGAATTATAATTGCATGAGAACATGACTCCATTTACGGACATATGAAGTCTGAACTGCTACAAATCCACAGTGCTGGTTTGAATACCTCTAACATAATAATTTTTACTTCAGCCAGCCTTTATTTTTATGATGATCAGAGTACAGAGTTAACTTAACATTCTGACATAAATTTCTATAAATGAAGATTTCATTTGACCTGATAAAATTCATGAGTTTTTCAATAAAAATCATTCCACACAGCCAAAAATGAATCGTATCTTTAACACTTGTTATCATTATTTCAAGTCATCCAAATGTAATTCTGTTCATTTAAATTGAATATCTTGATTAATATTTGGAGTAAAGTTTGTATGTTGAAAAAAGGCAATAAAAAATAAAGAGACTAGGGATAATTTGTAAAAGCAATGAACTTGTAAATAATATAATGCAAGAGGCACACTGGAATTAATAACCAAGTTTCTCCATATTGATTGATTTAGAGAATTACTTCTTAGTATGCAAAAGAATTTAAGTTTTATCATTCTTTATGGTTCTGATATCTATATACTGTTCATTATGATTTGCTATTTATGACATGATCCATCTCCAAACTATGTCATTATAAGCTCACACATTAAAAGACCAAACACTACATGCTAAGAAACATGTCTAAAATTTCTTAAATGTCCACAAGATCAATCATCTGGCTACAAGGCTCAAAACACCTTTTTATAGTCTCAAGTCTCTAGCACTAATTTATAACATGCTAACTTATCCTAATACAAAACCCCAATTTTCACTGTCACTATTCTTTCATTACATCATTTAAACAGCCCTTTGTCTTATTTGCAAATCTTAATTTAGGGGGAAGAATCCAAATGGAAACCCAGATTGGCTACTGATTACCACCTGGGAAAGGCATGAATAAACATACTCCCATGTCCACAAATGTCTTTCTGCCAAATACAAACTGTCTGTAATATAAAAAATTCTGCTGCTTTACTTTCTTTACCAGAAAAAAAAGTATTTTTAGGTGTGCTATAAAGTTTACTATCAAATTTTAACCTGCAGTTACCTCCAACTCTGCAATGTGTACCTGCACAAACTGAATGTGGTCATCATCACTGCCAAACACCTCAGCCTGTCCATCTAGTAGATTCCCATCAAGCAGCTTGTGATCAGCTGAGTAGTACAACGTTTGAACCTGCAAAACAGCAATAGAATACCCATGTGGTGGCTCTTGTCACCATAACTACTCTCCTATTAGGTAGAATACAAAGACTCCACAAGGGAACCTCCAGTGAGTGTGCCTCTTGATATCTCACTCTGGCAAAATCACAAATTAAAAGAAAAATACAAGTCATGATGGTAAAAAAAGAAAAAAAAAAGAAAAAAGAAAAAGGGAAAAAAAAAGAAAAAGGGAAAAAAAAGGAAAAAAGGAAAAAAAAAAAAGAAAAAAAACCTTTTTTTTTTTTTTTTTTTTTTAATAAAAATCTTCCAATACTGGCTTAAGAATCCTTGGCTTGTTCTGCTTGAAAGAAATTTTCATTTTTCATGACTCCTAACAATTATTAGCATTTTTGATGTAACATTAAGAGAGAAAGTATAAAAGCACAATATACAGGATCTTGAGTAATATACAGATACACAATCACACATTAGGGTTTTACTCCCTGAAAATAAGCTCTTTTCCCATGTACAACAATTTCCTCTTGGGCAGGATGAAAAATGCCAACAAAAGTGAACTTTAAAAAAATTCAATTCCCAAGCCCCAAAACAGAAAAAAATGTGAGAGCATGCAATAATACATTACTAAAGCAGCCAAATAACAAGTGGCAAGGCAGAAGATCAACTGAGAACATAAATGACACAAGGTGTTTTTTTTCAAAAGTCTCTTAGGCTTATGTCTTTATCATATTATCTAGCTTCGGTGGAAATGCTACAATTGAGCAATTAAGTGCAGAGTGTCCTTAAGGAAAAAATTTTTCCAAGTCTCCTTCATTAATATTTTAGGCTTTGGTGCATATGTGTGTTTGTTTAGGGGATCGTTGGGGATCTTAAGAAAAAGTGGCCCAAGAGAAGTTTAGAGGTATGCATGAATAACACCAATGAAAAGACATAAAGCTTTAAAGAAAAGAATCCTGTAAAGGAGTAAACACCATTAAATCATCATCGCTCTCTGCCCACAGCGGATTTTTCTTAGGAGAACTGGGGCAGGACTGCTGCTTCTGTACGTGTCAATACACTTGAGGTTTCTTCTTGTTTCTTCAGTCTTGGGTATCCTAGTTTTGTTAATAAACCTATAGGGAGATAAATCAATGGGGAGGAACAACCATTAGAAGCTTTTACCTACTTTTCATATTTAAAGCAAAAACCTGTGAAAGAAACATTAAGAATCTACAGAAATTTCAGTACCACCTCCCCATTTCTAAAGCAAATTACATGCTACTTTAAAGAAAGTTATCAGCACATAATGAGCAAAGAAAAAAAATAAAAGAAAGCAGAAGACCAGACTGAACAGTTCATTCAGCTCACCTGGACACCCCCCCTGTTTCTCAGCTTAGGGGTACCTACAGCAAAATTTAAATTCTTTAGGGTCATGGTTATAAAATAAAAATGAAAGGGAATCCTTCATGTCAAAGCAACTTAACTTTAAAGAATTGTTTAATCCCATTTACTTAAAAACTAACCTCTTCCATCAGCTCTTCCAGACTGTCTCCATTCTCCCAGATGCTACGCTGCACCCAGTTGATTACCTTTGTATATAATTTGCCATTGCTAGGTAGGCAGACATTGTCTTCAAGCATGACCTCCAACTAGAGTTCCAAAAAAGAAAATAATCATTAAAATATGTTTTAGTGCCCAGTTTGTCAATAAGAATTCTAAGTTCTACTTATTGTATGAGTTTCTATTGCAAAAGTATGTTAAAACCAATTTTTCATGTTTATTCTACCTAAAACTTTTTTTCTACATTTAATTAAAAACTGCACTCCTTTTTAAAGAAAAACAGATAAAATTTGAGAAAAACAGGAAAAAAGATACTCAGCCAGATATTAAGATAAAATCATTTCACTTGAATGATTTTTACAATCTTTGAAATACACTTTTGTACCATTTTTCTAGTATATAGGTGTATAATGGTAGAGCATAATATGCTTCTAAAAACAAAACAAAAAAAAAAAACTGGATACTGAACTAAAGTGAAACTAGTCACTAATAATCTTGACCACAAGCCAGGCTGAGAAAATGTATTACACTCCTTTCATTGGGACAGGTAAGAACTATTTATAACAGTTTTTAAAAACTATTTTATTTTGCTTTCTTTGTTTCTAAAAACCTTATCTGCAAATGACCTGAAGGGTACAAAACTTAAAAAAAAAAAAATGAAGCAGGCAGGATAATTTTTATTTTTCTTCTTACTTTTAGCCGTGGAAGTTTAAGAAATTCCTCTTCTTCTGAAATTTGTAATAGGTGTTCCTGGATATAAACATCAACTTTATTCAACAAACGTGAGTCTCCCATGCAACTTGCAAAATTCCGGTAAGAGATACAGCTTGAAACATCCATCCTGGATAGCAAATAGTCACCACAAACCTTTGAAAAAAATAAGGATATGCAAATATAGGAATATTTCACAACTTCTCTGTGAATTTGTAACCTATACTTTTCAATAGTAAATCTTGAAAAAGCCAGTAATAGCTCCAGAGAACAGAAAAGGCAAGATATATATATGTTGATGTTTAAAGGATTTTCCCATAAGCTAGAAAGGCCTCTGAGATGGGAAGAGTATGACCTGGAACCTAGCCTATTAAAAGTTTTTTGGTTTAACCACAGATCCCAAACAACAAAGAAAGCCCCAAATTTATTTTCATTTCTATTAAGCAATTATCTCTGTCAAGGATCTACAAGCATACTTCCTTGTGAAAATTTTCAAAGTTATGCACATGACTAAGATCAGAGCAACACTGAATTCTCCTTATATAAATAAGACTGTACCTGCTTTACTCTGTCCATCTTTAGCTTCTTAGCTGCAGAATAAACATCTTTTACTAACTCCTTATCAGCTTTCAATCTATTAAAAAAAATTCAAAGGTCCATTATAGTATATCCATATTAAGGTTTATAGAACACATGTTTTAAATTAGAAATTTCAAAATTCTGATATGGAAGCTTACTTCCATGTGATAGAAAGTACTTACTGAGCAGTGTAGGCATAATTCAACAAAACTTCAACGGCTTCTGGATTGAGATCGTCAAATTTAACATGAGAAACTCCATGAGGATCACTATCACTATTGAAGATTTCAAATAAGTAGGGACTGCAGCAAGCCAACACTGCTCTGTGTGCCAACATCTCATGCCCACAGACCTTAAGATTATAAAGAATTACAATCAGAAATTTATTAGATAACATCTTACCAACAAATCATTATGTAATATTCAATTCTCTCAATTTTCCCCCAAGTTATCTGTTCTCAAAGTATACTTTGTAAATGTCTTTTATGGAAAATATATTAAGTCTGGAAATTTTTGTGACCTGGCAATAAAAAATATATGTCTTCGTTATTTTTTTTTAAAAAGAACTGTCTCCATATATTGCCCAAGCCAGATAAAGGAACCTGATTTCTGATAGTCTCTGACCTCCTATTTAAGCAACTCAGTTGTCCCCAGCTCCCGAGTAGTTCCCTATATTAATGCCATTTAGGGAATATACCAGACTGGCTTAGCCTACTCTTACTTATACCTCCACTTCACTCCAATAATCAAATTTTAAGTACCTGAAGTCGAACATCACAGAATTGGCCACTTTTTCTCAAAGCATTTAATTTGGCAACTGAAGACTCAATAAAATTTTCATCTTCAAACATTAAATATCCATTGGGAATCATTTTTAAATGTAGGTTTGGCTGAGAGAAAGAAAACATTTGTTATTTTTTTCTTCCTAGAAAATAACCATTTAAAAGAATTAACAATTTTGTTACACAAAAGACTAATACCTTTTTATAAATCCTATTTTATTCAAGTAGGATAGCCTTAAATTACCATGTACATTTCATGGAATATAAAAATATATTCCAAACAATGCAGCAAAGCATGGTTAACAAAATGTCCCAAACCAATGAAGACCAATCTATCCCTATCCCTTAATCTTAAAGGCTAGCAAGCAGAATGACTAGAGAGATGAGGACCACTTTCAGGTTTCCATCCCTGTTAACTATCCCTTCTTTTAAGAAGGAAACTCTGAACTCTTGTCCTGATTTATCACAACCTACAATGAAAAAGAACTTCCTAATCTAAAACTAGAAATATCCTCTAATTCTTTTTCCTTTCTTTCCTCCTCTCTGCTTAATTCCATAGAGTCATTTTAAGTTAAGATGTCACAGAAAATCATCTGGTCATATACCCAGAAGCCCTGCCACTTTTGACTTTATAATCTTGACAATGTCATTTGCTCCTCAATTTGGGACTCAGATTTCATCATTGTCAAACGAAGGGTTATGACCTAGACACAGAAATCCCTTTTAGCTCAAAATCTTGAGACAATACAAATGGAAGAAAAAAAAATCAATGAATAACTCTATTCATACATATAGCCTACTTAAAATTTTTTTAACAATTTAATAAATCTCTAGAACTATAGCTTTTAGCAGCTAAATTAAACTTTTATATTCTATGTAATCTAAAATCATCTTTACTTTATAAAGTAAAAATTCATTTGCCAAAGGTATATATATTTTTTCATTTACCTGCATTAAAAAAAATGAATGCTAAAATTCTACTTATAAAAATAGAATAAAAAATTAAAAAAAATTAGATCACTGAAGTAAATATCAAAATAGATTTTTATTTTTCAGTCACTGAAGTTTAAAATACTGACACATTTGGTATAACTTAAATGATATCAAAGAATTCATATTCCTAATGTTGTCAATGAGAAATATTCAACAATTTGGGAGTGAAATGAATATATATATATATATATATAACGGAATATATATATATAACAGATATATAACAGAATATATATAACAGATTTTATAGCAAAACGTCAGTGTTCTGCATTTAAAGTCTCTTCAGGTATTAAACTTTTACTTACCTACTAATATATTTGTGAGAATTTATGCCAGGAGATTTGTTAATAATCCAAGGGAACTGGAGTGTGAAAATGCAGCACACGATTCTGTATCTTCTTGTATGAAGACAGGGGGCTGAATAAAGGCAGATGTGTTTAAAGCTGCAATGGTGATTCCAAAACTATCAGGCTTGAAAATGATGTAATCAAGTCCTTAAAAGCTATAGACATGAATTTCTTCTGTGATAATCATGCATCATAATCTGTAAGAGAGGTTTTTTTTTTTAAGACAAATTAAAGTTCTGCCAAGAGTTTACAATCTCAAAATATAAGCAACCTTTAAAAAAACAAACAACTGATTTAGCATCAAATGCAAGATTACATATAACAATGTCTCAAACTCAAAAATTAACTGACTTGAATTTCCTTCCTAATCCCCCCCACCTGATTCTATTAATTATTTGTTCTATAAATGATAATTCTTTTCAAAATCCAATAATCCTTGAGTTTGGGGAAATTCTACAAACAAAAGAAATATATGCTCACTTCAATATTTTTTCCTACTAAGAATTAGGAAAAATATATTTATGAGCACACTCTTTAATTTTTTTTTCATTCCTAATTATATCCTTCCCTTATATAGCCAGTCATTTCTTTTTACAATGCAAATTTTTAAAAAATTTCCAAAATTAACCAACTTTTTTCTTCTTCTTCTTCTTCTTCTTTTTTTTTTTTTTTTTTTTTTACCAACTTACTCCAACAGCCTACGTCTATACCCACAGTCCTTTCTATAACTTTTTAAAGGCAGGGGGCAGTTTCTCTTCTCTGGAGTCACTCTTGATCATATGTAGATAGTTTTTTTAAACATTTACATTGTTGCAATCGTTTTGTATACTGTTTTTCTGGAGTTGCTTTCTTCACTGTTCATATAAATCTTCCAGGGCTTCTCTGAATTTTTCATAGTCATCACTTTTTATGGCACATAATATTGCACTGTTTTTTATGCCACGATTTGTTTAGCTATTCTCCAATCAACATGTGATATACAGAGCAGAGCTCAAAGCCAGGAAGATTTACTTTCAATAAATGCAAGCAGTGACCTTGGTTAGTCATTTAACCCCATGGTATTGCTAATGGTATCAAATTCAAACAGTTTTAAAATGTGACGTTATCTACGTTTTATCATCTTGTTATTTTGTTAAATATCCTAAATCCATGTCCCAACTTACTCCAATCAGAACTATGTATCTTTTTTCTCTTCTTTGCAACCTCAAAAAACGCAGCTATGACTTACTGGTATATATGGAACTTCTCTTTTTGTCTTTAGACATCTATGTCTTACAGTGGGATCTTGGAGTTAAAGGATATGGGTATTTTAGTCATTTATTGAGCATAATTCTAAAGTGATTTCCAGAATGGGCTGATCAATTCACAATTTAGTGTATTAAAGTGGCAATCTGCAGCCCCTTCATTCTCTAGTTTGTTTGTTTGTTTTTTTTGAAGGTGACTGAATTCTGAGGAAAAACAACATTTAATGGAGAGTGC
Organism: Antechinus flavipes; assembly: GCF_016432865.1. Classification (NCBI taxonomy): domain Eukaryota; kingdom Metazoa; phylum Chordata; class Mammalia; order Dasyuromorphia; family Dasyuridae; genus Antechinus; species Antechinus flavipes. The sequence continues at coordinate 409,557,198 of NC_067401.1, read as the reverse complement.
AGATGCCTTTGGGATGTGCAGAAAGATATGAAATTCTAAAGTACCACAAGCAGACAACATGAAAATAGTTAAAGGATTGTATATGAAGCATTATTCAAACAGATTAAATTCTCATCTTGTCATTTAGAAGAGAAATCAACACATATGAAACACATCTAAAACTGTGTGGCTATGCCAAATGAAGGAATTTAGAAAAGAGTAAAGGAAAACATCAGAGTCATTGTGACAAACATATTTATCATGCTTAGCTCCATAGGAGAAAACTAGGAACAATACCTATAAGTCATAGAAAAGCAGATTTCAGGTTCAGCAAGACTTTCTAATCAATAAGGCTTTCTATAAGTTATCACTGAATTTCTTTAGTAGGTAGCTAGAGAAAAATATTTGGATCTAGGTATTGATTCAGAGGCTGATCTACATGCAAGTCTGAATATATGAATAGGTAATAGTTTGCTTCTTTAACAATATAATGATGGTTATTTCTTATAATTTTCTTAAAATTCAAATCTTTTTACACAAATGTAAGATATATCACATATTATAGTTACCATTTCTCCATAGAGTATATATTACATGTCATGTGAACTAGTAGTATTACAAACTACTTCAGTAGAAGTTTTCTTATAACTGATTACAAGTGCCCAGAGCTCTGTCTGCCATTATTCCAGTTTAATGAAATGAACCACAAGATAATCTTAAGCATAACATATAAAAAACAAATGATACTAATTTTTAATATCAATTGACATCCATAAAACTTACAACGATTAAGACCAATAACTACAAAAAAATTTAACTAAATGAATGTTAAATTCCCTTTATCTGTGTCAAGTAATAAGACATTATCTTTCATTCATTCTTGGTTTAACAAATTTAGTTTTTTTGTTTTTCCACAAGAGCATTGTCTGTACATTGTATAAAATTTTCAGAATATGTAAACATTCATTTTAGTGACATGTCTCAACCATTTATTGGAAATGGGGAAGGAAGCCCCTAATTGAACTTTACTGCCCTAGCAACTTTTCTTGGATGTGAAACTGAGCTTATAAGTCAAGGAAACATTAGTCGATATCAGATCATCCCATGACCACTGAAAAGAAAATTTTACTTGGAAAAAAAAATAGTCAAACAAAAGAATAAACTAGATGATCCCTAGAAAATCTTAATTAGTTTTTGATCATTTTTTTAAACTACAATTTGTAGGAAGACAAGCTTTTTGATTAATACTGACATATGCACATCTTATAAGACTTACTCAGAAACCTCACAACATATAGGGAAATTTTATAATGAAATGGGGAAATCAGCTCTAAGATTCTAGATTGCAAACTAGTTCCCTTTAAATAATACAAGACAAAGCTAGGTTCAAGTTAAGAGCACACTAAATTTTTAGACTATAATCAAAGCTTTTATAAGCATTTACATTAACGAAAATTATGAAGGAACCCCCTATTTTTTAATATGGTTCTGTAAAGTATTTTTTATAGCAAATATACATGGCACATATATTTACTTTTCTTTTTTTTTTTAATTTGAAAGGTTCGTTTTTTTTTTAATAACTTTTTATTGATAGAACCCATGCCAGGGTAATTTTTTACAACATTATCCCTTGCACTCACTTCTGTTCCGATTTTCCCCCTCCCTCTTTCCACCCCCTCCCCCAGATGGCAAGCAGTCCTTTACATGTTAAGTAGGTTACAGTATATCCTAGATACAATATAGCACATATTTTTTCAATGTGAAAACTTATCATTTAAAGGTGAACATATCCAGAAATAAGACTCAATATTTTAAAGTCATTGAGATGCAACTATTGTCTTCTGATTACAAGATTTTTGCTACCCAGAATGTGCCTGCAGAGTGAACTTGCTATTTTTCAGAGCTATCACACTCAGCAAAAATGTATACCAAGAAGTAGCCGTGTTATGAGTAAAAACATTCCTTTAAAGCAGTGGTTCTCAAAGTATGGTCTAGAGAATCCTGGTGATCTCTGAAACCCTTTTAGAGGGTCTACAAATTCAAAAATAGTTTTTATTTCCACTATAGTAAATGTCTATAAATATAATCCAGATAAATAAAAACGCTTTGGAGAGATCCTCAATAATTTTTAATAGGATAAAGGTACTGAAAACAAAAGTTTGAGAACCAATGCTTTAAAGTAACAATGATTTTACAATGTGATCCCATGTATAATATAAAAGTAACTGATTATTAACTATGGCATAATTAGTTAAGGTTTATAAAAAAGCTTTTTATACGTTTATCTCATTTTCATCCTCCATAAGTAAATTAGAGAGATACTCTATCCTTGTTTAATTTACATTTTTATCATGGCAATTAAGATAAAAACAAATTTCAGCCTTTTTGTAAATTTTGTGATGTATGGCTCCCTCTTTTATTTAATTAAAAAAAATTCTAGACAACTATATTACCTTAGATAAGTTGTAACTAAACTAACAGTGGTTTTCTAAGTTCTTTTTATTATGTATTAATAGACAAAAGCTTGATTTCTCAACAGCCCACAAAAATCACAGAGTGTATGTCTACAATTTTTGTAATAAAGACATAACTCTATTCAGAAGCCACAGGTTTAGAATCCATTCCTGTACCCTGTACATAATGAATTTTTATCATATTCTAAGATATGAACAGAAATTCAATTTCTTAAATTCAAGGGTGGATCAATTTACCCTTTTCATAAATCATTAATAACAAAATTATTCACACTTCTCCCAACTTGAAGGATTGAAAATAGCCCTTATACTCACCCCTTTCTTTGAGAACCCAAAACATATATCTAGAATACCCATCTTTAATTGAAATGGAAATGAATGCAACTAAACTAATAAAGCTCAATGGAAAGACTGGATAAATTTAAAATATAGGTCATTAATAGTGAATAGAAAAAAAAGGAAACCAGAATAAGATTTTTTTAGGGAAGGTCACTAATATGCATATCAGTTCAAAGACTCTACATACAGTATACTTTTCTTTGAGTATGCCGTCTACTTTACTTTAAAGTTTAAAAAAAGAGAATAATTATGAACAAAGATAGAGAGAGGGGGCAAAAAAAAAAACAGAAACGAGACAAAGGAAGATAAAATAAGAGGGAAACAAAGATCTGAAAATGGTAGTCAAAACAAACTGTTTTAGTCTTATTTACTTAGTATTCCTTTGGGTGGTGTGGTCAGAGCAAGTAATCACTGTTTTTCAGTGGAGAATTAATTATTAGGAGATACTCTTTCTCTTAAGGATAAAGTGGAGATTAGAATTCTTACTTGTTAAGGATTTGGTTCAGCAAGGAACAAGCTTAAATTGTTTAAAACATCCAAAACTTGGTAAGAATAGCGGCTCATCTCCCCCAGCAGAAAATCAGTAGCTGGTTGGTTTCAGGTTTTCCCACAACCTTCCTTTCCCCCTTGAAGCACTCTCAAAAGATTTGGAATTAAAACTAGTGACTTTCTCTGATTAAAAAAAAAAAAAAGCTTATTACCAACATTACATAAGAATATTCTTGAAGGAAATTAACTCCCACATAAAGGTAGTCATCTAGAGATAAAACTGAGAAAATGGAGAGGTACTTGATTTTTTAATATGCCATGGAAAGTTGAAGCTGTCTGTTTCACCTCTGTTTCAAGTAACAATTTATACCTATATCATTCAAAGTCAAAGGCCATTATTCTGACTTTCTCCCATAACCTAAAGCCATCCAACAACTATGAAAACACAACTTCAATTCTTAACAATGAACAAATTCATCAATTCTCTAATAGAAGAAATTGATTTCCAAAAGAAAACTTAAAAGCAATAACCTTAAAAAAAATCTAAGCTGAACTCTATATTGAACTAATACAATTATTACCATAAGGCTATTAAAAGATGTCACAAAAAAGAACAGCACAGCTGGAAGCCTGTTCCCCTGTCACTGACTCACATCCAGTTTACCTATAGTGATCAAATTATTACCATCTGAAATAGATCTTCTAAGTAACACAAATTACTCAAAGCACTATTTTCACGATCCCCCAAATTAACATTTACATCTACAGGCAATGAAGACATGGCTCAAATAAGATAGTAATTAAATTATTAATATTATTTCTTCATTCCCAGGACTTCTAGAAAAAGGACTAGTTCAACAAAATATGACTTAGATCAGGGTCTTTACTCTAATTGTTCTACAGATAATAGAATTTCTGGATTTCCCATAGTGTATCATTAGTTAAGATGAGCAACCCCACACTGCGAAAAGTGTAGAAGTGATGTCAAGGTGTTCTGGGTTGTTTTTCACTATTATTTAACCACGGATCACAAATTATAAAACAGTGAACAATTCAAAGAAATCCGGGTATACAAAAGGGTGTTCTTTCAGGAGCTCCTAATGTCTTTTTAATTTAATTGTCATCTAATTGTTATTTAATTGTCACTTTCATCCATTACTTTTATATAGTGTATATACACATACACTATATTTATGCATACTATATTTATATAGTATAGTATATATGAAACAAATTAAGGAAGATTTAAAAAATATGCAGTTATGAAATTAACATCCCTCTACCACGTGTAAAAAACGTGACGATTTTATTAAGTGTTCCAAGGTGTAGGACTGCTTCCTAAGACCCTCAGGGCTGGAATATAAACCTTCGAGCAGTAGGGTGGCAGGAGGTGTGGGGGGGCCGCCCAAACCAAACCCTCCAGATGTAAGACGAGGTCCGGCTCCCGGCGTGGCGCTGGCCCCCTTCGGTTTCGCAGCCCCAGCGCCCCACGCAGGGAGGCTCGGCACCCCGCCGGCGGCACACCCCCAGCTGGCGATTGGACGGCTTCCCAATCAATCAGCCCCGACACGTCAGGGCAGCCGATGGCTGCCTCTTCCCGCCCCCTCTTCCCCTCCGCTTGGCAAGAGAAGCAGGCAACGTGGAGGGAACAAAGGAGCCCTGGGGCCGGCGGCTCCGCGCCTTGCGAACCCGACCCGGGGAGGGTAGCTCTCCCATGTCCCGCTGACTCCGGGCGCGTCCTCATCGACCCCTGGCCTCGCTGTGGGTAAAAGAAACACAGGGGAGCAAGGATGGAGGTTCCCGCGCCTCCTTCCCCGTGAGTTGGGGGCCGGGCAGCGGCGACCGCAGGAGCCGCTCCCGCAGGTGACAGCTCCGAGAGACCGTCAGGTGCACTTCCGAGATCGGGGAGAGGGAGATCACCATCCCGTGCCTCCGTTTCCTGCCTCGTAAATGAGGTGGCCTTCGTGTCCTTCCAGCCCTACACCGATAAACCTTCCCCTTTTTCGGGGAAGACAGACAACACATGTGTCCCGCCCCCTCCTCGTTTGCTGGCATCGAGACAACCCCGCCAAGAGCGCGCGGGACTGAGCCTCTCCCGGACTGCTCATCGCCGGCGCCGGTGTTACCGATTCGACACTCCGCCTTCTGCCCGCACACACCAGGCAGGCAGGGCCGGGCTCCGCATCCCTTGAGCCATCCCCTCTTCGGCCCGATCTCTGACTGGCCGCACAAGCTCCCTTCTCCCCGCTCTCCATCCCATCCCGCCCGCGGACGTTACCTGGTTCCTTTGAGAAACGACGAAAAAATTCATCGCTGGAGTTTCGGGGGGATCAGGAGGAAGCGAGTAGGAAGCGGCCCCAACGGAAAGCGCCTCGAGGCGAAGGAGGCAGCGATTGGAGAGGGAGGGCAGGGTCAGCCAAAGGGAGAGACAGACGGGGAAGGAGTTCCGCACGGGCTGGATCGTTCGCTCGCCCGCCCTGGGGAGGAAAACGAAGAAGAGAAGGAAGAGAAGAGAGAGCCGCTGCCACCGCCGCTGATACTGCCGCTGCCCGGGAGCTCGCACAGAAGATACGTCCGTCCTCCTCGCGCGCCAGAAGACACTGCTGCCTCCCGCCCGGCGTTGGCCGCACCCCCTTCCACACGTCACCGCGTGCGCCTGCGCTTCTGGCGCTGCCCCCTCCCACTCCTTCTTGCGTGAATCCCTCAGCGAATCAGAGCCCGACACACAAATCACTCTGCTTCCCTCCTTCCAACTCCCGCCTGAGCCGGAGCCTGCCTCTCTCCCTCCCTCGCGCCCCCGCCCCTCCCCCCTTTCCATCCCTTCTGCAGCTGCACTAGGTCAGTGCAAGGTGATGTGAGGGCGAGGTCCTGGGCAGAGTGGGTTGTGCCACCGCCTTCTGTTGCTATTCCTCTTCCTCCTCCTTCTCCCCTTCCCCTCCAGGAGCTTTTTTTTTTTTTTTTTTTTTTTTTTAATATCTAGACCAGTCTCCACCTGTGTGCTCTTTCCCCGCCTACTCTTAACCCCAGGCTGGTTCTTTCCAGCCCTAGGACGAAGGAGTTAGCTGGGCAGGCAGCCCTTACCTGTCCTCCCGGATCAGATTTTGGAGATTAGTTTTCACCCCCCGAGAATTAGGACTTCAGACTCGCCGTCTCCTCCCAGTGCCACACCCGGGCCTGGACCTAACTGCTTTAACTTCCTTGGGTCCAATCCACACCTTCGCATTATTATTGTTAATTGTGTGTCTGCTAGGAGATAGGGTAGTGAACTGAGATAAGGAGCTGAGATAGGAGCGCTCGCCTGGACACTGTTGGGCTGCAAGGTATCCTGTAGCTTTTTGTTTACACCCAGTATTTGTGGTTTGTTTTGTTCTATTTTATTTTTGCCCTACCGGCTTGGAGTAGAGAGGTCCAAGAGAGAACCGACTTCAGTGTAATTCTAATCTCATTCAGAGCTGCTTAAACTTCTTTTCCAATAAATTTTTACAAGACGCCGGATATATAAAACATGTAAAACCGGGTATATAAAAAAGCATCTAAAACGTATGCAAATCAAACATTTATTGATAATAAATCATAATTTCGAGATCGGACTTAAATAATTTAGCGATGGAACTGGAAAAGACCAAATCCCGTCTCATCCAACCGCAGAGGGAAGAAGTGACATGGCCTTCAAAATGCTAGTTTTGTGGCAGAACAGGTCCTGGAAGAGAACACAGGCCCCTTGGACCCTGTTTACTTCTTATCTTTGCTCCTCACGGGTTCTTACTTTTTCTGTGTAGAGCTGCTTTCTGCTCTCTACACAGACACAGGAACAATCCTTTACTGGCTCTACCCTTTATATGTCTGGAGAGGAGCAGCAGACATGTGATGTGCTATGATGTCTCTGGAAAATTTGAAATCCTTTTATCATGCTTCAGAGACCTTCTTGACTTCATAACACCTGGTTCATCCCTTCCCCATTCTGAAGGGGAAATGACTTAAGAAATTGTTGGGGGGGGGGGGAGAATGACTTGTTTGATTGAAGGGAAGTTTTAGTGAAGCGAAAGTTAAGTCCAAATTGGAGTCTAATGAGTGACCTATGAAAGGCTTGGTTAATCCCAATGGGGAAGGTGCTTAAGCAGAGACTGGATGTGTTCTTGTTTATATACTGATTGGTCAATGGAATTCATATAATTTCCCAGATGCCAAGAGTTCTGACAGTTTATTGGACATAATAGAATTTATATTTATTGGAGGAAGAAAATATTTTTTTAGTTTTCTTGACAATGGAAATTTCAGAGCTTCTCATTTTAAAATTCATAAGGAAACCTTATTTTGTGTGAGTGATTTAATAAATCAGATAGAGATTGATCTGGGCAGGCCTCTAGTAAGAAAGTCTCATCTTACTGAGTTCAAATTTAGCCTCAGATGTGTGACTGTTTGCAAGTCACTTAACCCTGCTTGCCTCAGTTTCCTCATCTGTAAAGTGAAATAGAGAAGGAAATGGCAAACCACTCCAGTATTTTTGCCAAGGAAACCCCAAAAAGGGTCATAGTCAGTTGCTTATTATATAAAACAATATTTGTTTAAAGTAAAACAAAAACTTCGATTTATAACTTGCAATTGAAACTATGGATGAGAGCAGTGTTGACTTTTATATAAATTAATAATATAACGTGAAACTTCTTTTTGAAAAAAATGTGATGGCCCTCATACTTTTGGAAAGAGGTGGCTATTTAATATATCATCATTTCTAGCAATCTAGTATAATAAATGTCAACCTAGGCTAATAAGATACTAGGTAAAGAATACATTTGTTAGAAATAGTGAGAATGGAGAAAAAAGCAAGAGAAATAACTTCCTCTCAGACAGCAGAGCTCTCTGAGAAATTCAACAACTCATAATCCAATACTGAATGTCCAAGCTGGGGAGCCAAGTTTGCAGATTAGAGGCAGCAACTCAGCTCAACTCTCAACATTTCCCTCCAAACAAATTTAAAATAATACTTCAAATGAAATTATGGAGTAACACAACCAACAAAAGATGAAAAATGAGTCATTTTTTCTAGTTTTAATAGAATTTAGGAAGTCAATAGTAGACTTCTTTGATACTAAAGAAAAGGTTTGTTAGAGTACGTGAAGTGGCTAAGGTGGGGGACAGCTACACAAGAGATTTCAGCCAGAGATAAGGGGGTCAGATAATAGATCAAAAATGGGGATCATTTCTGGTATTGGGTACAACCAGCACTGATTGGCAACTGTATTGTCCATATGCAGTTCTAGGGTGAAGAGAACTTTTGGACAATCACAGAGGAACAGGGCCCCTGGTCTCAACTGTTATTTTTTTTAATAAAAGTTTTTTTATTTTTCAAAATACATGCAAAGATAGTTTTCAACATTCACCCTTGCAAAAGTTTGTGTTCCAAATTTTTCTCCCTCTCCACCTTCCCCCTTTCCATAATCCAATATAGGTCAAACATGTACAATTCTTCTAAACATATTTTCACATTTATCATGCTGCACAAAAAACCAAAAAAAAAAAAAACATATCAAAAGTGAAAAAAAAGAAAAAACAAACAAACAACAACAAATGGTGAAAATACTATATTGCAATCCACATTCAGTCCCCATAATCTTCTCTCTAGATCTAGATGGCTTTCCCCATCAGAAGTCTATTGGAATTGGCCTGAATCACCTCACTGTTAAAGTGAGTCAAATCCCTCACAATTGATCATCATATCTTGTGGTTCTACTCACTTCACTTAGCATCTGTTCATGTAAATCTTTTCAGGCCTTCTGAAATCATCCTGCTGATTATTTCTTATAGAACAAGAATATTTGGTTACATTCATATACCATAACTTATTCAGCCACTCCCCAAACCATGGGCATCCACTCAGTTTCCAGTTCCTTGCCATTATAAAAAGGACTGTTACAAATACTTTTGCAGATGTGGGTTCTTTTCCCTTTTTGTGATCTATTTAGGATATAGGCCCAGTAGACACACTGCTGAATTAAAGGGTATACACAGTTTGATAGACCTTTGGACATAGTTCCAAATTGCTCTCCAGAATGACTGGATCAGTTCACAACACTAACAATAATGTATCAGTGTCCCAGTTTTCCCACATCCCCTCCAACATTTATCATTATCTTTTCCTGTCATCTTAACCAATCTGAAAGGTGTGTAGTGGTACCTCAGAGTTGTTTTAATTTGCATTTCTCTAATCAATAGTGATTTAGACCATTTTTTTTCATATGACTAGAAATGGCTTTAATTTCTTTGTCTGAAAATTGTCTGTTCATATCCTTTTCCTGGTCTCAGTTCTAAGGCAAAGAGGAGCACCAGTACTTATGTGTGCAGGGGACTAGAGGCTCTTCCTGGGTAAAGATGCAGCAAACTTTCAGAGCTCTCAATACTTCAAGAAATCATTCAAATATTATGGAGTCTCAGGATCATAGAAAATTTAGTAGCTTCCATGTTAAAGAAAAGGAAAGCTTGGAATATGATTTTGCAGAGGGCAAAGGAGCTAGGATTACAACCAAGAATCATCTAACAGACAAAACTAAATCTAATCCTTCAAGGAGGGAAATGACTATTTAAAGAAATAGAGAATTTTCAAGCATTCTTGATGAAAAGGCCAGAGCTGAATAGAAAATTTGACATTCAAATAGATACAAGACTCAAGAGAAGCATAACAAGGTAACCATAAAAGAGAAATCATAAGGGACTTTAATATGATTAAATTATTTCCAGTCCTATATGGAAAGATGATACATGTAACTCCCAGTTAAAAAGAGTTTACAGAAAAAGAGAGCTTAGGTGTGAATTGATTATGTTGGAATGAACTCCAAAAAAATGAAGGTGAGAAAGAGTGATGCACTAATAGAAGGAGGTGGAAGGAAAGGTAGAATGGAGGAAGTTTTATATGAAAGACATACACAAGGAAGAGTTTTTACAATGGAGAGGAAAATGGGGATTGGACTGGACAATGTTTGATACTAATTCTTGTCAGAATTGATTCAATGAGGGGAGAGTATATATATACACACTTAGGCATAGAAATCTAACCTACTCAATATGGAAGCAGAAGAGGAAGAAGTTATTGGAAGTAGGGGAGGATGGGAAAAGGGAGAGTGGATTATAAAGGCTGTTTAAAAACAATGTAGACTTTAAAGTGGGACAAGATAAAAACAGAGAGAAAAAGAGGGAGCAGAAGAAAACAGGATGGAGGGAATACACAGTAAAAATAACTCTGCCTATGAATGGGATAAGCTCACCCATAAAATAGAAGTGGATAGCAGAATGGATCAGAAACCAGAATTCAACAGAGAGACAACAGAACAGAAAGATACACAGAATTAAAATAAAGAGCTGGAACAGAATCTAATCAGACAAAGCAAAAGCAAAAAAAAAAAAAAAAAAAAAAAACCTAATTAAAAGAATCAGGAAACTATATTTGCTGAAAGGTACCATAGACTGAAGTAATATCAAAAATGTTTACAGCAAGTTTCTCTGATAAAGGTTTCATTTCTCAAATATGCACTGAGTCAAATTATAAAACTAAGAACCATTCTGTAATTGAAAAATGATCAAAGGATGTAAATTTTTGAGTTTTTAGAATTTTTTTAGAAGAATTTTTAGAAGGCAATTTTTAGAAGAAATCAAAGCGATCTATAATCATGGGAAATTGTTCTAAATCACTATTTATTAGAGAAATGTAATAAAAAAAATTCTGAGGTAATATCTCATACCTATTAGAAATGACAAATCCTGATGGGGAATGAGGAGAAAAGAAGTACACTAATGAATTGTTGGTGGAGTAGTGAACTGGTCCGACTATTCTGGAAAACAATTTTGCCCAAAGGTCAATAAATCTGTACATACCCTTTGACTCAGAAATACCACTACTAGTTTGTATCATAAAGAGATGAAAGGAAAAAGGCCTATATGTACAAAAATATGGCAACTCTTTTTATGGTGGCAAGAATTGGAAATTGAGGGGTTGCTCTTCAATTTGGGAATGACTAAACAAGTTGTGGCATATGATTGTAATGGAGTACTATTGTGCTATAAGAAATGATGAGGGGGTTGTTTTAGAAAAATGTGGTAAGATTTACATGAAGTGATGCAAAGTGAAGTGAGAATGATCTCTTGATCCAAAGATCTCATGAAGAAAAAAATGCTATTTGCCTCCAGGGAGATAACTGATGAACTTGAGTGCAAAATGAAGTATAATTTGTTTGCCTTATTTTTCTTGCTTTTTTTGGAAACGTGTCTATTATCGAAATGTTTTGCAGGATTTCACATGGGTAGATGATATATTGTTTGCCTTTTTTGAGCAAGTGGAGGAAGGGATAGGAGAAATAATTTAGAACTCAAAATTTGAAAAGAATGTTAAAAAATAAATACTAAATTTTAAAAACATCCCAATCTTGCAAGTAAAGTCCAGTTCTTAGTGATTTGACTTTAGGACCTCATGGGACAGCATGGAACTCAAGTGTCTGGTGCAATATTTTGTACATATAGGCCTTTTTCCTTTCCCTACTTGTTGCCCCTTGTTGCTACTATATCCACTGCACAATATTTTATACCCAACTCAGTGTCTCAGTATTATTTATAGATTTCCACCCAGCTTCCCTTTCAAAAGCTTTCAGTCTCCCTATTTATCTCTCTCCCCTTCCATTTCTGTCTCTATCTCTGTCTCTCCAATATCTTTACTTCCCCAAGCCTGCTTCCTTGTTCCTACCTCCCACAACCCTGAAGATCCATCTTGAACCCCATGCCATGTCCATACCTCAACCCTTATTCTAGCCTATTGTAGAAGAAAGTAAAAAAAAAAATGTCCTCCATTAACTATCTTTGAATTCCTTTTGAGCCTCCAGTGATGCTAGTATGGCTAATATTAGGCCAAGAGTACATATGGAAATCTGAGAAACTGACTTGGAGTTGGAGGTGGAGTAGGAATCAGAAACAGCAATTAAGGCTTGTTATCAGAATGCTTGTTTGGAGGCACAGTAGAATTAGAATTGGGATTAGGACTAATGTATAAGTATGAGTTTTAAAGTAATTTAAGATTAGAGTTTAGAAGTAGTTTAGGAGTCAAAGTTAGTTTAGTTAGATTAGAAGGTCTAGTCTCTTATTCAGAGGCAGAGATGGAGTAGAAGATGCATCCAGAGGCTAAGACCTCTGTCTAAATTTGTAGACAGCTTACATTTCTTTTGAACAATTCTGCATTGCTCATAAAGCACAGTACCCTCTTTGATGCAGGCACACCATGCAGTGATCACACCATCACAATGCCGATATTTCCTATGTCTCACAATGATTCCAGAGTTCTTCAGAGAGAACTTGAGAGTGTCTTTGTATTGCTTCTTCTGACCTCCATGTGAGCACTTGCCTTGTGTGAATTCTACATTAAAGAATCTTTTAGGCAAATGTACATTTGGCAATTGAACAATATGATCAGCCCATCAAAGTTGGAATTTCTGCAGTAGAGTCTGAATACTTAAACTTGAAAATGGACCTCAAGTGTCTGGTACAAACAGGTGATCAATAGTATTCCTAAGATAGTTTGAATGGAAGCAGTTCAATTTTCTGTCATGACACTGGTAGACTGTCCTGGTTTTACAGGCATAGAACAATGAAATCAGAACAATGGCCCTGTAGACTTCAGTTTAGTAGGCAGACTTCTTCTCCCCCACCCTTTTCTTCAGAACCTCCCAAATACAATTAGCTCTGGTAATATGTGTGTCAACCTTATCATCCCTGGAAAACATAATGCCAAGATAAGTAAACTTATCCACAGCACTAAAATTTTCTCCATTTTTGGTTTGATGATCCTGTACATGAATGAAACAGTGCTTTCTTGGTGAAAATTGAGGCCAAAATTAGCACAAGCAGCAGAGAATCAATCTATATTCTGTTGCATCTCAGCCTCAAAGGCTGCATTAAGTGCATAGTAACCCATGAACAACAAAAAACCTTGCACCAACTTTCCCTCCACTTTAATCTTGGTTTGTAGCCTTTTGAAGTCAAATAATTTACCACCAGTGTAGTAGCTGACCTTGATGTTTTTTTTTGGTATTTTTTATTATTATTATAGCTTTTTATTAACAAAACATATGCATAGGTAATTTTTCAACACTCATCTCTTGCAAAAACGTATATGCTTAGTATTGATATTGCTTCATTATCTATGCTACCCTTTAGCAAAATATAATGCCCTTCCTTATCTCTTTTAATTAGATCAATTTTTGCTCTTGCTTGATCTGAGATCAGGATGGCTACTCCTGTTTTTTTAACTTCATCTGAAGCATAGTAGATTCTGCTCCAGCCTTTTACCTTTACTCTGTATGTATCGTCCTGTTTCAAGTGTGTTTCCTGTAAACAATGTATTGTAGGATTCTGGCTTTTAATCCAGTCTGCTAGCCGCCTCTGCTTTATGGGGGAGTTTATCCCATTCACATTTATGGTTAAAATTACTAATTGTGTATTTCCTGCCATTTTGATAATTCCAGATTATGCTTTTCTCTTTCCTTTCCCCATTACCCCCCTCCCCAGTATTAAATTTATGAGCACCACTTGCTTCATGCAGCCCTTCCTCTTTAGGATCCCTCCCCCCTCTCTTAGAGTCCCTCCCCTTTTCTTAAATCTTTCCCTTACAATTTCTGTAATACCCTCTATTTAGCCTACTTTTTCCCTTTTCACTTTTCCCCTCCCACTTTTAAATGAGGTGGGAGAAGTTTCTTTGTAAACTGAATATGTCTAATATTTTCTCTTTGAGCCAATTCTGATGAGAATAATATACACACTATGTTCATCCTCCTCCCTTTTTTCCCTCAGATATAATAGGTTTCCTTTGCCTCTTTGTGAATTGTAGTACCTCCACTTTTCCTTTTTTCTTTTACAATTTCCTTTCCATCTCTAGATAATTTTTTATATTATAATAGTAAAACCAAATTATATATGTATTCTTTATGTATACTCATAACAGAAATACAGTTCTCAAGAGTTCTTTTTATCTTTTTATGCTTCTCTTGAGTCCTATATTTTGAGGTCAAACTTTTTGTTTAGCTCTGGTTTTTTCTTCAGAAATAAATGGAATTCACCTATTTCATTGAATGTCCATCTTCTTCCCTAGAAGAAAATGCTCAGTTTGGCTGGATAAGTTATTCTTGGCTGCACACCAAGTTCCTTTGCCTTTTGGAATATCAGATTTCAGGCCCTTTGGTCCTTTAATGTGGATGCTGCTATATCCTGAGTAATCCTTATTTTGGCTCCTCTGTATTTGAATTGTTTTTTTCCTGGCTGCTTGTGGTGTTCTTTTTTATAATATAATCATTCTCTGTGGGAGCAGGTTTCTCGGGGAGGTTTTCTGGAGGCAGCCTTAGTTTCAATTAAAAGCAATAATCACCTCAAATGCAGCCAGCTGATAAAATGCAAATGTTTATTTTCTCCTTCCTTGGGCCCTGATAGCTTTCTCAACTTGGTTCTAAGAGCTTTTGCAGCTATGTCCTTTGTTTCTGCCTTTGTTTCCTTCAGCCTCCAATCAGCACAAAGGTGGGAAATGAATCTCTTGTCTCTTTGCCTGGGACTGAGCAGCTTTCTGGAGAACCTTTCAGACCAGCCTTGGTCTCAGTGGGGGAAGTGCAGAAGCCCAGCCACCACAGTGGTATGAGATGAAGTGAATCTGGTTGCACCTCCAAAAGAGGGCTTCTCCTGAACTGACTCGACTGGCTCACTGAAACTCTATTTACGCTCCTTCTCCGAGAGTGGGATTGTGGGATCCAAGAGTGGAATTATGGGTTTCCTCCCAGAGTGCTCTCTGGCCCTAAGAACTTCTTGCTTATATGAACTCTCTAAAGATGTGAACACAAGCATTGCTTCTATCAGTTCTACTTAGTACCTTGTTTCAAGTTCTGGCCCATAACATCTCCTCTTTGGATCAGATCAATCATACTGAACCATGCTAAATTAGATAATTATTGTCTCTATCAACTCTAATGGCTTTACACTTTGTAAGGATTCCAACAGCTGCTTGTAATATTTTTTCCTTGGTCTGATAGTTTCTGGAATTTAGCCACAATATTTCTTAGGGTTTTTATTTTGGGATCTCTTTCAGTAGGTGATCAATGAATTCTTTCAATGTCTATTTTACCTTCTGTTTCTATAACATCTGGGCAGTTCTCTTTGATGATTTCCTGAAAAATAGTGTCTAGGCTCTTTTTTTTTTTTCATCATGATTTTCAGGGAATCCAATAATCCCTAGATTGTCTCTCTTAGATTT
This sequence comes from Antechinus flavipes, assembly GCF_016432865.1. Taxonomy (NCBI): domain Eukaryota; kingdom Metazoa; phylum Chordata; class Mammalia; order Dasyuromorphia; family Dasyuridae; genus Antechinus; species Antechinus flavipes. The sequence continues at coordinate 409,541,649 of NC_067401.1, read as the reverse complement.
ATTTTCCAGGTTTGTTGTTTTCCCAAGTAGGTATTTAACATTTTTTGTTTGTTTGTTTTTGGTTTTGCTTGACTGATTCTTGGTGTCTCCTCGAGTCATTCATTTCCATTTATTCATTTAATGAATTATTTTCTTCATTTACTTTTTAAAATGTCTTTTTGTAATTGTCCAATTGAGTTTTTAAATGAGTTATTTTGTTCTGTGGAATTTTTTTTTCCATTTTGCCAATTTTATTTTTTAAAGAATTATTTTCTTTTCCCAATTCACTAATTCTGTTTTTCATGGAGTTTTATTTCCTTTTCCACTCTATCTTTTAATGAGTTACATGTCTCATCCAGATCCTCTTGCAAAGCTTCCTTTTCCTTTCCTCATTTTTCTTCTAGCTCTCTTTTAAGAGCCTTTTAAATTTCTTCTATGAGAGTCTTATGTGTGGGGACCAAATTATATCCACCTTTGGATCTAGAGACAAACTGTTTTTAGTCTCCTCAGAGTTTGAAATCTGCTTTCAGGATAGAAGCTATTCTATAGTTAGAGCCCCCTTTGCCTTTTTACTCATTTTAACAACAACAACAAAAAGTTGCAATCTGCTTTTGGGGCAATGTGGGGTTACTCAGCTTCCTCAACAGACATCAGGAAGTAGCAGTGAAGTAGCAGTGGTTTAGCAATGGCTATGCTGGCTGAACTGGAATTAACATCTACATTGGGATTAGAGTCTACGCTGACCACTGTGTCTCAGCTGTGATCAGCAGTTGCTCTCTTAGATCGTGTTGAATCTTTCCTTATGCTGGGTGGGTGTGGCCAGGTCCTGAGAGACTCTAGCGTTTTGGGGTTATAGTCTTTACCCCCTGTATTTATAGCTTCTCTGCTGATCTACTAACTTGCTTCCAGAGCATAGTAGTCGGCACTGTGGTAGAGTTCTCTCTGCAAGTTTTCTGCTGGTGAAGACCACACCCCAACCCACTCCGGTCTGCTCAGTGTGAGCTATTGCCCATGCTCTCACTGCCTACCTGAGTTTGCCCTTGGCCTAGCCCCATTCTGTCCCCACTCATGAGCAAAAACTGATCTTTTCTGGTGAATTTTGAGATTATCTTCTGTTGGTAATATGTTGTACTCCCAATATTCGTGGATTTTGACAGTCAAGCACTAATTCCAAGGCTGAGTTTCATACAAATAGTTTGAGGGTAAAGGAGAGCTCAGGAAGATGCATGTGTCCTCTCCACCATCTTGGCTCTGCCCCCACCTTGATGCCTTTTTTGTCCTCATTGAGGTCTTTGATAAGGAGAAGGTTATGAGACACAAAATCATTAAGTGACTGCTACTTTGTTCTTTCTGAATCTATTCTTCCCAAGGATTCTCTGCCAGGTCTGACAATCTGTGCAGACTCTGGCATTAAAGTCACCTAGAATTACAACCTCATTTCCTTTAAGCACATTAATGATGATGATGATCTCCATGTTGGAATCTTTACAAACTGCTAACTCATTAGAGTTGATAGATTATTGATTTAATCTTACAAGAAGATGTTTTGGGCCAGAACCTGAAACAAGGTACTAAGTAGAACTAATTGATAACAATGCTTGTGTTCACACCTTTACTCATTAGAGTTCACAAGTATGGGAGTTCACAAAGTTAATTGTGTAACTTTGTGAATTCACACCTCCCTTGAAGCTCTTAGGGCCAGAGAGCACTATGGGAGAAAACTCATAATCCTTCTCTCTCTGCTTGGTTCCAAGAGCTCCCTCCGAATATCTCCAAATCCAAAGGTTTTGTCCTTCAGCCTCTGCCTCTGCTTTCTTCAGCCTCCAGAGCCAGCACCAAGTTGAATCTGTCTTGCCTCTGAGAGAGCCTTCTCAATCTTCACTGAATTCTTGACTCATAGCTTCTTCCTCTGAAAACTCTTCTTCTGCCACCAGCCAGCCAAGTGGAAAAATATTGGAATGAATTTCTCTTGCCTCTAGAGAGGGCTTCTGGCATAATTCAGCTGAAATCTGTCCAAGAGCCTCTGTCTGTTTCTTTTATACGAGAGAGAGGAATTGTGGGATACAAGAGATGGTTCAATTAGTCTTTCGCCCCTAAACCCAGGTTGGATGACCAATTTGCACGTCAGAACCAATACAGACCTCCACCAAAGTTTCCTCTGGCTTCGCCCTGCCCAGACATAGTTCACCATCTTTCAGGTCCTAACACGCACACTCATGCTCCACCTCCCCGGCGGGGCAGGTGAGACGAGCTGGTGGTGCGCCCTTGGCAGGAGGGGAAGAAGAACCAAGGCCTCGGGATCCCACCTCAGCCGGCAGAAGCTGGCCTTCACCTTCATTGCGCCACGTCACACTTAGGGGGGATTCTGACTTAGAGGCCTTCAGTCAAGATCTACACCCGTGGCAGCTCCACCCGGGCCCTCACCCTAGGCTTCCAGGCCCACCACAGTGGCGGCCCTCTTACTTGTCGCGGCCTAGCCCCCGAGGAGTGAGTTCCCACCTTCCTCCCATACGCGGAATCCGTTCTCAGGAAATAACATGTTTCTGTTCCTGCTTTGCGCCCATTGCCAGCAACGGCCAGGTATGGGCCTGATGCTCCAGTGCCATCCATTTTCAGGGCTAGTTGATTCGGCAGGTGAGTTGTTACACACCCCTTAGCAGATTCTGACTTCCATGGCCACCATCCTGCTGTCTATATCAACCAATACCTTTTCTGGGGTCTGATGAGCGTCGGCATAGGGCACCTTAACCTGGCATTCGGTTCATCCTGCAGCGCCAGTTCTGCTTACCAAAAGTGGCCCACTAGGCACTTGCATTCCACGCCGGCTCCAAGCCAGCGAGCCAGGCTTCTTACCCATTGAAAGTTTGAGAATAGGTTGAGATCGTTTTGGCCCCAAGACCTCTAATCATTCGCTTGACGGGATAAAACTGCGTGCCGGCGGGTGCCAGGGGCGCCCCACCTGCCACCCCCTTCCCCTCCCAAAGTTACACAGTTAACTTTGTGAATTCCCATACTTGTGAACTCCAATGAGTAAAGGTGTGAACATAAGCATTGTATCAATTAGTTCTACTTAGTACCTTGTTTCAGGTTCCGGCTAAAACATCTTGTAAGATCAAATCAATGATCTATCAACTCTAATGAGTTAGCAGTTTGTAAAGATTCCAATATCTCCAGGTCTTCATAACTTTTTTCTTTGACTTCATCAGGTTCGTAGTGGTGGGAACATATATAATAAGGATGGTGAGGATGGCGACATGGCACTTTCTTATAAGCAATCACTTCATCATGAGCCTATTGTTCCTTCCTTTTGGGAAGCATACATAAAAGAAAAACATAAAATCTATCCTAGCTGCACTTCCTTTTACTATGACCATTCCAGAGAAACATAGATCTGGCTCCACCTTGGGTAAGCTTGCCTTCATTTGCCAGCCTTGTTTCAAATGTGTCTAGAATTTGGCTGTGATATCTGCTGAGTCCTCTCACAACAAGAACTTTCATCTTTCAGGTCTATGAGATTTTGTGTGGTCCATAAGTGTATGCACATTCAATGTACCAATGTGAATGGAATCATCTTCTAAAAAGTTTTTGTATTTTTTGTATTATTATTATTATTATTTTTTTTTTGTATTTTAGTCACAGGATAAGATCTTTGCTTGCCCTAGTAAGCCAATCAGGATTGGATTGGATGAAGCAGATGATTTTTAGGGCATTTTTTTTCCTAGTCCTTCCTCACACCAGGAGATAGCAGTGGAATCCTTAAAAAAAGCTTTTCAGAGACCTAGGGGGCTGCCAAATTCCATTGCTATGTCAGTCCTAGAAGATTATCCTATGGTGTAGGCCACCTGTATGAAAGCTTGTGACTATAGCTTTAATGTATCCATACCTGCTGCTTCATCACTTGCCACTTGCTATAGGACTTTAAGGTAGATAAAAGTGGTAAAATGGTATAGATTTTTTTTGACTCTTGCATAAATTGGATTTAAATGAAACAGAGTTGTAGACTTCATTTTCTCTTTTAGACCCACTCAAGTCCAGTGGCAAGGCAAAAAGTCAAGACCACTGGCAGTGGCTTGGAATGCAGTGTATTACCTTGACTTCTTCAATTTCTTACCAAGCTCTAATCTTTGCAGGGTACCTACTGCTCCTGCCTTTTTGATTATCAGAATAAATATTTATTCTCATTTGCCCATTCCATCCATTGGAGGAAAATCTTCACATACATTTCACATATTTCACATACCTCCTTAATTCATTGATGGGTTTGAGACCTGTCCATTGGTTACCCTCAATTTGATTTAGCCTGTCTGCTGAAATGGCTTACCAGGGTGTGGTTGCTACTCATGCTACAGATTCTTGGAAGCACAGTAAATGCTGGATAATTGGTTGAAGACCAAAGGTGGAAAACAGTCTTGAAAGGACTTGGCAGCCCCCAAGTCAAAGTTACTGGAGTTACTAGTCTTTCCTAAACACTTACCTAACCACCCCACTTTAATAATTTTAAACATTTTAAAATTTTAATAATTCATAAATATAAATCATAGCACATAGATTATACATTTATTTCTCATGCTTCAGATCTACTGTCTTATTTCTCATTCGCAATTTAGAAACCACCAAGACGTAAGTCTCATTTTATTATTAATTTTATCTGAAACATTTTTAAATTTCAAAACAATTATGGTTTATTTGTATGAAATACTTCCTATTTTTCTTTAGTTATGTACATAACAAAAAAAATATATGTGTGTGTATATATCTGCCTAATAAAAACATATCTATCATTCTCTATTTCTCAGGTGTTTCTGTTCATATAGTTGAAAGTGTAGGAGTGGAATTTGTACCAGATTTGGAGAGAAGACATGAGTTGGAAATCCAATCTCTGTCATTTAATAACTTTGAAATGTTGAACAAGTCTGTAGGCTTGTTTCTTGTCATCTTGAAAGATGACCTCATCTGTCAAATGAGGTGGTTGGACTATATAAATCTTAAAATGCTTTCCAGTTCTAAATCCTTTGAAAACCACCAATTATTTTGTTTGAGTTCAAACAAGTCATTTATCCTATTTGACATTTGTTTTTTTTTTTTAAATTTAGAAATTAAGTAACTTGGAATCAGTTTTGCAAGGCAGAATGGTATTATGTAGTATTATATTTGAAATCAGAATATAGATACCTGAGGTCCAAATTCTACTTCTGATGACTTAGCTAGCTATGATACTGTGGGAAAAGCAGTTGAGCTTACAAAATCTCACTTTTTTTCAACTGTGAAATGGAAATAATAATATTTATTGTGTTTGCTTTACAAAGTTAGTCTAGAGATCCAGTGAGATAATCTATAAAGTTATTTTCAAGACTATAAATGTCAGCCATTGTTCTTATCTTTAAATTTCTAAATTCATCTATAGAGGTATACATATAATTCTATGTCTTGCCTCTCTTAACCAATTGTTTTTCTTCTCACTCATCCCTTTCATCTTTTTTTTTCTTATTCATTATGGAAATTTCACTATCTTTATAATAAGAATATGCTGGTCCTAACATTTGAGCAAGTCATTTGACCTCTTTGTTGATAGATATTTTTCATATTTAAAATCAAGTGTTAATGCTTATTCTACTTAACTCATAGAACTGTTGTGAGGAAAATATTTTGTTAAATGTAAAACATCATATAATGTGAGATATTATTGTTGTATTATTATCATTCAATTCATGTGTCTTCTCCTTCCTAGGTGGCACTGAATCTGGGGTCAGGAAGACGAGTTCAAATGTGGCCTCAGACACTTTTTAACTTTGTGATGCTGGCAAGACACTTCTTCTATGTCTCTCAATTTCCACACATGCAAAATGGAATAAAAGTTGTACCTCCCAGGATAGTTTTATGGATCAAATGAAATAATATTTGTAAAGCACTTTGCAAACCTTGAATTGTTATATAAATGCTATTATTATTATTATTATTATTATTATTATTACTATTTTTCTTCTTGTTTTTAGACTTTGAACACACATAAATGATATAAAGGAAAATACATAAGAAAGAAGGGAAAATAAAAGAAACTTTTTGTATTTGGCATTAAATTATGTCATTGGATTTATTTTCGTACTTTAATATATAATAAAATGAAAACATGATGTAGGTTTGTCAAAATTATTTTAAGAATTAATATTCTGAAAAAATTATTAAATACTTGTTATGTGCCAGACACTGTGTTGGATATGCAAATACAAAAGCAAGATAGTAGCTGCCACAAAAAAAATAGCATGCTGATAATCAAGTTTGAGACATTTTTTTTTAAATGGCTAGGGCCTATGCTTAATTATTGAAGCCTTGAGGGAAAAGAGTTTGCCTTAGGTATTATTTTCAAACATACTAATGTAGTTGGAGCTAAAATAATTAGAATACAACGAGGATAGACCGGACTCTCTCAGCTTCACCTGTCAGCTGGCTTTGTTAATTAACTCCTCCTGTCTTGCACTTGGGAAGACAGAAAGGACAACTAGGTCAATCATCCTTGAATCTTACCATATTCAATCAGTTGCTAGATTCTATCAATTCTACATAGATAGTAGCCCTTACATTTTTTCTGTTGACTCTAGTCTTCCACTTTTGCTCCAGCTCTAGTCTACTCCTCCTTTATCTCAATCTGAGGATTAAAAGATTTTCCTTTCAAGGCCCAAATCATATGTGATTTCCTACTTCTAATAGGAAATCATTGGTACTGGAACCCTTCACAGTGAACTCTCACTCAAAAGTTCTCATATCATTTTGTCCTCAAATGACCTTTCCATTCAAATTTTTAAAAATTTATTTATGGTCTTCTGTGTTTAAGGCCCAAAGCAAAGTGCTAAGAATGCAAAATAAAAATGAACTTTTAACTTTTTTGATTATCTTCACAGGTAGAAATTGTGGAATTTGAACCTCCAAATTCAAACCTCTATAGCATGAGAGTTTGAGTTGTCCTTATTTGTCTATATTACCTATGCGCATCACCTGATTATCCTGCCACCTTTCATTAATTTTCAAATGGGATAGATAAACGAGATGTAGATTTGATACATTGGTAGATACTACTCCAAATGAGTAGTGCTGTGAGAGGAGGCAGAACCAAGATAATGGTGTACACATAATCATTAAGCTGAACTCTTCCAATATTCCCCTTTGAACAACATTAAAAGAACTGAAATAAACTTTTGGAGTAGTAGAGCCTACAAAAGTCAGAGTGGGACATTTTTTCTGGCCTAAGATAGCAGGAAAGATCCACCTGGATGGAGGCTGACTTGGAGCACAGCAGGAACATTAGGAGTGGACCAGAAACTCTCAGCTCAGAGATAGTTAGGGGTTGGATAGCTAGTCAGAAAGGGATTACAGGAGACCTTTTGATGGCATTGATGGCTTTGATGGATGAGATCTCCAGCTGGCACGGATAAAGTAACTCTGTTGCCCATATGCAGTTGTGGGTCACAGTTCCAAGGCAGAGAGGAATGCTAGTGCTTTTGGCTGCAAGGAACCAGGAGTCCTTCCTGAGTAAAGACCAGCGCACAGACCAGGAGATCAGTAATCACATCTCTTAGACCTCCTCACTTTGGAAGCACCCAAAATCCTGAAGCTTGGGACAGTGCCTCACAATGTAGCAACTACAGGAACTTTCTCAATTTTTTTGGGGAAATTACTTAAGTGTTGAAGTAAAGGAATGAAAAGAATACTCATATCTAAGCAGAGAGAACATATGTTTAAACAAATCCAGCCTCCAGTCCAGAAATTCTTTTCCTATCTAAATGGTGATCTTTGTCATCCTCCTGTCCTCAATGTGACACCTGGTGAATATAAGCTATTCTATTGAAGGAATTGCCCTAGCAAACCAACTGCTATCCGTGTAAACTGATAGCTTCCTCCATGAAAAGTCAACAGACTGGGTCAGAGTGGGGACAGGCAGTGACACAATACCTCCCCTTTTCCATAATAAATGTTTACAGAAGTCCAGAAGACTGAAAAATAAAATAAAACCAACTCAATGGAAAATGTGTTAAAGAAAAATTAGTAAATGACAAGGTTATATTGACCTAAACTTTCCTATCCACAGTTGCTGTGAATGAACCTGTTAACATAGCCAAATCAGTTTAGTTGGAACTAGATGGAGGAAGGCTCCCTATGATGACATTCCTGCTTCAACAGTTTGCTGATTGGCCCTGAAAAGGGACGTTTATTTTTTAAAGGCTTTTAAAAATGTTGTAGACAAAGTTATGGCATTAGTTCTGGCTACATATACCTACTAACCTTTTACACTGTTTTGTTGTTGTTGTTGTTGTTGTTTTTTTTTGTTGTTGTTGTTGTTTTATTTTGTTTTTTGCCTATAATATCTCCAACTCCCCTCTTTCAACTCAACCTTACCTGTTTTTCAAGGTATTGTTCAGGGATTATATTCTCCACAATATCTTCCTTAGCTAGTTTGGCTACATCTCTCCCTTCTCTGAACTACAGTAGTAGTTTTTGCCTATACCACTCAGCATTATTGTTGACTGGAAGATTTGTGGTTTTCTCCATGTCAGGCCCCAAGTATGTAATTCCAAAACTCTGTTACATTTAGGAAGTTGAATGTAAAATAAAATTTAAAATTAAATAATAATAAAATAAAAAATAAAAGTTGAATCAATATTATTAATACCAACAGTAATGTAACTACATTTTTGTGTCCCTTCCAAAAGGAAAAAAAAAGAAAGAGAAGACAGTGGTGGATCACTTTCCTGTGTTCTAGGTCCCCAACCCTGTGTTTTCTAAGCTCTCAGGGACTTTAGGCTTGACCTGGCGACAGACTGTCTAGATCATAGCTGATTCTGATTTTAGGAAGACACTTGAGGAGAAACAAGTGAAGGGAAGCAAACAGGAAGAACGAGGAAACAGAGCTTGTTTAAACTAAAGAAAGGAGTGTCTGGGCCATGGAGATCAAAGTGCAAGATCTATCTAGCTGATTACATTTTGATGAGACCTGAACCAGGGCAGTATTGGTCTAAGATCTATAAGTCAACTATACCCTCGTCAAAAACTTCTCTGCTCATCAGGTTGGAGAGGGTGATGAGATAGCATGCTCTGTCCTTCACCTTGTATCTATCTAGGGAAAGTTGAATGTATTTTAGGTAGTTTCTACTCACCTTATATTTCTACTTTCCTCTCTGAATACCAAAATAATTTACAATAAAATAATAATAGCTAGTGTTTTATTGTGCTTTTAAGGTTTGCAAAGTACTTCACATACATCATCTCATTTTATCCTTACAGCAATCCTGAGAAATAGGGGCTATTATATTATTTTACAGATGAGGAAACTGAGCCAGACAAAAGTTAAGTACCTTGTCCAAAGTCATAGAATTGGTAAATGTCCTAGACTGCATTTCAATTGAGGTAAAATTATGGATCAGCCAAAGCAAATTTTTCTAATTTTCTAATTTCTAATCATAAATAAAATTTTATTTGGTGTTCAAAACCTTTCATAACTTCTTTGACCTTGAGTAACCCTACAGATTATGTCTCTTGTTTTGTTTTTGTTCTTAAGTGGACTGATAATAACCCTAGTGTGTGAACAAACTAAGACTAGCATTTTCCTTTCCCTTTTTTCCTGGAGGAAGCCATTTAGACAGCTGAGTTTGAAAAGCTAGTCATTTCCCATATTACAGTCAAAGGAGTAAATTGCTTAGAGAAAAAGAAAACTTGTTTGTCCCTGAAGATCCTAAGCTAGTACAGAAGCTTTACTTATGTGAAGAAGGGGAAAAGAATTGCCAAATAGGTCCTTTGCTCAAGGGATGATTGATTACTCTGTCTGCCTTGTTTACTATCAGGTCAGTAGTAATAATAACTGTAATCAGTTTGATTCACAATTCTGTGATACGATATAGTATTGCTACCCTAATTTTAGATCTGAGAAAGTTAATACTTAAGAAGTTAAATCCTTTGGTAACAGTGAGATCAACAGTATATGTCAGAACCAGAATGTTAATCTGTGTCGGTCAGACAGTCAATAAATGTTTATTAGGTATCATGCAGAGTGTTATGGGCAGGGAATACAAGAACAGGCAAAGTGTAATTCCTACTCTCAAGGAGGTCAACTGTCTAATGGGGAAGACAACATACAAATATAAGAAAAATAATTTATTAAATTGTTTGAAAAAATATATAGTTTGAATGCAACCATAATAAAAGCTCACTATCCAAAATGCCACCTGACCCCAGTAACTCCCAAGGAATGCTACAGATTACTACAAGGAATTTTGGGCTCCCCCAGATCCTAGGTCTTGTTTTGGGTCCACACAAGCTTGTCCTTTTGGGTTCCTTATGTTTTGGCTTTGCCCAGATTTTATGGGATATTTATATTTACTTATCTTCATTTCAATCTATCTTGCTTTTAAGCTGCCCTCTCAGCAAAATTGCTTAACTGTGTACATATAGTTCATGTATTAACATCCTTGTCTAAATCACATATAATATAAAACTTCCAGAGCCTGGAAGAGAGGGAGCTATACCTCTTTTCCAGCTCACTTTCTTTAACCAAATGATCAATTTTTTTCTAAAACTATTTCAGATTTTGGGGTTTGATCTTGTAAACAATATAAATAGCTACAGTATGTTAAAAATTATTTTTAACCTATTATGTAACATGCCCTAAGTAAGGTAATGGGGAAGTAAATAAGAAAAAGAAAGACAACCTCTGGCCTGTAGGGATTTATAATCTAATGGGAAAAACTATATACAAACAAGCTGTATACAGATTAAATTGGAGATAATCAACAAAAAGAAGAAGCATTAAGACTGATCAGTCTAAGCTTTCTGTAGAAATTGGAATTTTAGCTGGGACTTGAAGGAAACTGGGGATACCAGAAAGGAGACTGGGTAAAGAGGGAGAGAATGTCAGATAATAGAGGATAGCCAGAGAAAATGTCCACAGTCCTGTGCAAATAGGAGCATAGATAAAGGCAAGGTAAAAGAAGTTATGAAAGGTTTTGAATACCAAATAAAATTTTATTTATGATTCTGTCCATGATAGGGAGCCGCTGGAGTTTATTAAATAGGAAAAAGACATGGAAAGGACAGGACTTGGTAACTCATTGGATATGGGGAGAGAGGAGTGAAAGAGACTGAGGAGTCAAAGCATGACCTCTAGGTGATAAGCTTGGGTGGGGGGAAGGAAGGTAGTACCTTGGACAGTAATTGAGAAGTTAGGAAAAGAAGAGGATTTGGGAAAAAGACAATGTCTGTTTGGGATAGATTGAATTTACATTATCTATAGGATAGTCAATTCAAGCTATCCAGTAGGTGGTACAGAGACAGGAAGTCACCAAGAGAAGTTGGGGTAGATAAGAAGATTTGAGAATTATCAGCATTGATATAATAATTGAATCCATGGGAGCTGATGAGATCTCCAACTGAAAGTATATAGAGAGAATGTAAGAAGAAGGTCCAGGACAGGGCTTTGTCCCGTTAGATTAGCAGAGAGACTTCTGCTATCAAGTCCAGAATTCTTTTCACTGCTTTGCTGATTCAATTAATGAATAAATGAAGTTAGACATTATAGCATTTGGTAGCTCCTTCTTTCAAAATATATTGGCAATTATTTTCAAATAGAGAATATAGACTGAGAAAGCAGGGCTGGGAAGAATGATTTGATAATGGGATAATTTAGAAACATGGGAATATAATCCTTTAGGTAAGTAGGTAAGGGTGTAAAAAGTGCTGGGGCGGGAGCCAGCAGATGAGTTCAAATCTTCCCTCAGACCCTGGTCAAGTAATTTAATCTCCGTCTGCCTCAGTCTTCCCAGCTGTAAAAGAGGATAACAATAGCACCTACCACACTGGGTTGTTGTGAGAATTAAATGAGATAATATTTGTAAAGAATTTAGTATCATGCCTGGCAGGTGAGCCACATATATGTTATTCCCTTCTCTTTCCTCTTCCATATAAGCTCAGTTTGGACTGGCCTGGCCAAAGCAACTTTGTCTTTCTTAAAATCACTATTTTTTTTGAGCTAGAACTTAAGTTCAGAGATTAACTATCCTGTCCATAGTGACACAGCCAGTAAATAGTTGAAGCAGATCTTGAAGACAAATATTCTGACTCTGACTTGATACTCTTTCCACTAGAGCATAGTCTAATATTATGTTATTTGCTTTGAGGATGTGTAGGTAGGATCTGGCTTTTATTCCAACCCACAGAAGAAGCACAAAACACGGAGATTTCAGTTTTGTTATAAAAATTTAGAATGAATATTGTAAAGCTGTCCTAATCTGAACTCTTTGATCTCCCTTGAATAAACATCAGTGTCAAATGAATAGAACATTTAGTCAATACCTATAGGGAGTATACTCCCTTTCTTCAAGGCAAAAGGATAATGAGATCCTTGAGTGTGGGGAGCGGAAGGGGCAAGGAGGGTGGTGAGTAGCTTTATATATTGTTCTCTCCAAAGTTATCAATGGTTTCTTAGCCTTGTGGGCCTCAATTATCCTCATTTTTGAGATGAAGGCCCAAACTATATAGCACATAATCTTTAAGATCCCTATCAGCACTAGATCTATACTAAGTAACAGGGTATTCAGGGCTTGGACTGAATTTCTCTTTACATACTTTTTTTCCTCTCATATAAATCTTTAAGATCTCTTTTTAACATCTATACTAAGTAACATAGGATACTAAGGGCTTGGACTGAATTTCTCTTTACACACTCTCTTCCCTCTTGCATAAAAACTCCCATGAATTCTATTATCATTTCTAATGGATAGCTCCTTAATTTATGTATACATACTAATTCTATCTTAAGAACTCTATCTATGTATCACCAACTGACTATTTAATATCGTTTGTACACCTTGCTGGCATCTCATTCCCATTCTGTCAATAAACATTTATTATGTACCTTCAATAAACATTTATTAAGTAACACTTCTGTGCTAAGTATTGAGAATAAAAAAAGGCAAAAGACAATCCCTATTCCCAAGGAATTCCCTAAAGGGGAGATGACAAGCATACAAATATGTACAAACTTTATTCAGGATGGATAGGAAATAATAAAGAGGGGAAAGTCACCAGAATTAAGAGAGGTTTCCAAGGCAGAACTGATTATCTTCTCCAAACCTATTGCTTTTTCATACTTATGAATTTTCTGCGCTGATTTGAACTCTTTTTTTCTTGTACCCCTAATCCGCAAAATCCATATTCAGTTAGTTACCAATTCTTACCAGTTTAACTCATCTTTTACCTTTGTTCTTTTATTTCCACTCACATAGTTGGTTCCCTAGTTCAGAGCAGCATCACTCATCACCCTAATTAGTGTAATAATGACTTAACTGGACTATCTTCTTCCAGTCTCTCCCTTTTCCAGTCTATACTTAACACTCCTGCCAAAAGAATTGAAAGTACAAGTCTTAACATGTCATTCCCTTCCTTAAAACCCTTCATGGTTCTCCATTGCCTCATCCTATGTGCTTGGCATAAATTAAAACTCTTGATCATGGCATTAGAGACCCTCCACAATATGATTCCAACTTATTTTTCTAATCGTATTTCATATTAGTCTCCATGAGATAACTGTATTTCACCCAGACTGAACTACCAAGTCATTCCTAAACCTTTCATCTCCTGTACTCATGTATTTATTGTTCCCCACATGTTGCCAGAATCTTCTCCACCCTTATCTCTGCCTCTCAGAATATTTGTTTTCCTTCAAGGCACACTGCAGAGGGTACTTCCAACACAAACACTTCTTTGCTCACCCTAATTATTAATGCTTGTTTCTTCCTCAAAATGACTTGGATTTACTTCTCTGTGTGGAGAGGATCATCGGATTGAAGTATTAAAGTTGGAAGGAGACTTTAAAGATTGTCTAGTCTAATGGTTATTTTTTTTGCATGTGAATTAACTTTCCATATTATTTTTCTTTAAAAAACATTTTGATGCCTTTTGTTTTTATAACACAGTAATTTCCAGATATCAGAGATACTCCTTTCCTACCTTCATCTTTAAATATTTTCTCCTAGCAACAATTATGCTAATTTTTACACATAGCAGGTACTTAATAGGTATTTAGTCATTTTAATTTTTGAGTTGAATGGTGAAAGTGTTATTTTTCACTTTTTTAAGTTAATTTTTTTTAATCAACAAAACTCTGCTTTTTTCCCCCTTCCTTTTACCCACCCCACCTCCAACTAAGTTCTTCAGCTTTGGATAGAAAATGAGCACAATGTTTCATCATGAGGCCTTTGGAATTGCAGTTGATCCTTACAAGATCAGATTACTAAATTTTTCAGTTGTTTGCTGTTAAATATAATCATTGTATAAATTATTCTGTTTTTTGAAAATAAGTTTTTATTGATATCTTTTAAAAATATATTATTATAATTTCCATTATGTTGCTATCAATATGTTGGTACATATTTGGAAACTTTTTTCGTATCAGTGGCCTCCTTGGGGTTTAAGTCTAATACTGAAATTTCTGGGTTACTCTTCACTTTTAGTCAAGGACAAACTCAGAAAGGGGGAATGTATTTCTTCTGTGTTAAAGGGAACATCGCTAATGTTTTACTGTGTGAAGTAAGTTATATGATTGCTCATTGTATCTCCACCCATCAATATTCTGTATATTATTCCAATCACAGTCATTTGAATATGTTTATTGTGACTCACCTATTTTATGGCCATCGATCTATTGAGCATCCAGCCTGGAAAGACAAAATAAGTTTTAAAAAATGCCACTTACACTATCATATGCAATTAGATTCTGGGAAGTCAAAACTATTGTTATAAAACCTTAATATGTTTTAACTATATATATAATATTTATTATTATAATATAATATTATAACATGATAATATAATATAATAATAAATATCAAATATTTAAAACCCAATATGTTTTAATTTCTAACATTATAAACACACTAATAAATATAACTTACTTAAGGAAAAGCTCTTTTGCAGGGGCAGATATTCAGTAATTTTTAAAATTGGAAAAATATCCTGGGACCAAAAAGTTTAAGAGCTAGGAGATTAGATGAACTCTGATCCCTTCCTGCTCCAAATAGAATCTCTGATCCTATCCAAATCTAGCACCAATGTGAAGCATTCTCATTTAGTTTAGGAAATTTGATAAGATCTTACCCAGAGGGATATTTATGTAGGCATGCCTTCTAATTACCTTGAACTTCTTTTAGAACCTACATCAGAGAAACTTGTTAAATACAGGTGGTAATATCCTCAAAGATACTTAACAACTATGGAAGATTTCTTCATAAAGAATATTTATAAAAAAGTGACATAGAGAATACTGTGAAGGGAAAGCCGAACATACAAGAAACTAGGTCACATTCAAGAAAGCTTGTTCTTAAATTGTGTGGCCTCTACATGGAGCTATGCATTACTTGGTAAGTTTATTCCAAGATAGCTGGTTGTTTGGAGTTAAAAAAAAAAAAAAAGTCTGTTTCTGTAAAAGAATATCAAATGTTTTCCTTAAAAAGTTTTCTCTCAATAACTAAAACCTTGGCCCCCACATCCCTACTATAATTCTCAATACCCTTTCATAAGTGGAGTTTGGAAAGAGAGAATAAGAGTTCTAGGAGAGTGGAGGGTAAAGGAAGTTTGGCCCAAATAGCTTGCTTCTATTCCCATGAG
Source organism: Antechinus flavipes (assembly GCF_016432865.1). Classification (NCBI taxonomy): domain Eukaryota; kingdom Metazoa; phylum Chordata; class Mammalia; order Dasyuromorphia; family Dasyuridae; genus Antechinus; species Antechinus flavipes. Next base: position 409,526,025 of record NC_067401.1, on the reverse strand, counting down.
TACAGTGTAAAGAGCCAGAAGACTTGACTTTGAATCTTGATTCTGCTTTTTATTACCTGTGTGAAGTTGGGTATATTAGCCTTTGAACTCCAATATCCTTATCTATAAACAAGGATAATAACGTTTGAGTTACCTATTTTTTACCAGTTGGTTTTTTTAAAAAAGTTTTCTTTCTTTTAATTATAAACCTGACAGACACCAATGAACATGAACATGACCACAAAGAACAAAATAAAGAATATATGAAAACATGAATTTTTTATTGTACACAGCTTTAAAAAAAAGCATATAGCATATATTAAGTTGAATATGGTAGTAATTAATCCATTCTGTACTTACTTGTGCATTCATTTGTATATTTTTAAAGTATCTTATTGCTCTTCCTTTTTTTTTTTTCTTTTTTTTTTTTGGATTACTATCATTCCTTATCTCTTCAATCCTCTGAATAATTCTCCCCTCCCCAAATAAAAGCTCTCTTTCAAATAATATGCAGAACAAAATTTTACACACACACACACACACACACACACACACACACACACAGAGGCATGATCAATTCAAACTGGTTCTAACCAGTTCAAATTTGTTTAATCCAATTCTGACCAGTTCAAATCATTTCAAACTGCTTCTGATCAGTCCAAACAGGTGGTTCTTTGATACTAGGTTTCCATTATAATGATTAGTATTTTACATACATTTTATAAAAAATCCTTACAACTTTTTCAGGTAGGTAGTTCTGATTATTATTTTTATTTCCATTTTATTGTAATCTTTATATTATTGTCAGTGTTATTATTCTTATCTTAAAGAGAAGGAAACTAAGGTTACTTCCCCAAACTAAATAAGAAGAGGCATCCTGGATCCATTTTATTTCATTTTTAAAATGGATATATGTGGGACAATAGCAAAAAGAGATTCTCAGAATAAGAAAAAGCAAAAAGGGGGTTATTAACTCTTATGAGAAAGAGCATCTCCCATCTGACAAAGTATTTGTCAGTAAAGAAGTACAAAGCATAAACTGCAAAACACCAGATTAAATGGAATAGAAGCCCCTCCCCCTGCCTTTATCTTTTCTCCCATAGTTTGGGGGAATCCAGACTTACACCCCAAACTTATTTATCCCAGAAACAAAGGAATACTAGTCAATAATAATAAGATCTTAATCTAAATTTCTCTAGAGAACTGCTATACAAGCAGATATCCTCAGAAAAGAAAATTCAAAACCATCATTACCTTTAAAAGAAGTACTTATATGGTATTTAAGAGATGGTGAGAAACAGGGGACAGACATCTGCAACTTTTATAGCTATAGCTCTATTTGTTACTTTGAAGTCTCAAGTCATAATTAAGATATACTTTAAGGCTATATTCCCATTGGAGTGCTGAACTTCATTCAGTTAATTCCACACAGATATATTTTGCTTTTACAATCATTTTCATTTCTGATATATTCTTCCCCTTATCCTTAACCTTTGCCTTTCTCCTTACCTTAATCATTACCTTTCCCCTTACCCAGCAAACGGTCTTATAAAAAATAGTGGGAAAAAATGTTCAGCACACTAATACATAAATTGTGTCTGACAATATGTATATACTCATAATCCTGATTTTTGGTTAGAGTAATCCTGTTGTGTAATTTTATGGGATGTCTGTCTCCTCAGTAACTGAATATTAATTTCTGAGGAAACTGGACATTGTTGATCAATAAATGTAGGTTGTATAATCACATGCCAAGAATTAGTCAGATTTTCTCTGGGTGCCTTTACCCTGGATTATAGCTTAATAAAGTATTAGTGTCACATTATCTTCCCAACCTGTTCATATTTGTTTGCTTGTTCTTTCTTCCCATTAGATTCTAAACTCCTTGAAGGCAGGGACTATCTATTTCCCTTTTTGTATTCCAGCACTGAGCACAGTGCCTGGAACATAGTAGGTACTTAATAAATGTTTACTAAAACTTACCCAGAGTGCACGTTTAACTTGATTCAATTCAATTCAGTTCAAAGAGAAATTTGTTAAGCACCTATTTTATCCTATGTTGCTAGGTGCTGAAAATACAAAGATGACAAATAGTTTCTGCCTTTAAGGAGTTTATATTCTCCTAGAGGATACCACATACATTCCATAGCACACTTTGAAGTCACCCACACTAATTATGGGGGTAAGATATCTGGATCAGTCTCATGGATTTCAGAGACCAAGACTGTAGGATTTAGAACTCTTTATAATTAATTACATGGGATCATAGTTTCAGAGCTGGAAGGAAGCTCAGAGATCATCTATTCCAACGCTCTAATTTTATAGCTGATGAAAATGAGGCTCAGGGAAGTTGAATAACTTGTTAAAGATCCCACAGGTAAATCCCATTACAGGTGCAATTTAAATCTAGGTCCTCTCTTTTCAGAACGAGTACTGTTTCCAATATGTCATATTCAAACAAATATTAAATTAAATTGAATACTTAAACTACATGCTGCTTTTGTCAACCTTGCTGTGCTGCTAGCACATGGACTTCTTCCAGAGTTTGTTGAAATTTTGGAGCAGTTATTAATGTACAATTGGGAGATGAATTTGGTCACTCTGTATCCTGATAGGATTGTTAATAGGTGTTCTCACAAAAAAAAAGCAATGGGTCATGATTAGATGAGTGATTTATCCTATTTGTATGCATGATTATGCTTGTGACCTTGAATTTCACTTCAGTGAGATGAACAAAAACAATGCATTTTCCATTCATCTTTAAAACTGACTTTCCTGTCCTATAGGCTTACATTTTGTTCTCATCATTTTCATTTGTTATTCTGTGGAGACAGTGTACCATACAACTTTCTTTTGCTGGTCTCCTAGAGCCAAAAAGTGGGTTTGTACTATTTGCTAAGGTAACAGCTGCGAATCTAAGGATCATAGGCTCAGAGATTAAGAGCCAAAAGGGATTTTAGAGGACATCTAGTCCAACCCCTTTTTTTCTGAGACAAAAAAAATCTTTTAATAGTAAGAGAGGCCTATTGGAGTCCAGCCACAGGAAAAGCAGAAAAGTATAAGATGGTGAAACAAATTACTGAACAGAGATTAGAGGAAGATCAAAACAACTTCTGACATTGAGCCCTTTAAGGGATTACTTATGAACCAATTGGAGTATAATGAGACAGTATATTCTACCACTCTATAACTGTGATATTGAATCATCCATATAGAGACAATCCATTTCTCAATAGATTCTGGGAATGCTGGTTCCCTTGGGAAGAGTAAATGTGTCTCAGCCATTAACAGAAAGGAATCACGTGAAGTTTTTTGGGGGATCTTACTCCTGTATTATCTTTGGATTTTATATAGCAAATGTATTTTTGAGTATAATGTGAGTTTTCTTTGTGATGTAGTGAAAGAAAAGAGACTGTTGAGTGTAGTGAGATTGTGGACATATTCTGGAAATGATACATGAACATACTTATATTTGAAAATTTTCCTCAAGGAAACTGTAGGTTGGTGTGAAATAATAATCAAAGTCGTGATAAATATATAAAATACTATATACATCACGTAAAATTTGAGCCTAGAAAAACTTAGGTTGGGTAGCAGTAGCTTGTTGCACTAAGGTCAGATTTTTAATTTGCCTGAAGTTAGGGCATCACTCCTTTGCACATGGAGGGTGTCTAATTTTCACTGCTCCTACAAGACCTCTCTACTCTCTTTATGTGTTTTTGAACATGAGGATCAAAACCCCCAATTCAAATAACTCAGTTTTTATGATATATACAGTTCTTTGCAACTCAAAAGATGAAGGAATTAAAGAGAACAAAAATGGTTATTAAAGCAATAGGGTATGGCATTCATGAGAATGTTCAAGTGTATGAAGGAAGGTGACAGATTCTTCATTAGAAGGTGAACATCAAGAAGTAACCCTAAACACAAGAGTAATTGCTGCAATAAAATTTATTTTTTCAGACATAAGTCAGAATGTGACCTGTGACTTAATATTACTAATTCCACCACCCAAGTTCAGACTTCATTATTTGCCTTCTTCACTATTTCAAAAAGTCCCCAACCAGTTTAGCCACCTTCAGCCTTTAATATATCTTTAAATCTCTTTAATGAACCCTTTACATTGCTAGGAGATTCATTTTTATTATGCCCAGATCTGATCCTGTCAACTCTCTGTTCAAAATACTTTAATAGCATTCTATTACTAAATAAATCCAAATTCCTTAGTCTAACATTTAAAGCCCTCTACAATTTGTTGTTACTTCCTCCTTTTACACTTATTTCATTCCACAATGTCCCAATCCTATTCTCTGTGCTCCACTTCAGTTGGAACCACTATTTCCCATACATATCCTAAGATTTTATATCTTTACAATGTGCCCTATATATGGAATGGCCTTTATCTTCCTATTCTGAACTGACTCTAATCTCTATCTGTTGAAATTCTACTTATCTTCAATGGGTATTCAGTCACAAATCCTCAGAAAATCAAGAGTTCTATCTTGTTTATTGTAGTATCTCTTTCCATGTTCTGCATATAGGTTAGAATAAAATAATCAAAATTGTGGTAAATATATAAAATACTTTATGTATTTGATCCTAGAAAAACTTAGATTGGTTAGCAGCAGCTTACTAAGGTTTTTTTTTAAGCTAAGGTATTTAATAGGTCTCAGTTTGACTAAAGCAGTGCCCAATCAGTGATAAAGAGGAGGTAAAAAAAAGAGAAAGAGAATGACTTTATTTACCTAGTCAAAAAATTCAATCTGGGAGAAAAAGATCCTCAGGGCTGCTAGCTACATTTACTCTGAGCCAATAAGGGCCCAAATAATGACCATGTGGGGCTTGTCCTAGGACCTATTGTTGGCAATGAGAACCAAAGTGATTTGGGTTTAGGGCATGGACCTAGCCCCATAAACACCAAGATATCTTGTGAGATTTCAGTAATCAAAATTTACATTCCTTTGAGCAGAATACTGGCAGGTAATGGTATGATACCCTATGTGGACAGAGGGAAGAGAAAGAAGGAAGAAAAGAAAAGATAGTGGATTCTTAATGAATGGTTGTGATTTGAACTGTTGAATTGGAACAACTTTCTTAAAGGAGACTGTGCAGGCTCTCTTCCTGGAGGTCTTTTAAAAAGCTTGGACAGACATCCATTTGGGTGTTTCAAGTGGACTACTGCTCTGACATACACAGGTAGCCTAGAGGACTTCTTGTAAACATTTCTTTTAAGATCCCATATTTCTATTAATTCTCTTTCCCTTAGCTCAGATGATAAAGTTAAGAGTTTTGTATAGTCTTTAAAAATGAATAATTAAATAATTCTTTCATTGTGGAATAATTAAAAAGAGAACATGTATCATGATGGGTAGAGGACCCTTTTGGAGTTAGGGAAACCTCAGCTCAACCCCTCTCTTGGCCATTTATTATCTGTGCACCAAGGGCAAATCACTTAGTCTTGCAGGGCTCCAAGCATTTCTCTAAGACCATAAGTTACCAATGGGTTATAAATCTGCTTTGGTAGAGGCAGTTTCAACATCAAGGAGTTCTTTAAACCTCTAAAATTGAAGCTCTAAGCTCCTCCCCTCTGTCATTAAATAATTTTCCAATATAGATAGGAGCACACAGGTTTAAATTCTGATCTTGATCCATACTAACTGTTTGATCCTCAATAAGTAATTTGATCTCTTGATGGCCCTGACAACATTCTAGGAATTATCTACTGAGTCAGACAGTATGTGCAGTTTCCCCGCACTGACAAAGACTCATATGATATAATGTGCTTTTGAGTGCTGCAGTGAATTGTACAATTAAATGTTTATTTTAAAACTTTTCCTTTTGTCATACTGGCTCTGACCTCTTAAGGAAAGTGTTGTTTAAAAAATAGCAAAGCTTCCCCCTATCCATAGCAAATGAGAACTGTTGAAGGTTTATTCTAGCCATTTGATGACATCCTCCCAGAGAGAGATTCAGTTAATGGATCTTTGGATCAAAAGCAAAAAAAGGAAGGAGAAAAATAAAAAGAAAAATGTTGTATACTTCTTTAGCACAAAATAGCTAACCAAAAAAAGGCATGCTCTCTCTTATGACTCCTTTATCAATGTGTGAGCCCAGGCTGAGTCACTCATCTGGGGAATCAATGATAAACATAAAACTGTACCTCTAATCTTTAACCCCACAACAACACAACAATGCTTAAACATAATAATGCTTAAGAAGTATGAAAGTTTCTATCATTTTAAGAAAGTCTGTTTGCAAAGTTTTAGCTATTTTTGTTGTTGTTTTACAGTCATGTCTGACTCTCTATGACCTCATTTGAGAATTTTCTTAGCAAAGATACTGGAATGATTTGACATTTCCTTCTCCAGCTCATTTTACCAATGAGGAAACTGAGGCAAATAGGATCAAATGAGTTGTCACACAATTAGTAAGTGTCTATGGTCACATTTGAAATAGGTCTACATGAATCCAAGATCAGTACACCATCTAACAGCTCTTTAAAGTAGGTCTTAAAGTGGACATCGAAGCTGGGATCTGACCTTTCATCTTGATTCTCTCACTTCCCTACCAAAAAAATAGATCTATAATTTTATTGATATCTGCCATTTCTGAATGAGGAAGGTCTCTTTACTAATTTTATGCAGCTTAGAGTCTTAGGGAGTTGCCTAGAGCAGGGCTTCTTAAACTTTTCCCACTCAGAACCCTCTTTTGCCTTAGAAATTTTTTTTTGTGACCCTGAGTATATAGGTATTTTACAATGATAATAAATCATAATTTTGCAATCCCCCACATTCAGTTATTATCTGATCTCATATCTAACCAGTTATTATTAAACCTCATATAGACTTAAGAACCACAATTTGGGAAGCTGGGACCTTGAGCACCCAGAAATTAATACATTGCTCAGTGTTACACCATCAATATGAGTCAGAAGCAGTCCTTGAAACCAATGGCTCTTCAGGATGCCAAAGTTAGTTCTCTATCCACTATACTATGCTGCTTTAAGGAAATCACTGTGCCTCATTTTCTCATCTTTCCCACAGGATAAGAACTTTACTTACCAAAACCTCTCTCTCCAAAGTTATTAACAATTTCTTAACTGCCAAATCGAATAGCTTTTTGTTAATTGTCAACTCAAAATGTCCTCTCTGCAATCTTTGACATTGTCAATCACCCTCCTTTCTTTGATACATTCTTTTCTCTAGAGTTTCATGACATTGTTCTTTCCTGGTTCTCTTCTTACCTATCTGACCTATTATGTCTCCTGGATCTTCACCCAGCTTATTCCCACTTTCATTGTCCCACAGGACTTTCTTCTCTTCTCCTTTTTCATCAGGTTCCATGATTAAATTATCATCTCTAACTGAAGATTTAAGAATTTAAGAACAGATGATTCTTAAATCTATCCATCCAGCTCTAATTTCTCTGCTGACCTCCAAACTCTTTCATATCTCCAACAATGCCTGTTGGACATTTTGAGTTGGATTTTTAAAATTTAAAATTTTATTTTCCCTAATTACATATAAAATAATTTAAACATTTTTTAAATTTTGAAATTTTTTTGAATTTTGAAAATTTTGAAAATTTCCAAATTTTCTCCTTTTCTTCCCTCCCTCCCTATTTGACATAGCTTATACATATGTATATATACATAGATATATGTGTATGGAAATATATTTCCATAATTCATGATGTGAAAGAAAAAACAAACAAACTCAAGAAGAATAAAGTGAAGCAGTGAAGATCTGCATTCAGGTTCTACCTATTCTTTTTCTGGAAATATCCATAATATTCCATATTCCATAATAAGTTCTTCAGAACTGTTTTAGATTATTATACTGCTGAGATTTGTTAAATTATTCATAGTATATCATCATGCAATATTGCTATTATTATATACAATGTTCCATTTCTGCTCATTTCATTTTACATCAATTCATTTAAGTTTTTCCAGGTTTTTCTGAGAGCATTCTGTGTGTCATTTCTTACAGCACAATTGAACTGGATGTCTTAAACATATCCAAAATTGAACCTTTTTTCCTATCCTTTCTTAAACTTTCGCCTCTTTCTAATTTCCCTTTCACTGTTGAAAGTACACCATTTTACTAGTCACCAAGGTTTGCTACCAAGGTGGAATCTTGACGTCTCACTTTCTCTTACCCTCCATATACAATCTGTTGACAAGGGCTGCTAATTTTACCTTTATAACATCTCTTCTATACATCCCATTTTTTCCTTTACACTACCACTTGGTGCAGCCTTTATCATTCTATGGTTGGACTTTCTATCCTTCAGCCCCTTCTGGCTGAGGTGGGGACAGGCAAGGATAGAGGAACCCATCAACATCTTTATTTACTTTTTTTTCTCCTCTGTATCTGAATCTTTGTCTTAGTTGCTAGTTTCCCTTTTTTCTTTTGTTTCACTCAGATAATTTTGGTTTCTGTTTCTTTCTAACTCTCTAAAGGACTTGGGGAGTCCCTACAGTTTGTTACTTCTCTTCAACATTCTTCATTTTTTCTTCCACAAGAAAGGGGTGAAGGGATGGGAATGTGTCAGTGGTAGAGAAAATCAATGAAGAAATTATCAACTTAAAATAAAAGTACTCTGCTAATTGGTCTCATTGGTACAAATCTTTCCCCACTCCACTCCAACCTTTATTCACCTGTAATCTTCCTAAAGTACAGGTTGGATCCAGAGCTCATGTAATCAACAAACTCCTTAGGCTTTCTATCATGTCCAGGATCAAATATAAAATCCTGTTTGACATTCAAAGTCCTTTATAAATTGCTTCTACCTCAATATTCTACTCTTCTTATACTTTACTCACTTACTGCTTTTTGATCCAGTGACTTAAACTTCCTTACTATTCCTTGTACAAGACAATTTCACTCCTAAGTCTGGGAATTGTCATTTGCTATCCCCAGTGCCTTGAATGACCTTTCTCCCCCATCTCTCCTTCTTGGATTCCTTCAAGCACCAGCTGATATCCTACCTTCTGGGGCAGTTAGATGACTCAGCAGACAGAGCACTGGCCTGAGGACCTGAGTTCTAATATGAACACAGACACTTAACACATTCTAGCTATTTGTTTTTATGTAGCTTTTTTTGTACATGTTTGTTTTCTTGTTGTTTTGCCTATTAGATTGTTAGCTTTTTGAGAACAGAAACTTTTTTTTCAACTTTTCTTTGTATCCCCAGTGGTTAGCATAGAGCCTGGCTGATTGATTCATACTAATATTGTGAAAAATAAGAGGAAAATGAAAAATAAGAGGATAATAATAAAGTATTATCCAAATATATGCCCTATTATACTCACATTTTTAAATCCTTCAAGCACTGGAACTTTTAATAATGAATCATCTATTTCTCTTGAGCTCTTCATTTTGGTCTAAGGTATGTGAATATATAGGTGATAACCTGAGGTTTACTGAGACTTCTTAATATAATAGAGGATATGGCATGTTTTTCCATTGTAATATTCTAAACCTGGCTTCACATTCTTTTGGATGGCTCCAAAAAAAGCAACAATCTTTATTGTGTTTTTGTAGCTCTGAGAGAAGGGATTCACTTGGAATGGAATGTAAGCAGGGGAAGGGACCACAGAGATTCTTTCCTTTCTTTCATGGAAATTGTCATAGAAAGGCATTATCTATTATTCTAGAAATTTAGGAAGATATTTTCAGAGTAATGTAAATTATGCAAAGTCTGGAGTAAAGAGAAATATGGGGTTCATATTCACCTGTAACACTCAATCGTTGTTGGACTGTGACCAAAGTTAATGTATCTTTAATTTCCTTGTATGTAAAATAGGGATAATAGTACTTAATAAGGTCTTCTGTGAGACAGAAGTGAGATTATATATTTAAAAAATGATTTATATATGTAAAAGTACTATGTAAATGTCAGTTATACTAATCTATTCTTAGGCAATGTGACAGACTAGAGGATGGCCAAGCAGAAAGGCTCAAGTGAGAGATGAATATTCAGATTAACAGATATAAGGGCCAAAATTATTCAGTGTCAAAATGAGAATGCTATGCATTATTGTTATTTCCAAATGATTCTTTTTTGTCTTTTTTCATTCTTGCTTTGTTTCTTATCTTGTGTTGGCTAAACGCTACCATGGTAATTTACATTTATTACTTTCTATCATTTGTCTAGAGCAAAGGTTATAGACAAAAATAATTTACTAATAGGTGAACTTTTTGCAGATTGTTTTGTAATGTGTTTGTTTTTGTTACTTTATCATATATTAATAATAATATGTTAGGGATCTGAAATTCAATTGATGTAAAACAGTTACAGGCCAGGAATATAGAATGAATGGAACTTTAATTGCTAAGCACAGTCAGATCACAAGACAGAGATTTCAAAGATAAAATTAGGTTGACAAAACTAGTTAAAGGCTACTTTTTTAAAAAAAATATTTTCAAAATTTAGGGGATTTAAATTGCTTTCTTTGAAAACTAGCTTCATACTCACTAATAAGAGGCCCAGATCAAAACTGAAAACTGAAAAACACACTGAATTGCTTAAAAACCAACCATATCACTCACTTTATTTAGAAAAAGTAATTCTCAAAGCAATGTCTACACTCTGCAGCTTTCCTTCAGAACTGGTTTTGGGACATTTCCTGGTACTTTAAAAGTTTATTGCAACATGGGGGTTAAGATTAAATAGATATGAAGTCAGTTCAGTCATTCTGTAGTAACTCAATCACTGAATCTTTCCATTTCTACTTTCAAAATATCTCTTCTATCCAGTCTCTTTTTTTTACTCACATAACTACAACCCTAGTTCAAATTCTCATTAAGCCTGTTACAAAAGCTTCCTGAATGATCTTCCTATATCATCACTCCCATTCCAAACAATCTTCCATATACAGCTTCCAAAGTGATTTTCAGAAAGCACAGATCTGACAATATCCCTTCCCTACTTATTCATTTCTAATGGCTCCCTGTTGCCTTTCCAATCAAATTACTCCTCTGTTTGGCTTTTACATCCTTCCATACTATGCCAGACATAGGTCTCTCCTACCTTTCCAACTCTTCTATTCTTCCTTTTCTCATACTTCATGGTTTCCCTAATTTATACTTCCTACATGACAATTCATCTCCCAACCCTTTGCACTGGTCACTTCTGATGTTTAGAATGTATTCTTTTCCTATGCCACCTACACAAAACTCCTTACTTTCTTCTTTAAGACTCCACTCCAATGCTATCTTCTTTATCAAGTGATGATCTTTTCATGTACTCTCCCCTCTTACTTTGTATTCACTTTGTATATATTTTATATAATATTTACATATGTATCTCTAGTCTCCCCTTCCCTACCTTTTAGAATATAAGCTTCTTGAAGGTAGGGGTTGTTTCATTTTTCTCTTCCTATCTCTAGCAGTTAGCACTGTGCCTAACACATACTAGACACTTAACAAATGCTAGCTGATTGATAAAGCCCTCTTTATGAACAAAGAAAAAAACTTGTTCAAATTACCTCCAACTATTTTGAAATATGTTTCTTTCATAGATCTTATGAATTCTGTAAATCCAAGAGAAACAAATTTTTTAGTATTTGTCAGTAATTGGGGAATTTTTTTGGGGGGGGGACTAAAAAAACTGAAGTATGTTTTTTCTTATTGCTTTCCCTTCTTATCATATGATTTAAAAATTGTTTGTTTCTTACAGTCAGAAGTTGTTTCAGCTTTATAATCTATAGATTCAACTTTCTCTTTTGATTTTAGTACTGTAAGATTTTTGTAGGGCAAATTGTTAATTTCCATTTTAGTGGAAAATTTCTTCACAAAAGCTATGTTTAACTGCTTCATCAGGATTTAGAGATACCCTGAATTTTTCAAATACAAGAGAACACAAATTCTAATGGGTCTTGCCAAAGTGAGACTTCAATAATAATCCTGGAAATAGAAGATTCTGATTGTCATTTGAAGAACAGCCTAGGTTAATATGGACAGACTTATTTTGAGAACAGTGGTCACTGTGTGATGGGGATTTTGGCCATAATAAGCCATGAAACAGATAAAAATACAAAACTTCATTCAGTCATCTATAGCTCCCCTCTCTTTTTGCAGTTTTAGTGGTTAACTTTCCAGTACCCCTCTCCTTTTTGGGTAAAGTCACTCTTTTTGGGTGACTTTTTATATTTCTTTGTAGTTCTAGCATTTGTACAATGCATGGCACATAACAGATTCTTAATACATAATTATTGACTGACTGACCATACTATTCTTGGAGACTTGATCATACTTAGAGATTCTTTTCCTGCTTCCAAGTTATAATGACAATACTGGATTCAGTTCCTCTGATAGAAGCTAAAATGAACTTGATGGATATACCAGAGAGGCAAGCCACCCTTCAGTGCTTTTCTTCCTTTTAAACTTCATGTGTTGAGGATTATTTGGAGCTGTATTCCTCAGATGGAGAATAATAGAAGCTTTATTCTCTACTGAGCCTCCTGTAGCAGTTAGAACATGTTCTACTTAAGCAAGCCTGTGCCTAGGATGTGGCTACCTCACTTTTCTTGTTTTTCCTTCCCTGATGAGGTGACTAAGCAGCAATCTTAAGATGGATGAAGCCAGATGATCTTGTGTATTTCAGAAGGTCATTAGGTCCTAGAAGGGCCGGGAAACAGCTGCTGAAGTATCCACTAGAATAGTTGATTGCTACTGCAGCAGAAATAGCAAGAGTGAGTTGGTGCCAAGAAAAGAATTAGTATTATAGGGAGAGAGGAGGGCTACCAGAAAAGAAAATGGAGCTTGGATCATGATTGTTATTTGATCAGACTGTGTTCAGCAGAGTTGAAAAAGCTAATTAGCAGAATTGCTAAGCTGTATTATATCTTAATGAAGCTTACTATCAGCATCCCAGTAGATCATAATCTGGTTACAAGTTAAGTTTTTGTATAACTTTAAGTTATTATTATTATATGTTATGATTCTTTTATACTTAGCCATCCCTTTTATATGTGGGAATAAACCTGTTCCAAACCTGATTCATATTTTTCCATTGGGTATCTTTTACTGATTCCTTTTTTTTTTTTTTGGTGTAAACCTTAGATTAAAATTTAAAAATGGAATTTGAAAAAAAAATAGGAAATCTGTTTATCATATTGAGAAGTCAGGCACTCTAGAAGTAGAAAACTCAAACAAACTGTGATGGCAAGTAAAATATTTGCCTGTATCTGATTATCAGCTCCTGTGGCCTCAGCCAAAAAATGGTATCCACTGTGATAGACTCTGATGGTAGATTAGCGAAAGAGGAGAACGTAGTATTCTAAGAATCACAGCTTTAAGGTCATTTACAAACATTAATTAAATTGTTAAACATTAAGTGGCAACTAAGAGAGAAGATTCTAGGAAAATGGAAGATTAAGTCAGGGTATTACTTGCCTCTTCCAAATTCCCCGCCCCACCCCCCAAACCATTTATAACAATGTCTCAAAGTGAACTTTAGAGCAGCAGAAATCATTAGAAATCAGGGTAAATTCAGGACAAACTAAAGACTTCATAAGGCACCACAAATTAATAAAATGAAATAAATGAAAAAAAAAGAAGAGAATGTAAAATATCTCATTATAAAAACTACTCATTGGGAAAACTGCGGTTGAACTACCTCAAAATTATGATAAAATAATCTAGAATCATACTTCAATGAGTTATTAGAGGAAATTACCTTGAAGTTTTAGAATTAGAGAGTAAAATAGAAATAAAAAAATCCATTGATTACCACTGAAAGAGATCTCAAGAAAAAAACTCACAGGGACAGTATAGTTAAGTATTGAATCTCCCAGATCAAGGAAAACATATTAAAAGCAACTACACAAAGCAATTTGAATATTGTAGTGCTACAGTTGGAATAACAGAAGATTTAGAAGCTTCCATGTTCAAAAGGTCAAAGGGCATGAAATACAATATTCTGAAGACCAATGGAGCTTGGGTTTGTGACCAAAAATAACTTACTCAGCAAAATTGACTGTTATTCTGCAAGGAAAAAAATGGATACTTAATGAATTAATGGATTTTTCAGGTATTCTTGAGAAAAGTATAGAATAGAAAATGTAACCTACAAGAATCAAGAGAAACATAAGAAGGTAAACATGAAAGAACAATTAGAAGAGATTTAATTTGGTCAAACTGTTTACTTCTTATATGGGAAAACATAATCTGTAACTCCTAAAAAGGTTATTATTACTAGGATAGTTTGAAAGAGCATATATAAATAGAAGGCTTGAGGTTGAGTTGAGTACGATGAGAAGATCCTAAAAAAATAAAATTGGGTAGGGAGAGGTAAAATGGAGCAAGTGTCTCATACAAATGAGGCATGAATAAAAGAATTGTTATGGTGGAAGACAGTAGGTAATGGAGGACTGGTGGTGCTAGAATCTTATTTTCATCAGAACTAGGTTAAAGAAGGAACAACTTATACATCTAGAAGGGGGATAGAAGTCTTAATTTACAGAGAAATAGAAAGACAGGAAGATGGGATAAGGAAGGGACTCTTAAGAAGGGTATACATGTTAAGAAATAGGAAGATAAAAGGAGAGAACAAGGCAGGCATCCTCTTAGAAGGACAGGTGAATTATGAAATAGAAGGACAACAGGAGAGGATAAAGGAGGGACGCTTAGAAAGGGTACAGATTAGAGAAGCAGTGATCAGAACTAAATTAGACTTCTGAGGAAGGATAAGGTAAAAAGAGAAGGAAGAACAGTGAATAAAATAGGATGGATGGAAACACACAACTAGTAATTACAACTTTGAATGTGAATGGTATGAATTTACCCTAAAAATGGACATGGGAAACAGAATGGAATAAAAACTAGAATCTGACAATATTTTGTTTATAAGAAATGCATTTTTTAAAATGATAAATATACATAGAGCAAAAATAAAGGACTGGAGTAGAATTTATTATGCTTCAGTTGATGTTCCAAAAAAGCAGGATTAACAATCATGATATCAGACAAAGTTAAAGCTAAAATAGATTCAATTAATAGAGATAAACAAGAAACTATATTATGTTAAAAGATACGATGGATAATGAAGTGATATCAATGCTAAACCTATGTGTATCAAATATTATAGCATACATATTTTAAAAAGAAAACCTAAATGAATTACAACTGGAAATAGAAAAACTATAATAGCAGAGGATTTCAACCTTTCTCTTTCAATAAAAACTAGATAAATCTAACAAAAAATAAAAAAGTCAAGGAGATGATTAGAATCTTAGATAAACTAGATATGACAGATATCTGGAGAGAATTGAATGGGAATAGAAAGGAGTATGTCTTTTTCTCAGTGGCACATGATATCTTTATAAAAATTGGCCATATATTAGGGCACAAATCCTTTATAGTTAAATGCAGAAAAGCAAAAATATTAAATGCATTTTTTTCAGATCATAATGTAATAAAATCATATTTAAAGGAACCATGGAAATAGACTAAAATTAATTGGAGATTAAATAACCTAACAACATATCTCAAAATTTATACATTGTGATCAAATGGGATTGATACCAGGAATGCAGAAATGGTTTAACATAAGGAAAACTATTAACATAATTGATTATATTAATAACAAAAGTAATACATCATATGATCATAACAATAGGTACAGAAAAACTTTTGACAAAACACAACACTCATTTCTATTAAAAACACTTGAAAACATAGATATAAATACATTTTTTTCTTAAAATGATATGAAGCATTTACTTAAAACCATAAACAAACATTATTTATGATGACAATAATCTAAAAACTTTTCCACAAAGACTAAGAGGAAAACAAAGATGTCCATTATCATCACTATTATTCAGTATTGTATCAGAAATGCTAGCAATAGCAATAAGAGAAGAAAAAGAAATTGTAGGAATTAGGAATTGTTAATGAGGTAATAAAACTATCTCTTTTTGTAGACAATATGATGGTATACTGGTAAAATACTAGAGGTTCAACTAAAAATTAGTTGAAACAATTAATAATGTTAGCAAAGCTGCAGGATGTAAGATAAAGTCACATAAATCATAGACATTTTTATATGTCATCAACAAAATCTTCAAGAACAGATAGTAAGAGATACCCTATTTGAAATAGCTATAGAAACCATTAAATACCTGAGTGTATGCCTGCTAAGACAAACCCAGAAACTACATGAACATAATTATAAAACAATTTCTATACAAAGGAAATCAGATTTATGTAAATAGAGAAAAGCCAATTGTTCATGATCCATGGACAATATTATAAAAAGGACAATTATACCTAAACTAGTTTATTTATTTAAATGCCATCTTAATTAAATTACTAACAAATATTTTATTGAGCTAGAAAAAGGAAAAGAACCTATATATTCTAAAATATTTATGGTAGCTCCTTTATGGTGGCAGAGAACTGGAAACTGAGGGGATGTCCATCAATTGAGAAATGGCTGAACAAGTTATGGCATATGATTGTGATGGAATACTACTGTGCTGTAAGAAATGAAAAACAAATTGATATTAGAAAAACATAGAAAGACTTGCATGAAATAGTGAAGTGTGAAATGAGTAGAGCCAAGAGAATATTGTATACAGTAATAATATTGTTCAAAGAATAATTGTAATCCACCAAATAATTCTAAATATTTTAAATACTTAAATAAACTAGGACTTAAAAAGGAAGATATTATTCGGAGGCAAAAAAAAAAAACACCTGATAAATAGAAGTATACATAGTTTTACATATATTTATAAATCTGTGTCAAACATTGGTTTTTACTGATGGAGGTGGGGAGAGAAAAGGAGGCTGTTCAGAAATTAAAATATAAAATATATATTAAATTTACTTTAAAAAAGGAATCTTAAAAACAAAACAAAACAAAAAAGTAAATGTTATTTTTCTTTCTGATCTTACAGGATCAATGGTCATTCAACATTACTTTTCTCATGAAACTTGAATATGTAAGGGACTTGGGTGACTCCAATTACATAGGCAGCAGGAGTATGTGTGTGTGTGTATCTCAAATTATCCAGGGATTCCCCTTCCCTAGCATAAGAGCAGTAATTGCTCCACATGTATACCCACAGACAATTTTGCAAACTATTATTTATTCCAAGGATTGAGCTTTAAGAGAGATGGATTAGCTGTCCAGAAATGAGATAATTGTTGATTTTAAGACCTCTAATTGATTTGGTATATGGCACTTGTTTATTATCTGCTTTTGTTTTTTAAACCATAGAACTGCATGCTGAAAAAAAATTACATATATAAAATAAACACTTTTGATGAAGAAATTAATCCTACCATGAGGTAATAGAACTTTCTGTATTTTGATTTGCCTTCTTGACATGTTTGCTACCAGTAAGTTTTGCTATAGCAAATAGAAACAAAAGTTTTCTTCCTACAGAAAAGCTTTGGTAGGACATGCCTGCACTGGCATGGTCCTGGTGAGCCAACTTCAATAGAAATACTGCAGTTGCTAAGGAAGCAATAATACACAGTGGGACATACATTCATCAGTCAATATATTCACAGAGTAAGCCACATGCCAGAGGTGTGTCCTTATAACAGAGGATCTTGTAGGGCAATGCTGTTTTTATGAAATGGTTACTTTAATTAAAGCAAATTTTAACAGCTTATGTTCAGGTTTTGGGGTTTGTGTTCTTCTATTGAAACAAAGATCCCTTTAATGAAATAATCAGAAAATCAATAAATATTAATTAAATCTCCACTGTGCTAAATGTTAGTGTAAAATTTTTTACATCTGTTTTTATCTTCACAATCAATTCAGGTTTAGATATAGAAGCAAAGTTGGATGGGGATACACAGAATATGCAAGATTCTAGCAAGATTCTTATTTATCCTTTAAACATTATCTCTAAAGTCCCTCAAAAGTCTGAATGCTTTGGGGAATTTATTTTCTCTCTTTGAATTTTTTTTTAGAATAACAAACACTAATATGCTATAATTATTTCTCAAAACTCATCAAGGAGGGTGATGAGGCAAAATCTGAATATGTTTTTATATCTATCTGGCCTACCACCTTAATTTCTCATTCATTTTGATTTCCATTTCTTTCCTTTCTCTTCTTCCTTCTCTCCCCCCTGCCCCACCCCCTCTCATTATTATGCTTTTTATACACCTTATTTAAAATGTGTAATTCTATGTTCAATTGTGCTTCTCTACTGTGGATCTCTACTCTCTCCCAGATCTTCTGGCATCTTATTTTCACATTCCCCTTACTTCCACAGTGCAAAAGCACATTCCTCCAGAATTTGTATTTTAATGACTGGAAATGGAAAACGCTCTTAATTGGGTCCCTTCTAAAGTGGGTGGCTCAATGTCAAGATGATTCAAGAAATCCAATTTAGTTCATATATAGATAAATAATGAAAGAAAGCTGGTGTTTTTTAAACCTCTTGAGGGCAGAAGTGAAACTATATTTACTTTGATAGCTTCTTCAACTTCTTATTCAAGAATTTTTCTTTGAATACATAGTAAATAAAATAATAATCTGAAAAATTGGAATTATTCTTTGAGTATTTTGGAATTTCTTCTGCACTCTCAGCCCATATCTTTAATTCTTTAAGCCAGATTAACATCTCACATTACCTGATCTCACAATGTTTTTTAATTTATGCATTTCACATTGACTTTTTTCAAAGTAATGATTGTTATTTATTTATTGATATTGATAGTATCTTTTTTTGAATAGTATCTTTATTTCAGCACTTTGATACAGAAATTCTTTGAACAATTTAGCTTATATCTTTGACATGTTTTTGGAACCTGCCCAAAGGACAAAAATCCAAACTGGATTTTTGTTTTGATGGTATTTGTCCCTTATTATCATGTGTAGCTGGTAGTGACATGAATGAATGAATGAAAAAAAAAACTTTATCAAGTGTTTGTGCCAGGCATTACACTGAAATGCACTTGAAATGCATTGTGCCCTCTGCCCTGCTTCTGGAAAGGAAGTATATATTTCTTCCAGTGTTTTGAATCATTGCTTCCTAATTGGGGCACTGCAGAATATGGTGCTTAAAATGACTGGTTTTTCAAATTACAAGAACATGGGATTGTTTACCTCTCAGACTTGTGGAGGAGGAAGGAATTTGTGACCAAAGAAAAATTAGAGATCATTATTGATCACAAAATAGATAATTTTGATTATATTAAATTAAAACGGTTTTGTACAAACAAAACTAATCTAGACAAGATTAGAAGGGAAACAATAAACTGGGAAAATGTTTTTACATTCAAAAGTTCTGCCTCATTTCTAAAATATATAGAGAGAACTGACTCAAATTTATAAGAAATCAAGGCATTCTCCCACTGATAAATTGTCAAAATATATGAATAGACAATTTTCAGATGAAGAAATTGAAACTATTTCTAGTCATATGAAAAGGTCCTCCAAATCGCTATTCTTCAAAGAAATGCAAATTAAGACAACTCTGAGATACAGACTACATACCTATCATCTTGACTAAGCTGATAGGAAAAGATAATGATGAATGTTGGAGGGGATGTGGGAAAACTAGGACACTGATACATTGTTGGTACAACTGTGAATGAATCCAACCATATTAGAAGCAATTTGGAACTGTGCTCAAAAAGCTATCAAACTGTGCATATCCTTTTATCAAACTGTGCATATCCTTTGACCCAGCTGTGTTTCTATTGGGCTTATATCCCAAAGAAATCTTAAAGGAGGGAAAGGACCCACATGTGCAAAAATGGTTGTGGCAGCCCTTTTCATAGTGGCTAGAAACTGGAAACTGAGTGGATGCCCATCAATCGGAGAATGGCTGGATAAATTATGGTATATAATGTTATGGAATATTATTGTTCTATAAGAAACGACCAACTAGGTGATTTCAGAGAGACCTGGAGAGGCTTACATGAACTGATGCTGAGTGAAATGAGCAGAACCAGGAGATCATTATTATACTTCAACAACAAAAGTGTATGATGATCAATTCTGATGGATGTGGCCCTCTTCAACAATGAGATGATTCAAACCAGTTCCAATTGTTCAGTGATGAAGAGAACCATTTACACCCAGAGAGAGACCTGTGGGAAGTGAGTATGGACCACAATGAAGCATTTTCATACTTTCTGTTGTTGTTTGCTTTTATTTTGTTTTCTTTTTCAGGATTTTCTTTTTCTTTTTTTCCTTCCTGATCTGATTTTTCTTGTGCAGCAAGATAACTGTATAAATATGTGTATGTATATTGGATTTAACATATATTTAAAGATATTTAACATGTATTGGACCACCTGCCTTCTAGGGAAGGAGTGGGAGGAAAAGGGGGAAAATTTGGAACAGAAGGTTGAAAAATTACCTATTCATACGTTTTTGTAAATAAAAAGCTTTAATTAAAAAAATGACTGGTTTTGTAACATTCTGGGCTTCTTTATATCTCTTTGCTTGTTTCTAATGGAGGATGAATAAGGAGTAGAAGGTAAAAGGTGGGATTGGTAGTCAGGGAAATGGAGAGTAGATGGAGAATGGACAGCATATATTGTGGAAAACCTGGAAAGACATTAGTAGAACTCCTTTATATGAACTTTTAAAATGGAAATCTCTTGCTACAGTATTCAGAAGTATTACTTTGATACTTCTGTATTGTTACAACATAGAGATATTACATTGTCTTTAAAATTTTATTTACACTAAGCAAATATTAGATTGTACCTTATATTTGAAAATAACAGAAAATTGTAAATAGAAGTATTGTTTGAGAGTTGTTTTGATTTTAAAGCAGTAACAGCTATAGGAATAAATTTGGAGTTCTATTATTAAAAACAAATATGATATACTCAATAAATATATTAATTAAACATTATTAGAATTTTAGATTATTTTTCATTATTATTAAATATACTTCACAATATATAGACTTGTTGGCTCTATGGATGGAACATTTATTCTTAGTTTTAAATAGTTCCCTAGTATTTTAGGCAAAGACTATGGTGTAGAATCTATAATTTTAGTGAAATGACAGCTCATTATTCTCCAAAGCTATATTTATTATTATTATTATTATTATGACCACCATCTCCAATAATTCAAGGGAGTATCAACAACCGTGAAAGAACAAAAATGAAAATTTACCCTTCTGTGTTATGCCCCCCAATTTTTTAGGCATAAAGTGAGATGAAGGTAGCTAGGTGGCTTGGCACATAGAACACTGTGCCTAAAATCAGAAAGACCAGAGTTCAAATTCAGTCTCAAACACTTACCAGCTGGATCCTGTACAAATTACTTAGCATCTAATTGCCTTAACTCATTGGAGAAGGAAATGGCCGGTGTGCTATGGTCATGAAGAGTCAGATACTATTGAACAATAAAATGTGATGCTTTTAATTGAGAATAAATCCTAGAACATCAGCCAGATTCAAAATGACACAGACTAAAAATATAGGTAGTTAGGTAGTGTGAGGAGCCAATGGGGCGAAGCTACCATCTGTGGGATTATGACTGAACGCCTCTAAGTCAGAATCCCCCCTAAGCGTGATGATACCTCGGAGGCTAGGCTGCGACGAGTAGGAGGGCTGCTGTGGTGGGCCTGGAAGCCTAGGGCGTGGGCCCGGGTGGAGCCGCCCCGAGTGCAGATCTTGGTGGTAGTAGCAAATATTCAAACGAGAACTTTGAAGGCCGAAGTGGAGAAGGGTTCCATGTGAACAGCAGTTGAACATGGGTCAGTCGGTCCTGAGAGATAGGCGAGCGCCGTTCCGAAGGGACGGGCGATGGCCTCCGTTGCCCTCGGCTGATCGAAAGGGAGTCGGGTTCAGATCCCCGAATCCAGAGTGGCAGAGACGGGCGCTGCGAGGCATCCAGTGCAGTAACGTGACCGATCCTGGAGAAGCCGGCGGGAGCCCCGGGGAGAGTTCTCTTTTCTTTGTGAAGGGCAGGGCCGCCCTGGAATGGGTTCACCCCGAGAGAGGGGCCGCGCCTTGGAAAGCGTCGCGGTTCCAGCAGCGTCCCGGTGAGCTCTCACTGGCCCTTGAAAATCCGGGGGAGAGGGTGTGAACTCACAAAGTTACAAAGTTTACTTTGTGAAGCTAGCATACTTGTGAACTCCAATGAGTAAAGGTGCAAACACATGCATTGTACTAATTAGTTCTACTTAGTACCTTGTTTCAGGTTCTGCCCAAAACATCTTCTTGTAAGATTAGATCAACTCTAATTAGTTAGCAGTTTGTAAGGATTCCAACAATTTTTCAGTTCACCAATTCTACTTTTGAAATAAATTAATATTTGTTGGCATGAATGAAATAAATAAGTAACAAGGAAAGAAATAACTGAAATGTATACAATGCTTTAAAGTTTACAAAATGCTTTACATACATTATTTCATTTGAGTCTCTTAACAACTGTGAAATAACTACTGTAGCTATTACCCTTCCCATTTTATATAGCAGGGAATTGAGGGTGATTTTATGCCTTTTCTATGATCATTAACTGCTTTGAACCCTTGTCTTCCAGTCTTTAAGTTCAGACAGAATAGTCTTAGCTGATCACGAGAAGGGGCACTTTGCCACACTGTAACTCATAAGTATGAACTGTTTCTATGGTTAATTGGAATGTTTTTCTCTCCAAATATTTTACAATTTCAGACCCCTAGATAAATCAAGGACATTATTCTATGTATGTATTTAACACTACAAACACCTCTTTTGGAAACCTATCCTATCATGACATGGACTCTACAAAGGCTCTACAAATTAATGGATCAAACAAACAGTTATTAATTGTCTACTATGTCCAGGCACACTTCCAAGCATTGATCATACAAAAAGGAAAACAAAACAGTCCCTTTATTTGAGGTGCTTACATTCCAATGGGGTAAATTGCACTCAACTTCTGCTGGCACTGGCAAACTGAGTCTCCAGAGGATTTTGCTTCATACTCTTAGTGTATTATAAAGTAACCTTGCATTCACTGGGTTTCTGGAACTATCATTCATGAGCCCCAGATGGTGACCCCCACATTTATAATTAACCAGAAACTTCAATTACCTTTTATCAAGAGAAATTTACTAAGCAGTTATATCATATATTATAATATATAATTGTTATAATATTTATAGTATAGGTATAATAATTATGATAGTTCAAAATATTTTGCTTAAACTTAAGGGACACACTCACTACTTATTCATAGAGTCTCCATGGAGAGTAAACTAAATTGTATAGCGAAATGTTGGTTAGGGACATATAAAGCAAAGAGGTATCGCACATTTCCTAGGTCCTGAATGTCTTTTTTGCTCATTATAGATTCATCATGAGATTTCCTCTCTTGAAGACTTTGAGAATCAGTGCCTTTGTGGAGTTCATAGTTAGCAATTCTTTCTATCCAGAGGAGTCATAATCCCTAAAGCTGCTGCCATATTTAGGTGTCTATCTTTCTACACTTGTCTTCAAATAGTCATTCTGTTTTCAATCACTACTTCTTCATTAGACTCTGCTACTAACTCTGGTGGGTTTTTCTTAACTTTTAAAATTATTTATTCATTTGCTCATTTATTCATTCATTTCTTTCTTTCTTGTCAAAGGGAAGATTTATTTAGGAGAAGAGTTTGCAGACAAAATAAAAGATAAAAAAGACACTAGGAATGGGAAATATGAAATTGAGTTGGCAGAGTATATAGTTAGCAAGGAAAAAGACAAGTTCCCCAGTTGAACTCACGATTAACAAGGGGAAAAGAAATATTCTTTGGGGTGGAAATAAGCCATTGACTGGCAGGTTAGAATGACCAGAATAAAAAAAACACTATGAGAGAGAAGGCACTATGAGGGGGGAGGAAGAGTAATCTCATCGTAAACTTAATCCTGAAAAGGACTTAGTTTTTTGGATTTTTTTAGCCAATAAAAATGTCATGATCAAAACATTTTATTTCACTCAAATTCATTAAGGACTTGGTTACACTTAATTTATACTTTTAATTGATTGACTCATTTGGAATGTTTGGGTTTTTGTATTACATTAACTAAGAGAGAAGATGGGACCCCTCTTTTATTTGTCTGTATATATGACAGTATTGGTATATTATGAGACATGTCTGAACAATTGAACAATAACAACAATAATTCAGGGATAGATATTCTTTCCTCTAGATCTAGTCTTCTAGTAGTAAAGAGCAGTGCAGTTTCTTTTATGTAGATTTTGGGGAGTATAGAACAAAGAACAGAACAGGGAAGACGATTGGTTATAAAACTGAAGTTTAGGAAACTTTGGAAGTTTGGTAAGGGGGACTATCCACGACCCCTCCCCCATCTCTCCATACTTTCTTCTCTCCTGAGACTAAGAAGTGTTATTTGAGTCCAGATATCAGATAATGGCTCAGACTTTTATAGCAAACCAGACATCCTTGAAGTAAAGCTTGGTGAAATGAAGCTATCAGACCCTCTCTCTTTCTTTTTACTTAGATTCTCCAAGTTTAATTGCATTCCTTGAGCAGGAAAACTGAATTTTTAAACTTGATCCGTTATAGGTCATCAGAATTCTGATGTAAATAGAAGTAATAAGGAAATTATATAGAATCAGTCTTGATTTTCTCACATCCTGGAGCACACATTGAATAATTATTTTTAAAAATGCTTTTGAGATTTCAGAGAGTTAATATCTTTGGAATAATAATTCTTTTCTTAATCTTTGTCACCTAATTATTGTATTAGAAACCAATGATTTATATTTCTCTAGATTTTAGTTTTCTTCATTCTAAGTTAGAAAGATAATACTTATATTTCTCTTAGAGGATTTCAAATTTAAATTATTGAAAACTTTTTAGGAGCGTTCAACAGGAACTGATGTGTTGGCCCAAATGGATTAATAAAGAAATAGTAATAATAATGTGATTTATAGATCCTGGTTCAATGGAAGTCTTCCTCATTTCTTCTAATTGGTGTTTTAGTATTCTGTTTTTATCGTTACCTGCAATGGTTAAAGAATACAGTTCTTACTGTGTTAATTATAGCCAACTAAATCCAGTGAAAGCTATAAACATCCCTTTGGAGACCCAGATCCCAAGAGACTAGCTCCCTGGTGGGAGGAAAACTAAGTTGTGAAATGGATACATTAACTGACTATATTAGAAAACAATATGAAAGTCTAAACAGGCATACTATTTGTATTCCTCTTATCTTTTCCTTCAAATACAGATTAGAGATATCACTGTAAATATAAAACATTTTTATTTAGAAAATAGCTTTAATCCCCTTGGTTAAATCTATAAAGAAAGAACAACTACTTGGAGTTTTACAGCTTGGATTTTTCATTTTAGTTATCATTCTAGCTAAACAGGCACTTTCCACACATTTCTTAACAATGCATTTAATTCTCACTGGAGGAGATGACCTAAGCAAAGAAAAAAATTGTTACTTTACATTGTAAGTCTAAACTCTGCCTCAACTTGGTATCTCTCTCCATTTTCTCTTATTTACCTTCTTTTCCTCAAGCTTTTAAATTTGAGAAAGATTTGCCTTAACCAACTTTGCTTGCCAAAAATCTTTAATAAATTTAAAGTATATTTGTGGTGTCACAGACTGGTATTTGTAGAATCTTACACTGAGAGAGCTCATTCCTATTAGACTGAAATCCTTTCTTAAAAGGACCAGCATTAAAAAACACAATTTGAAACTTAAAATGAAAAATATAATTTTTTTCACTTAGTAGTATTTTATTTTTCCAATTACATATAAAAATAGTTTTCAACATTCATTTTTGAGTTCCATATTCCTCCCCTACCCTGTTCTTTTCCTTTCCCCTCCCCAAGACAGCAAGTAATCTGATATAAGTTATATATGTACAACCATTTCAAACACATTTTTATATTAGTCATGTTGTGAAAGAAAAATCACAACAAAATGGAAAAACTACAAGGAATAAAAAGAAAGAAAGCAAAAACAGTATGTTTTCATCTACATTCAGTCTCCATAGTTCTTTCTCTGGTTGTGGATGGCATTTTTTTCATCCCAAATCTGTTGGAATTTTCTTAGATCACTGTATTGCTGAGAAGAACTAATTATATTATAGTTGATAATCATACAATCTTGTTATTACTATGTACAGTGTTCTTCTGTTTCTGCTTACTTTACTCAGTTCATATAAGTCTTTCCAGGTTTTTCTGAAATCAACCTGCTTATCATTTTTTATAGAATAATAATATTCCATTACACTCATATAGTACAACTTATTCAGCCATTCCCCAATTGATGGATATCCACTGAATTTCTAATTTATAACCACAACCAAAAAAAAGTTGCTATAAACAAAAAAAAATTCATGCTTTTGAAAAATTTTGTTTGGCAACTTAAGGGAACTCTAGTTTGTCCATATCATATTGCAATATAGATATGTTTTTTTATAATTTTTTATTTAGACAAATCAATTTGCTTTTATTCTCAGTGTCTATGTCAATACTTTGTATGTGGTAGATGCTTAATTAATACTTATATTTATTAAATTAAAAGTCATTCAACCAAGACAAAAAAATTGTTTAATACTATTTCTTTAAAGACAAACTTGCCATGGGGTAGCTGAGGAGGTTCCCTTGCATAATATGAAGACCATTTCAATGAAGTTCCTTAGCAATTATGGGTGATAAAATGTTCATTTCTTTATTATGTTGATAATTTGAATAAAACTTCCTAAGCCCAAGGATCAGATATAGAAGAGAGTTAAGGACAAAGTTAGAAGGAGCATGTAAAAAAGTTGTGGTCCACAGTCAGGATTCAGAGATTTTAAACTGATATAAACAATGAGTATGAGTTTGATCCTTTTCTTGATTTGCTTGACTGAATTGTCTCTACTTGTAAATAAATACTTTGGTGCTTTTTTGGGGGGCTTCTGGCTTCCAGCTTTGAAAGAGATGGATAATGCAAACCCCATTTCAGGTTGCTGGATGGAGAAAAAGACTCTAGGAAGAGTTGACATGAGAGAGAACTAGCTGTCTCTATTGTATCTATCCCCAGCTGGCTGTGACTTTAGGAAATAATCCTTGGTAATGAAATCTGGAACCTTTAAACTGAGTTATCTCACTGCTAGTGGAAGAGCTTTATTCTCCTATCTATCTATCTATCTGTCTGTCTGTCTGTCTGTCTGTCTGTCTGTCTATCTATACTTTCTTTGTTCTTAGTTTTACCATTGACTTGGATGAATGGGTTTCTTTGCTTAAAAACTGACTAGCATCTTTTAGGTCTAAATTTGCTACAATTGCCCAACTATGATAATACACACCTATAATCTCTAATGTTGGGGAAGCCAAAGATGGTGTGTCTCTTGACTGTGGAAATTTTGAGCTATAATAAACTAAAACCAATGAGATGTCTCCAGTAAGTCCAGCACCAGTATAATGAGCCCATGGGACTGGGAGGTCATAAATTTGCCTAAGAAAGAGTGAACTGGTGTAATGTTCTCTTCTCTAAAATATACTGTTCTCTGGGAGCAGGTTTCTTGGGGGGCTTCTGGAAGCAGCCTTCCTTTCAGTTCTGAGTAATAATCACCTCAAATTCAGCCAGGAGTTAAAGTCTAGTCCTTTATTGTCTCTTCCGAAATATCCTGGTTAGCTTTCTTAGAGGCCTATCTCTCTTCTTGGTTCCAAGAGCTCTTGCCGCTAGTCCTTTGTCTCTTCTAGCCTCAGCCTCTAGCTCTCTCTCTTTCCCCAGCTGGCATAAAGGTGAAAGTTGGAATATGTCTCCAGCCAGCACAAAGGTGGAAGTTAGAATGAATCTTGACTCCTCCTCTGAAAGTGGGATTCTGGGCTTCTGTCTTTCCCCATTCTGCCTGACTTGTGAATCTCCTCAACTTGTGAATCTCCTGAAGTCTCTAGTGTACTTGTGGGAGCTCCTCCTTATATATCCTCTCTTAAAGGTGTGAATTCTAAAAGTGTGAACTAAGTACATAAGCACTGTCTCTGTTAATTCCAGTGACTTAGCACCTTGTTTCAAGTTCTGGCCCATAACAAACTGGCACATGTCAGAAATGGATCAGTTATAACTCCAATGCTGATCAGATGTAAGGTCAAATCTGTGAATGCCTACTAGTCTAGATGAGAGGGGGAGATATAGTTTTCTTTGTTGTTGTTGAGTCATTCAGGCCTGTCTGACTCTTTGTGATCCCATGGACCATAGCATGCCAGACACCTTCCACTATCTCAAAGTCTATCCAAATTAATGGTCATTGTTTCTGGGACACCATCCACCTCATCCTCATTTGTCCCCCTTTCTTTTTTTCTTTAATATTTCTTTACATCAGGGTCTTTTCCAATGAGTACCATCTTCTCATTATAAGATCAAAAAATTTAAGTTGTTTCAGTATTCTACCTTCCAGAGAATATCCTGAATTAATTTCTTTAAGTGTTGAATGATTTGATCTCTTTGTTGTCCAAGGGACTCTGTTGTTTGCTCATTTTCCCAGCCCATTATTTGGCTTTTAACTCTTTGTTAAAGTAGGGCTCTGTTTTCAGGATGGAAGGCATAATGTCCCAAGTGTCAGAATTTTTGTGCAGCTGTTCTCAAAGATCTTCTAAAGATCTAGATTGTGAGCCAGCATTGCAATTTGGATCTGAATATTGGCAGAATTCTGTCTCACTGCTAGCAAAGAGACCCCTGTAATCTCCTGACAAGCTGCTCTCTTCCCTCTGGACTAAGATCTTTGGAAGCCACTGGTGTTGGTTTAGTGGCTCACCAAGTCTATTCCTGCAGTCTGCTCCAAGATGGTGCTCCAGTACCACCCTGGTGCAATGTATCTTTACTGCTGATCTTCTAAGTTGTCTTCAACTGAAAAATTCTTCCACTCCATCTTTCTGTGGGTTCTAATGCTCTAAAATTTGCTTAGAGCTATTATTTAAAGGCATTGGAAGGGGAGCTTGGGAGAGAGCTGCAGTGAATCTCTGCCTTTATTTTGCCATCTTGGCTTCACCTTCTATTCTGTCCAAGGGACAATCTTCCTCTGCACTACAATTTGAAAGTGTAAATTTTGAGGTGCTTTGCTTTTGTTATAGTCCAACTCTTGCAGCCATACATTGCTCCTGGAAAAACTATAGTTTTGATCTTGTAGACCTTTGTTAGCAGGATGATATCTCTGTTTTTTATATGTTATCCAGATTTGCCATAGTTTTCCTTTCAAAGGGCAAGCATTTTTAATTTCATGGCTGCTGTCACCATCTGCAGTGATCTTTGAGTCCAAGAATATAAAATCTGAGACTGCTTCCATTTATTCTCCTTCTATTGGCCAGGAAATGATAGGATCAGTTGCCAAGATTCTAGTTTTTTTTGATGTTAAGCTTCAAGCCAGCTTTTATACTCCCCTTTTTCACTCTCATTAAGAGTTTTTAATTCCTCTTCACTTTCTGCTGTCAGAACAGTATTGTCTACAAATCTGAGATATTATTTATATTTCGCCTGGCAATCTTACTTCTAGAATTTTGCATGACATACTCTGAATATAAGTTAAATAAAGTGGTAATACACAGCATTGTTGTACTTCTTTCACAATTTTACATCAAGCTGTTGTTCTATGTTTGGTTCTAACTTTTGCTTCCTGGCCTGTTTACAGGTTCCTCATGATACAAATAAGATGATTTGATACTCCTATTTTTTTTTGCCACATTGTGTTGTGATCCATACAGCCAAGGCTTTAGAGTAGTCAACGAAGTAGAAGTAGATCTTTTCTGGAACAGTCTTGCTTTCTTCATAATTCAATGAATGTTGACAATTTGGCCTCTAGTTCCTCTGTCTCTTCAAAAACCAAACTGCTTTTCTTGTAATTCTCAGTTCTCATGTAGCTGAAGCCTAGATCGCAAAATTCTAAGCATAATCTTGCTGATGTCTGAAATGAGCACAGTTGTTCAGTAATTTGAACATTCTTTGTCATTGCCCTTCCTTAGAATTGAGATATAAACTAATCTTTTGCAATGTAGAAGCTGTGTTGTGTTTTCCAAATTTGCCAGCATATTTAGTGTAGTATTTCAACAGCATCATCTTTTAGGATTTCAAATAGCTCAACTGAAATTCTGTCAATTTCACTAGTCTTATTATTAGCATTGCTTCTAAAGCCTACTTGACTTTATTTTTCAGTATGTCTGACTTTAGATCAGTAACCATACCATCACTACTATCAGTGATGCTAAGATCTTTCTAGTATAGTTATTTTACATATTTTTGTCACCTATTCTTAATCTCTTCTGCCTATATCAAGTCCCTACCATTTTTTTCCTTTCCTGCCCCCACCAAAAGTTTCCCTTGTTGGATCACCTTTACTATCACTTCCTGTATATCTTTGTGTTTTTACTTTGCCCTCAAGATTCTGGTTGGTTGCATTTCATCAACCACTTCCTCCTTTTTGATTAGAATTAGGTCCAGAATAGCAATTACTCATAATTTTCTCTATATTTGACTATTTGGTTAAATAGGCAAAAAAGAAGTTTTATCAAGCTCTTTTTATGGCTCAGATATTGTGCTGTTACATAAACTAGGAAGAGCCAACACAGAGAAAGAAAATTACAATTCAGTTTCCCTAATGAATATTGATGCAAAGATTTTGAACAAAATGCTAGCAAGATGATTATAGCTATATATCACAAGGTAATATTATATCTATGACCAGGTGGAATTTATATTAGGAATGCAAGGTTGTTCAGTATTAGAAAATTATAAATATAATTGACTACATCAATAACAAAACCAGCAGAAATCATATGATTTTCTCAATAGATGCTGAAAAAGTCTTTGACAAAATATAGTGTTCATTCCTATTAAAAACACTAGAGAGAATAGGAATAAAAAGAGCATTAATTAAAATAATAAGCAGCATCTACCCCCAAACCATTAGCAAACATTATCTGTAATGGATATAAGAATAAAATCAAGAATCAAACAAGGTTGCCCATTATCACCACTATTATTTAATATAGTACTAGAAATGTTAGCTTTAGTTATTAGAGAAAAAAATAAATCAAAGAATTTAGAAAATAGCCAATGAGGAAACAAAATTACCACCTTTTGTATATGATATACATGATGCTATATCTAGAGAATCAACTAAAAAACTTCTTGAAATAATTAACTTTAGCAAATTTGCAGGATATAAGATAAACCCACATAAATCACCATTTCTGTATATGACCAACTATGCCCAGCATGAAAAGATAGAAGTTCCATATAAAGTAATTGTAGACAATATAAAATGCTTGGGAGTCTACTTGCCAAGACAAACCTGGGAACTATGTAAACACAATTATGAAACACTTTTCACATAAATATAATCAGATCTAAAAAACTGAAAAAATATTAATTGATCATGGGTAAGCTGAGCCAGTATAATAAAAATGATAATTCTACTTAAATTAATAACTTATGCAGTGCCATATCAATCAAAATACAAAAAAAAAAATTTGGAGCTAGAAAAAAATAGCAACAAAATTTATCTGGAAGAACAAAATGTAAAAAATAGCAAGGGAGTTAATGAAAAAAAATTACAAAGAAATGTGGCCTAGTGAATCTCCAGCTATATTGTAAATCGGTAATCATCAAAACTATCTGGTACTAATTAAGAAACAGAGTGGTAGATCAGTGGAATAGAATAGGTACTCAAGACACAAGACTCATAGTTTCTAATCATGACAACTAATGTTTGATAAACCAAAGAACACAGCTTTTGGGATAAAAATTAAATATCTGACAAAAACTTCTGGGAAAATTGAAAAAACAATAGGATATAAACTAGGTATAGACCAACATTTCACACTATAATAAGGTCAAAATAAGTGCATAAATTAGATGTAAAGAGTGACACCATAAGCAAATTAAAAGAGCAAGAAATAGTTTACCTTTATGATCTTTGGGGAGAGATATACTTCATCACCTAATAAACGGTAGAGAGTAATACAAAATGTAAAATAGATAATTATTAAATCAAAAAGCTTCTTACCGAACAATAATGTTCCACAATATTCATATACCATAATTTATTCAGCCATTCTCCAATTGATGGGCATCTACTCAGTTTCCAGGACATGTTTTATTTTAAACCCTCTAGACCAATCATGTCAAACTCAAACAGAATAAGATCCCTTCAGGTCAAATTCTGACAGCAACAAAATCAACCTTATCTATCTTGTATTACATTTTTATTTATTTTGTTTAACATTTTCCAGGTACATTTTAATCTGGTTCACTCACTCAGGAATCTTGTCTGATCTGCAGGCCTTGAATTTGGCACCCCTACTCTGGTTTCCTGGTTTATCATTGTGTTGTAAGACTGTTAAAGTTGTATTTCTCTGTAATGATATTGTAATTTCTGCTTACTTCCTTCAGTATCATTTCACAGAATTCTTTGCAATTTTCTCTTAAACTAAGCATTTTTTAATGTCTATGGCACTGTAATATTCTTTTATATTCACAAATGTAATGGTTTAGTCATTCCTCAAGAAGAGGATATCTTTTTAGTTTCCAATTTGTGGCTATTATGAAAAGAGTTGCTATACATAATTTTGGTAAATATGGGTTATTTTCCTCTTTAATTTCTTTGGGGATTATATAAACCTTATTTCCATAGGAAAATAGATTGACCACAGGAAAGGAAATGCAATGAGATCTGCAAAGGAACTGGAAAGAGAATTTGCAAATCTATTATATGTCTATGATAATAGTATCCTTGCCAAATCCAATGATCTTTTCCCCAGTAGTGTTTATCCTCTTTGATCTCTTCACATCATTCAACAC
This sequence comes from Antechinus flavipes, assembly GCF_016432865.1. NCBI lineage: Eukaryota > Metazoa > Chordata > Mammalia > Dasyuromorphia > Dasyuridae > Antechinus > Antechinus flavipes. The sequence continues at coordinate 409,493,317 of NC_067401.1, read as the reverse complement.
TGTTAACCACTTACTTCCTTCTTCTGTATATTCCACTTTCTGTTGACTTATGAGATATCACACACTCAACTCTCTTCCCCTTCACTCCAATTTATACTCTTCTGTTTCCTAGCTCATTATTTTCTTTCCAATCCCTTAAGGTGAGCATTCCCTAATGTCTTATTCATCCTCCTCTTTTATTCTCTCTAAATATTCTCTTCCTTTGTAATCTCACACCCGCAATTTTAGCTATTGTCACACTATATGAGTCTTTAGACTTTATCTCTCTTCCAAGTTCCAGACCAATATCTCTAATTCCCACAGAACATTTTCATCTAGTTGTCACACCAGCATTTCAAATTCAACATTCCTTGAACCAGTCTTATTGTCTTTTATCTAAAACTGGATCTTCTTTCTAACTTCACTGTTTTTGATTATAGTATCATCACTCAGTTTCCCATAACTAAAACTTTGGACTCATCTTTGATCCTTTGGTTCTTCTCAATATCATGTGCAATTGCCATATTTTGTTCATAGAATAAGATAATCTTAATGTTACAAGGGACTTCAGAGACCTTCTATGTCAGCTGATGGAAATAATCATTGAAAGGGCTAATTATAAAATCTAAAATAGAATGGGAGAGAGATGACTCAAATGACTATATAAATAAAATATATACTGAATAATTTGAGATAATTTCAGGAGCAAAGGGTCAGCATTAAGGAGGGATTAAGGAAAGGCTTTTTGTAGAAGATGGGATTTTAGCTCACATTTAAAGGAAGTCAGGGAAGTCAGAAGGTAGAGATGAGAAGGAATGACATTTCAGACATGGGAGGGAATCAGTGAAACTGTACATAGTAAAGAATTAGAGCATTATATATCTTCTCTCACCCAAGTTAATAATCATCTTTTAGATACAAATAAAATGTTAATGCAAATGATATTTTATTTTTGTCTACAAATGATGAGCTGTCTATGTATTGCACTGACATATGCAAAATAGCAAAAGATCCAAACATATGTCACTAGCACATTGGACAGCTCTTTTACCAAGATTTGGGAAAAAACTAGGTTAAGAATCACAGAAAATAAGGGATGGTTGGGTTGCTAATGTGGAGGGTGAGGAAGGGGATTTTGTTGACAAGAACACAGATCTTTTAAAATACTAAAGCATTTTCTTTCAGAAGAACAGTTACTAAATATGATTTTAAGAAGCTTAGCAAATTATCACAAAGTGATGTTTTCCCGATGGCTGTAAAAGATAAGTGCTTTCTTTTTAGAATTCTATGTACTTTAAAAGTTAAGTAAATGTCCTTTTTTCCTGAGGGATTTTTATCTCCCATTAATGTTCTCAGTCTATGTGAGTTAGTCTATATTCTTTAGGGAAAATTAGCAAATACTTTGTAATTGTTATAGTCTGATATCACCTCCATCACATGAATATGTTGACATTGTTACATGGAATACAAAATCATCACTGAGTGGTCACTATCCTAAAGTAGCTCACAATCTATTATGGAGAGATAACACACATATGAAGAACAGCACCAGAAAACTTAAAGAGGGAGTGAACTGTTGAAGGGATGCTGGTGATGGTCAGAAAAGGCTTTGTGTTGGAGATGTATTGGAACTGAGCTTTGAAGGAAAATAGGTATTGTAAGAGGTGGAAGTGAGAAGAAAGTGCATTCCAACCACACAGGATGGTCTGTGGAAAGGCAAAGAGACAGGAGATATGTGAGGACAAATTTGGTTGGACCAGAGAGTGGGTGAACAAAAGTAATTGTCTGATAATGAAGCCAGATTTTGAAGGACTTTAAATGCCAAGTAGAGAATCCGATTCTTGAAGTAATTGGAAGGTAATAGAATTTATTTAGTAGAGGAGTCACCTGACTAGACCTGCACTTTGGGAAAATCATTTTGACATCTGTATATAGGACAAATTGGAAAGGATAAATAGACACTCCCCCCCCCAGTTGAATGATTCTCTCCTTCCTCTACTCCAACTCTTTCCAATTGTTGAATATTTTACACATGTTTTAAAGCTTACAAACCTCCCTTCATGCCTTCCTATAGTAATAACTATTCTTCCTCTTGCCTTATACAGCATTTTGCACCTCTTTTATACCTTTAGCCAATGCTATCTGAATGTAACACAGAGCTTTTCTATTAGCGTGTGTCTATTGGTGGAGAATGATTACTTGATGCTCTCTGCCTGTGTGAATGGCAGAGTTAGTGAGAGTTTGGGAGAGAAGAGAATCTATTTCTTACTTAAGACTTTCAGCTTCAAGAAAGGAGATGCTCAGTTCCAGATTTTTTTTTTCAGGGAAAGGTCCTCAAAGGGAGGAAAAAAACTCCAGGAAGAAGCCAATATGTAAAGAAACTAGTGCACAGATCATATCCCTATCCCCAGGTTACCATGGTAGAGATTTCATGTAATTTTCTCTTGGATAAGATCTGGGACTTTCTTATGGTTGAAGTGAGATATCTCACTGGGCGGGGATAATTTAATCTACTTTGTATATTGTCTAGCATATTATAATTTATAAACTTCTCTGATTTCTGTTTGCTCTAGCTTTGGACAAATGGACTTGCTAATTGCTTTGCGTTTTACTTATTTATTTATTGGAACTGACATTTGGTAGGAAGATAGTCAAATCTATGGATATAGAACTTAGAGTTATCTGCTGCATCTCTAGACTAACAATATTTGGGCAGGAGACAAATAGATATAATTGTACATATAATACACCATTTTTGAAGAGAGCAGAAGAGCCAGCCTTCTGGCCCTAACTTTTTTTTTTTTTTTTTTGGCCCTAACTTTCTACTCCCTTTCTGGTAGGAATCCCTTGGAGAGGGGTAGGTGGAAGCGACTCTAGTGACATCCATTAATACTTTTCTTCACAGAAGAGTCTGGACATATACATGTGGTCACATATAACCTACAAAGGGCCACACACAAGCAAACCTGATATTCAAAACATGCATCATGTCCAGTTAGTAAATTCTAAATTCCATGAGGGGAAGGACTTTGATACAGAGTCAAACCTTGTATTTTCCTCAACATATAGCATAATGTTTTGCCCATGGTAGGTGATTAATAAATATATCTTGATTCACATTGAGTCTATGAACATGAACCTATGTACAACAGAATCACAAACAAATTTTTCTTGAAATTCATCAACACATGGGCATTTACCTTCATTAAAACATTTCTTTCACATCGGTATGTTTTGCAAAATTTTTGTACATTAGCTATCATTTGATTTACTTAATTATTTTCCATGATTCCTAGATCTTTAAAGGAGAAAAAAAACACTGAAAGAGGAAAAACAAAACTTTTCTAACCAGTCTGTTATGACTGAGAAACAAGTTTTTTAGAACTGGCTGAAAACTGGGAAGAAAGAGTAAAAAAACTTAAATAAAACTGATTTTTATTTTCTTAATTTATTTGAAATATATAACACAAAAAAGTTTAAATAAATAAAATCATTATTCCACTAATTTTCATCTTTCTCTTCTTGGGAAACTTTGATTCAAATTCAGTGAATTAAACAATTTCCTAGAATAATGAATTCAAATTCCAATTTATTAAAAGAGACCCTCTCTAGAGAGATCCCTGGTTACATGATCAATTTTTATTGAAGTACAATGATTGGTTGCAGGTTTGTTGGATAGCCATAATGACAGCTCTGTTGACCAAAATTAGCTCACATATTGCTACTCACTGCTTGTTGTGCTTTGGGAATTGTGGTTGCAGTATGCCTCCTGACTCCTCTGTGAGTAATCTTGAAAAGTTGAAAAAAGCTAGTGTTGAAAGCTATAATAAATTGAAGCTTCAATATAATTATAATTTCATATGTCCTAAAATAGCATAAATTCTAACCATGTTAGTAGAATTGCAATAAAAATGATAACAGATAAAAACGATGCTCAAAGAAGTATTGATTGAAGGATTTTAAAGAGAGAAGGGTAGGAGAGGAAAACTGGATTGGAGGGAAAGGAAATGATAATTGTGGTATGTTAGTGGGATTAGGAGAAAGACAATTTACAATGTAGTATCCATAGTAGTTTCCAAAGAGTAGGTTGGAAGAGACAATATATAATGGAAATAAACTTGGATCCAGAATCAGAGAACCTGGATTCTTTCTCACCTGAGGTGTTTCTACTTGTGTAATCTTGGATGAATCATTTATCCTCAATCATTCTCAGTTTCCTCATCTGTAAAATAAGAGGTTGCACTAGATGATCTTTAAGATTGATTGGTTACAGTGTTAAATTTGTGATTCTTTTAGCTATCTGTGGGATGATCCTGTGATAGCATATTAAACTTGATCTGATTAAAACTCTTTAAAGTATTTATTAAAGTATATTATTATTTGGCTATATTTTAGGATATGATACTTTAGTTGTAATTATTTATTATTTTTAAAGTACCTTGTTTAAAGTAGTTCCTCAAAATAAAATTAGCCTCAAAATTTTGTACTCCTATCAGTTCCTGATCTTTCAGATAGCTCAGCTAAGTGCCAGAAGTTAAAAGAAGAATGCAGAGATCAAATTCACTCAGTATTCACAGACTGTTATTCCCTATTCAAAATTCATGACACACATTGTGCCAAGAGCCAGACCATCAGGGTGGGTCTTTACTTTCATGTAAATAGGTAGTATACTTTAAAATGGCCTCCATTCTCCTTCTTGTCTTTAAAAGGAAAATTGTCGCTTAGTAACCAGTCATTTTCTGCCTGACTGATATATAAAATGAAAAACTAGGCAAATCAGAAGCAAATAATTTGGTCCATTAGGAGTACAGGATTATTCCTCAAAATAAGTAAGATGACTCCCATTGAGTTGGAGTATTCCTTATCATAATGTCAATATATCTATGTAATAAAGTTATCAGGCCACAGCAATTACATGTTATTTACCAATGTTCCCTAAAGAACCCTTACTAACTCTGGGGAAAATGTAAGCTGTTACGGAAAAAAAATCTCTTAGGAATAAAAAGACATTTTACTTAAGTAAGTGGTTAGTGTCTTGACTAGAAAACAGTTCCTTTTAATGACTTAAGAGGAAAAAACTTGAAACATTCTAGAATTAAATTTCTGCTAGTTTTTCATTGTAATGGATTAAATCTCTTAAAACACCTTTCAAGAGGCATTTTCCTAAAGAGAATATCTGAATAGTTAAATTCTGTGATCTTAATATGGCTGTTCTCTCCATTTTGGCAATCCAAGAATTAGTCCTCTCATCCGTGTGATTCTCATTCATGTTTATGAATGGGTGCTTCATAGAACTATGCAATATATGACCTTTATCTGGTAATTTTGTTATGTCATGGCTGAAAAATGAGTGCAGTATATGGATCTGCCCATCTTTTATGGATTCAGAAATATATCATATGTATTATTATTTGCTTACATTTAAATAAAGATTATTAACTTGGATTAGGAAAAAAAAAACCTTACAGTGGAGAAGAGTAGAATTTGGAGTGAAGGATATATATTTAATGCTGATTCTACAAATTAGCACCTACATGACCTTGGTCGAGTCACTTTACTTGTGCTGGCTTCAGTTTCCATAAAATGAGAAAATTGGATTAGATTATCTTTAAGGTTCTTTCCAACTTTTAAATTTATGATCCTGTGCTCCTTTGATTAGGATATAAAATGCCACTATTAGACAAAGAAGTTCAGGAATTCTGTTCATGGAGTTGTGGCACAAGGATTCAAAAGAAAGCACAAGATAATTGAATCTAGCTTCCACCAGAATTTAGAAACAATTAAAATGAGCTCAACCAGTTCCTTTGATTGATGCTTAAAAAAAAAAAAGGTAGGAAGATTCTGGGAAGATGGCAGGGTAGGTTGGTAAATTTCAAGCTCTTCCAATTTCCCCCACAAATAGAACAAATTTGTGCCTTAGGGTGAACATAGACTGGCAAAAAATCAAGTTGACTTGCGGTAGGAGTACTCCAGAAGTAACTGGAGAAGTTAAGAAGAAAGACCTAAGGCAGGAATTAACCCATGTTAAGAGCAAACATCCCCTGGACTATCTCCGAAGAAACACCAAATGGGGATCCGTCAGGCTGAGTATAGCTGAAGGTTTAGCAGGAACCATAGAAACTTTCACTTGGACAATGTGTGGAGTCAGAATCTGAGTGTAGGAAGACTGAGGAAACCTTTGCTGATCAGGATCCCTCTGCCCAGCGGTGCTGCTGAGACACAATCCTGGCAGAGAAGGAGCCAGGACTTGGTGAAAGCAGAGGCAGCAGGGAAGGAATGCTGCCCAAAAGCAGGAAGGGGGAGTTCTGGGTTTGGGGTTCCTGGTCTGAAGTGGAGAGGAGAGATCTGAAGTGAAGACAAAGGCACCATCCACCCCACTCCAGGATTAGAGATGTTTACACTAATATCTCTTATTTAAAAAAAATGAACTGGTAAAGAAGAAAGAACTCACCATAGAAACCTTACATAGAAACACACAGTGAAAACTGGGGTTCATCTTCAGACGACATTAAAATAAAAAAAGATTCTACTCCAAAGAGTAATGTGAAATGGCTCCCTACCCAGAGGGAATTTATAGAAATCAAAAAAGAATTTAAAAATTAAATGAGAGATACTGAGGGAAAAAAATAAAAAAAAATTCCAAATAACATTTCCCTTGGAAATTATATTTTAAAAAAGTTAACTAACTAGAAAAGGAGATAAAGAGTCTCGAAGATGAAAATAACTTTGAAAATTAGGATTGGGCAAGGGGAAGCCAGTGAAGCTATGAGAAATCAAGAAATAACAAAACAAATTATAAAGAACGAAAAAAATAGAACAGAATGTGAAACATCTCATAAGAAAAATAACAGCTCTGGAGAACAGATCAAGAAGAAAAAATATAAGAATAATTGGACTGGCTGAAAGTTGTGATCAAAAAAAGGACCTTGACACAATAATGCAAGAAATAATCCAAGAAAATTGTCCTGGGTAGAACATGAGGGGAAAGTAAAATTAGAAAAAAAAAATCCATCACCACCTCAATGAGATTCTTTGTGGAAAACACTCAGGAACGATGTCAAATTTTGAAACCTTTAGATCAAAGAGAAAATTTTGCAATAAATAAGAAAAAAAATCAAATACACTGGAGCTATAATTAGAATTGTACGGTAGCCACAACAAAAGTCTATAGGTCCTGGAATCATATCTACTGACAATCAAAAAAACTAGGCCTGGGGCCAGAAATATCATATTCAGCAAAATTATCTATAATATTGATTGAAAAAAATGGCCATCCAATGAACTTGCAGATTTTCAGGACTTTCTATCAACCAAACCCAAACAATAGAAAATTTTACATATAAGAGCCAATATCAAAGATCAATTTCAAAGAACTCAATATAGACAAATTATTTATGTTTTTTAAAATGGGAAATGAATACTATGTGTATATCATATGTTTAAGGTTGACATCAACAATAGGGCAACTCGAAAGGTTGGGGCAGAGTTAAGGTAAAAATAGTAATTATGTTATACAAATGAGGCACAGAGGAAGAATAGACACAAAGGCATTGTGGAAGGAGGAAAGCTAGTAGTCCTGAAAACCTAGTTACATCAGGAATGGGTTAAATAGGCAACACTACATAAATACCATGGAAGTTATAACATCCTCTGAATCTATAAAGAAATAAGGGAGGAGGGATGGATGGACTAGGAAGCAAAGAGTGTGGAAAGAAGATAAGGGAAGGATTCATAGATGGGGGGAGTTTAAGTAATACTTATATAAACTGATAGAGTTAAATAGACAGAGCCAGGATAATAATGAAGACAATAGCCAAAATAATAGAGAAAGATAGTTTTGAAAGACTTTAAAATTCCCATCAGCTCATGATCAATCATGACCTCAAAGGATTAAAAGTGAAACATGCCCCCTACCTCTGTGAAGAGATGGTACTCTGCAGGAAAGGGATGACACATACATTGTTTTTATTTGTTTTGCTAAAGTACCCAACGGTAAGACCTATGAGGTAGAGGATAATTGGAAGTGATAGAATTAAAATAAGGGAAGGGGGTGGGGCAAACTATCAATAAAACTTTAATTAAAAAAGACAAGAAGCCCAATGACCAGAATAAACATGGAACAGAGCAAGGGAAGTGTCAAGCAAGAGGGGAGATGGCTCTTGGATAGAATTCCTTTTCAGTTACAGAAGTAGAAATGAGGAATATTATGATCATCACATAGTTCGCATTGATTATAAGCTAAGGTCTTAGCAAGTCAACAAAAAGAAAGGAGAAAAGGAAATTGTGGAAATAGGAGATAGGAGAAATTTTGCTTATGTTAATTTTTTGCTTAAGGGTAAATCTAGTGCTAGGATTATTCGATAAATTATCTATTGACTTGATTTTTGGGTTGATACTGTTTTCTCAATTAAAATATGTTTTTATTCAGTGTAGGAGATAATTAATCAAGCAGTAAAATATTAAATACCTGCTATGTTCCAAGCATTGTAATAAGTTTTGGGGACACAAAAAAGAGTCAAAAGATAATTTTTTTGCTCAAGGAGTTTACAGTCTAATCATAGTCATATCAATGAACTATATAATAGAAGAGGCAGCATGGTAGGAGCACCAGATGTAAAGTCAGAACAACTTGTGTTCCATCAGTCACTAACTAACTAACTTTCAATCAATATAAACCTTTCTAACCTTAATTTTCCTTAGGTATAAAATCTGGGGTTTCCATTAGCTAGTTTTTTCAAAATGATTCAATGAATCCAAGAAAGGAAGAGCTCTACAGAAATCCAAAAGAAAAACTCTACTAGGAGGTAGCTGAGAGTAAAGGGAAATATGATTCTCAATTCTTCAAGTTGAAAAATGCATTTGAATCATTACTCACCAGTCATATAAATTCCACAACTGACTCAGGATAGAGAGCTATCATTTTCTATTAATACTGGATTTATGTCTAAGACCCAGTGTTCATATCCTAGCTCTACTGCCTACTGCCTCTGAGTAAGTTACTTAATCTTTAAAATCCCTTCCAGTTCTAAATTTACAATCCTATAATCTTAATACCCGTTTAACCAATAAGTCTCTCCAGGCTTCAATTTTCTCCTCCAGAAATAACATTTCCCTTGGGCTATTTCCCTTACTTGAGTTACTTATTCAAAGATTAGCTATTAATTTGGATTCTAGATTAATCCAATAGGTCTTCACTCTAAATACTATAGTAAACCCCACTGTTGTACTTTTCATTAATTATCGGTCAGTAGATACAATGACCGGTTAGAAAAGGCATTTACTAAGATAGATGGCATAGGAAAAACAACTAACTACTACAGAACAGCCTCCATGGGAAGAGTGAGAATAAATTTAGAGTTAAAATGGTCATGAAACATACCTGTAGTGTTGGAGTCCAGCTCCAGTGAATACCAAGAGTGTGAATGAATATCCAGGGCCAGGTGGAAGATATGCTTTGCAATCTCCATTTATTAATCTGAGCGCTAGGGTTTGTAGTCTCTTTAAACTAGTGTTACATTAACAGCGGCTATCTCCAAGTGATGCTACATACTTTCCAGGTTAATGCATGTATTATATTTTGACATTTTGATTCACCTTAACTAGCAAGAACAAAATATCTATCATAACCGGTTTGTCGATAACAGAAATTATCAATAGCAAGATATTTGTCAAAACAGGGTGGTATATAATATAGTTGTGCTGCCTTGTTCCTGTCACATATATTCTCCATCAAGATTATTCTAAATTTATCCCACCTATGTCTTTCAAAAATTGTTAAAGGAGATGGTGAGCCAATACTTGAATGACTTGCCCTAATAGAGAGCAGGTCTCAAATAATACCTGGACTGGACTTTTGCTGATCATGGACCTATTCAATACTGGCCTTCTACACTATAGTAAACACATAGGCAATTCACAGCTCTGGAACTACTAGGTCTAAAAGCTCTTAATTTCCTCCTGAAGTTCTCTTCTTGATTGCAAGGGCTTCTTCTTCTTGTAGCTATTTCCTCTTTCAATTAACTATTTATCTTTATCTTTGTCTGAAATTTGAGTCTCTGAGGCTGCTTGCTGAATGCAGTAACTTCTCCTGGTCAAGGAATTCTACTTCAAAACAACATGACGATGGAAGTGGGTCTGATGAAGTGAGGAAAAGCCACTCTTTTCTCATAAAAGTAATTCCCTATTAGAGGTTGAGTTGCTTCAGTTTCCTTGGGATCTCAGGGAACAGCCTTCATTTCAATTCAGAGTAATCACCACAAGTACAACCAGGTGTTAAAGTCCACATCCTTTATTATCTCCTTGCTTGATGCTGGGCAGCTTTCCTGAGAGCCTTTCAGTCTGTCCTTGGTCTTAGTGGGGGAAATGCAGGAGTTCAGGCCAGCCACCAGGAAGATCGAAGATCGAATTGAATTTCTCTCCTTGGAAAGGGACCTGTATGTGCAAGAATGTTTGTGGCAGGTCTCTTTGTAGTGGCCAGAAACTGGAAACTGAGTGGATGCCCATCAGTTGGAGAATGGCTGAATAAATTGTGGTATATGAATATTATGGAATATTATTGTTCTGTAAGAAATAACCAGCGGGATGATTTCAGAAAAGTCTGGAGAGACTTACATGAACTGATACTGAGTGAAATGAGCAGGACCAGGAGATCATCATATACTTCAACAACAATACTATATGATGATCAATTCTGATGGACCTGGCCCTCTTCAACAATGAGATGATCCAAATCAGTTCCAATAGAGCAATAATGAATTGAACCAGCTACGCCCATTGAAAATATTCGGGGAGATGACTATGAACCACTACATAGAATTCCCAATCCCTCTATTTTTGTCCGCCTGCATTTTTGATTTCCTTCACAGGCTGATTGTGCACTATTTTAAAGTCTGATTCTTTTTGTACAGCAAAATAACTATGGACATGTATACACACACACACACACACACACATATAGTATTTAACTTATATTTTAACATATTTAACATGTATTGATCAACCTCCCATCTAGGAGAAGGGGTAGGGGGAAAGAAGGGAAAAGTTGGAACAAAAGATTTTGCAATTGTCAATGCTGAAAAATTACTCATGCTGTAATCTTGTAAATAAAAAGCTATAAAAAAATAAAAATAATAAAAAGAATTTCTCCCCTTGGTTCTGAGAGTTTAAGCTCCTGCCTCAGGCCTTTGTCTTCTCTGCCTCTGCCTCTAGATCTCTCCTGTAGCTCTCAATCCCTGTTTATATGCCCCACATTGAGTATACACCAATCATTATATCACTAGGAAATCATTATTTGTTGTAGGACTAAATTAATGCTAAACTAGATTTGACCATTGTCTCCTCAATTCCACTTAATACTTTGTTTCAAGTTCTGGTCCATAACAATTTTCTACCATCCTCAGGGGTGTCCTTCATAAAGTTTTCCCCACTCTGGTTACCTTGCTTGGAATCCTCACCAGGATTTACTCATTTAAAGGCCTACAAAGTCACATTCAATTTTTTGTGTCCAATTTTTTCTTGTCTAATGAGGTTATTGTATTTAATTTATCAGAGAAACAGGTTCATGATTTATAAAGGGATCACTAAGTATGATCACAGTTTTATCATCACTTTAACTCCTTAAAATCTAATTATCTCTGACTAAAACCTGTGATCATATCAATTGAGTTCATTGACTACATCAAACTGAGGAAAAAGGAATGGGGAAATAACATCCTTTTTCCCTTACTTGTAAAATGAAGAGCTTGGACTAGATGATCTGCAAAGTCCCTTATATGTCTAAATATAATATATGAGTTTATGTACTAAAACTACTGATGTGGCCTGACTTTTAGGAGATTTTGTTGGAAGAGACCATAGTTTATGTGGTCTGAGAATTTCATGGACAACACCAGCACTGCCAGGAAAATTCTACATTGATCTATGTTCATCATGCGTGTCCTTAGTGAACCAGTACCTCTGGGATCAGACCCAATTCAATTCAATAATTATATATTAAATGCCTTTGATATGCAAGACACTGTTTTAAACCCTAAGAACTGAAAGATTAATGAAAAGCTCTTTTAAGAAGGCTCATATTGTATTGGAGCAAAGGAAAGTGTTCAACAACTGCTTTAGGAAAATATGAAAGTATTTGCCTGAATATCAGGGTAAAGTTTTATAGAGGAGATGGCCACTGAACTGAGCTTTGGAGCTTTGGAGAAAGGGAAGAATTCTCACCAGCAGAGACCAGGATTAAGGTTTAGCTAAGGGGGATTGCCTGAGTGAGTATGAACAAAGAGAGATGAAATGCTGAGTTCAGAGGATATTAATAGCCATGTTATGACTGGGATGTTAAGAGAATGAAGGAGAAAAAGGAAAATAATTGTAGAAAGAGAGGTTAGAATTAGACTGTATAGACCTCTAAATATCAGGCAAAAACTTTATATTTTCTTCTTGGAGAAAAAAAAAACAAATCATCAAAGGGTTTTGAGTAGTGAAAATAACAAGGTCAAATCTCTGTCTTTGGAAGATTATTTTGGAAAATGTATGGAATACATGCTGGAGAGGAAAAACACCAGATGATGAAACACTAGTTCAGAAGTTAATATTAGTTTAAATGAGAACAATAAAGACTTGAACTAGGGATATTAGGGTAAGTAGAGAGAAGAAAGCAATACCAAAGATTTGGCAAGATTGAGTAGATATGGGTAATGGGGGAAAGGGAAGAATAAAGGATGACTTCAAGATTTTGGTTCTGGATGGCTGAAATAATGGTACCATCAAAAGAAATAGAGAAATTGGGGAAAAATGGGTTAGGGAATAAGCTGATAAATTCTATTTTTGAAATATTGAGATTGGGGTACTTATGAGATAGCTAGGTTGATATGTTGAGAAGGCATTTGGAAGAGTGGGACTGAAATTAAGGACATATAGATTTGAAATCCATGTTTCTAAAGTCGAACTCATGTGAATGTATGAGAAAGCAAAGGAGAGTGTCAAAGAAGAAAAAAGGGGGAAAAGGCATGGAAGTTGGGAAAGAAATTCAAAAGGGAAGGAAAGAAATCCAAAAGGGAGATTGAGGAGTATCCAGAGAATTAGGAGAAATAAGAGAAAAGAATGTCATAAAAGCCCAGGTAAGAGGATATAATAATAATGGTTAATATTAATCTAGCATTTTAAGATTTACAAAGTACTTTACAAATATGATTTATTTTATTCTCACAACAATCCTGGGAAGTAGATGCTATCATTATATTAGGAGGAAGGGTTTTCTGGGCATCAAAACAAAATAGTGATTGTGAAAGGTTAGTTGACTGGCAGTGAGTCAGGCATCCATCATTATGCTCTTTTGATCATGTAAGCAGTTTGAGAGAAATATTTCCCTAAAAGAGGAAATCAGAGTGACAAGTTAGAGAATTATGCCCCAAGAGGAGAGTGAGTCTCAGGATAGCCTTGCTTACAAAAAATTTGGGATGATAAGGTGATTAGCATTTCCACTTACCAACCCAACACAGTATTGAAATGATAATAATATAGAATTTGACTTTATATCCTTTTTGTTTATGTGATTGTAAACATTTTGCCCCTGGTTGTACTCACTTTACTCTGCTCAGTATATATAGTCTTCTCAGATTTCTCTATATTCTCCATATTTGTTGTTTCTTACAGCGCAGAACTTGTTCCTTTCAGGGTTCTCAAAACCAAAGAAATGTGTACAATACAGAACAAGGTATGGGAGTCTTAGTATTGGGAAATATGAATACTAATCAGGAGGTTTATCCTGAACAAAAAAGAATTGTGCCATTTTCAAAAGCTATTATAATTTTTATTGAAAAGTAGTTGTGTATCTCTGAAAAACAAAATTAAGATGATTAACTTTTATTGTATTTTAGTTACTAAACTCTACTCTCCCAGTCTTCACATCGTTGGTATCAAGGACTTCTTTACAAAAATTGAGATTACTATGATAACTAATCCTTTGAAGGAAGGAAACAAATACTTTTTATGTCAGTGGAAACAAAATAAAACAAAATGACAGGAGACACTTTGCTTAGAAATGGGATTTGCATAAGTTAGGGAAGCATACAATGGTCTCCTTGAAGAGTATTCAAATATTCATGGGAAAGGTTAATACCTTTGATTTGCCTGAAAATATTCCCAGCTGAATAAAAATATTCTATATGATTATGTTAATCTCTAATAAAGTGATATATTTCAGCAACATTGCTCTATAAAAGTCATTCTCATTTGAAGGTAGCCAGGTCACTATTGAGGGGATAATACTTGAGAGACTGAGCACTTATTCAGGAAGAGAATCAACTGCATTATTAGCAATGGAGCTAATGTGTTTAGTCATCTAGATCCTCCTTAGAAAAATCATGATATTTATGCAAGGCTTTACAAAGTTCTTTCATATACATCATTTGAATTGTGTTGGTGTTCAGATGTGTCCAACTCTTTGTGAGCCCTTTTTTTTTTTTTTTTGGCAACAATATGGATTGGTTTGCTGTTTTCATCTCTGGAATTCCCATTGTTTGATTCATCAGCACATTATATCTTACATCTCAGATGTCTGATACAATCATTTGGTTTTTGAAAACATTTCCTCTTGGGCATTCTGTAATGGGTCCATTCTCAGTGCAGCTACAATGCGATTTTACATAAAGCCCTGAACCCAATTTTTAAAACTTAGAACATATTCAGCACCTGTATATCTCATTAGAATCACTTACATTTGATATATATAATTGTTTGCTTTCTCAAAATTTCCTACTCTCTCAGGAGAAAGAGATCAGACTAAATCATCTTGAATGAAAACCTATTTTCATATAAAAACAGTTTTATTCAGTTAGGGAATTGATAATTCCTATTATCATCTAGATAGACAGAAGATAGTGGGGTTTGTTGGGTAGCCCAAAGGAAAGAATTCTGGGCCTGAAGTCAAGAAAACCTACATTACATTATTTTTCCTCTGGGCATCTTCTATTTGGACCAGGTTGGTACCGTAAAAAGTGATAGAAGCTAAATCTTGCTGTAAAATTTGAAAAAAAAAAGTTCAAATGGTAAGTGAGTCCATGTCCATTGTGACTTCTAGATGAAGGCAAACAGGTACTGATGTGTAAGTGAATGGGATATTAAAAAGATGCTGAGCAAAGATCTATCACTGTAAAACAGCTAGCCTTGCAATGAATTAAGGAAACAATTATAGTAGGGTTGGGCACTTCTGGATGTTTGGGTATGGCATGAGCATTAATTGTATATAAAACTTGGACAAAGTGATAAATAGATTTGCTGTCTGGAACCAGTTTGGGTTTCTTAATGGGGAGAATCTGTATTGCAAGATGACTTGCAAGATATAACAATACCTTTATCTCTAAGGGAATAAATGATGGGTGAAATACTCTCAATAGCTTCTGTGTGTAAGGGGTACTAGAAGGCAGATGGAAAAGGGCATCCTGTAACTTTGATAGTAATTGAGATTGCCAATTTTAGGAGGCTACATGCAAAGACAAAGAAACACATAGGGAGTTGAGAATGTCAGATGGAATGTTAGGAGCATCCCCATCTCTATCCTGATCATTTTGGATGAGAGGGGAGAAAAAGGAGACAGAATTCCTTAGTTAACTATAAGGACAGAATTCCACTAGGAGAATGGGAAATAGTAGCTCTAAGTTTTCTTAAGAGATCCTATCTCAATAAATTCACAAGGGATTTAGGCACAAGAAGGGAGTATTGGAAAGAAATGGGACCAATGGCTATACTTTCTGTGTGATTCTCTCTGCACAATCTGAAGCTTTCCAGAAACCTCAATAATCTTTGAAGATCTAATAGAGATACTTTTGGAATCAGTTTTACTCATTAGAAATTAATTAGGAACTCCAGCATCCAGCAAATAATCACCAATGGTATGACCAATTTTTAAGGGTGACATAGAGTTGTCATTTGGGTAAAGGAATGGACCAGAATAATAGGAGTCAGGATATCAAGTTCAGGAAAACCAAAGGGATCTTCACTGAAATGTATAGTCATTTTCCTTCCTCCTTATCTTCATGAATCAGATTTTCTCTTGGAATCTTGAGGGCCACTTTTCCTTCCATTCCTAAAATCTCACTTTCTCTTTCTGTACTATTAGGCAATATAGCCCTTCTTGTGGCAATAAAAACATTAATATGACTCATGAATTTCCCAAAAAGTCTATACAGGAAGTAGAATGGTTTGTATTGGGTCAGTCTGTCCTGAGACAAGAACAGTTTGGTTTTTTCCCTAAGTTTTCCTTTTTTCTGCCTCTGAATTTCCTCCCTTTATCTGGCTTATAAGCATTGTCATCTAGGGCATGTCTTACAGAAATGTTTTTGTATCATGGGCAGGAACTGGTTTACAAAGTGTTTGCTAATGATATATTCATCTCATGGATTAATTTGACCTAATTTTTCAAATTGTATAGCCATTTTTGCATAATCTCTCATAAAACTGGTTAGGGTTCTCATTTTATTCTTGTAATGGCTTTTGCAATTTGTTCGAATTTTCTGGTTTGGTGGTACAAGCTTCTCTGTCAACAAATAAGGTATCTCTGCTTTGAGCCAAACTAGTCTTAATGAGTCCAAATAAAAGGATTCCATTGAAGATCTTGTAATGGCCAATTGGAAGACCTGAAGGGTCTTGAGGGCTCCTTCCAATAAGAACCAATCTATTAGTTGTCTCTGTGATGACAGTTCCAATTCCAGAGGATGATATGGTTTCTAAAAGGTTGGTAATATCTTCAGAAGTAGAATATAATACTCCATGAAAATGTCCCCAAACTGAGTAATAGCTTCAGGTATCTTTTGGGTTTCTCTTCTCCATCTGTAGAGATCAGAGGGGCTGAAAAGCTGATGGTATCTATGCATGTTTATGTTTCCCCAGGGTTCATAATAAAGCCTTGAAAAAGGAGAATACTATTAGAGTCTCCCTTAGTTTCAGAGGGAACTAAATCTATAGATGATTTTAGGAGGAGAAGAAAATGGGGATGAAGAGGAAGTAGAGGAGAAAGAGGAGAAATAAGAAAAGGGAAGAGGAGGAAGAGGAGGTAGAAGACCTACAGCAGTAACTGAAGAAGTAGCTAAAGAGAGCTATAAAGTAGTGTGAGAGGGCAAAAGAGTGGGAAGGGATAAAGAGGTGAGAAGGTATATTGGCAAGGCTGGATAGAGAGAAGGCACCCCTGAGAGAGGAGGGCAAGTGTCATCAGATAGCTCAGAAGTTACTTTGTTAGTGTTAGCCAGTAAATCCTAAACATCGGATCCGGATCCGGTTGTTTATCTCCTATGCTGGTCTTAAAGTTTTCAATTTACACCACTCAAAAGTAATTCACCAAATTAAGGTGAAAGTAATTTATCACCTGAATTTCTAGCTATGAAATTTCTGTTTGTGAAATATACTTTTGACATCATGAAAGGAATGAAAAATCTCCAACTTTCCCTTATTTCCTTCTTTCTCTCTATTCTCTTCTTCCCTTCATCCTTCCTCCCACTCTCCCTCCCTTTCTTCTCCCTCCCTTTTCCCCTCCTTCCCTCCCTCCTTTACTTCTCTTCTTCCCCTCCCTTTCATCCTGTTTCCCTTCCTTCTCCCCTCCCACCCTTCCTCCCTCCTGTCCTCCCTTCTTCCCTTTTCCTTTCCCTCCCTTCTTCCTTATTCCCTTCCTTCCTTTTTTCTTTTGATTCTCCCTTCTTCCCTGCCTCATTCAATTTCCTTCTCTTCCTCCCTCCCTCCATTCTCCTTCCCTCCCTCCCTCCTTCCTTCCTTCTTCCTTCCTTCCTTCCTTCCTTTCTCCTTCCTTCCTCCCTCCCTCCTTCCTTCCTTCCTTTCTTCCTTCCTTCCTTCTTTCTTTGCTTCTTTCCTTCCTTCCTTCTTCCCTTCCCTCCCTCCTTCCTTCTTTCTTTTGATTCTCTTTTCTTCCCTGCCTCATTCAATTTCCTTCTCTCCCTCTCTCCCTCCATTCTCTTTTCCTCCCTCCCTCCTTCCTTCCTTCTTCCCTTCCCTCCCTCCTTCCTTCTTTCTTTGCTTCTTTCCTTCCTTCTTTTCTTCCTCCTTTCCTTCCTTCCTTCCTTCTTTTCTTCCTTCCTTCCTTCTTTTCTTCCTCCTTTCCTTCCTTCCTTTCTTCCTTCCTTCCTTCCTTCCTTCCTTCCTTCCTTTCTTCCTTCCTTCTTTCTCTCCCACCTTTCCTCCCTCCTGTCCTCCTTTCTTCCCTTTTCCTTTCCTTCCTTCTTCCTTCTTCCTTCCTTCCTTTTTTCTTTTGATTCTCCCTTCTCTGCCTCATTCAATTTCCTTTTCTCCCTCCCTCCCTCCTTCCTTCCTTCTCTCCTTCCTTTCCTCTTTTCCTCCTTCCCTCCCTTCTTCCTTCCTTCATTCCTTCATTCCTTCCTTTTTTCCTTCCTCCCTCCCTTCTTCCCTTCCTCTCTTCCTTTCTTTTCCTTTCCTTCCTTTCTCCTTCCTTCCTCCCTCCCTCCCTCACTCCCTTCCTTCCTTCCTTCCTTCTTACCTTTCTTTCTACATTAAAATCTTGGCAGATCTAAGGAAATCTACTATAGATCCTAACCATGATCTATTGGAAATAGCTCTTCAACAGCACAGACAATAAGGTTTTTAACTCTTATTTCTTGGGTTATTTTCAATGGGAGGTTGCTGAATTATTTTTGATGTAACTATTTCATTGCTATTCAGGCATATCACATTCTCCATTTAATGGAATAGAAGCTCTTGAAAACATTATAGACAGTCTTTAAATGGAAGGATATTTTTTTAATTAGATAGAATTGTTTTCAGTAATTTGTGCTAAGTACATATTAGAATTTAACATAAAGAGCAATTATTGTTATATTGACAAGGATAATTTCCATCTAGGAAAATCATTATATTTATTTTAGAATAGAGTTCTTATTATGGCGACATGTTGGTAAAAAGAAATATGTACCAGGTGTACTGGAGGTGAATCTAGAGAAAGGAAATAACTAAAATGAAACTTTGGATCCATGTCATATGGATGGGCTTTAGTACTTAGACATTAACTGTGTCCAGTCTCCTCATTTTACAAATTAATTTATTTTACAAATAAAGCTGGAGTCTCAAAGACAATACATCATACTTAGGTTCCATACTACTTTCCTTCTCTCTAACTTTCTATAGTTTAGTACCAGGATCAACCTTATTCTAGTATGTGGTGCTATGTGAGGGACACCAGAAAGGGTTACTTCTTTCCAAGAGCTAGAAATCTCACTATCAGCATTTTTATTTTTGTCTTAATTTATTGCCATCTCTAGCTCATTGCATCACAGTTTTAGAGTTGAAATGTAATGTTGGAGAAACTGAGGCAAGACAGAGATTAGAGAGGATTTTAAATATTTTAATAGTGGAGAGTAGGACTGGTGAACTATATCAGCCAGCCAGCTGGATGGGACTCTTGTCTCAAAGCATCCAATGATGAGCAAGGGATTCCAGAGACTCTTATTGGATTTCAGCTATCAGGGAAACAAAGGTAAGGGGCAGGGTCAAAGCACTGGGTGGATGGAAGTGCCAGGAAAGAACCATAAATACAGTTCTGACAGGTTGGGAGTAAGGAAGGATCATAAATTCTGATAAGTTGGGAGGGAAGAAGCTAGGAGATAGTAAGTCTGAGCCAGAAAGATAGAGGGTATCTAAATATTTGAGATAAGCCATCTGGAGTTTGATGACTCTTTGGAATGCTAGGGTGGCCAGGGCTCTTCAGCCCTAATCATGTCTGTCCTAATGGCCAGGAAGGGGAAGTTGCTACCAGGGAAACTGAGACAGAACAATTCAGAGAAACTGAGGCAGGGAAACTGAGGCAGAACGGGAACAGATGTTAGAGATCACTAAGTGAAACTCCTTTTTTAAATGAGATAATCAAGACATAATATTTATAGCTAGCATTCCTATATGGCTTTAAGGTTTGCAAAGTCTCATTCTATCCTCACAATAATTCTAAGAAGAAGGTCCATTATTGCCCTTCCCCCTCTACTCATGAAAAAAAAAAGTCAATAAAGTCAAAGTCAATAAACATTTTTTACAAATGCTTACTCTATGCCAGACACTATGCTAAAAGCTGGGGACATACAAAAAAAAAGGCAAAAGATAGTCCCTGCCCTCAATGAGGTCACAATCTAATGGGGGAAACAACACATAAAAAGAAGCTGAAAAGTGGAGTGAGAGAATTAGAAAGAGGACGTAAGGGAGGAGGAGGAGATAGAACAGAATAAAGCCATGTAACCAGGGTGAAAATGATCTGAGAATATGGGAATTTATGAGTAAATTTCATCTTGCAGGATAATTAGTTTCTGGAGATGATAAAGTCCAGGAAAATAACCAGGTGGGAAGTGATTTAGATCATCTCTTCTCAACATCTATTCTTCTACTTGCTGAAGCTAGTAGAAATTCACCTTGGGCAACTCTTTTTTCTCTTTCTTTTTTTTTTTTTTTTGGAAAAAAAAATTAGACTTAAATACAAAATGAGAAAAGAAAAAAAAGTCATGTACACAGCAGATGGTAACGATTCAATATAAAACAATAAATTTCCATTTCAAGAAAACCTATATAATAACCACTACACATTGTTTTCATAGCTGCCCAGATTTTTTTTTTGCTTCCTTGTTTTTCTTTTGTTCTCTTCTGTACACTTTGTACTTTATTTTTTTCCCTTCCCTGCCCACTACCCTAAAAAAAAGGCGACAATAAGCATGGATACACACATACACACATACACACACACATACACATATACAATGAAATTTATAAACATAATCATATGCTTATATATATCATATAGACATATAGGCATATACATACATGTATATATATAGTTATATATGAGATATATACGATTATATATTTATAGTGTATGTGTGTATGTATGTATGTATGTATATACCTATATATCTATCTATTTTTCTCCATACCATGCTTATTTCCTCCTTTCATCTCTTTCTCTGAAGGTGGATAGCATCTTTCTTGTAAGGCCAACATTTTCTGTGTTTTTCTAAATCAACCAGCTATTCCCTATACCATAGGAATATTTCTTTCTGGGTTCAAAAAGCACCTTCTTTCAAAGGATCTTTTAGATTAATTTGGGTATTTATAATATAAAAAGAATGACTTGCTTGCTCAGACTTTTCTTAAAACAATACTGCTGTTATTGTATATAATTTTCTTTTGGTTTTGCCCATTTTGTTCTTCATTATTTCATGGAGGTCTTTCCATGCTTTTCCAAAATAATTGAGCTCACTATTTCTTATAGCATAGTAATAGTTTATCATGAACATTTACCACAATTTGTCTAGACCTTCCCTAAATGTCTGGCATCTCCCACTGTTTTCAGTTCTTTGTCACTACAAAGTGACAAAGCTCTCTACAAAGAGAATTGCTATAAATATTTTAGAATATGTAAATTCATTTCCATTCTCCCTGAGCATCTTGGGAAACAGATCTAAGAATGGTGTTGCTGGGTCAAAAGACATAATTAGTTTAATGCCTCTTTGGGCATAATTCTAAATCTCCCTTCAAAATGGTTGGATCAGCTCACAGATCCACTAACAACAAATTATAAAGTCCTAATTTTTCCACACCCCCTCCAACATATTTGTTGCTCCCTCTTTCAGTCATTTCAGCCATTTTTTTTTTGGTGAGGCACTTGCGGTTAAGTGACTTGCCCAAGGTGACACAGCTAGTAAGTGTTAAGTGTCTGAAGCTGAATTTGAACTCAGATGCTCCTGAATTCAGGGCCAGTGCTCTATCCATTGTGCCATCTAGCTGCCTCTTGAATATTTTTATAAGACTATAAATTGTTTTGATTTCTTCATTGGAAAACTGCCTGTTCCTATCCTTTGACCATTTATCAATAAGGGAATGACTTGCCTTCTTACAGGTTTGACAAAGTTCTTTATATATTTGAGATGTTGAACTGTTATCTGAGGAACTGTTTATAAATTCTGCCTGCCTCCCAGTTTTCTGCTTACCTTCTAATCTTGGCGCCACTTATTTTATTTGTACAAAATCTTTTTAGTTTAATGTAATCAAAAGTATCCATTCTTACATTTCACACTACTAATCTCTTATTTATTCATAACCTATTCATAAATCTGATAATTTGTTCCATGTTCTTCAAATTTTCTTGTAATATCTTTTTATATCTAATTCATATAATCATTTTGACTATATATTGATAAAAGGTATAAGATATTGGCCCAAGCTCAATTTCTGCCTGACTTCCTTTCAGCTTTCCCAACAATTTTTATCTCAAAGATTTAAGCTTTACATTTGTCAAACACTGGGTAGTTATAATTCATTTACTTTGGTAGATTTTAAATCTGTTGCACTGATGTATCTTTTATTTCTTAACCAGTACCAAATAGTTTTGATAATTAGAGAAAATCACAGCATCAGTGAAAATCATAGCAATACATGGAGAGTAAGCACACTTCAGAACTCCTGACACCCAAGACCTTCAGGGATAGGCCAACCTGTACACTCTGCAAATAGTATGCTATATGGAAATCTTCCTAATTCAGAACTTCCCGAGCTCCTCAGAGACTTCAGAACCTAAAAAGTTTTGAACTCAGATTAGTTGTGAGGCAAACCCTAAGATGGGAAATGTTTGTTGTCAGGGTTACTAATTTCTGATCTATATTAAGGGGAAAAAAACCAGAAAGGGACAAGGCAGCCAGAACAAGAGTCCCAGGAACTCTTTTTCATACTCTTTGTGGTTCTCTTGAAAGTTGCCACTTTCTGTTCTTTATGTAGGAAAGAAATGGGGATTGGTGGGAGATCCATTTTTCTTCCCACATTTTGCTATTTTTCAGTCTGAATGTTCAAGAAAGAGAAAGCAAGGAAAATGAAAAGGAAAAGAGAAAGCAACAGGAGTGGACTAGTTTGAATGTTTCTTCTTACAGACAATAATAATTAGCACTTATATTTATTATTTATATCTATCTATATATATTTCATCTTAATATTATATTTATTTTAAGGTTTTCCAAGCAGCAAATATTTGTAAATATTTCTAAATAAATATTTTCTCTATTCAATCTTCATGTCAACCTTGGGAGATAGCTGTTATTATCTATTTTTTTTTTATAGATAGAGAAACTGAGGGAGACAGAGATTAAATGACTTTCCCAGAGAGAGAATTTGAACTCAGGTTTTCTTGACTTCAAGTTGAGCATTCTGTGAGCTGTGCCACTGAGGTGCCTTTATTTGTGAGTCTGCCTAGAATTTTAAGATTTGTCATTAATATGAGATGATTCAGGCCAGTTCCAGTGCTGTTATGATGAGAGGACTGTGGGAACGGAGTGTGGATCACAACATAGCATTTTCACTTCTTTTGTGGTTGTTTGCTTGAATTTTATTTTCTTTCTCTTTTTTCCTTTTTGATCTGATTTTTCTTGTACAGCATTTGTATAAATATATATGCCTAATTGGATTTACATTTATTTTTGCCATGAAAAAAAGTCAACCCCCCCAAAATAAATTTATTAAATTGGAATAAAAATTGAGGGGAAGGGAAAGAACCTATTTGTACAAAAATATTTCTAGTGGCTCTCTTTGTGGTGGCTGAGGATTGGAAATTGAGGAGATGTTTATCATTTGGGGAGAGACTGAACAAGTCATGGTATGTGATTGTGATACTATAAGAAATGATGAGCAAATGGTTTCAAAAAATTTGTGAAGACATGTATAAACTGATGCAAAGCATAATGAGCAGATCCAGAACAACATTGTATACATTAACAGCAATATTGTGACATTAGCTATTCTGATAAAAACAATGATTCAAAACAATTCCTAAAGGATCCATAATGAAAAATGTTATCAACCTCCAAAGGAAGAACTGTTGAACTCTGAGTACAGATTGAACTATAGTTTTTCATTATAAAAAGATTTTTCATCAGTTATAAATATCAATTTATGCCTAAATTCAACTTTGGGACATTAACTAGAAGTTATCCACAGAACTACTTAGCTCTCTAATGAGTTTATCTCTCCAGAAGCAGCCCCAGTCACTGCTCCTTTGAGCCGGCTTCAAACCAAGAAATTTGCTGTTAGTTCTTTGCATGGGAATATAGGGAATATTGACTTTCAGAGGGGGTATCCTTCTAACACTAGCAGTCTCATCAAATGACTGGGCGGTTAGGGACTCAGCACATTGTGATGTGCTTTTCTTACTATCTGTACCAACCCTTGGTAGGTACTTTGTATTGCTTTCTATTGGCAACATATTGGCACCTGTGCTTTGTGTTCTCAAGCTGACTATAAGATTTGAGGGCAGGAATCATGTTTTTATTTTTCTGTATCCTCTATAGCACCTCAAATAGTGCTTTACTCATATTAGGCACTCAATAAGTACTTATCAGTCAGTGGACTGACTAAGATGTCCACTCTGTGGTGTTAATGTCATAACATTTTTAATTTGGAGTATTTGTTCCATATGGTTCTTATGTATTTAGAAATTTCAGTGACAATTATTCACATATATGTGGCCTATTTCCTATGAAATGTTCATTTACTCATTTATTTTTTCATCTGTGTTGTGCTCTGAGTACATGGGGAGTTTTAGGAGTAGGTAAGAGGAAGAGAAAAGTATAAGAGAAAAAAATATCTGCAAAGTTTGAGAACATGACCCCTCTCTGACCTTAGTTTTTCTTGTTAAAAAATCTAAAGCAGTCCTTTTAAAAATATCTTTGTTCAGAAAAAGAAAAGCATCTAAATTTTTTCTATAGTATAAAAATATGAGCTAGATGGAAGGGAGCACCCTTGAATCACTGTGCAAAACTCAAAACATAGAGTAGGAGAAAGACTAAAGCTTTGCCTTCATTTCTCTGCATATGTTATATTTGTCACTCCCTAAATAAAAGTCCTCTTGTTCAGTTACCTCCACATACATGACTATTCTGGACCAGAACTATCCATGAATTCTACCTTCCTGATAATTTTGGTTGTGGTGGTCACCCATTCAAGGAAGAAATATGATCCAGTGGCTAAAACAAATGCCGCCCAATCTACCATGGAGTTACTAGATCCCTGAAGCCAAGTCTTCCTCCCCATTTTCTTTCACATGTAAGTAATAAAGGGATGGTAAACCTTATTGTGTCCATCCCATAGAGCCATTGGAACTGTAAGTGAGTGAATTTTTAAAAGATTTTTTGAGTTAATGAGTGGGAGATGAGTCATGCAATACTTGTCTTCCCCAGTCCAAAGACACAGGCATCCTTCCTCTGACTGGCTTTGCCATCCACACCACCCATGGGAGGTTCCATTTGGGTGATCAGCAGATTTGGCAGTGCTGACTTGTTTACATGGAATAAGAACCAAATCCTGGGTTAACCAAGTTGTGTCCACATATTGACTCACTTCCTTACCTTCCTTCCAGCTGCTAAGGCAACGGGGCGACATGCCAGAGAACTTATTTTGCCTCACCAAAGACAGGATGGGTGACTTTTTCTGAGAGTCTAGGAGGGAGAATTCAATA
Source organism: Antechinus flavipes (assembly GCF_016432865.1). Taxonomy (NCBI): domain Eukaryota; kingdom Metazoa; phylum Chordata; class Mammalia; order Dasyuromorphia; family Dasyuridae; genus Antechinus; species Antechinus flavipes. The sequence goes on along the minus strand of NC_067401.1, from coordinate 409,467,852 downwards.
TTTGTTCTAACACTCGTGTGGCCATGATTTTAGATCAAGCCCTTTTGTTTAAACTATCATAATAGCTTCCTAGTGTCATTTCTTCCTGTGTCTCTTTAAAATCCATTCTTCAGACTTTCTGCCAAAATAGCCTTGCTTGGTGAGGAAGTTTGGTATAGTGAAAAAGTGTTAGTTCTGGGTGCACAGAATGACAGAATTTGAAAGCTGATAAGGACCTAACACCTCTCATAGATAGATGGTGTGGGGGTTAGAGTACCAGGGCTAGAGTCAAGAAGGCCTGAATCCAAATCCTGCCTCAGATACTTATTACCAGTTGTGTAATCTTGAGCAAATCATTTAACTTCTGTTTACCCCAGTTTCTTCAACTGTAAAATGGAGAGTGTAAAAGCATCTGTCTCCTGGGGTTATTATGAGAACAAGTGAGATAATATTTGTGAATTGCTTAGCCCAGTGACTGGCACATAGAAAGTTTTATATAAGTACTATTATTATTCCAAATTATTATTACTGTTGTTGTTCCAAGTCTCTGATATTAATCTTTATTGGAGACTTCTTACCATATTGATATTGAAACATTACCAATAGTTCTTGGAATTCGATCATACAACCAGATTGAATCCATTTGATTATGTTAAACCTAATTCCTATTTCTCCACTTTTATCCAAAGCTTTGATAGTTTAGGCCACAACTTTCTCTGCATCTATGAGCTTTATTATTATTTTTTTAATGCAATGAATCTGCATGAGTATGGTAGTAAAGCTGTGCTGGCTCTTTGTAATTACTCCATTGTCTAGATGTTCACCAACTATCTCTTGAATAATCCTGTCCAGAATCTTCCCATCAGTCAAAGTCAAACTCACTGGATAAGATAATATGCTCTTCTCTTTTTTGAAAAGTGGGAAAACATTAGCCTTCCTTCAGTCTTACGCTTTTTCATGGTGTGTGTGTGTGTGTGTGTGTGTGTGTGTGTGTCCATCTGCCAGATTTTTTTAAGAAACATGTTTTTCTTATATCACCAAAGTTTTCTCCAGAATTTCTTTTTTCCTCTCAGAGAATCATATCATATAGTAAATAATATTTTTGAAGACAAAAAGAGAAAAAAGAAGGGGAAATAACCCAGCACAATTGAAAAAAATTAAAAATATATGAAATATGCTACACTTTGGACCACTTCTGCAAGTGTGGAAGATGGGCATGTTTTCTCATATTTCTTCTTTCAAGTGAAGTTCTTTATAATATTGCAATATTCAGCTTTGATTTTTTTGGTGGTTGTTTTTTGTTTACATTATTGGGTCTATTATTATGTATGTTATTTTCCTAGTTTTGCTTAATTCACTGTATATCAATTCATGTTGCTCTTTATTTTCATGTATTACAATTAGTTTTGCCTTTCTCCAATCAATGTGCATTTACTTTGATTCATATTCTTTGCTATTACAAAAAGTACTGCTACCAATCTTTTAGTAAATATTGGAATTTCTCATTGACCTCCTTGGGGTATAAAAGCTAATAACAGACATTTTAATTATCTGCCTTTACTTTTGTTAGTTATTATCATCTCAAGCAAGGTCATATCTTTTATTTGATTCTCCTTTTTCTTCTGTTATGGCTAAACAAATCCTTTTTGTCCATTTTAGCCTTCTTTGCTGTCCTTAGCCAATTTTGAGCTTTAACATTCCTGGAACTTAAAAAAAGGGTCTAACTTATAGAGTTATGCCATGCTCTTATATTTGTCTTCTATTACATTGCTTTCAAGTTTGCCTTTCAAGGCTAGTTATGTCCACCTTGGGGTCATTCTTCACTCATCTGTTTTCAGGAAGGAAACAAAAAGCAGAAAATAAATGCCAGGCAGTATTTACCTTACCTAACCCCTTGCTTTAGCTGCCATGTGCTGACAGATACCTTGATGCTGGGATAGGAAAAGGGTGTCACCTCTCTATTTAATACTTCATGAGGCATCTAGTAAGAGAGACATACCTGCCACAAGGGTGTAATGAAAGGAGCAGAGACATGGCTATCAGTTCCTTTTTAAGGAATAGACCACTCCCCCTAATTTAATGACTAGTACTGTTTGAAGATACTTCCATAGAGTCTTATCCCCACCCTTCGGCCACCATGCGTGGGGAATTGAGGAACCACTCAGAATTTCTATCCTCATCTCAAGTTGACAAGTGCCTTAGAGGCAGGCACATGTTTCCCTGAAGAGAGTTGGGGCAACTCAGTGCCCATTTCATGGGATGTCAGAAAACCTCTTTTAAAAAGGGACACTGATGCATTGTTGGTGGAACTGTGAACGAATCCAACCATTCTGGAGAGCAATCTGGAATTATGCCCAAAAAGTTACCAAATTGTGCATACCCTTTGATCCAGCAGTGTTTCTATTGGGCTTATATCCCAAAGAAATACTAAAGAAGGGAAAGGGACCTGTATGTGCTAAAATGTTTGTGGCAGCCCTGTTTGTAGTGGCTAGAAACTGGAAAATGAATGGATGCCCATCAATTGGAGAATGGCTGGGTAAATTGTGGTATATGAATGTTATGGAATATTATTGTTCTGTAAGAAATGACCAGCAGGATGAATACAGAGAGGCCTGGCGAGACTTACATGAACTGATGCTAAGTGAAATGAGCAGAACCAGGAGATCATTATACACTTCGACAACGATATTGTATGAGGATGTATTCTGATGGAAGTGGATTTCTTTGACATAGACTCAATTTCAATTGATAAATGATGGACAGAAGCAGCTACACCCAAAGAAAGAGCACTGGGAAACGAATGTGAACTATCTGCATTTTTGTTTTTCTTTCCGAGTTGTTTTTTACTGTCTGAATCCAATTGTCCCTGTTCAATAAGAGAACTGCTAGGTTCTGCACACATATATTGTATCTAGGATATACTGCAACATATTTAACATATATAGGACTGCTTGCCATCTAGGGGAGGGGGTGGAGGGAGGGAGGGGAAAAATCGGAACAGAAGCGAGTGCAAGAGATAATGTTGTAAAAAAAATTACCCTGGCATGGATTCTGTCAATATAAAGTTATCATAAAATAAAATAAAATATTAAAAAAGGGAGTAAATTAATATAAAATTGTAAACCTTAATAACATATATATGTATATATTTGCTTTTCTTAAAACAGCATTTCTATGTCATCAATGGAACCAAATAATAACTTCAATGGCCTGAGATATTTTGGAATAATAAAAATTTTTATTCGTGCCTTGAATTTTTATAGCCGGCCAACCTTGGTTTGTTGCTTTCTACAGCTATCTCCAACTTTAACCTGTGACTTTAGCCTTCAGATAGCCAGGTGGATAGAATGTGATACTTGGAGTTAGGAGGACCTGAGTTCAAATTTGGATTCTGGCATTTATTAATTTTGTGAGTTTGTTCAGTTCACTTAGCCTCTGTCTTCCTCAGGTTCTTTATTTTCAAAGTGGGGGTAATGATAGCAAACCGCATTGTAGAGTTGTGGGTATAAAATGAAAGAATATCCATAAAGTTCTTTGCCCATTGTAAAGTCTATATAAATGCGAGATATTATTATTATTTAGCTCAAATTAAATAATCTCAGATCTGGCCCTTTTAAGGAGCTCTATTCAGGGAAGGAAACAAATAATTGTTTTTGCTTGCTATTGTGGGAAACAAGAAACCACAGCTATACACACATATATAGATATATAGGTACACACACACACACACACACACACACACACATATAGTTGTAATTTTAAAGCCATGTAGGGTCTATATTAAATTAATTTTTGACAGACTCATAAATTAAAAAAAGGTCACCATGCAAACATGGGCAAATATAAAATGCTCAGAGTTTCCATAAAAAAGAAATGGTCTCTAAATAGAATGATATGAAAAAAATTAAAATAGATAATTTGGCACAGGCTATATATATACTTGTCTAGAGTCCTCCATGACTTCAAGATTGGTGATGCAAAGAAAATTAATTAGAGAAATAACAACTCAACATATCCTGAGGGGAAGATAAGACTTATCTGAGTTTTCAAGGGGGCTAGAAGAAATGCTTCTCTAGTGGACAATGTCAGCTATTTAGGACATGCTTTAAGAATATTTCTAAGGAACTAATAACATGTACATATTTCCTGTCAGTGTTAAATTCTTGAAATAACATATTAACTTTACTAACTATAAATGTAAAAAGCCATGTAAGATGTCACCAAGAAAATAACCTAGAGGACACCTTTTCATGGGAGGGGGATGGTGGGAGCTTGGTTCAAAACAGAAAGGATATCTGCCTAGAGGGACCAAATGACTAAGCTGTTTGGCCCTACAAAGATTATAATAGATAATGTCAAAGGAAGCACAATTAGCTAACCGATGGCTTGATTATGAAGATAATAAAAATGAATTGCTTGTCCTATTGAGACTCAATCAATCAACTAATTAGTCAACAAGCATTTACTGAGATTTTTACTGTGTGCCAGGAAGTATACCAGACACTAGGAATATACAAATTCAAAAAGGAAATAGTCTCTGTCCTCCAGGAGCTCACATTTGATTTTGAAGCTTTTACATTCTATTGCTAGTACATTTCGTTTCATCTTGGAATGACCAACTCAAGAAAAAAAAATTAGATGGGGAATTTTTTTATATGTGTCATTTGGGGCATGGGAAATATCATATCTGGATGAATTAGAAGTAAATGGGAGAGGCTGAGATCTGACGCAACATATGAAGATTTATTTTCTTCAAGGGATATATAATTGAATGGAGGATAGGCTGGAATTGTAGTGGGTCAGGGTCTTTTTAATCTGTTTAAGTTTTATACTAGGAAAGATCTGTCATAAGTTCAGTACTTTTTATGAAATAAAGAAGACTAAGCAGCCTAGATATGAATAGTCATTTTATATAAAAAAAAACAAACAAACATTGGAAATGATTATAAACACACTGGTTAGCCTTTGGCAATTGCCATTAGGTAATTAGAAGAGAATGCACATGCTTCTGAAAAGTTCAATGCACGGTATATTTCATGATGAAGGATAAAAGTATGTAAATAGAAAGGATTTTGGATTGTGTCCCAGTATTGTTCATTTCACACATTTCACATCATTTATAGTAAAAGGAGGAGGAAGAATTAAGTCTTAAGAAAAAAATCACTATTACTTTTTAAAAAGAATCATAGACTTTTTTTTGTATTTGAATCTATGGGTCCTTATTAGTGTGGATTTTTTAAAAAGTGAATAACTCATTTCACATAATAGTTAAAAATTTTTTCTTGTCTTTTTCTGAACTTCTTTTTGCTCTCTTTTAAAGGTACTATTGTTGCAAATAGTTCCCTGGTGTTTAAAATTTTTTAAATGCATTTTTGTAATACTCCAATGAATCTATGTTCTATTTAATTCAGAATTTCCCTCTAGTGATGTAGATTGAAACCCCTTCATCTATCCATCCTTTATGATTCTTGCCCGGGTCTTTTCAAAGTTTTCCACAAGGTACTGGAGACTTTCCTTTGTTTCTCTCAGTATTTCTTCCTATCATATAATTCCTAGATCATATACTTTATTCTTGTTCCTTGGAATCCTTCATTGGATACATACATTAAATTTTACTTTCATACACACACACACACACACACACACACACACACACACAGAGAGAGAGAGAGAGAGAGACAGAGAGAGAGAGAGAGAGAGAGAGAGAGAGACACTATTAGCTTTTCCATTGCCCTTTATTTAATACTCATTTCTGGTTTTTTTTTTTTTTTTTGGAGGTAGTTATATTTCATGTTTTGCTGCCATATAGCAATCCTGGCAAAATGTTTATATTGAAAAGATGGGCTTTTGCTTTCATAGGAAACTTGAGGTCAGTAAAGGAGCTTTCTGATTTCCTGAAAGCAATTAAGCCCTCTTTCCTTCTCCTACTCAATCTTGGGCTAAAGCCATTGTCTGACTATACTGTGTGTCTTAGATTGTTAGGTAAGTACTGTAGTATGTTCATTCAATTGTATATTGAAATTGGGACAATAGATATTCATTCATTTTGTCTTGCTTGTGTAGATGCGTAATACTCCTTTGAGTGTGGCCAGAAAACTCCATTATTTGGGGGCCCCATATACTCAGCCTAAGTGAATCCTCAAAAAGGAACATGTAGACAATATCGCCATTGACGAGGAATTCCTTTTCTACCTGGACCCTGTGCTGAACTTTATGCATTATGGTGACATATAACTTGTGATGAACTCATATCTCCTTGTTTTAGGGTTCATCTGATGTTTATTATTAAAGAGCTGTTGAACAGGATTAAGTCTGTTTTTATATGTGTTAAAGACTTTTGAATGATTTTGTAATGTGGATGAGGTATGACTTGTTTTTATAAAGCTTGTAAGGTGAGATTTTGTTCTGCTGAATCAAATGCATTTTCAAATCAATGATCACTAAATGCAATAAGATTTTATCTTCTCTACATCTTTCAGTTAATTGCAAAGTGGTAAAGATGTGGTCTATTGTTGAACAGCATTTGTGAAAGGCTGCTCTTTCCAATTCTTTCATCAAGGATGCCCTCAATTTGAGTATAGAGGGAGCTGACAAAGATTTTATATAGGTGGAAGAATAGGCATATAAGTTGATATTTATTAATGTTCTCTTCATCTTCTTTTGTCCAGTTATTAATGAAGTCTGAAAGTTTTTATATATGGGTAACTTTTCCTTTTTCAAATATCTTATGTCCCAAGTCTTTCATTGCCTCACAAATGTTTTGCCTTTAGTATATGTATTCCCTTGATATGTTTGATCCAATACAATTGATTGTCTCATCTTCATTCTCTTTAGTGATATTTCTATGTCGTCTATAAGAATATATTGGAGGAAGGTTTAGGCTCTAAGTGTGATGTAAATAGTTTCCATTTTTGTTTTGCATTCTTTGTAGCATTCTATTTCTTTTCATACTTGAATAACTTTGGGATGACTTTCCTTTGTTTGATATTTCACCAAACTTCTTTAAACCATTTTTACTCTCTTCTGCTTCTTTCTGGTTTATGAGAAGACATTTCTAATAACCATCCATTTTCCTCTTAGGTGGTGCAATAGAACTCTGGATGTCAACTCAAGGAAGATCTGAATTTAAGTCTAGCCTCAGACACTTATTAGCTCTGTGATACTGGGCAAGTCATTAAACTTCTGATTGCCTCACGTTTCTCAACTACTAAATGGGGATAATAAGAGCCCTTAACTCCTCGAGTCATTGTGAGAATCAAGTAAGATAATATTCTTAAAGTGCTGGAGTATAATGGCACATTCTTTTGTTTTTGTGGTGGTGATTAATTTGCATTGATTATAGTCAGTGTCAATGTCATCATTATTTCTATTGTCCATTTTTCATTTTCATCAACTTATTTATATAATTCAGAGTTAAGGACAATTGTATTTCATCTTTAATCTTCCTCTTCCTCTTTTCCCTTTTTTCTTCTTTTTCTTTCTCCTCTTCCTCCTCCTCCCCATTTTTCTTCTTTTTCTCTATCATTTATTTATTCACATAGAAATCTCTTCATCTTCAATTTTTTTTTCACTTTTGCATTGAAGCCACCGAGTTTCAGTTGTTTTGTTGATTTGATTTGGAGATCTTTATTAAATTCTTCATTAAATATCTCTACCTCTTGGTTCTTAGCCACTGATATTGATGCATAAGCTGCAATTATTTTCATGGTGAACTTTTTCTAAATATTTAACATTAATGCTTCTAAATGTATAATAACCAAATTTAGTTCATAAAATAATATTTATTGCTATTTCTGAGCTTGCTTATATATGTGCATATCCAATCTTATTTTTTAGTCTCAGCTATATAACTACATATCTTCTTCAGGAACAAAATTCTCTTTGAAGTCAGTGAGGGGAAGATATGCCTTAAGGCCTATGTGAAAGGGATAAAAATAAAACTGATTATTATCTCATTATTATGACTTAAATTGACATGCTGCACCCATGAAAGAACTTGCTTGTTATATTTATAGTCACATGGAAATATCATTAATTCTCAAAAACTCTCAGATCCCTTATTTGAAAAAATTAGAATTCTATTTGCTTATCTAGAAGATCTAATGAAAAGGGAACCCATGCTTAGAAAACAGCTATAGAAGTTTCCAGGAATAGTTAACATTCCATTAAAAGTAGGAAAGAAATTAGGATATAAGACCACTCTATCATATGCCCATCTCATTCTCCTTAGAAGGCAGAGGCCTGGTCACAATGATACTAGAGTCTGAAATTTTATCTTTTTTTTTTTTTTTTGGTTCCACTGATTTTGGTTTATTTTAAGAGAAGGTATAGCAAATCTAGAGAGAACTCATGAAGCTATGTACCTGTTAGGTAGAACTATGCTGGCAAATATTCAACCACCCTCTTTCCAGGAAAACTATATGTATTCAGCACATACTCTTAAATTTAATCTGAATGAATATCTCCATTACTTTCTTAAAACCAGAAAATAAATAGTGCAATAAATCAAGCTTTGATCTGTAATATTTGGTGATTTTGTAGGTATAAATGCTCAGCTAAAAATTTAACAATAGTCTCTCATAAACCCACTGGAGTTGATTCCAGCATACCATTGTAACCAATTCACTGCTTTTATTTAAACATACTTTCTTAAGACCAGAAAATAAATAGTGCAATAAATCAAGCTTTGATTTGTAATATTTGGTGATTTTGTAGGTATAAATGCTCAACTAAAAATTTAACAATAGTCTCTCATAAACCCACCGGAGTTGATTCCAGCATACCATTGTAACCAATTCACTGCTTCTATTTAAACATACCAGTATGCAACAGTACTTACTATGATGGGAGGTGAGATATGGGCTCAAGAATTTGCAGAATTTAGATCTGGAAGAGACCTAGAAAGTATTTGTTCATAGATAGAATCATAAGATTTAGAGCAGGAAGAGACTTTACAGATTAATTAATCCAACTCTTTCATTTTATAGAGAGGTTAAATTCTATGTGAAACCTTGGTATTATTGATGTTTAAAAGACATTAATTTTAATTAACCTTCCATTGCAGATAGATTATTATAAAGTATAATCTAACTTGTTTATTTCTGACTTTTCTTCCTTATTGAGCAGTGGAAATAGACTAGATTATGTGAGATAATGTTTGACAATGATGAAAAAGGAAATAGATTTTTAGACAACTGTCTTATTCTGAAGCTGTCATTTGTCTTTCATTCTTGAAGCGGACCATGGCATTAGAGAAGTGATTTCCTGACATGCGAGTGAATTTGACTGAAGTGAGGGAAGACTATGAAAAATATTACTGGTCTCACTTTCTCCTTTTAGCTACTTGGGTCCAGTAGCAAGCTATAGGTAAGGACAACTGGAGATGGCCCTGGATGCAGTGGGAGACCTTGGACTTTTTAAGCTAAGGTCTTTAATAGGTTTCATTTTGACAAAGCAACATCCAATCAGTAATTAAGGCTAAGTAAAAATGAGGATGAAGCAGATAAAAGAACACGGGACAAGATTATGACAATTCTCTTCTAGGCTTGTTAGAAAATTGTGAAGAGATATAATAGACCCTCAATTCATTACTTTATAAAATAGAGGTGTAAGGTAGGAGTAGACTTTCTTCCTGGATTGGGGCACATGATCACTTTTAGAAGATATTATAGAAGAGGACCTATTTAGATATGAATTGGTTTAGAAGACCCTTGAAGTTCTTTTAAACTCAGTGTGGTTATAGGACTTATGCAGTTTCAGGCAAGAAGACCTTTACCTTCAAGTTCCCAGCGTCATCTATATCTAGGAGAGAAGGAGAAGGAAATAGAAGGAAGGAAAGAGAAGGAAGGAAGACGGGAAGAAAAGAAGGAAGGAAGCAAAGAAGGAAGGAAAGAAGAAAGGAAGGAAGCAAAGAAGGAAGGAAGGAAGGAAGGAAGAAAGGAAGGAAAGGGAAGGAAGAAAAGGAAAGGAAAGGACCAAGGAAGGAAGAAAACAGAGCAAGGCTCCTCTGCCTTCTGATACTCAGGAAAATGTGTTACAGAAGGGGATGTCTCAAGCTAAATGAGTTGGATATTGTATTTTTTCCTATATATAACATCTTCAGTGAATTGTTTATCCCTTTATGTGAAACTAGAGGTAAAAAAAATGATCATGGTGCTTACCTCACTACATTAATCTGTATCATCGTCATTCAAGTTCTGTCTAAATGAGGGGGTAAGATTTGACAGTGCCTTCTAGCTCTAAAGCTATGTCTTAGGAAATTAGATTCACATGGCCAGGAGATGAGGTTGGCGTATTCCTTGCTCCCCTCTGTTGCTTGCATATTGTTTCCTGACCATGATTTGGCAATCTCTCCATGTCATTCATCTCCTCTCACATTCTTTGAGGATTTCAGCCCATCACTCACAGTATTTTTTATATTCTCCACTCTCTTTCTCTTTCATCAACATGGCCTGCTTCAGCATTCAATTTAATATTCAATTCTGCATAGGGTTTTTTTTTTCCAATCTCTCCATCTGGTCTTTGAGATTACCTTCCATGTTCTCTTTACATCTTATATGGACCTAGTAAATTACATGGTATTTCCCTCATTAAAATGTGAACTTCTTGAGGCAGAGGATTAACTTTTTTTGTATCTTCAGTGAAGAATGCCCAGTTCCTGGCATACAATAAGCATTTAATAAATGCTCATTGACTGACCACTATCCTCCAACACATAATGTTTTTATGATCTTTATTAGCTATTAGTAGTTGATCAACAAACCTTAAGATTTGCCAAAGCACTTTCCATTTATTATCTTATTTGTTCTTTACAACAACACTCTAAGTTATGTGCTGTCATTATCACCTTTTTACAGGAAACTGAGACTGATGGAGGTTAAGTTATTTGTCAGGCGCTATATACCAGGTATTTGTCCCAGGGGTTCCTGAGTCCAAGTGAAGCAATTCAGTCACTTACTGTTCAGCTGTTTCTACCGTGTACAAGGTATTTTAGGAAGCTCTTGGGATGCTCAGATATCTATCACAAATCTTTCTCACAAAGAACTTTTAGTCTAATGGAGGAAACAGAAGCACACAAAAATATTATGAACTGAGGATGAATGAGACAAGTACAAAGGAGAGAGGCTTGGGCAAAGTATATGGGAACTTTAAGGAAGGAGCAAGCACTTTTACTAAGGGATAGGAGTATGGATTTCAGAGAGGATTTCCTGGGACAGATACTATCTAGGTTGATGCCTGAAGAAAGGGTGAGGACTTTAACAGACAGAGACAGAGAAGAGGGGAAATCCTTCCTCATAATTCATACAGATACAGGAGGCAGCAGAACAAAAACAGAGGGTGATGAGTATTCCAGGTTAGCTAAATTGTAGAATACATGAAAAAGAACAGTATGAGTTAAGGGAAAAAATAAGAATAAGCATTTATTGAGAATTTTCTATGCCATTTACAACACTGGTTTTTATATTATCTCATTTTAATTGTCATTGTGAATTAAGTGCTGTTATTATTCTATTTTTCTGTTGAGGAAACTGAAGCAGACAGAGGTTAAGTGACTTACCCAGCATCATACAGCTAGTAAGTTTTTGATTGGATTGTGTATTAGATCCATATCGTGGTGGGTCTTGAATGTTAGGATCAGTAGTTGATGTTTTATTTAATGGGCAATAAGAAAGATTTAAATGGCTTTTCTTCAAAGCTACATTGTCAGTCTTAGATGGAATGAGGGGAAGAGTGAGAAATCCCTTGTTCCATCTGTGCAGGGGTCTACAACTCACTCTAAGATTGTATTCTCTCTCACTTTCAAAGCTATAGTTTTGTGTCTTTCCTCTTGACATAATGTGGAGACTCAGAACATGGGGAATATACACTGATTATCTCTTATTCTCCTAATGTCATAGTCCTCTATTTTTTCTCATTCATTTCTCTGATGGCATCCTTTATACCATTTCTCCATTACAATACTTGGTTTGTAGTGTATTGCTCTTAGATTATGCCTACCATGCATCTTTCCATTACTTTTGGGTGATCCTCAACTTCAAGACCATAATATTCAAATCACATCACTAAAAGAATATTGGTATTTAAAAAAAGCCAGGCCTAAGTTTCATGAAGAAATCTGGATTAACAGTTGTGTTTTTTCCCAATGACAATCTAGCCTATTCTTTTTCTTCCTTTTTAATTCTGGACCTCCCAAATGAAAGCCATAATCTTAAAATATTTCAATAAAGCTATATACATGGGAAAAGCTAGGTGGATGAAAAGGCTTATTCTCCAAACAATGATATGCAGTAGGAGGATCACCCATAGAGTTCATTCAGTAGTACATATATCTTGTTCAGATGCTATAAATGGATAACGAACTGGACCCACACTTGAAATAAAGACATAAGATTAATAAGTGTTGAAGATAAATGAAGAAGTGCTTTGGTTGTCTGTACCTAATAGAAAGTGATCATGAAATAATAGGCTGGTATTTCTTGCAGGCAAGAACAAAGATTTTGTCTTCACTATTAAAGTAGGTGATAACTTTTATGCTAATACTTTATTACAGAGGACTTATTCCTGTTCCACCAGTTATTGACATAGCTTTAATAATTATTCATTCAACTGGTGTGATGTAATAGACTGACATTTGCTTTATTCTTGATTAAACAAAGTTGCCTTTCTATTATATGTTTAAACTCATCATAACACTTTATAATGGGCATGACGTCTTAAAAATAATTAAAGGGTTGACTAGTAGATGATTCATCTCAAATCTGAATGTCAGTTTCACTAAAATATAAATCTAATCTTCAAAATGGTCACTCTCCTCCTAATTTCATATCTCTGAGTAGTTTTCTTCTACTGTATTGGTCCCTTTTCTTTTAACTGTTAATCCTGGAGTCTTTTGCAGAAAATACATCTCTGTTGTCTTGTACTTCATCATAGAATCAAATAATTTTAGAACTAGAAGGGACCTTAGAGATTGTCTGGCTCAAACTTCTCATTTTACAGATAAAGAAATGATTCTCAGGTTGAAGAAATGTTTTGTTTAGGGTCACACATCATCTATTAGTAGTCAGAACAAATGCCAAAAGTATGATTACTACTACCCTCACCCCACTTCTCATTCATATAATTTTTTTTCAAAGTTTACAAAACACTCTATGATATCATTTGCTCTCAAAGTATTTTAAGCATATTTTTTCTTTTTACCATGTCTCTTCATTTTTGAGTTCAGGACTTTTTTTTACCCATTACTTAACATCTTTGCTTTCCCCCATCATAGGATTGACTTTATTCATAGTGATCATAGTTTTGGAACCTACATTAGGAGACTGTTGAATTTAGAGAAAGTTTTTTTCTTAAATGGGGAGACTTGGCATGTTTGGGTAATGGATAAGGAAAAAGTGAAAATTAGACAGAGAGAAGTAATAATTGTGGATGTGGTCTTCTGGAAAAGACAGAAGCATTTGGGATCAAAGACATGTAGATGATTGGCTTTCCTAGGAGAAAGGCAACCTCTTCATTGGAGATTGGAGTAAAGGAGGAAAAAATCGGGGGGATGATGTCAAGAAGTTGTGGGATAAATAGAAGAGAAGAAGAGGGAACTCAGAAATGGACTGTTTCCTCTGAAAGTGGGGGCTGGCTTTGTGGAGAGAAAGGAAGCTTTGCAACAACTGCTAGCATAATTAAGTTAAGATCAACTAGAATTAAGTGGAAGCAGATTTGTATGGGTTTTATGGAAGCCTGGCCTCAGTGTTGTTACCCCTTCTGTGTTCAGATAAACTGTCCCTACATAGCGGGATATCTATATTGAAGTCTGTGTAAATTATTGACTCTGTCTCTTTAACATATAGCATCAGCTCTATTTCCCCATTTCACAACTGCCTGTTTTGTATTTAGCATTTCCTAGCAATTTTATCCAATTGGATTCACTGAACCAAAACATTAAGGATTTAATGTATTCCCCTAAAGTAGATTTTCCAAATTTAAAGTGTTGATGAATAAATTAGCTTCTGAGAAATTCATAGCTTACACTTAACTTTAGTAGCAATTAATCATCAGAGATGCTAAATACGTGACCAATATGTCAACAACATACATATTATTATGCAGAGATTTGACCTGTGGAATTCTGATACATTTTTTGGATAGAAAAAAATCTAAAATTTAGCAGAGTTATGTGACATTTTTGTCTGCACTTTGGTGACAAGATTAACAAAAACAGGTCAGCAATACAGTTTATAGGGAGTGGATGGAACTAGATTAATATAAATTAAATTAATATTGGATTGGAATTCGCACTGTCAAGATGGAGAATCTTGTAAAAAAGAATAAATTTATATTTCTTAGGATATCCCAAAATGATTATTGATAAAGAGTTCATATGTTAACCCCAAATATTTAATTTCTTAACTGTGTGACTATGGGAAAATCCTTTTCCTCCCAGAGCCTCAATTTCCTTATTTATAAAACAGGGATAATATTATCTAAACTGTTTTTAGGGAGAAGATATCTTCTACCTTTCTTTGTATCCCAAGCATAGAGCCTGATGCATAGTAGATACTTAATGAATGTTTGTTGACTTTAAAAGTATATCATGCCATTTAAATGAGGCTACATCTGTAAAATATTTTAGACTATTCAGCACTATATAAATGCCACATATTATTATTATTATTTGTTTGGAAATGTGATTTAATCTATGTAAGAATCTCCTTGGTATAGAAACTATTTCTACCAATGAAATTGAGCAATTACCTTATTGTTTGGGGAAATATTCTGGGGTGCTAGTAAGGTATTTTGTGCATAGTAGGTATTCAATTAGTGCTTTTTATTTGATTTACATTGACAAATTCAGTGACTTCTTCTAAGGTCACATAGTTACTATGTGGAAGAACTAAAAATTGAATGCAGGTTTTCCTGACTCCAAGGCCAGCTTCCTATTTATTTTTTCATATTGTCAAATATGAAGTACTATGTAAATACGAGTTATTATAATTATTCTTATAAAGAAAGAAGAATGGTGTTTTCACCTATCCTTGGGACTTGAAACTGATTTTTAGTGAAATGTAGTTGTGAAAAATGTTTGGTAAATTTGTTTCAACTATTATAGCCAGGTGTGAGATTTATGAGAAATGAGATTTCTAACCTAGAGAGCCCTTTTCTTCACTAAAATTTACTAATATGTTTTCAAATAACTTTGGATCTACTACTTGGGTATGAAAGACAGTACTTTATTCAGTCATTAAAAAAAACAAGGAAAGCAACCAGTAGGTAGGGATTGGGTTTTTGAGGGGTTGGTAGCTGGCCAGCAACATTTTGCCTCCAAGTCATAAATTCCAATCTGGCCCATAGTGGTGGTTATAATTAAAGGGTTCATTCCTTGCCCCGTTTCTCCTCTGCCTCTGACCAAGGTTATAGAAGGAACAGGCAATTTTGTACCACCCTTTGTGCCTTTTGAGAATAATTATAAACCTTCAGTAACCAAGGCTGTCAGCCTGATTTTTTTCAGAACATAATAAACAAAAATGAAAATTTGGAAAATAGGAAGGAAACTAGAATTTCTTATCTAGTATTAATGATATTTTTAAAAATAGGGTCTTTGTAGAAAGGGTCTGGCCTCTTTCCCCAACTTTTGCTCTTTTAACTGTTTTCTCCAAAAAAAAAAAAAAAAGAGAGAGAGAAGAGTTGAGGGATGCTTTCTGTGAGAGTTCTCCTGTACATAAGGGCAGGATTACCCAGTAGTCAGAGTAGATATATATATCTAGAGGCCTTCTGCTACTATCTGATTGCCCCTTAGACTGTTGGAAAAAAGCTAGTCAAATTTCTTCCAAATTGGGAACATTTTCTCTTTTTATAGCCCAGGGGCTGCAAGATCAGAAGTTGAGAATCAGAATCGACCTTCACAATCTAGCCTTAACTTAACTTTTTAGACTTATTACATATTACTTCCCTCTAAGCACACTACATTCCAGTCAAACTGGTCACTTGGCTTTCTTTCCGATATGGCGTACCATCTCCTGACCTTTTTATGTTGGTTGTCTCCAATCCCTGAAATGTACTCTTTCCTCACTCCTGACTTTAAGAATTTATAATTCTGAGTCTGACCATTCAACTGGCTAGGAATCTATTTATCTGCATTATCATTTCATTATCATTTATAACATTCCCCTTGAGGTTTTCTTTAAGTAAGTCTCCGCTCAAGTGCCACATCCTACATGAAGTTTTTCTTGATCCCTCCTGTATACCAATGTCATCCACCCCAAATCACCATCTATCCATTTTGTATTTACATGCACACACATGTATATGTATATGCACATTTGTTTTTGTTCTTACTCCAAATTCCCCAGCCTATATAAACTCTTTGAAATCAGGGAATATGTTTTATCTGTCTTAAGCTGCTTAATAAATACCTTTGTTACTGTTCTTCCTGGGAGCCCAGATCCAGTTACCAAAGCAACAAGAATTGACCAAATCCAGAGGGTTTATGGATTGGGATTAGGAAGAGGAGAAGAAATCTCTAAAATACTCATCAGAATCAAAAATAGGAAGAAATGCTAGGAAAAAATCAAACATACCGTTCCCATGAAACAGTCTGGAAAGTCTCTGGGAATCCCCTGGTTCTACTGGGGGAGCATAGAAATGGCAAGAGGGGAAGAGATCTTGAGGTCTTGGTGTATGTAGTAAGAGGTCTTCCTTATCCACAGCATAAAAAACATGAAGCAACTGTATATCACTTCTATATTTCTGACCACAGATGAAAATAAACAGGGCTAGCTAGTTTTAGGCAAAAAAGGGGAAGTTGTTAAGAATTTGTCATCTTCATCTTGAGTCTCTCCTTGTCTTTTCTTTTTGGGAGCCTCTCCTTTTCAGGTTCAGATGCTAATATATTCTTAATTTCTTTTAGCTGTCTTTTATCAGGAGCGAGGGTTTAAATGCTCTCTCTCTAATACTTAACTATGCTGTCTTGAGCAAGTCACTTACATTGCAAGTAATTTTGTTGAGTCTGAATTTTCTCCTTTGCCAATAAGAGTATTGGCCCAGATAGCTTGTAAGATCTCTTGTAAATCTATGATGCCCATTGAGTAAAATTTTTCACATCTTTCTGAAGTTTATTTGTATATTAAACATTTTATTTCTTTTTTCCCTTTTTATTATTATCTTTTTTCTGGTTATATCTATACAAAATTTTTTTAAAACACAAATTTCTTTATGAATCACATTGAGAGAGAAAATCAGAACAAAAGGGAAAACCCATGAGAGGAAAAAAAAAAACAGAAAAAAAAGAAAAAAAGAAAGTTAATAGAACATGTGTTGATTTACATTTAATCTCCATAGTTCTCTCTCTGGATACAGATGACATTTTCTCTCCAAAGTTTATTGGAATTGCTTGGATAACTGAACCACTGAGAAGAACCAAATCTGTCATAGTTGATCATCACATAATCTTGCTGTTACTGTGTACAATGTATTTCTGGTTCTAATTGTTTTATTCAACATCACTTCATTCAAAATCAGTTAATTTCCAGGCCTTTCTAAAATCAGATTGTACATTATTTTTTATAGAACAATAATACTTCATTACTTTAATGTACCATAACTTATTCAGCCATTCTCTATTTATTTCCCAATTCTTTGCCATCAGAAAAGGAGCTGCTACAAACATTTTTGAAAGTGTGAGTCCTTTTTTCTCCTTTATGATTTCCTTGGGATACATATCCAGTATTAGCACTGCTGGTTAAACATTTTATTTCTAATTGTAGAATAAGAGATTTGATCTCTTGTAAAGGAATTTGAGGCATAAACAAGTAAGATTTTATGGGAGATTAGATTGTGATCAAGAAGATCTTTTCTTTGGTTTGGTTGTTTTTGATTACCTGGGAAGACTGATCAAAAGGGAATTTGTCTCTAAAAATATGTCTTTAGTGTGTCTCTAGAACAGAAAAGGATTGGTTAGGGTTTCTGGTTTGTTATTCTCAGGCTTATACTGACAAAGATTTAATATTTGGCTTTCTGAAAAAAATGTATACAGGAGCACTTTTAAGATTAATATGTATTATTAACATTTTCTTCTTCTAAGTCTAGACATCAACAAAATAATAAATCAAACCCTGATTTGCTTGTGGATTTCAGAGGCATAAATGCTCACATTAAAAATTTAGTACTTAAGAATTTTAACTTTTACTTTCTAGGAGTTTCTAGGCGAGGGAAAGAAATGTGTTTCATCATTACTGGTATTTTTCTCATGTAGCCTTAAGACCTGGTGCATGATGTGCTTGATAAAATGGTCATCTGATGTTTTCTTGATACAGTCTTTTTTTCCCCACCCCTTTCCTGAAATTTTAAAAGTCATTTTCCATATTTGTACTCCTAGGAAAGGATCAAGTCAGGCAAAAAAGTGGCAGGCAGACATATGCTTTCCAAAAGTGTTTATAATGGTTCTTATAGAATCACACGATTTTAAAGTTGGATAAAACTTCAGTCATTATCCAGTTCAACTCATAACTAAATTATATCTCAGTTTATTTACCATGTCAGAGAAAAGACTTAAGATTGGCCTTGGTATTTCCTATTCCTCATAAAGCCACACACTGAAAGGAACCCCATTTTGCAATAAACCATTAAGTGATCAACCAGACTCTGTTTGGTGATCTGAAATGAAGGGAAACCCATCAGTTCTCAAGGAAGCCCATTCAACTTTTGTTCTCTAAATTGTTAAGAAAAATTTTTCCTAACATGAAACGTGATTTCCACCCATTGCTTTTAGTTCTGTCCTCCTGGGACAAGCAGAACAAATCTAAATTCTTTCCTCTGTGACAGCCCTTCAAATGAAAGAATGAAAAAAGGATTTATTAAGCATTTATTATGTGCCAAT
The DNA here is from genome assembly GCF_016432865.1 of Antechinus flavipes. Classification (NCBI taxonomy): domain Eukaryota; kingdom Metazoa; phylum Chordata; class Mammalia; order Dasyuromorphia; family Dasyuridae; genus Antechinus; species Antechinus flavipes. Next base: position 409,449,008 of record NC_067401.1, on the reverse strand, counting down.
CACAAGGTGAAGTGCTAAGGATGCAAATTAAAAAATAAAGACAGAATCTGACCCCCAAAGCTCACATTTTAATAGAGAATGCATTTGGGGGATTGATGGCCAGGGAGAGTCATTTTTTGAACGTTAAAGGAATGCAAAATGAAGTCATAGAGAATTTAGGGGTCCTCAAACTATGGCCTGTGGGCCAGATGCAGCAGCTAAGGATGTTTATCCCCCTCACCCAGGGCTATGAAGTTTCTTTATTTAAAGGCCCACAAAACAAAATTTTTGTTTTTACTATAGTTCGGCCCTCCAGTCTGAGGGACAGTGAACTGGCCCCCTATTTAAAAAGTTTGAGGACCCCTGTATGGTATAGTTACATATCCAATAGCAATGTTCTGAAAGGGAATAAGGAAGGTAGGGCAATAGAGATTAAAGGGCAAAACATTCTGGGAGTTCTCCACTGGAGACCCCCTGCAAAACTGATATCGAATCAATAATGTCTTCTCCTTGAATCTGACCATTCAATCATTGAGGAATCTATTTATCATCTCTTCCTCAAGAAAAGTATGATATAAGATCAAATGTATTGCTAAAACCTAAGTTTTTTTTCTTTTAAAAAATAGAATTCCCCTAGTCTATTAGTTTGTTAACCATATGCAAAAAAGGAAATAAAATTGGTGTGGCCTGTACTACTTTTCATGAAGACAAGCTGGCTCTTTTCTGTCACTACTTCCTTTTCTAAATGTTGATTACCCACCTGTTTAATGATCTGTTTTATAATTTTCTCAGGAATTGAAGTCAGTTTCATTTCTAAAGTTTTTGTATTCTGATCTCTTTCCTTAAAAAACCCAATGACATCATTTTACCTTCTCCAATTTTGTTGCCTCTCTTGTTTTCTGCAACCATTCAAATGTCCTTGACAATTGTTTCAGCAATCACATCTGCCACATCTTGCAGTAACTGAAGTTGCAGTTTATCTGAACCAGATAACTTGAAGTAAATAAAGATAACTAAATGCTGTCTTACTATGGTCTTATCCATTTGTTAAATCTCGCTGACATCACAACATCTTTTGAAACTGAGCTCTTTTCTCCACTCTTACCTTCTACCACCTTAATTCAGAACTTTATCACCTCTTACCTAAATTATTGTGACACCCTCCTAATTGATTTTCTTACCTCAATTTTCTTCCCACTATAATCCATAGTGCACACTGTAACCAAAGTAATTTTCCTTAAACACAGACTTGACTGTATGATTTTCTTTCTCTATCAACTTCAGTGGCCTCCTTTTGTCTCTAGCATAAAACAGAAACTCAAAGCCCTTTACAATCTTATTCAACTTCTCTTTCCAGCCCTATTGGACACTATTCTTTAGCCTACACTTTGAGGTCTAGCCAAAATGATCTCTGTTCCTCATACAGAACATGCCATTTTTTTTCTATCCTGACCATCCTACATGCCTAGAATCTACTTCCTCCTCTCTCCACTTCAGAGGGCCTCTTTTCTTTTAAACTGTAACACAAACAACAGCTTTTGCAGAAAATCTTTCATAATTTTTCTACCTGCTAATGTCCTTTTCAAACTACCATGCACTTATTTTATTTACATACAAAGTAATAGCTTTTGCAGAAAATCTTTCATAATTTTTCTACCTGCTAATGTCCTTCTCAAACTACTATGCATTTATTTTATTTATATACTTTGCATTTTTTGCATGTATTTGTATATGCACTTGTCTCTCCCATTATAATACTTAATAAGAATGTAAGCCCTTTGCACTGCCCCCCTCTCAACACAGTGTCTGACAAATAGAACATATTTAATACCTTTATATTATTTATGTAAAGCAATTGGATTTAAATGACTTGCACAGGGTCACTCAGCAAATAAGTGTCAAATGGCTGAGGCTAGATTTGAACTCCTGTCCTCACTCCAGGGCCAGTGCTTTGTCCACTATGCCTATTTAGCTACCTGAATAAATGCTTCTTTAAGGGTATTTATGGCAGTTCTGTTATGCCACAGTTCTCTTTAACTGTCCTGACTCAGTTTCCTTGTACAAGTTTCCCTTGTCTCAGTCTTCCTAATTACTCCCCTAAGCTGTAAATCTCCCTCTGGTTCATGAAGGCTGAGGACCAATTAGTCTAAGGTTATAAATTATTAGCCCAAGCAAGATAAACAAGAGAGTAGACTTCCTGATTATCTTCTGTCCTTGAAAAGTTAAAACATCCCTCTAAAATATTCCAAGATATTTCACTAACATCTTTATCTCTGGGTATTCAGACATCCTGTCTCTGGGTTCCTTTTTGATTGATAGCCTTTTCCACTTGGGCTTTCCCGCTCTTTCCTACTCTTTCCCTCTTCTTTGTCTCTAAAAGGTATATAAAGGTTAGAGATTCTCCATTCATTGCTGGAGAATGGCGGCTGGTGGGTGGATGCTGGACGCTGGATTCTTTGAGATGATAGTCTCCTCCAGACCTGGGACCAACATGAATTCCTTGGTCCCAGTATATCTTTATCTCTGTCTGACTGGATAATTTGAGACGAGAGTCCTGTCGAGTCAATCTTACTCTCCCATTAATAAAATATTAAAAACTCTCTAATCTCTCTCCTGCCTCAGTTTCTCTGGCATTACAGTTCTTTTTGTGGTAGCAAAGAATTAAAAACTAAGGGGATGATTGTCAAGTGGGGCTGAATAAGTTGTGATATATGATTGCACTTGAAATATTAGTGTGTCATAAGAAATGATGAGCAAGATGCTTTCAGAAAAACCTGAGAAGACTTATATGAACTGATGCCCAGCGAAGAGAGCAGAATCACATCTTGCACACAGTAAACAATAACATTATATGATAAACAATTGTGAATGACTAAGAATGACTATTCTTAGTAATATAATGAGCCAAGATAATCCCAAAGAACTCATCATGAAAATGCTATCTGGCTGCAGAGAAAGAACTGATGGAGTCTGAATACAGATCAAAGCAGCGTATTATTATTATTCCTTCCTGTTTGCCCTTCCTTCCTTCCTTCCTTCCTTCCTTCCTTCCTTCCTTCCTTCCTGTCTGTTTTGTTTTCTTTTATAAAATGATTTATATGGAAATGTTTTACATGATTGTATAACTATAACCTGTATCAGATTGTTTATCTCAGGGAAGGGAGAGGGAAGGAAGGGAAGGAGAGAGAGATATTAAAACTCAAAATTAATTTAAAAATGTTAAAATTGTATTTACCTAGGGAAACACAAAATATTGTTAAAAATAAATGCTTATTGATTTTCATGATTGCTTGATTCTAGTTATCAACTTAGTTGTTATTTTTGCTTTGTCGTATATATTGGGGAGGTTATTCTCTTTGGCAGAGAAAACAGAGAAAATAATAATTGAGCCATTCTGTTTCTTCTCTGTTAATTATCTATGTCCAATTTATACCCAAAAGTAGTTCTGTTCTTATGTTGATCCTCCCCTTCTTCTCAGGCTAGTGAAAACAAACAAACAGAATAACCTCCATCCGTTTGTTGTCCTTAGCTTCCCATGATTGCCTCAGCTCACTGAAGTTACAGGACATGATTATAATAAGGGTAATTCTCTTGTATTTATCCTCTGTCTCCTGTCTTTGTTTTCATCCCCTATCTATATCTTTTAACAATGTATATTCTCTCTTCCCTTATTCCAATAGCATGCTAGCTGATTTCCCTGCCTTAAGACTAGCCCTACTCTTTCCTCTTCCAGTCAACTGTCAAATTACTATTCCTAATGAGTAGGCTTGATTCCCTATCCCCATTCAAATCAATCTCATGACTTCCTATCACCTCCAGGATCAAATATAGAATCTGCTGTTCAAATACTTCCACAAGCTGATCCCTGATACACAGAACTTTGTAATCTTTTTACCCCTAACTCTCACATATGGCTTCAAAAAAGTGTAGCATACATAAAAGCCACTTCCTACTAAACTACCTTGGCAGATGGGCAAAACCAGGTTGCTGGTAACTGACAGAAATCAAACATGTTGGTGAGTTAGGGAGATACCTACCCAAAGCAGCTGAATGGCAGCATGGCCATCCGATTGCCATGAAAGCAGCTGAAGCAGGAGTGGAGCACTTAGAGCTTAGTTAGATGTCAAAGATACCAAAGTCATTCAGTGCATCCTGGGCCATGGCTAGTAGTCTTTCCACTGGACTTCAGTGATTCAGGAAAAGAAAGTGAGGTTGATGACTTTATGCAACTCTGCCTCACTTAAATCCAGTTCATACACAAATCCAGACATCACTTTGTGATGTCACTGGAAACAAAGGACAAAGACAAAACATTTAACTCCCTTCCACATACTCTATGATCTGATGCTGCTAGTCTCCTTGCTCTCCTTGATTAAATCACTCCATTTCTCTACTCTGTACCTTTTTTTTTACTGGCAACTGTCTAGCCTGGAAAAATTTCTTTTTACCATCTGGCTTCCCTGACTTCCTTTAAGACCTAGATAAAATTGCCTCTTCCACAAGAACTTTTCTTTATCTCCCTTAATGCTATTGTTGATCTCAAATTTATACTTATATGACTTTTTTTCTATATAGTTGTTTTCATGTTATCTCCCTCATTAAACTGTGAAGTCTCTGAGTGCAGGGATTCTGCTTTTCTTTGACTCCTCAGTACTTAGCACAGTGTCTGGCATGTTGAAGTCACTTTATAAATATTTATTGACTGACTCTCTTGGTTGCTTGGTTGGTGAATCTCTTGCAGCCACATTTGTCTCTTGAGACAAATTTCCCCCTCATTGTGTTTCCCTATGTATCTTCAGAATTTCACTCTCTCTGGAGTTTCCCATCCTTCCTAGACTGACTTCAAAAATTTTTAGTCCATAGGATACAATCTGGTATTATTCTGAATACTTTGAAATCTCTTTCCCCCAAATCCTGAATTCAATTTAGATTATGTCTAGCTTTCCCCTCCATCACAAATTCTAAGACAGAGTGGTCAGTTTCCTACAAAGTGCCTATCAGTTATATTCCAGTAATCAATTTCTCTCTGTTAATGAAAAATCGGATCTACTACAGAAATTTTCCATTGTTGATTCCGCCACCTTTTAATAGATAAAATTATCATAACATTAAACAGTATTTGTTGCTTTCAGAGACGACAGAGAGAGAGAAAAGAGGAAGAAGAAGAAGAGGAGAAGGAAGAGGAGGAAGAGGAAGAAAGGAGGGAGGAGAGACTGCTCCAATAAGGTATTGTCTAGGAAACTGTCTTCCAACACTACTCTATTGTTCTGGACTTGGGAGCTGTTTCCCAAATTTCTCATTTAGTTCTTCTTTCTTTCTGTATTCCATAGTATAGTTTAATGACAAAATTGCATCTTTTTCTCTTTTCTTCTGTTTGCTACTAAATGTTACCTGTTAATGCTTCCTCATTCTTGTTCTTAGATTTCTTCACATAAGTTTCCCTTATTAATATACGTTATCTCCTTCCCAGTTTACCTATCATGTTTCTTTTGAACAATATAAGCTCTTCCCAGAGCTTTAATCAGCTTTAATCAGTTTTATCCCATCAAATCTCATTGATATTGCCTCCTTATGTTGGGGCCTCTGGATCTGCCTAAACTTTGGCCCCTTGCATATATATATGGAGACACTAGTTTTACTATTGGTTTATTTCTTGAATTTTTGTCTCCTTTGAAATTTTGTGTGACTCAGTTGCTACTGGCAATAAGGTGAAGCCGTGAATATTGTGGTGGGCTTGCAGTTAGGTAAACCTGAGTTCAAATCCTGCCTCAGATACTTACTAGCTATGTCATTTAAACTCTTTCTATCTCAATTTTCTCATTTATAAAATGGAGATAGTAATAGTATCCACTTACTTTTCAGGGTGGCTGTGAGATAATATTTGTAAAGTCCTTTTGGTAAACTTTGAATATGTAGCTATAGAAATGCTAGCTATTGGTGTTATTATTTCTTTATTGTTGTTACTTTATGATATCTAGCTTGTTGGATACACATAAATAGATTTTGCTCTCCCCAGGCCTTTCAACTAAAAGCTCTGAGTGCAAGATATACAGAAAAGTAACTTCTTACCAGTCTTTTGTAAGATACATACCATCCCTGGCCAAAAGTCTTTATAATCTCACTATTTTAAGCTCTTCTCAAATATTACCTTATTAGTTGGCTTTTCATTTCCAAATCAAATTTTCTTTTTCATATATGTTGCCTTGAATATGTAACAGTAAACAAAATGCAGACTGTGTCCCTAAAATCACTGCTTTAGGGCTCAGTTTCCATTTTCTTCTGTCCTTGGCCACCTTGGCTAGTTACACAGGGATCCTCAAACTATGGCCTGCGGGCCAGATGCGGCAGCTGAGGATGATTATCCCCCTTACCCAGGGCTATGAAATTTCTTTATTTAAAGGCCGACAAAACAAAGTTGTTTGTTTTTTTTTTTTAACTATAGTCCGGCCCTCCAACAGTCTGAGGCACAGTGAACTGGCCCCCTATTTAAAAAATTTGAGGACCCCTGTGTAGGATGAAGGGAAGGGCTTTGTGAGCTTCTTAATGTTCCTTTAGGTCAAGTGGGAAAGCACTAGAGAGACTTTGTAGGAAGAGAATTAATAAATGAATCAGGAGGAAGCTTGACCTCCGAGGAAAAGGCAAGTTAGCATGTGAACAATAATATGTTTAAAAAGTTGGGAAACGATGCCATAAGCCTCCCATGAAAGCCAGTTCCTTCGTAGTCAGAACAGCTGAGTCTGAGTGCTGAGTCTGCACGCCTTGTTTCCCATGAAACACTGAAATCAGAAAACATTGGGTAGGAAACTTTTTTTTTTCATCAAAGGCATCTTGATCCACAAATGGAAGAAAACAAATTGAGGCAAACATATAAGAAAAAGCCACCCTAAGCTAGTTAGCTTTTATTTTTGAGGCTTTTTTTCTTAAGAGAATTATTGAAGAGGTTCCCTATTTTCTTTTTTTTTTTTTTAATTAAGACTAAGGAATTTCAGTGGGTCTTTTCATGTAAAAACTTAACAATCAGAGAGCCACATTAATGTTTCTTTTTATTTAAACTGTCTTGTATCACATTTGCATAAGCATTTCATAGATTAAAATGGAGATTTGAGCCGATTGTTAGCTCCTTGAGGGCAAAACCTTTCATTAATCTTCATACCTTAAAGTATGCCTACCACAGGATCCTACATATAATGAGAATTCAGTAAACATTTACTGGATGAACACATGAAAGATAAAGAAGGAAAAAGAATTTAAATTTCAAAAGCAGCTAAGAAAGCATAAATAATCTCTTAATCTTGGGAAGGGGATCCTCTCGAAGCCTTTTTCTAAACACATTAGAAAGGAAACAAGCATTCATGTTTCACCTACTATGGACTAGGTCACTAGGCACTCTGCTAAACTCTTTACAAATGTTGTCTCATTTGATCTTTACAATCCTGGGAAGAAGATGCCATTATTAGCCCCATTTTACAGTTGAAGAAAGTGAGGCAGACAGAAACTCAAGTGAATTCTTCAGGGTCACACTAGTATCTGGTTTTGAGATTTGAACTATTTTTTTTTTTTTTTTTGATTCTAGGATCAGGATTTAACCATACACTACCTAAATGCCTATATGGGTCATACTAGGAGTAACTTTTCACATTTATCAGTGAATAGAATACCATAGTTGAGTGAAGAAGACATTAGTTTGAATCCTGCCTTAGACACTTACTGACTGTGTATATATACACTATATATATATATATATGTGTGTGTGTGTGTGTGTGTGTGTATATTCCTAACTATTATTAGTTTAATTTTTATTTTAATGGGAGTGGGTACTAGGGAGCAGGGAAGTCTGGAGGTGAATAAAACACATGGGACTTTAACTTAGGTAGACACATGTAAGATTAATATTCTTCATTTGCTGAGTTAATGTGAGCTGTACAGATGAAGAGATAATAAATGGAGTACCTTGAAACCCAACTCCTGTAACCAAGTAAACTAGACTCTTTCCTACTCATCACCCTTTTTTTTTTTTTTTTTTTTTTTTTTGCTTTCACCAAGCTCCAGGTGAACAGGGCTGGATTTTCCCTTGAATATATATAGAACAAATGCAGTAGCAATTTTCCAGTAGCATTAAACAAATTGCATTGCCCAGAAAATATCATCATAAGCACTTACTTAATTCTCCAGGATATAGTACTTTGCACTGACAAGAATACATTGAGTAAGCAAGCATCAGCCTTACAATGTTCTGTCACTCTGCTGAAGCATGAGAGAGAATTATCTTATAAAACCAAAGCCCTACCTGGCTGACACAGCACAGCATCCCCGGAGCTGCTGGAAACTGGAAAGCTTCTGGAAAGGGTGAGGTCTGTTGTGAGTTATCTAAAATCAGCTCTATAAGATATCCTTACCAACTAAAGATATCCATTGGATCATTGTCAGCTGGATCTTACCTTTCTTCTTCAACAGGATCTTAATGTTGCCCACCTCATATAAATTTATAATCTGTGTTACAATTTGCAAAATAGAGTATTGTGGAAGGAGTGCTATTCTGTTCCAAGCCAGCTTTTTATGATTACTGTTTGTGTGACTTGGGCTAGCTCTGCCATCTTCCCTTTATTAATAAAATGGACTTAAACTACAACAGGTCCCTTCTAGATCTAAACTGACCATCCCAAGATCCTATGAATATCTCATCTGATCTGTAATAATCCTGTAAGGTAGGTTCCCACTGATATTGTTCTTTGAATTTTCTGAGGCTCAGAAAGCTATGGTCACAGAGTTAGTGCTGGATATAAAATTTGAATCTAGGTCTCTTTTGACTCCAAGTCCAATATTCTTTCCATTATACTAAATCTGTCTCTTACTAAATATTTGTTATGAACCGTAGGTAGAGCATTTTACCATAGAGTCCAATTTTAATTTAAATCCAGCCTCGGATACTTAGTAGGTTTATGACCCTGGGTAAGTCACTTAATCCTGTTTGCCTAAATTTCTTCACTTGTAAAATGGAGAAAGAATGCCAAACCACTCCAGTATTTTTGCTAAGAAAACCTCAAATGGAATCACGAAGAGTCAGCCATTACTGAAACAATTGAACAATGAACACATCGACAAATAACAAAAATAATAAATGTCAATAAATGCATTGTCCTGACAACTTATTAGATTTGGGAAAGTGAGAAAAGGAAGGGGAAAGAAGATAGAAAAACAAGCCAAGAGTATGCTAGGGTTTTGTCTTAACTATTAGAACAATGTAGAAAAACCTCAAACAGGAAATATAATGAGGAATATGCAGCCTGCCCTTATGTATTTGCCTGGCTAACTCTTTGGCATCCATTTTTCAGAAGGTAATAGCTGAGATACAATATTTTAATAGCTAGAGCTCTACCCTGAGAATCTGAATACCTTTGATTCTTTGTTCAAATAATAAATAAATAATAATTATTGTTATTATTTTGCAGATTAGTACAAGAATCTCTGTGACATAGTGAGGCTGCTGGACTCAAAACTGTGAAGACCTGATTTCAAATATTTACTCCAAACGCTTCCTTGTTGTGCATTCTTCATGACCACTCTGTGTTCTAGGTAACTCTCTAAGATTCTAAAGTGTAGACAGCTGCATCTGTAACAGGAATTTTTACATGGAGATCTTTGTCGTAATGAAATTACAGCTCCAATCCCCATTCTTGTCCTCTGGTAAATTAATGCTGCCTGATAAACTAACCACAAGAACTAATTACATAAATTAACATATGAGACTGAGGTGTTTAAGCACAGAAGGGACATTAAAAGGACAGATTTAGATCGGCAGTCAAGAGGAGTGATGGGAATGTTAAAATAACAATAGACATACTTTGGATTGTGAACTTCTTTTTTGTCACTTTTTTGTATTCTCAGCACTTAACATAATATCTAGTACATAGTATGTTTAATGCATGTTTATTTATTGATTAATTATAGGTATTTTCATAAGATTGAAGCACAAACTCTTCTGGGGAGTAAAGCAAAATAAAATTATTGAGATAGTCTTGGATGATGTGGGGAAATTTCTAGAAGTACCAAAAGAGCAGCTTGGGTTTAATAGGGAACTACTGTGAGCTCTCGAGCAGGATAGTGATTGAATATATACTCTACAAATGTTACTCTGTTAGATGTTATATGTGTAGGAAAGATATGAAAGGGAAGATAGTGGGGAGATAGTAAATGTGTTTGTTGCCTTTTGATGATACTACTGTTTTCCAGATCTGGGTTCCCAAAGTCATAGGCACTTCCCAATCTTCTAGGTCCATGTTCAAAGTCAATTGCCAAATCTTATGAATTCCCCTTTCCATCTTCATAACTATAACCCCAGTTCAAATGCTAATCATTTCTCTTTTAAATTTTTTATAAAATTTCTTAACTGCTTCCAATATTTTCCTGCTTCAGTCCTTCACAGAACTGACAAAATAGTCTTCCTATAGCATGGGTCTGACTGTGTCTCTGCCTTGTCTAAGAATTTTTTAGTGGTTCTCTATTACCTTCAGTATAAAATATAGACTCCTCAGGCTGATATTTAAGACTTTTCATAATCTGTCTCCAGCCTATCTTTCCAAACTCATTTTATAATACTTCCTTTTACACAGTTTATATTTCAGCCAATTGATCAGCTCTTTTCCAGATCATCATTTCATTTCTGACCTCCATGCCTTTGTAAAGGGTAATCTATATGCTTAATTTCCTTTAACCTGTCCTAAATATCTTAAACATCCCGATCTAAAACTCCTGACTGTTAATAATTTCCCTTCAAATGACTTTGCGTTGTTTATCTGTATAAATGTTCTATCTTCCCAGTAGAATGTAAGCTCTTTGAGACCAGTACCTGATTTTGTTGTTGTTGTTGTTTTTGCATCCCCAAAATCTAGCACAATGCCAGTGAATCTTGTATGTACTTGATAAATACAATAAATAAAATAGAATAAATTAAGAAGGGTTGAGATGGAATAGAATTTCTTTTTAGTTATATTGGTCTCATTGTTTTATAAGACAATTTAAAAGAGTCAAAAATTGTCAATAGCTAACAAAAATCAGGTAATTAGGGAAAAAGGAAAGGTTTAATAAGGACTCTGTCCAAAGGAACATATGGTGATTCAGTAATAAAACTGGGGGAAAAGACAGATATGACTCATAATCCAATATTTTAGCTATTAGAAGATGGTGCAATTCTTTTATGAAAGTTGGATCAGAAAGGACTAAAAATGTAAGCAAACAAATCTCAAGGACTGGCTTCTCTTCCTCATTGTTTCATTTACTATTCTTCATAACTTAATTTCAGACTCTTCCTATACTTCAAAGAAACTCCTAGACTTTACAGACTTCCTTTTCTGCTTTGAGTCTTTTTATTTTTTCCATCTTTTCTCATCTTATCAAAAGTCATTTTTTCTTTTGAAAGCTTTAGAAATCCAGACCTCTGTTCATGATTATATGATTTTGAAGTTCAGCCATCCTTGAACACTCTTATAACATCCTGTGTAGAAATTGATTTCTTCCTTAGTACTTATATAGGGAAGAAATGTGGCACAATTTGACAAAAACAGAACATAAGACTTTGACCAAGTCACAATCTCTCAGTATTTCAGGAAATGCTTTATGACTAAGTTACAAACAAATTACATTTTGTTATACTAGTGATATTATATTGCATATATAATTGTATATTGTTATATTACTTTATATATATATAGTATGCATATAATGTGTGTATGTATGATATGTTGTTAGGTATAATATATATTAGTTACATGTTATATCAAAAGAAACTGTTTCTTACTTCCTTGAAATAACAGGTCCAAATAAAAAAAAAAAGGCAAGGTAGGGAAGGGTGGCCTGTACACTACATCAAACTTAATATGATGCATATTTTTAATTATTTAAAATGTCTACCCTTGGTCTGGCATTTTCTTTGCTTCTCAGTTCTGGTCTCTAAATGCTCTGTTTCCTCAGCCGACTTCATTTTCTTTAATCCCTTCTCCCAGTGTCCCTAAAAAATCTCCATTCTTTCATTGCATAGGCAACTGCAGAGGTGGTAGCTTAAATTCAGATCTTTGAAAACTTGCCTGCCAACCCCAGAAATATTCTCACAATATATGTATTGGGAATCAGACTCCTTTCTGAAGAGAGAGACCACGCTGTTGCCAAACAGAAGGCATCTCAGCATTTGTTGGTGGTAATTTTCCATTGCAACTACTTAAAACATGAGAAATTTCTTCTCTTTATACTTGACCTTGCAACCAGGGGCTTACTGTTCAGCAAAATGCACGCTCAGTCATTTGGAGTACAAAAAGGCTATGTTACTACATAAGAAAATACAATTATCAATATAATTAAAGTGGCAATAATATCAGTTATATCAGCACACCAACATAGTTTAATTATATTAGCTCAATTAACATAACATATGAGTGTATATACATGTACATATATATAATCATTATTTTGATAATAATGTAGCATATATGTTCTGGCCCTACTCTTTTAGGTCCAGACTGCTAAATCTCCCCATCTAGGAGATGCCCTGGGAAAGTTGGGACACTTCTGTAATTCCATCAGCTCAAGACCCTTTAATGCTACTCCATTTTCTAGAGGGCTTAATGATAACCCAATTTACATTTAGCCATCAAACATCAGATTAACTTTTTACAAAAGAATATTTACTTCAAAGATACAGCAATACCATGTTGGATAGGGAGTAAAAAGTCACACCTTAGCTTCATCAGTTTCTACTGATAGTTCTGTCAATCATATGCCCAAGATAGAATAAATGCTATGTTTTCTTGGGGGCTGATGATAACTTCAGATGACTAATTCTTCCATACTCCTCAAGGTATCAGTGTAAGACTGATTGGAATACTTTGGATAGACTCCTGTGGCTCATGCTTCTGGATTTGAAACTTTTAAGGATGGAAACTTAACTCCCTGTTCCTAGAATGCTAAGGGCCCAGGTCACTTTCATAGAGAGGCAGATGATTTTATGTAGAAAAAAGAAAGTCCCATGATTTTTCCCCTTCTAACATAGTTCCTTCATTGGAAGCCATTGTTATGATATGGCAGCCACCTACCAGTGGCTGCTGAAGATCTAACTCAGATTGTAGAATGGATCTCTTCATGTGAGAGGATGATGATGATACAAGGAGACTGAGAGGCGATTGCTATTCTCTGATCTCTCTCCTCTTCCTTCTTACTTCCAATTTATTTCATTCCCAGTCCATAAGGAACATCTGTGAAGGCTGCTTTGCACCTCCTTCAAGTGTTATGATCCACAGCTGTGGAGGCTCTCTGAGAATTGACCTGGCCCTTCACTTAGGCATGGTCCTTAACAATTCCCCCTTTTTTTGTTTTTTAGAACTATGATTATTTCCCTCCCCAGAACATGGTCAGCAAGTTTATGCGTTGGCTATTATCTAAGTCCACATGCTAAGATATCTGAGTTCGCATTCTAGGGAGTGCAAACAGCATTGTAGCAGGTGTTGAATCTTGTGAGATGTCATGGAGGCAATCTTTCAAAGGGAGAAAAGAACTATAGTCACAACAGGTATTTTTCATAAGTCTCTCATCAGTCTCCTGGCTCGGCCCTTTGATGTGTTGGCCCATTTATTTACCCCAACTAAAAAAGTCTTACTGGTTCTCTTCTCCCTTTCCTTCCCCGTGGGTTACTGAAGGGACTCTCCTAGAGGATCCTACTCACAAACAGCTCTCGGGTGCTGCTGCTCCTTTGTTTCTTGTGATTTTTGTGTCCCTGTTTGGAAGCATATGTTGTGATACAGCAGCCACCTGCCAGTGGCTGCTAGAGGTCTAACTCAGACATGAAGAATGAATCTCTTCATGTGAGAGGATGATAATGATACAAGGAGACTAAGAGGCAATTGCTCTTCCCTCTTGCCTCCAATTTATTTCATTCTCAATCTACAAGGAACATCTGCTAAGGCTGCTTTGCAACTCCTTCAAGTGTTATGATCCATAGCTGCAGAGGCTATCGGAGAATTGACCTGCCTCTTCACTTAGGCATCAGTTAATTCCTTGAATACAAACCCCTTTCTTCAACTTTTACATTCTCTCCAAATTTTTAATATTATAAAGTATATGGGTATACACTAAATTCTTGCTCATTATTGATTGATTGATTGATTGTTGGCTCTATATAAGCTTTTCAGAAATTCTTTATCTTTTTAAAAATGGAAAATGATTATGCTCATAATGTTACTTTGGAACTCAGAAGGAAATTAATAGAAGCATGGTGTTCAGAATCAAAGGTTATGGGACCATTGTATTCTGCTGTGGTCAGCCCAAATTTGCAGTAATTTTTTTTCAGTACTAGAATTCACATTGTAGGAAAGAAATCGACAAGTTGAATTATGTTTTAAAGATGATGACCAAGATGGCAGAAGGACTTGGAGGCCATGCCACAAAGGAATGGGTTAAAAGAATAAGGCTGGGGAAAGGAAGACTTTATATAGATATAATTTAAATGTTTCAATATTTGAAGAATTATCATGTGGAAGAAAGAGTAGCTTTGTTTTATTTGTCCATGAATGGCAATTCTAGGAACAATGGGTGGAACTTGTAGAAAAGTACTTTTTGGCTCAATATAAAGAAAAACTTTTTAACGTTAGGGCGGTACAAAATGGGAAAGAGCTGCTTTGAAAAGTGTGAGATTCTCCTTCACCGGAGTTTTTTTTTAAACAAAGCATAGTTGACCAATTGTTGGGATTTAGTGATTCCTGATAAAATAGGGGTTAGACTAGGTCATGGCCAAGGTCATAGGGTCATAGATTTGGGACTTAAATTAACCTTATAGTCTGAGCCCAACTTTATAGATGAGGAAACTCAGACCCAGAAAGCTTAATGATTTGCGTAAGGTTATATAGTTAAGAAGTATCTCAGATAGGATTTGAACCCAGATTTTCCTGCCTCCAAATCCAGTGCTTTGCCCATTAGATCATATTGTCTCTACATTAACTAACCCAATATGCTATAAATATTTCATTTGAAAAACATCCTTTTTAGATAGTTACTTAAATCATGAGTCTGTCAAACATTTCTCCCTCCCTACCACCTTTAAAAATAAATTAAAGGTTTTACATTAAAAGCCTTTTCCATCTCGAAAATGTTTAAGCTAGCTAGAGGTGGCCATCAGCTCTTCTCTTTTTGATATTTGACACTTTACCTGATATCCTTTTATTAACCTCTTCCAGAAACAAGCTTACCAGCCTTAGAGAGCTAAGAGAAAATGTACCAAACAACTTTGAAAAATATCTGAGGGTGATTTGTCAAAGAAAATGATTTTTTTCCATGGAAAGTCATAGTCTTTTGCCCTTGTTCGTCTGGCAGGGAACAAGGTTTCTGTTCTTCCTAAGGCATCGTTAATGTTTGCCATACCACCTGACACATAAGCCCCACATGTGTATGGTTTGATAAATGATTTGCCCTTAGATGTTCATCAAAACTGACCATATCCTCTCACTACATTCCTCTTGTGTTGTTTTTTTCTCTGACTTTTTTTTTCTTTTTTTTTACCAGTTACAGGTACTTGGGATGGCAAGAAAATATAAACAGCTGGGTCTGAATGAACAAGAAGGGCCCTGTGGGACAAAAACAGTGGCAATCCAACACTAAGTCTTTTGAACTGGGACTAGCTCTGCACTCTGGGGAAATAGAGCAATGCTGGGCCAAGTCCCTTGGAAGTGTGTGAGCATATGTGGTAGAACTTTACTTATTTCAGATTTAACTTTCCTGCCTCCTTCCTCTCTTTCAAGAGGATTTTGCCATCATTAGTTCAATTTGAGGACATTAGATGATTCCAGTCTAACCTCTTTATTTTATAGATGAGGAAACAGATCTAAGAGAGGCTGAAACTTACCTAAAATGACCCATGTCCTGTGATTCCAGACTCAGAGCTCTTTCCACTGTTTTTGAGACAGTATGATTTTGTGGAGTTTTAACTCACTTGGTATACATGTTAAAATGTGAGAAGACATATTTTATTGCCAAATGGGAGGATGCAATGTGTATTTAGGCAAAGTACCTTTCTTTGCTTTAAAGGTGATCCATCCTAATAGGCAGTGTGTTTTGCTGCCTCTGGACCCAAAAAAATAGTATTCTTCCCTAGGCTGTACATGGGTCTGTATCAGATAAATCTGGGGCACTTATGATAGTATAATGGATAGATGATATAATGGATAAAGCTAGATGGTATAATGGATAAAGTACTGGGCCTGAAGTTAGGAAGACCAGAATTCAAATTCAATCTCAGACATTTATTAGTTGTATGATTCTGGGCAAGTCATTTAGCCATGGTTTGCCTTAGTTTTTTCATCTGTAAAAATGGAGATGATAATAGCACTTGTTTTCTAGGTTGTGTGATATATATGATATAATATTTAATATATTATATAATGATAAAACATGTAATATATATGACATAATAATTGTAAAGTACTTAGAATGGTGCCTGGGACTTAGTAAATGCTATCTAAGTATTAATTTCAAATGTGGAAAGACTTACATTATCAGATACATAGTGAAATGAGTTGAAGCAGGAGAACATTGTACATAATAATAGCAATATTGTTCAAAGAAGAAAAAATATTTTTATATAAATATATATTTATTTCACCATCACTTTATTATTATAATTACTCAGAATACAAAAGATTTAAGCAGATGATTTCTCAGTCTAATTGCTAGTATGAATGAGGCAAGAACTGCTGTGAATTTTTGGGTGGGACTGTTTCTTTCCATTACAACTACCATGTGATCATGATCAAGTTTTTGGTGATCAATACCCACTGTTGTCCACTAAGTGTACTAAAGCTATAGAAATGCTGGATAAAAATAGTTTTTGTAACAGAAATGATGAATCAATAGGAATAATGGTTCACATTTCTATAACTTCATATCTTACAAAGGACTTTCCTGACAACAATCCTGAAAGGTGAGTCACTGTTTAATAAATAAAAAAACAGGTTCATAGAGTCTAGTTGACTTCGCCACTTTCACAGAGTTAAATGGCAACGTCATTACATTGGAGTCAAAAAAAATGACTCCAATTCCAAAGCTATGACATCCATACTATCCAATTTAGCAAAGAGGAAGGTGGGATGCTGAGTGAATGCTGAATGCAGTACAACTTGAACACTCCAATCACATATCAACACCATGATTGGTACTAAAGGACATTTGTTGCTGGATGAAAATTTAGCTCTTCTGACCTGGAGACAAAACCTATTTGTCTTGTATGAAGGAACCTTCCTCCTCTCAAGATCATATCTGCAAATAATGTTATGTCCTTTGACTAAGTTTGGGTCTTTCTTGAAGGTTTTACTGTATCTTAGACTGGACAGAGAAAGTATCTTTGATAGTCTATTCTATATACATAAAGTACTACATAAATGCAAGTTATTATTATTATTATCATTGGAATGGAGAGACCAGCCCTGTCCCATTGAGAGCTCTCTTCTTAGAACATCCCCTTCCTGGTTCCAACCATTATGAAGGCTTGATACACTTGCTTCTTGGCATGTGAAATGGAAGAACATTTACAAGTATCCTCTGACTGTTTCCTATTCGTTTATTGGGTGCTGATGGCAAGTGTGCATACAAAAGATTTGAGCAGACAATTTCTCAGTTTCATCCCTGACATGAATGATGCAAGAACCACTGTGAATTGTTGGGTGGGGCTGTCTGCATTTCAGCTGACATGTGACCATGAATAAATGATGCCTTTTTTATTGTGTGTGTTTATTTATTCATCTATGAATGAGTATCTGGAGCCAGAAGAAATAGATTGTGACACCGTAAACTCCAAATGGTTAGAAAACCTATTAAAGATTCCACCAATGAATTGTGAATGGATCCAACCATTCTGAAGAGTAATTTGAAACTATGCCCAAAAAGTTATCAAACTGTGCATACCCTTTGATCCAGCAGTGTTTCTACTGGGCTTATATCCCAAAGAGATCTTAAAGGAGAGAAAGGGACCTGTATGTGCAAAAATGTTTGTGGCAGCCCTGTTTGTAGTGGTGAGAAACTGAAAACTGAATGGATGCTCAGCAATTGCAGAATGGCTGAGTAAGTTATGGTATATGAATGTTATGGAATATTATTGTTCTGTAAGAAACTATCAGCAGGATGATTTTAGAGAGGTCTGGAGAGACTTATATGAACTGATGCTGAGTGAAATGAGCAGAACCAGGAGATCATTGTACATGGCAACAAGAGGATTTTATGATGATCAATTCTGATGGATGTGAGTCTCTTCAACAATGATGTAATTCAGACCAGTTCCAAGGATGTTGTGCTGAAGAGAGCCATCTACACCCAGAGAGAGGACCCTGGGAACTGGATGTGGTTCACTACATAGCATTTTCACTTCTTTTGTTGCTATTTGCTTGAATTTTATTTCCTTCTCATTTTTTTTCCTGTTTGATTTGATTTTTCTTATGCAGCAAGATAATTGTATAAATATATGCATATATTGGATTTAACATATGTTTCTACCATGTTTAATATATATTGTCATCTAGGGGAGGAATTGAAGAAAGGGGGGGAAATGGGAACACAAGGTTTTGCAAGAGTTAATGCTGAAAAGTTATCCATGAATATGTTTTGAAAATAAAAAGCTTTAATAAAAATATTCCATCAATGGATTTAGTCATAAAAATCTTCTTGTGACCACAACAGCTGAATCCAGTGAGAGGTCATCTCTCTCCTGCAAGGAGCCATTTCAATTAAGCAAGGAATAATGCTCCCATTTGAAGGCTATCCCACATCTAAAAGTGAACTTGGGGTGGGCTGAATTCCTAGGTTATCCCACTCTTCCCACCCTCTGAAAACACCCTTTCCACAAACTGTGAATATGAAGAAGAGAGAATATAATTTCCAGTTGTGGGGGATATAGTATTTCAACCTTGTTATACCTTCTCCATAAATCTCTTCATAAAATCTAAGAGATATTTATTGGTTAATTGATATTGAAAAGCACACTAGTATGAAGTAATACCAGAAACTTAAAATCTTCAGGGTCCCTAAAATCCTGAGGAGAAGGAATATTCATTTGTCCTCTGGGAATCCAGCCAACTAATGGTAGGTTAAGAGAGTGAGCACTGAGGGGGTGCTGTAATGTTCTGAGAAGACCAGCTCTAGAAATGATTATTTTTGTGACCCATGGTAAACCACACTCTTCTGTTTCATTTTCTTTATCTGTGAAAAAGGATAATGTTATACTACAATATTTAAAGGGTTGATTTGAAGTAAAGCATTTTGTAAGCCTTAATGCATTATACAGGGCTTCCCCAAAATCTTAGTGAAGTTTTCAGCTACAAAAGTTTTGGGATATCTTGCATGAATGTGAATTTTAAGGGATTTCCTTTACTGATAGAATCACAGATTCTCACCTTGAAATATTAAAAAGATAATTAATGTTTGATAAATCTGTGAAACTGTATTAAGAATCAGCCAATAACCAGCAAGCATTTATTAAGTAATTATAAAGTTCCAGACACTGTGGTGGTGGTGGTGGGGAGGAATACTAATAAAAAAACAATATAGTCTAAATATACTCAAGAAGTTTATATTCTACTGGAAGTAAAAGGACTTTAGTTCAAATACCCTGACTTCCATTTCCTTTTCCTATAAAATGAAGGAGTTTGATCTAAATGACTTCTAAGATCCCTGCCAACCCTAAACATATGTTCAATGCTAAATGTAAATGAAAAGAACTCTTCAGTTGGGCAATAGAATTAGATTCCGGAGGAAAATAACTTTTTGCTTTTTTCATTCCTTATTAGCTGGAGACACTATACTGTGGAGTCATGTAGGTGCCAGAAAAGTGTGGCATAATCAGTCAGTGCTACATGTCTTTTGCAACTTCCTGTTTGTGTCAGCTCAGAGCAGCTGGACACAGAACAAGAAATATCTCCCTCTCAAAAAAGAGGGAGTTACTTAATTTTAGAGGACACAGACCTTTTTTGTAAGAGGATATTATGAACTTTTTATCTTTTTTCCCTTTTATTTCACAAAAAAATTGCAAGTCTATTATGTACAACTTGCTATTCCTTTTAAATATATAATAAAATTATGGTGTAATTTTCCTCCCTTTCCTTCCTTGTAATTGCCTGTTCCTCTTATTCCCTTAATTGTTTCTCTAGAAAAGTTCCTATCATTCATACTCTCTGGGGGTCACATAGCTTCACCCAAAATTGAAAGACAGGCAATAGAAAGTGTTAGCCCATGATTTATTCTTTGACTAAATGCAGTGTTCTTTCAGATGTGAGAGGTAACTTGGTACTTAACTGCCACTTAACTCTTCCAAGTTCTATCCCCATTGCATTCCCCAAACCTTCTTAAGAAATCTGAGAATGACATTTTTAATTGAAGCATATGTGCCTCAAAGCCTCTGAGAACTTGAACAAAGCTCGGGCAACAAAAAAGTTGCTGTAAGTACATTACAAAAAATTAAATATACATTTTAAATTATCTACTACATCCTAAGGGACTTAGGTGCAGTCAGGATAATTAAAATGCAATGTTAATGAGCAATAAATGATAAAAAAAAATCACTAAATGGAAATGAGGGGTTGATATAAATCCCATTTCTGCTCAATTGAATTTAATTCACTTCAATTCAACAAGCTTTAAATATCTACTAGGTAGGCCTTAGGAATTGCCTGGTAATGAATGAACTCAAAATACAATTTCAAGTTAATGGAATACATAATTAATGTCATTCTATTGTTATACATTGCTTCTTTTTATACTTTCCTTTGAAATTTTCCTTTCCTAATTTTGGGCCTGTATATCATCAAATACTTGAACAAAGAAGAAACTCGATTATAGTTATTATTATTGTTGATATTATTATTATTATTAGTAGTAGTATTTTATGTGACTCAAAACACAAAATACTGGCCAAAGGAAAAAAAGATAAAGAGAACAAAAAAGAGCAGGTTTTTAGAAAGTTGATATTTATATAGTACTTTGATGTATGGAAATCACCTTTTATACGCTATTTCACTTAATTGTTCTACTAATTTTAAGAGACAGATACCATTATCACCATCTCTAATTTGCTGATTAGGAAACTGAGATTCAAAGAGATGACTTGATTTGCCAAGGGTCACTCAACTAAGTCAGTGTTTGAATCCACATTTATCTGAATCCTACTTTAGCATGCTCTCAGCAAGACTAAAGCAAAAAATCACTAGCTGTCTATGTAACAATAGGCAGTCTCTTCACCTCTCTTACCCTCAAGTTTCTTCATCTGCAAATTAAGGAGTTGGACTCAATGTCCCTTTAAGTTCCCTTCCCACTCTACAAAATCCACAAAATGAATTCTATTCATGTTGTGTCCCTTTGAGTGTGGCCACACAGCTCAGCACCAAAATATTTACCTTGTCTGACTCACTAGGGCAACTCAGTACTACCATTTGAATGCAGTGAAGTTGCCAGTGAATTAGGCTAAAAGAACATTTCCATTCTGATCCTTTTCGTTAATGCTCTCCTTCAAACTGGAGTGAATGTGCCAGATGTCATTGATAACATGAGGTATTCCTTCCTAGCTTCTTGCTATAAGTACTACCTCACCTTTATCTCCAGATTCATGGATGAGCAGTTTTATTTTGGTGCCTAATCGAACAATGGCCAAATTTTTTTCTTAATGATGGCAGGAGGAGCTCTATTAAGTCTTCCCCTTCAAACTCTTTCTTGATTCATAGTTCTATGACAGGCTGCCTCTCCCATCTGAAGGATCACTGCATTTAGTCAATGAGAGAGGATGAAAGGAAAAACCTAATAAAGCCCTTTCTAATATTCCCTTCCTAATATGTTACTGATTCCAGGAATCACCCACTATAGCCCTTATTAACAGGCTAACATGCTACTAATAGGCTACTGATTCCAGGTCTTTTTCTTTCCAGGAAAAGCTTTATTCACAGAGTTGGAATGTGTTAAGAGAAAATGCTCTTTGCCTTTAGTTTCAGAAGACATAAAAAAAAAAAAAACCCAAAATGATTATCAGCTCAGAGCAATAGTCAGAGGCCCTATGTGATGAAATCTTCTGTATAAATAAGGCTGTTACAGATAAACCAGATATTCTTAATCCTAGTGTCTCTTGGGAATCCATAAAAAAATTTCAAGGAATCCATAATCTTGGATAGTGAAAAAAAATACATCTTTATTTTCACTTGCATCTAACTGGAATTTATCATCATCTTTCATTTTTTTTTTAATTCTGAAAAGGGACTATAGACTTTACTGGATTAGTAGAAAGATTTAATGATACAAAAAAAATTAAGGCCCCTAAATTTTTTTTCCTCTTTTTTAAAAAAAATTTTATTTAATAATTACTTTATATTGACAGAATCCATGCCAGGGTAATTTTTTTTTTACAACATTATCCCTTGCACTCGTTTCTATTCCGATTTTTTTCCCCTCCCTCCCTCCACCCCCTCCCCTAGATGGCAAGCAGTCCTTTATATGTTGGATATGTTGCAGTATATCCTAGATACAATATGTGTTTGCAGAACCGAACAGTTCTCTTGTTGCATAGGGAGAATTGGATTCAGAAGGTATAAATAACCCGGGAAGAAAAACAAAAATGCAGATAGTTCACATTCGTTTCCCAGTGTTCTTTCTTTGGGTGTAGCTGCTTTTGTCCGTCATTTATCAATTGAAACTCAGGTCTCTTTGTCAAAGAAATCCACTTCCATCAAAATATGTCCTCATACAATATCGTTGTGGAAGTGTATAATGATCTCCTGGTTCTGCTCATTTTACTTAGCATCAGTTCATGTAAGTCTCGTAAGGCCCCTAAATTAAAGGAAGAGTTTTTCATGAGTAGGGATAAGTGATTTGTTTTTTGATCTCTTAGCCTTATCTCTGAGTCTCAAGAGCAAAATGTCCAGTGAGATCTGAAGATGAGAACTTGGATACACACTGATATTGTAATACAGTATAAGTAGTCTAAAGATTGTAATATAAAAAGCAGGGGGGAAAAAGATCCTTCTGGAAAGAGACCCCATATGTGCAAAAATGTTTATGGTAGCCCTTTTCATAGTGGCTAGAAACTGGAAACTGAGTGGATGCCCATCAATTGGAGAATGATTGAATAAATTATGGTATATAAATGTTATGGAATATTATTATTCTGTAAGAAATGACCAGCAGGATGAATGCAGAGAGGCTTGGGAGAAACTTAACATGAAGTGATGCTAAGTGAAATGAGCAGAACTAGGAATCATTATACACTTCAACAACAATACTACATGATGATCAATTCTGATGGACGTGGCTCTCTTCAACAATGAGAGGATCCAAATCTGTAACTGATCTGTAATGAACAGAACTAGCTACAACCAGAGAAAGAACACTGGGAAATGAGTATGGATCACAACATGACATTTCTACTCTTTCTGTTATTGTTTGCTTGCATTTTTGTTTTTTCTTTGTAGGTTATTTTTGCTTTCTTTCTAAATGCAATCTTTCTTGTGCAACAAGATTAACTTTTCAGGATTAGACTAGCAAAAGGGGTATTTGGAAATAATGCCATGAAATCATTCTGTCTAACATTCTCCTGAGAGCTATTGGAACACTTCATGCTACCTCAATAAGAAAAACAACATGAGTCTGAATGTATCAGAAGGAATTTCAGAACATTTCTCACATAGTTTTTAGAAGAGACATAAAACAAGTCTTCTGCTTGTTGGGCGGTATACCATCCCTCCTGTGTTCACATATTATCAGACAAAGCAAAATGAGCAGATCAAGTCAGTGAGCAATTTGAATCACAGAACTTCAGAGTTGGAAAGGACCTCGGAGGCCACCTAGTCTGACCTAGACATGAATAACCCTTTCTTTGACAACATCTCTGACAAGTGGGCATCTTGTTTTCTGCTTGTTCCCTCTACCACTTACTGACCCCATGGGTATCTATTCACTCCCCCACTTAATCAATAAATGGCTAAGTCCTGTCAATTAATCCTGCCGCCACCATGGTGCAGGACCACATCATCTCAAAGCTAAACTGCTACAACACTCTACCAATTGGCTTGCCTGATACAAACCTCTCCTCACTTCATCGAACCTCAAACTGATCTTTCTAAAGTACAGGTGGGACTGTGTCATATAATCAGCTCCACTGCTTCTTTGTCATCTTTAGCATTCTTATGTAAAATCCTCCGGCATTCAACCCATGAGGTAAAAAAATGTCTTTTTACATCTTTGTTAATCTTATTTTCCCTGTGCCTCCCTAAATCCTGTATATCCTGTCAATCAGTGATGTGACTGCTTGTTTTTCCTTGGACAGGAAAAACTGTCCCTCTACTGATTGCATTTTCACTGATTGTCCCCTATGCCTGGAATTGTCACCAGAAATTGCCTCCTATCTCATCTCTGTTTCCTATCTCCCCTGGTTTCCTTCAAGCCGCAGTTAAAATCTTTTTCAAAATGCTTTTTCTGATCACCTTTAATTCTAGTGTTTTCCTTCTGTTGATTATCTTGAATTTATTCTCCTTTCTTTCTTGCTGTTGTCTCCCACATTAGACTGTTATCTCCTTGAGAATAAGGAATGTTTTTCCCTATCTTTGTATTTCCAGCATCTTACATAATCCTTGGCATGTATTCTATGCCTAATAAATCCTACTTGATGGACCAACTAATTGAAGAGGGGTGCCTGTAAAATTTTTTTCTTACAGCAAGCCTAAATGTGTCTCTGTTTCTGATTCTTATTATTGGCATGAAGCAGGACAAATCAAATCTCTATTTTCTGTAACAATTCTTCAAATAGTTGACTATAGTTATCTTTTATTCTTCAGGTCTTTTATAATTACCTCTATAGCATGTTCTCCAGGACTACTAGTATCTATTATAGACATGATACCCTGATTGTCAGTGTCTTTGCTCTTGCACTGAGCACATCTCAGATATTGTCTGACAATAATTGAAGGCAGGCATCAGTGTTGGAATCTTTACAAACTGCTAACTAATTAGAGTTAATCTGATCTTACAAGAAGATGTTTTGGGCCAGAACCTGAAACAAGGTACTAAGTAGAACTAATTAGTACAATGCTTGTGTTTGCACCTTTACTCATTGGAGTTCACAAGTATTCCAGCTTCACAAGGTAAACTTTGTAACTTGGTGAGTTCACACCTCCCTTGAAGCTCTTTGGGCCAGAGAGCACTATGGGAGAAAACCCTTAATCCCATTCTCTCAGAATAGTCAGATATAAGGCCAGTGATGAGAGATCTATTCAAGAATATTTTCCACTTGGCTGGCTGGTGGCAGACGAAGAGTTTTCAGAGGAAGAAACTACGAGTCGAGCGTTCAGTGGACAACCAGATTTGTCTTCATCTCACACCACTGTGGTTGGTGGCTGGGCTCCTGCACTTCCCCCACTGAGACCAAGCTGGTCTGAAAGACTCACCAGAAAGCTAACTGATCCCCAAGTGAAGGAAACAAGAGATTCATTCCATCTCTGTGCTGGTTGGAGGCTGAAGAAAGCAGAGGCTAAAGGACAAAAACTTTGGATTTGGAGACATTCGGAGGGCCCTAAGCTAAACCGGCTGTGTTTTGAGAAGAACAAGAACTCCAACATTTGAACTCCAATACGTCAGGGTTATTGGATGCCATGTTTCTTGATGCAATTAAAGATCTCATAAAGTTTTTTACATTGTCATATTACATTACTATCTTTTATTGAGTTTGTAGTACCCTAAAATTCTTATTTCTTATCACATAAACAGTTGTCAAGCCATAAATCTTCATCCTGTACTCAGCATTATTTTTTATTTATTTATTAGAATAGAACTTCAAATTTATCTTAATTAGATTCCATCTCATATGATTCAGTCCATTATTCTAGACTGTCAAGAATATTTTGGATCCTGACATCAAGTATATCAATTATTTCTTCCTGATTTGTGTCATTGACAAATTTATTGAGTGTGCCATCCATGACTGACTAGATTCAGAGACAACACTGTCTTATAGTTCAAAGAATAGACCCTCTTCCCTTTTTTGAAAATTGGTAAAACATTTTTACTTTACTAGTTCTGCAACATCTCTTTTATTCTCTGCAATCTTTCCAAGGTCAGCAGTAGCTCCTCTGCAAACATATCTGCCATCATTCTGACCCTCTCCCATTCCTACCCCAATACTTTGGAGCTTTCATCTGGTCCTGATGACTTAAAGTTTTTGAGGGTAGCCAGGTAAAATTACTCAAATTACTTCCATCATCTTTTCAAGAATGAAATTACCATTAAGAGAATTTTTTTAAAAATTAGAGTCTGATTTTATTAGAATAAAGACAACCTGATATCTAAATATTTGTCATTATATCACTATCACTATAATGTCATGCCTTACTGTTTGTTTGTGATTTTTCCCTAAATGCCTCATCTAATTTTTCCTTATACCTAGATGGTCTATAGTATACTTTTGTGATAATCATTTTTACTTTTTTCCTCCATGGAATTGTGTGAAAATCATACTTGCTCCTTCCATTACTAGATTTTCTTAGGATATACTTTTTCATTTAATGTTTCCAGATTGGAGAAATACTACTATATTGTTGGTAGGCATATGAGTTAGTTCAGTTCTCTGGAAAAAAAAATCAAAAACTATGGCACAAAAGGGATTAAGTGGGGCAGCTAAGTGGCTCAGTGGATAGAGCACCAGCCCTGAAATCAGGAGGACCTGAGTTCAAATCTGGTCTCAGACACTTAACACTTCCTAGCTGTATGACTCTGGGCAAGCTACTTAACCCCAATTGTCTCAGCAAAAAAAAAAAAAAAAAAAAAAAAAAAGAAAAAAAGAATTAAATTATGGTGGAAATATGGTGGAAAATTTGTTGTCAAATTTTTTGTCACCCTCCTCGTTCAGTTAGGTGACCCCATATGGGGTCAGAAGCTTTGCTCTAGTATACTATTGATAAAGCAAAGAGCCCTTCCTTTGATAGAGAAATGTTAGACTACAGGAGTGGAAAGAAACATATGCAGTTAGACATAATCAGTGGATCAGTTTGTTTTGTTTAATTCACACCCCCCTACCTTTTTTTTTTTTTTAAGTTGCAAAGGAGAGTTCTATTACAGATGGATGGGAATTATTGGAAAATAAAAATAGCACATAAAAGAAGCAGCAATGATTAAACATGACCCTTTTTATTCATTAATTTCCTTTTGAATTAAGTATAACCTTCATAATCATATGCCAGTCTCACTTCCCAACCCCCCCCCCTTTCAGTCTAATTTATCTCATTGCTTTAGTATTTCTAGTCCACCTCATTAACTGTGCTTTGTGCATTTATGTATGGACTATAGCTTTCACTGTTGTTTGTCTTCTGAGATACTGTCCTCTGTGAATTTCTCTTCACCTCCACTGCTATTTCTTTTTCTTTTTTTATAGGCTCTTTTTCACAGGACCTGACTTGGCAGATGTATTTGGGGAATTGTCTCCCTATTATCTTTTTTAGTCTAAAGTTCCTTTGTTAGGATGTAAAAGACTCCATGAAAAAAGATTTACCAGCTATCAGTAGGTACATTCTAAACCTGGCCAAGAGCCCGTTTGTTGCTATATTTTAAATA
Organism: Antechinus flavipes; assembly: GCF_016432865.1. Lineage (NCBI taxonomy): Eukaryota > Metazoa > Chordata > Mammalia > Dasyuromorphia > Dasyuridae > Antechinus > Antechinus flavipes. The sequence continues at coordinate 409,421,432 of NC_067401.1, read as the reverse complement.
GTGAGCCAGGAATCCAAATCCCTGTCTCAGACATCACATTATTAATCAACTGTTTACTCCCCGAATCTGGTTTTTTCTTCCAAAATTCTACCTTTAGGTGTCAGCAATGATGAAAATATTACCAATGACTCTAAATTTTTCAGTTTCTTTCTCTGGTCTTGATAATTCCTATTAACACTGTCTAAGGTTCTTCTAATGCTATCATTTGTTTCATTATGAATCACCTGGAGGGGTCACTAGATTGGAGGGATCTTATGTAAGGTGTGACAGAGTGGTTAGAGCAAGGTCCTGGAGTCAGGAAGATCTGAGTTCAAATGTAGCCTTCTACTAGCTCTGTGACCTTGCCCAAGTTAATCTCTATTGACCTTAGTTTCCTGAACAAAAAAATGGGAATACTAATATTTATGTGCTAGAGCAGGCGTAAGGATCAAATGAGATAATTTTTGTAAAGCCTTTAGCATAATGCCTATGTATATATTTTATTTTCAGTTTCTTCAGTTGTGTCCACTCTCTGTAACCGCTTTTGGGGTTTTCTTGGGAAAAATATTGTAGCATTTTGTCATTTTCTTCTCTAGCTCTTTTTACAGATGAAGAAACTGAGGTAGACAGGATTAAGTGAGCAGAATCACATAGTAAGTAAATGTCTGAAGCTGAATTTGACCTTGGGAAGATTGCTCTACTCCAGATTTGCAGCTCTCTCTATTGCCCTGACTGCCATATAAAAAGAGCTAAATAAATATTTGTTTTCTTCTTTACTTCTTTGATTTCAAGAGTAAAAAAAAAAAATTCTAGAGATATAATTCTTCAGCATTCTAATAGAGCAACAGATTCAATGATGAGGGTCTTTCTTCAGAGATATAGATTATAATATATTCTTCTCTGCTTAGTCCTTAGCAACATTTTTCATAATCCAATATACGAGGGCCCTTTTTGTTTTGTTTTGTTTTCCTTATATCTCTAGTACACCAATGAAGCACATGGTTGGTTGTTTTTCACCTTTCTCATGTGACTGGCCTATCTTCTTTGTTGGTTACCTATTTCTTTAAAAACATCTTTTATGTCATATTTTCTGTGTATTTCCTTGTTGATGATGTGTTTCAGCCTTTTTGTGATCACCATAATCTTCTCCATTGCCCTTTGGATAATATGGTCATTAATTAGGCAGTGTGAGAGGAACAGTGTGAAACTATGGAAATTGGGGAATATCTAGTTGGATTAAAAAAAAAAAACAGTTAAAATGAGCTTCAAGAGCAGTCTTGTAGGGGGGAAAAATCCCCATAGGGCACCATGTGTATATGTTTGACAGTGGATAAATATTCTAGATTGTGTCAAGAGACCCTAGTTCAAATTCCATTTATTAACTGTGAAACTGGTCAAATCGTCTTTTTTAATCTCAATTTCTTAATGTGTAAAAAAAAGAATAATAACATCACCAGCTTTACAGGGTTGTTGAGAGGATCAAAGCAGAAAATGTAAATTGCTTTGCAAGCAATTATTATTAGCCTTATTGCTTTGTTCAAGTGATACTGTGGAGGAGATATGGGTATTTCTAAATACTTTTAGCAGCTGGTTGATAGAGCTACCTTGTCTTCTGGAGCTACTTGTCTTTACCCCTGCTCCCTAAGTCTCTAGTTTCTAACCACTGGGAGTCAAAGAGCTTCTTAAGAGAATGAGAGTTCCCAATGGAGATTTGCTCTTATCTATATTTTTAATGTCTTTCTCCCTTATAACTGATTATTGTTCTTTTGTGCTCTTGATATACCTTAATTTATCTCTCTGTCCATCCATTTGCTTATTTTCTCATTTATTCATTTCGATTAATTTATCATTTATTTATTCATCTTTCTATCTCTTTGTTTCTGTTTCTCACTGTCTCTCTGTCTCTGTTTCTATCTCCCTTTCAATGTCTCTCTGTTTCTCTGTCTCTCTGTGTTTGTGTCTCTCTGTCTCTCTTTGCCTCTATGTTTCTCTGTTTCTCATAAAAGTGCACTTTACTGTCCTGTCCTCCAAAACAATTTCTTTTAGGCCAGAACTCGATGCATACATAGCCAGAGTTCCCAGCTCAGTGTTTGGCTTGGCATTCAGTGAGTCACTTCCTTCTTTCCTCCTCAAGTCTCTCTCCACATTTACTGATTCTTCTCTTTACTCACTCTTTTTTTTCAGACTCTCCTGACCTTCCCAAACCATTTCTAAAGCAAAGGCCCATCAGCCTCCTTGCCTCTGCACAAAACTAACTTAAGTCCACATTCCTTCTGTCACACACCCACACCCACACCCACATCACTTTCCATTTTCTAAAATGACCACGCTCAAGACCCGAGGCTAATTCTTGATGCTCTTAAGCAAGCTGTGGAATATCTGGCAGCGGCAAGCCCTTGTACCCAGCTAGCCCTGGGCACACAGCTGCTTTTCCTTTCCATTGAATAGTCCTCAAAATATCTTGAACTTCTGATACACAGTGCACAGACATTAAAGCCTCTTGTAAATGTCAAACATGGGGATTGAACTTATTCATCTGTTCATATGCCAAACATATTTTAGATAGTTTTGAATATGGAATCAGAAAATCCTGAATCCAAATTCTGCCTCAGATATTTACTGAAAAAGTCACTTAATTTCCAAGAGTCTCAGTTACTTTACTTGTAAAATGGGGCTAGGTAATAGCATCTAACTCATGGAGCTGTCATCAAGTTAAATAAGATAATATAGGTGAAGTGCTTTGTAAATATTAAAACTCTAGATAAATGTTAACTCATTGTTACTGCTTTTATTGTTACTATTACTATTATTATCACTAAATACTTGCCATGCAGAGCACTGTGCAACTTCATTGGGCAGACACTAAATTCAGGGCCCCTCAGGGAGATTACAATCTAGTATTATGACATTGACCACATGTTGAATTGTAACCAGCTGAAGTTACTTTTAAGTTACAGATGTCTCATACTGCAAATGAATGAAAAGATAGGAGTGACAGTGACAGAGAAAGATTTTTGTCTAGGAGCAACATTTTGGATTTTTCTCCATATGACCAGGAATCTTGGGAAATTGACCCAAGAAAACAAGAGTTCTATTTTATTTTATTTTGAAAAATGGATCTATGATTTCATTGCTACAAGGAACAGCTGATGAGGACATTTCTCTCTCTACCAATGAGATTTATAGTGTTTTGTAATTTGTGAATTTACAGGGTCACCTGGTGGCTCTTAGGGAGTGATTTGCCCAGAGTCACAAGTCTGTTCAATTTGTAATTTTTTTTGTTTGCAAAATGATTTAAAAAACCTGTGAGATTGATAGGAAAGTATTATTATTCTCACTTTATAATAGAGGGGACTGAAGTTCAGAGATATTAAACAGCTAAGGGCTGGTTTCAGAGGTAACTAGTTTTATATTTAATAGTTTTTTTTTTCTCTCTCTCCTGATTCTGGTGGACATTCTCATTTTTCGTTTTCTTTGAACGATTTTTAGTGATAGCTTCTGTTTTTAAAGTGTTCTTTCAATTTTCACATACTACCTCTATGATAAATTTAAATAGACAACTTGTACAGCAAGGGATCTAGAAAAGGTCATTAAAAAGACAATTATTGAATAAGAAGGTGCTTGAACTGTGTAGTTCAAAATATCTTAGCGTTTGTGCACAATAACTAGATATTCTAACATTATGGTAGTTTTTTTTTTTTTTTTTTTTTAAAGGAAGTTATCATTAAAGGAACAGGAAGCAAGGAGAAAAAAAACGGTCTTCATCCAGTTAACACCTACAAATTGCCAGTGTTTCCCCAAAGCTCTGCCTGGAATCTCTCCTTTTTTCCTGCTATAGCCAAGGTGTCAAGCGTATGGCTATGGATTGCCTGTTACCCACAACACTGCTTGCCCAATCCAGATTAAAATGTAACTTAGAAATATTTAACAAGGTAAATAAAATGCAATAAATCATTGATAATGCTAATATATGGTTTTCTAAGTCAGTATGTATCCATTAGTTTAGTGGCCAAGTTTGGTTTAAATTTGATTTCACTACTCTATATTATTTCTAACCACCCCATTCCTGGATTATTCTTATTCTTATTAATATTATTATATTATTTCTCTGTTAATGATTCTTATATCTATTTATTCAGCCATAACCTCTGTACTGATCTCCAGCTGCCTATTGGACATCTCAAAACTGTATGTTCCATAGATAAACTCAAGATAAAAGTAGAATTCATTCTCTTCCCTCCCAAACCCTCCCATTCTAACTTTCCTATTGCTGTTCTTGAGACCACCATCTTCCCAGTCACCCAGATTCCCAATTTAGGGATTATCTTCACTCCCCTACACACTCCGCATGCCACCATATTCAATCAATTGCTAAATTCTGTTAATTCAATAACTACTATAGAAACCTCCTTCTCTCCTCTGACAATGCAACTACTCTGATACATCCTCTCATGCCCGGGTTCTTGAAGGAACCTGCTAATCTCTACTTGTGTTCACCCTTCTTTCAGTTGTTAAAGTGTTAATAATAATAATATAGGGACTTAATGCTTTCATTGTGTTACCTCATTCAATCCTCATAACAACTCTATTAGGTAGGCATTATTATTATCCCTATTTTATAGATGAGGATACTGAAGTTGAAAGCATTTAAGTGACTTGCCCAGGATCATCCTTAGCAGGCAGGGTTTTAACTCAGATCTTCCTGACTCTAATTCTCCATTTATACAGCCACCAACCCAACTTAGACTCTTTTTTTTCTGTCTATCTGCCTGTCTATCCATCCATCCATCCATTATTTATTTATTTGTGGTTTAACAATGGAATACATAGTGCTAAATTTAGAATGAAAAGATTGGGGTTCAAGAGATCATAAAAATGGGAAAAAGACTCACCTGTGCAAAAATGTTTGTAGCAGCTTTTTTTTTTTTTTTTTTTTTTTTTTTTTTTTTTTTTTTTTTTTTTGGTAGTGGCAAGGAACTGGAAACTGAGTGGATGCCTATCAGCTTGAGAAGGGCTGAATAAGTCATGTCATATGAGTATAATGGAATGTTGTCATTCTATAAGAAAGGATGATTTCAGAAAGGCTTGGAGAGATTTTTATGAACTGATGATAAATGAGGTGAGTAGAACCAAAAGAACACAGAAGTGTTCAAAAGTACACAGAAACAACAAGAATATGTGATGACCAAGTGTGATAAATTTGGCTCTTTTCAACAAAGTGATTCAGGCCAATTCCAATGGGCTTGTGATGGAAAGAGCCAAATGTATCCAGAGAGAGGACTATGGGGATTGAGTATAGATTACAACATAGTATTTTCACATTTTTTGTTGCTGTTGTTGCTTTTTGTTTGTCAAAATATGTCTGCAGGAATTGCACATGTTTCACCTATATTGGATTACTTGCTATCTAAAGGGTGGGAGAGGTGAGGAGGGATGGAGAAATAAATGGAACATGAGATTTTGCAGGGGTGAATGTTAAAATTTGCATGTATTTTGAAAATAAAAAAGCTATTATTAAAAAGAAGATTTGGGTTCAAGTTCTTGATTTGCCATTTACTAGCTGTATGACTGTGGATAAGTCAAGTGAACTTTCTGAACTTCAAGTTTTTCATCTATAAAATGGGAATTGTATGATAACACAGCTGTTTGAGGAAAATGTTTTTGAAGGCTGATTATAAATGATGAATTATTATTATTGCTTTCTGGCATCTCTCATTGACTTGTTGTGTCATTTAAATCTTTTGTTTTTTAATAGAATATACATATATGTATACAGTGGCTAGAGTTGAAGGTACTTGGCTCAGGAGAAATAACTACTCCTTTTATCTCTAGTCACTCTTTCCCAGTTCCTTCAAAGGAGATTCTCCCTCTAGTTTAGATCAACAACTCCAGCCCTAAGGGGAAGAGAAAGCCCCAATGTCTTCCTCCCAAAGTTTCTCATCACCAAATCTTATACTGCTGACTCATTTGTGCCCAGAAGAATCCATGATAGTCTGGTTTCACATGACTTTGGGGAAGTTATGATAATACTTATCAATAAAATCTCTTAGGTTTTTTTTTTTTTGAACCCTCAGCTGGGGAATCCCCAACAATTTAGAATATTTCCTTCTTTTTATAGGTAGTTGGACATAATCCCCTTCTCAACTGAGTTTAAGCAGAAGAATTACATACAGATCAATAATGCATTGGGTTAGCTACAGTTTATCTTAACATCAGCTTTTTAGATACGAAGTGAAAAGCAGTGCAAAACACAAACTAAAAAGAAACAGATAAGCTTTGGAACAGATTATAACACTAGTTTGGAGGGTGAATGGAGTTTGTGTTCCTGATAAAGGAGAGCTTCAGTTTTCCACCAATGACTGTTCGTGGTGATTCCTTGTCTCCCATCTAATTGCAGCAGTAGGAGCAGTCATAATGGTGGCATTGAGCCCCAGAACTTCTCCTTCTTGGTTGTTATAAAAGCCCCTTGATTATGGAGATAGTGGCATTGGGTGGTAGTCCCCTTCCTTCCACAAACAGTGTTACTGGCAGAATGATCGAGGCCCTCGATCAACCCTCAGCTTACTTATATTCTTCCTTTCAAGAGATTTCAGTTCCACTCTCCACTCCCCCCATACCCACCCCTCACCTTTACCTGCCTCTATTGTAGAAGAAGGAAGGATAAACTACTTTTTAGTCACAGTCACAGTGATAGTGACCAGGTATCCTTAGCGCCACAATATAGAGATGTCTTAATTCTTTAGGGTCAGAACTGGGTCTCAAACAACTTTGTATCCCTCCACAGCACCAACTACATTGACTTTATTGATTGTTAGTATTCAATTAAAGCACTTGGCTCAGTGCCTGGTGCATAATATATGCTATATAAATGCTCCTTCCTTTTTCTTCCTTCCTATAATAAATATTTTTTCATTTGATTTTAATTTATGTGTTGTAAACAGCTTGTTTACAGTCTGGTTGATTTAAAATGAAGGCCACAGTCAACTTTCTTCCACCCACATTGTAGGTATAATCCAAAACAAACTTTCTGGTGATGATCTTTCTATGCCCAGAACCAATTCAATTATAGATCACATAACCACATCATTCTTAAAATAGGAGATATTTTTCTTGAGAATTAAAGACCCTCCCTCTCCCATTCCATCTATGACAGGGACCTAATTCACCCAGCATACTGACCCAATCTGGACATCCCGATCCTCCCAGTTTACTCTTCCTTCCTTCTTTCTTTCCTTCCTTCCTTCCTTCCTTCCTTCCTTCCTTCCTTCCTTCCTTCCTTCCTTCCTTCCTTCCTTCTTTATTTCCTGCCTTCCTTCTTTCCTTCCTTCCTTCCTTCCTTCCTTCCTTCCTTTCTTCCTTCCTTCCTTATTTCCTGCCTTCCTTCCTGCCTGCCTTCCTTCCTTCCTTCCTTCCTTCCTTTCTTCCTTCCTTCCTTCCTTCCTTCCTTCCTTCCTTCCTTCCTTCCTTCCTTCCTTCCTTCCTTCCTTCTTTCCTTCCTTCCTTCCTTCCTTCCTTCTTTCGTTCCTTCCTTCCTTCTTTCCTTCATTCCTTTTTTCCTTCTTTCCTCCCTCCTTCCCTCCCTTCTTTCCTTCCTTTGATATAAAAAGGTAATCAATAATTAAGATGTGATGTCTTATCCAAGAGTATGATGAAGCTAGATCTAACCACTAGTAAACTGTTAAATTTTCATTGTGAACATTTATACCTCAGAAATCAGCAGTCACTATAAATCAGGACTTGATTGATTGCTTTATTGATTTATAGACTTAATAAAGTGTTAATCATGCAGATTACATTTTAAAAATGTGTGTACACACATTCCCTTCACGTCCCTTTAGCCAGGGTGTTAAACATTTATCCCTGAATCTACTAAAAAAAAAGTTTTAGATCAACAGGCGTACAGTAGCAGACACAGGGAATGAAATAATCACTGGCCTGGAGCCTAGTGACTATAAGGTAATGATGATGATGATGATATAATAATAATGATGATAATAATACCTATACTACCAAAAACAATCCAACCAGTGGTTTATAAAGTGCTATACCCATTATCTCCCTTGAACCTCACCATTCCCCTGTGCCATGGGGACCCCATTCTGGCTTTCACCCCTAGAGAGTTTCTAGTATGAGGGATAGCCAATGAAAACATTTAAACTCAGGAGATGGAATGTCTTGTTTAAGAATACAAGGAGTCTAGCAAAGAATCAAGTGTCATTGGATGGAAGAATATATGTGGGGGTGGGAGTGAGGAGAGAGAGCTGTAAGGTGTAAGTTGTAAAAAAAACAAAACTGGAAAATTAGAACCAAGTTATGATGGACTTTAAAATCAAAACAGGATTTTATATTTGATCCTGGCAGCAATAGAGAGTCACTAGAGTTTATTGAATAGGGAGGAGTCCTCCCTGACTAGCATCTCTGGGAGGAGGACTTGCCGAACCCTTTCCAGGGTTTTACAGCCACCTTTGGTAGTCAGCTTTCATCCAACTCTCCCCTGTGGCTCCCAGAATCTGTAGCACATACAGTGGCCACAGCCGGACCTCAAACCCATTGGTGGCTTGGGAAATGTCTCCTTCAAACGTGTGAAGATTTCCCTGGTGGAATGAGTGGATAAGAACAATCTGTTACAATGTCCAAGAAGGCACTGTGGAGGACCTAGAGCTCGATCAAACATCGAAGACTCCAACGACATCCACTGCATACCAGGCCATTGCCAGTCATCTTGCCTTTTGTCTTGCTATTGGATTTTGATGACTTTGGAAGACAGAGTGAGGTTGATGACTTTGTGCAACTCTGTCTCACTTAAATCCAATTCACCCAAGAGTCAAGATATCATCCTGGTGATGTCATTAGACTGCTTCAAAAATGAAGGACAAACAACGATGTGGTCAGACCATTTTGTTTTAGGAAGATTAATTTGATGACTGAGTACAGGGAGATAGAGACATACTCCAGTAGGCATTACAAAATTCCACATCTGTACGATAGCTGAGTCACAGGAGAGAAGAAAAATGTTTAGAAAAAAGGACTTGGAAATCTAAAGGATATGGGGTGGGGTGTGAAAGAGAGTGAGAAATCAGGGATGACACTTGGGTTATTATAGTCACAGATGAAGAGGGAGTGCCATAGGGTGAAGAATGATGTGGATAGAACTTGTTTTCCATGGATTTGTGGTTTTATGTCTTACATGTCAGCAACTTTATCCTGGTTAGGGATGACTGACTGGTATCAATTTTCTCAGACTGTGGTGCCTGAGACCAGGTGTTTAGATCTGAGGTCTGGGGCTGAATTTCAGGGAGATGGTGAACTTGGATGAGACAAACAAACCACATCTTTATTTTCACTAATCTCTCTCTCCCTCCTCCTCTTTCTTCTCTTCTTTTTTCTCTCTGTTTCTGTCTCTCTGTCTCTGTCTTTGTAAGTCTCTATCTCTGCATCCCTCCCTCCCTCCTTCCCTCACTCCCTCTCCCTCCCTCCTTCCCTTCTTTCCTTCCTCTGTCTCTGTCTCTGTCTCTCTCATTCTGTCTCTTTCTCTCTTTTTCTCTCATCAGTAGAAATCCTCTTGTACTGAAAATGACAGAACAAAAATGACTAAGTTTGGAGAAAAAAGGGTTTATTCCCAAGATAAGTAAGGCAATTGTAAGAGTGCACCTAATTGCACTTGATGAATTCAATTCCCCTGGCCCAGAGAAACTATATTCTCAGGTACTAAAGAAGTGGCAGATGTGATTATGAGCTATTGTGAATAATATTTGAAAGATCACAGAAAATGAAAGAAGTACCAAAAATTTGGAGGAGGGTAAATGTCCCAATTTTCAAAAAAAAGAGAAGAAAATTTATTTGGAAAACTATGGTCTTATGAGTGACTGATTCCTGGGAAAAATCTAGAATGAGTTTTTAAAATATTCAATCTGTCACTCTGTTTGGTTTATTGAATTGTTTAATCTATTCACATTTAAAATTACGGGAGTAGATTTATATTTTCCTCCATTTATCACCATTTTTTCCCCTTTTCTAAATTAAGGTCTCCATCCCCTTTTCTTCGGTAAAGAAAATACTTTATCTCTTCTTATTTCTGCTTAATTTACTTTAAGACAATTTCATTCCCACTGTCTCTCTTCCCTCAACCTCAATCTTTTCTCCTATTTTTTTTACCTTTTTCTTTAGTTTTGAAGTATTTTTAAATTTAATTTCTTTTTTAGTTATCAAATTTTTTTCTTCTTATTTTCTCTTATGTAATTTGTCAAGTAAAAATCAACCTTCTACTCCTCCCTTTCAACTTGTTTTGTTAGTTTATTTCATTTTAAAACACATTTTTCTAAAAAAGGATTCTTCCTTTTAAGTCTATTCTAAATTTTTATTCTTTAAATTGTAGACTTTATATTTTTTTATTCCTTCTTTAGCCTCTATATTCCCTATGAAATTAAAGCTTCTAAGTGACCTAGAAGTGATTGTGGCTCATTTGGAACCGAGATCTATAAAAGGAGGGGGAAGTGTTGGATAGCCCATCTCTCCCTCTTAGAAGACATTGTATATCAAAATTTCTCTATTCTTGCAGGCATTTTTTTTTTTACTTTTACAGTAATTTGAAAGCCATCTTACTCTTATTATAAAATTATGTCCACTCATAATTTCTCTAAGTGTGGGATATATCCTTAGTTGTGACTATTAAGGTTACTAGGGAAAGAATCAATGAATGATTTGTATTATATAGATATAAAATAGGACAGAGGTTTGAATTGGTCCAAAATGCTGTGGTTTTCTTTTGAGGGCTCTGAGTTATAAAAGAAGATCTTATGACTTCAATTTTATTAATAACTTATAAACTTGCAAATAGCAGAGAAGATTATGCCATGTGGATTCAGGTCCTTCATTTTTCCCCCTATAGGCTAAAATCATGAGTCAAGTGAGTCTGGGAGTCTGGAGAGGGGACTATACCAGTGAATCACACATTAGAATGTGTTAGCTCTGTTTGGAGGATCAAATGAATAAAGTATGTAATGTGCTTTCTAATCCTCAAAACAATACCGAAACATCGGCTTTTATTATTATTTCCACTAAACCCTAAATTGAAGATTACTCAGAGGTATGTCAATCTTATGAAAAAAATAATGGTGTGAGACATGAATAAGTGGAGGTGAATATATACACCCAGAACATTATTAATGTGAAACAGCATATAAAATGAATGTAAATTAGGAATGATGGATTTCTCTTTCATTATTTCTATTTATTTATTTTTGACCTTTACTGGGATTTTCTTGATTGTCATTTCTTTCTCCAGCTCATTTTACAGGTGAAGAAATCGGGGCAAACAGAGTGCAGTGACTTGTTCAGTGGTGATATAGTAAATGTTTAAGACTGGATTTCTCTATCCACTGAGCCATCTATATTACATTGCATCATTCTGGAAGACTAAGATCCAGACTTTGAGGCAAATAGTAAGGCATTTACTATTGAGGCAGTGTGAATTAGTGGAAAGAGCCCTGAGTGTTGAATTAAATAACTTTCGTCAGATTCTAGCTCTATTACTTATTACTTATTACCTGTATGATCTTGAGCAAGTGACTTCTCCTTTCTGGATACTTAGTTCTTCATCTGTAAAACCACAGTGTTGTCTAACTGCAGTTAATAGAGAGTGAATGTAGCCTTTCCCAGCTGCTCACATTGAGTGGGGCATCCTTCCCTGGGGATTCATTTTCTTGTGCTGAGCAGAGGGACATGTAGGAGATCTCGTGGTCCTCAGCTGCTCTGCACTGCACTTGACACAGATGCCTTCAGGGGCTAGCTGCTGTGGCACCCCTCTCCTGGGACTGAATCTTCAGCTGATATGGCTGTGCAGAAGGACCACCCTCAGAATTGCTGCCATCTACATCCTCCACTGTTTTTTGCCTCTGCTGAAATAATTTCTGGTTTTGGCTCAGAAACATTCTTTGAAATGATCTTTTCTAAAAGGCCTTGTATTCAACTACTTTGCATTTATTTGCATGTATTTTCTTTATATCTATTCCATGTACTGACAAATATACTTCTTGTATCTGTTTTAATATAAGCTCCTTGAGCATACAAATTGGTTCTTTGAACTTGTCTCCCGAGATACACAGCACCAGGCACATGATACCTGCTTAATAAATGCTTGTTGATTCATTATTTATGCTTAGGGTCCCTTTCAGTTCAAAATTCAATGACTGTCAAATGGTGTCAGATGTAAGCATGGTAGGATTAATTCCATACTCTTTCTTCCCAATTCCTATTTTTGAACATTTTCTTTTCTCTCTAATCCAACAAAGCACTTGTTCCCTTCCTCTACTCTCACAATATAGACTTGTTGCTGGCCTGGGGTCTATGTTCCCATTATGTATAGTTCCTTGTATAATAATTACATCTTGATTGATTGATTAAATGAATGAATGCAGCAGAAAATAGATAACAAATTCATTAATTAAGTCTTACATAAAAACCCACTGTTTGTTGTAAAGATCAATCAATGAAAATTGTCCAAAAAAATATAGCTGTTGTGGGGCTCAAATGATATAACATATGAAGTGTTTTGCTAATCTCAAAGTGTGTTTTTTGCAGCTATCATTATTATTAATTAGTTCAGAGATGCACAGTATAATGAGAATGGACCTTTTTTTTTTTTTAAGGGAAAGGATCACATTAATGTTAAAAAGTTTAAATAATTATTAGATCATTGATGGAAATTCAACTCCTTTAGATTTCTATCGTGGATCTTTGTAGTGGTTTCTCCATAGTCAGAGCAAAGTTCATTTCTACCATGAATTTTTTCCTGACTCTCTAGGGTATGTGGCAGACTGCTATACATAGGGTACTCAAGGTCAGCTTGATACCCTATTGGGAAAGGAAAGCAAAGCAGGAAAACAAAATCCATTTCACACGTCAACTGCTATTTTCTCCCAGTCTGGTGAGTTGTTTCCTGCTTGAGTCACTTCCTTGAGTGGTGTACCCCACCTGCCCCCCTCTTTTTCTGAGCTCTAGACAGAGGCCATGTGGGAACTGTATTAATGAGGATCAGGAGGTGTAAACAAACATCCTTTTATCCCCTGCTCCTGCTTACTTTGCCCTGGAAAGAATGTGTAATACAAACTGCTATAATTTACCATCTTACTCTTGGCCACTGTAAAACCAGAGGAGGATGGTAAGATCCTCCCTCACATGGGCTGAATCTGAAGGAGGAAGAAACTTGGGCATGTTTTTCCATCTAGGCTCTACACTGGCTTTGCAGTTCCTTCTCTTACTCATTCCCTCCCTGGTAACCTCTGGGAATGGAATGATCACTGCAGTTCTATTTGATAGCCTGGCCTTGCGTTTTGAAAGAAACATGTCCATTGCTTAACTTCCAAATTTGTCCTTGCTTTCAGTGTGTGCTGGCTACCTACTGATTTGTTTTGGTTCCGCTTAGCTTGTTGATTTAGATCTTTCAAGGTTTGTGGTTTAGAAACCCAAGTACTTCCCTTTTATTTCTCTGCTTCTTTGCAATGTGGAGATTTGCTAATCTACAATAAGATTTCAAAGTTGGGCAGGGAGAGTAGAAAATATCAGGCTGATGAGGGAGTTTTCCTGATATTCTATAGGTTTGGAGCTTCCTTGTGTTATTGGTTGTGGCCACAAACTATTGACTTCTTGGTGGTATGAATATGAAATATTATTTAATGAGGATTTTCATAATTTTGGGGTAAAAAGATGGACTACTTTTATGATTTGTTGATATAAATACTTGGAGACTTTAAAAATGTATGTTTATACATCTTAAAAAGTAAATCAGATATTTACTATGAATTCAAACAGTGCTCCCAAAATATATTTGAGCTTTGTGAATTTGGCAGTCCAAGGTCTATATAGTATGTCTATGAAATGGATTATCATAAAGAGTATTAGAGAGTTTTTTCTGAAAATTTTTCCATTGCTAAATTTGTCAAACAAAATAACCATATTGATATGTAACTACTAGTTTTAATTCTAGTCAATTTAATTCAACAAACATTTAATAAGCATCTACCATGTATCAGGCATGGCAGATACAAAGTGTACTTCTCTTCCAGCCCATTCTTCCAATTAGGATTAGCTAATTGGGTAGAAGAGGGTGGTTTACTACTTTTTCTAGGAGAATTTTTCTAATAATATTGCTTATGAGCCTCCATTTTGTGTGTTCCTTATTGATTATCAATTAACCAGCCAGAATTAATTAGTTTTCAGAAAAAGTTATTTACTAATTAGGATAATAAGAACTTTTTAGACAGAAAGTCACTCAAAAGTCTGACACATTCTCTCAGAAGAACATACAGAGCCCAGATGAAAGTGGTCTCAAACTTAGAAAGCATATGCAGCAAAGGGGTAACTCAGCTCTTAGTTGGTTAGAAGTTCTTTTTTCTCTTCTTGGAGTCTTCATGAAAGTTTGTGTAGCACATTCCTAGACTGCAAGGGTTGGAGCTCTTGCAGACTTCTAAAGCTGCCCTCTTGCTTCTGAAGCCACCATGTATTCCCTGATTCAGTGACACTGATTTTGTTCCTGTTCTTGAACTAAGACCCTCCATTTCTTGAGTATTTTCTCTGGTTATCATCCATGCTTTGAATATTCTCCCTCCTTGCCTCTGTTTACTGGTTGCCCTGGCTTACTTCAAGTCCCAATTAAAAATCTCATTTTCTACAGGAAACTTTTCCCAATCTATCTTAATTCTAGAGCCTATCCTTTATAGATTTTTTTCTATTTGTATTTTTTTTTTCTTGTTGCTTCTCCCATTAGATGGTAAGCTTTTTGAGGGCAGGGACTGATTTTTGCCTTTCTCTGTAGTGACCTTTTAAAATTCACAAGGTCTAATCAAAAATGGAGGTAGAGGATTCAATTCTCTCCTACACAGAGGAACTTATCACTGAAGTGTCTAGTTGTGGAATCTTTTGCTATAATCATGCTGCTGGAATATAGGGTTTGGAATTGGCCTAATGTAACTATAATATATCATCCCATCAAAGCACTTTACTCTTCTTCAGTTGATTTAGCACCTATTCATTTCTAGCTTATACTTTTATGAATTGATTCAACAGAAATATCTAGGATTTGTTTGTATCTCATTCCTACCATTGATAAATTGATTCCATTGAGAAGATTGGATTTTGTTTTATTTGTTTTATTTTTTGTTTATCCTAAATGCAATGGGGTAAAAAATACTGTTCCTCCTGCCTCCCTTACAAAAGATATAAAAGAAACTGTCCCTGCCCTGTCATTTAGTAACTTACATTCTACTAGGCTTGTATAAAAACTTCCTACACAACAAGTCAATAAGGTAGGTAATGCAGGTATTATCCCAATTTTATAAATGAGAAAGCTAAGGTTTGGAAAGATTGAGTTTCAGGTTAGTTTTGATTGTACTTGAGTCCTGGAAATATAACTTGCAAAAACAGTGAAATAACCAAGATTCTTTAGGGAATTACAGAATTATTGCATTTTAGAGCTAGAAAATAATAACAATATTAAATAATAATAAAATTTTAGTAGTTAATACAACTAAAATGTTCATAGCCTCCGAATTCATAATCTCCATTTTAGAATAAAAACCTCTCAGAAGAGACCTAGAAGAAGAAATCAAAGTCATAGAGGAACAGGATGAAGGACATAAAATTCTTATTGTTCTGTCTGCTACTGGAGTGGTGCCAAAGATGTTTTCAGTGAGCCTATAGAACATGAGCTAACATTGTAGTGGTTTTTTTAAATTATAAAAAGCAATCATTTTACCAACTACACAGTAGTTTACCCAAACATTAAACATGTTAACTAGACCAGAACTAGTCTCTAATTTTGGGAATAGCTAGAGCTGAACAGAACAAGCTGGAGATAGGAGAGTTATAAAAGTTTAATTAATTTCAAAGTAGGAAAGTGTTTGCAAATGGAAGCCCATTTTCTTTGTTCATCTCTTGCCATTAATCAATTAGAGGCTGGTTCTGGTACAGTTGACATTAATTGGTGTCAGAATTAGGATTGGACACAGAACCAGGTTATTGGATTTTCAGGTACCAATGAGATTGGATTAGGTACCATTGGAAATTTATTTCTCCAGCATCTGACTGCCCTTGTCTGGTAAGTCCTCTGCATGTTCCAGTTTCTTGCTCCAATTTCTGGGCTCTAGACCCTTTCCTTGATTCAGTTCTGGTAAGGATATTCTATGTATATCTCTGTAAATTTGATGTTTGTGTCTTTGCTGTTGTTATTTTTTTGCATGCCTCTCCTCAAACCAACTGTTCCTGCTGCTATGTTTGGCCCTAGCCCCCAGGGGCCAGAAAATTCTTACCTGCTCTGTTCCAGTTTTGACACTCCTGCAGGCTAAGAAAGTGTTTGATTGATGGAGAATACACCTCTGTAATTTGGCCCTTTATCACACTTCTGGTCTGTTTGTTCCTCTGGTTTTTTTCCCTGAATTATCTCAGGCTCTGGGAATCCCCTGAGTCAACTGGGTAAGATTATATTTGCATGTTTTGTTGTTTGTATTTGTCTTGTCATTTTTATCTATATCTGTGTTTTGTGAGATACAGAATCGTATATGTCCTGTTTGTATTATAAGATAGATTATGTTACTTTGAAAGATTTAAAACTCAGCTGGCCAGATTGTCTAAGGCCTGTAGCCACAGGGAAATATTGGTGAACTTTCATAGCTGAAGCGGTGTCCCAGTAAGCTATGACTAACTCTCATTTGAGGCTTTTTGTAAGAGATTAGAATATTAAAAAAAAAAAAACATATAAGACATTTTTTTCCCATAATATCAACACTGGTCAAGTTTGAAGTTTCAGAGGTGTGTATAGAATATATATATATATATATATATATATATATATATATATATATATATATATATATATATATATATATATATATAATTTTTTTTTTTTAAATCAGAACTGAATGAAGGAAGGGACCCTGGAGTTTTTCAAACAAAGAAAGGCAAGCTCTATCAATAGTGATTCCAGAAACACTGGAGCAGGAACAAAAGACAGAAGACTTACCAAAAATGGTGGTCAGAGGCTGGAGAAATAAATCTCCAGTAGCACTTAATCTACAAAAATAAAGTTAGATAATAAAAGTTTATAGAATCACCAAAAACATCTTAGCAGGCTGTAGAGGTTTAAAAATTAATCATTAAGGAGTATGGCAATTAGTAATTTTAAGATTGCAGGAGAGGACTCTTGAGACTTTGAGGTAATTTCAGTAATTCCCTCTTGAAACATCATAGTAAGTTTTGGGATACCACTCTGTAGAATTTGTTTTAAGAAAAACAATAAAGATTAAGTCTTATAAAAGTTTTTAAAAGTAATTTGTTAGGACACTTAGAAGGTGCTAAGTAAGTGGAATCAATGAGACAATCTAGTTTAGCATTGATTTAATCCTACAACAAATAATGGTTTCCTAATGATATAATGATTGGTGTATACTCACTGTGGGATATATAAGGAGGAGCTCTCAGGGCCAGAAAGGACAAGCCCACTAGAAGCGTTTTGAAGCTGAGACAGATTCATTCCATCTTCCACCTTTGTGCTGGCTGGAGGCTGAAGCTGGCAGAGGCAAAGGATTAGCGGCAAGAGCTCTTGAAATCAAGATGAGAGATAGACCTCTAAGAAAGCTAACCGGCCTTCAGGAAAAGAGACAAAACTTTGAAGGAGACAATAAAGGATTTGGACTTTAATTCCTGGCTGCATCTGAGGTGATTACAGTAGTTGAATTTTTTAAAAAAATTAGACATCATCTTGCTCTTATCTCATACAAAGAAGCAACAGTTTTCCATTCTTTCCAATGAGATTTATTTGAAGATTCTTTCTTTTTTTTCTTTCCATTTTTTGATAGTAAATAAGAGTGTATTGATTAGACTATCCTCAAAGTTAGATGATAAATTTTGTGTATATAGTTTTGTTTTACCAGCACCTGTAACATGCTTTTATGGGTACCTTGCACAATGTTTGTTGTTATTGTTCAATTGTTTCAGTTGCTTTAAGCTCTTTATGAACCCATTTGGGATTTTCTTGATAAAGATACTGGAGTGGTTTGCCATTTTCTTCTCTAGCTTATTTTACAGATGAGCAACTGGGGTGAATGCAGTTTAGTAACTTGTCCAGGGATAGGAACTTGCTAAATTCTTTTTTGCATTGCAGTGACTAGATGTAGATTGTAGACTCAACAATAATAAAATTAAGCGGACTTATAGATAACTGAGCAGACGTATCCAAAAAGTTATCAACATTAACCTTCTGAAAGGAAGTTTCTGATGGCATGCCATAAAGTTCTTTTCTTATCCTTGTCCTGCCCAATATTTTATTCAATTATTTCAATGACAGTAAAGTATTCTTATCAAAACTTTACATGATAAAGGCTAGAAGCTGTATCTAATATAATGTATAATAGAATCAAGACACAAAATCATCTAGACAAAACAAAGTAGATAAAGCTTTACAGGGACATAAAGTCCTAAACTTATATTCAAAACCTCAATTGTCCAAGAATAGGTTGGAAGAAACCAGGTTTAGCAGTAATTTCACAAAAGTCTGCAGGCTTTAGTTGAAGATAAATCCAATTTGAGTCAAAGAGCATGATTTGAGTAGTTTATAAAAAAAACTTAACACAATCTTGGGCTGTATTAAAACTTACAATAACTAGATCAAAGAATTTATTAAACCAAATATATTCTGACCATGTCAAGCTACATCTAGAATGGTGTTCAGTTTGATCTTAGCAAAAGGTCACAAAAGAACTATTATGACATTTAAGGGAGACTTTGACAAATAGGAAGGTGTTCAGGAAATAGCAAAGAGTCTAAAACTTTATTATAGGATATGAGAAAAAGGAGATTCAGCAGATATATGATAGTTGGCTTCACATATTTGAAGTGTTAGCATGTGAAAAGGGGAAAGTTACTTCTATTTTGATCTAGAGCAGTACTTTTAAAAAGTTGAGTTCAGAAGCCCTTTATTCTTAAGCACCTACTCTGTACCATATAAAACACTAAAATATCTTAGTATTACTGTGAAAACAGTTTTGACCTCTAGTACTCCCTAAAGGGGTCTCAGAGCCACTAGAGTCCCTGAAAAACACTTTGAAAACTAATGATCTAAACAAAATAAGAAGGAACCAGTAAGTAGAAATTACAGGGAGGCTGTAATCAGCTCAAAATCAGAAAGAATTTTTTTTAACTATTAGGGCTATCCAAAACTGAAAGGAATACCTGGAAGGGTCCAAGCAAAGAATGAATAAACATTGATTATGGGAGGGATTTTTGAACTGGGTGAGAAACTAGATCAAATAACTCCTGCCAATTCTAAAATACTATGATCATTTTGTTAGTTTATTATTCTCATATAGTATATTTGATGAAGTTCAGATTTTTCAACCATTTGTTTCTGGAACAAGTTACTATCCTACTAGTCTTCTTTTATGTTTATCAGACAGCTTTCTTTCATTGCTATAGAACAATAAAGCTATTAATCTTGCCAATTACTGTAATATTCTTCTCTAAAATATAATATTCTCTGAGAACAGATTTTTTAGGGGGCTTCTGGGAGCAGCCTTTGTTTCAACTACTCAACTACTCAAGTGAATATGTGATATTTTTGATAGAGGTTCTCTTTCCAACCTTGTCAATCACACATCTTCTGTCCCTGTTTATCTTGTGTGATTCTTCTCCACATCATATAAATCCACCATATGAACTCCACTCAACTTGTCAAATAACTTTTGATATCTCAGAGATACCAATGGAACATGTTGATATCACCTTTGCTATGGAAACAATTCCTTTATTTTCTGGTCAATCATCTTTCTGAAAACATCCCTTAGAGTATTGCTCCTTTTTGTTTCTTTATTTGTATTATGTTGCAATCTGTTCATGTCACCATGCACCTCTTTATTGCCCTTTGAGTGATCCTCGAGATGAATTCTTTAAAGTGTAACCGAGAATTGCACAGATTACGTGCAGAGCAGAATGTCCTCATTCTTAATGGCCATGTGGGATTCATTGTTAAGGGGATTGTATATTGAGGTGATGAAATCACCTCTTTAATTGTTCACCAAGCAGGTCAACAAAGACCTTTTGACTCAGTGGACCATTACAAAGAGCGTGAGTTGGCTCCTGGATGTCACTTTTCTCCTCTTCCCAACCACAGATTGAACTTGTTCCTTTGAGGAATAGGAGAAAGCCAACTCATCCCTTTTCCTGCTCTGACTGCCAAGTGACTATGATCTGATAAAGTCCCTGTCCTGTCTAGGTAAGCCTGATCCTAAGTTTGGAGCTACTTCTTCTTGTGGAAGTATAAAAACTTGGAAACCATTTTGTGAGTTTTAAGTGTTCAACTGTTTGGAGTCATTTGATTAGAGTTAAGTGGAGGTGAGAGGCAGTGTCCCTGGTAATTATTCTAGTGCTCTTGGAGAAGATGGCCATCAGCCAGAGAATAAGCTCAATTTCTTGCCTGATCTTTGAGTAGGTGTGAACTTTGTGGGAAAGTGTCGAGTTGCAGAAGAAAGTAAAATGCATAGTTAGCAGTTTCATAATCTGCTTCATGTTTAGACAGTTTTAAGCAAATGAGTTAATATTTTAAAAGAGCATGTCAGAATGTCTGATAACATAGTAGGTAATTAATAAATGCTTGCTCCCCTTCTCTCCTCTCTCATTTCATGGCCTATAACTGTAGTTACTAATGCTATTTGTCTTTTTTAAAAAGGTATACTTATGATTATTTTGTATTTAAAATGTGTGTGTATGTGTAGGAAACAAATACCTATATCATACTAGATTTTAAATGCACACTAGAAACTTTTCTATTCTCACTCCATGGATAACCTTGACCTGAGTCAAAACCTAACCCTTAAGCAATTTTATCTGAGGCTGGATATTAGGGGAGAAAGGCAGGTATCATGATCTAAAGGTATGAAAAAAGGGAATTTAAGTCTTTTCAGGAGTTATCCTCCCTCAGAACTCAGTCAGACCACATATGTGAGTGCAAAAGGCAAGGACTTCTTAGTGAAGAAGAGAGAAGAAGAGCTCAGCTCTTCAGTGGTCCTTATCATTAGAGGAAATAGTGGTGTCCCATTACTTGCAGTCATATGTCATCACTAGAAGAATATTAGTGCTAAAGAAATGACTTGGGGGGAATCATTAAAACAACTATGCAACCCATAAAATTTGTCTATTTATACATTTACATTGACCAGGGGTCCTCAAACTACGGCCGGCGGGTCAGATGTGGCAGCTGAGGATGATCATCCCCCTCACCCAGGGCTACAAAGTTTCTTTATTTAAAGGCCCACCAAACAAAGTTTTTGTTTTTACTATAGTCCGGCCCTCCAACAGTCTGAGGGACAGTGAACTGACCCCCTATTTAAAAAGTTTGAGGACCTCTGGATAGACCCTGAAAAAAGACAATGAGCTTTGTCTAGAATTGAACAGGAAGAGAGCAAGCTGATTGTCTTTTATTAAACATCCTAAATAAATAACTCATGCCTGAGACAGAAATCTAGATGGGCAGTTATAGATATGACTACCACTAAAAAAATCCAATATTCAATGGACCACTCTTTGAAATTATTTTTTTCCCCATATTGAATATCCAAGATCTTCTCAGTCTCCTTTTTGAAGACCCCCTAGCAAAGGAGTTTTTCAAAACATGGTTAGTCAATGTTTCTAAGTTAATATCTGATTTCATATTCAGCCAGAGAGAGTCACTTTATGTTTTTTCCCCATAGAAGGATGAATTTCATGTTCAGGGCTAAAAATACTTGGGACCTATTTTTTCCCCAAAAAGCATCAGTATCCATGGAAAAACTGTACTATTGCAAATCAGATAGACTCAAACATCACTCTTTTGCCCATTGTGTTGCCTTTATCTCTCCTTTTCTTTCATGGAAACCAGCGTTTGTTTTCAGTTCTGACCTAGTAACAGTTTATTATAAAAAAGAAAAAAATGTGGCTTCCTTGCGAAATGCTTACTCTTAAGACAAACTTTTTTGTTTAACTCTTCAAGAAATAGAAGCCTTTTGGTGCCTCAGTACAGTAAAACAACAATTTTATCTCTTCTTTTATGGGTGTAAGAACAAGGATAGGTTGGTAATTATTTCACAATTGGTTCTTTGGGGGAGATGTACACCTGACAAACTTTTCAATTTAATCTGCATTATTAATAATTATTTCACAATTGGTTCTTTGGGGGAGATGTACACCTGACAAACTTTTCAATTTAATCTGCATTATTAAAATTTTTTCCATTGCTTTATTAAGTCCAGAAATCAACACAACAATAAATCAATCCCTGACTTACAGCTTTGACTATTTTCAAGATATAAATGCTCACACTGAAAATGTAATACTCAGTTCAATCTAGTCCCAGCTGGTTCTAGTATACCCCTAAAAATGGCACTAAGGAATGTAAGTTATTACTAAAAACATGAGGGTTGGAAGTCAACTGAATTCAGGATCAAAATAACAATTCCTCTGGGCTAAGAATAATCACTTGGCCAGTAAGAATAAGATTATAGAGTTACAGGTAAAGGCTATCTAATCAGTCTAATGAAGAAACCAGGAACCCAAGAGTTTTGGTCATAAAAATAGCAACAGAACCTGAATTTGAATCCAGATCCTTTGACATTCTTTCTACTCTTCCACTCTCCCTCCCCAGCTTATATTTATGTAATACTTTTAGATTTCATTTACGAAGTCCTATTTGAGCTCTATAATAGGGTAATTCTTTTTTTTTTTTTAATCTGAAGCTGAAGATACTAAATTCAGAGAAGTCATATTTTACAATGGTTACAAATGATTAGTAAGTAAGTGTCAGAGCTGAGTCCACTTTCTACTCCAAGTCAAGTAATCTTTTCACTATATTGAATTACCTTTCTGAGTGTCAGTTTTCTTTTGTGTAAGATAGAAATAAAATAACCATACAGGACTGTCTTGATGATAGCACTTTTGAAACTTTCTAGCACTATACAAATATGAATTCTTCTAATTACCCCATACTGCCATAGGAAGGCAAGCCTAAGATTTCACAATTGCTAATTCGTTTGTGTATATCTCATTGTTTTCCTTTTGCATTTGTGGCATGTCCCATGTTATACCATCACTCCTGCTGTTAGTGAGAGAAAGGGTAGAAAATGCTGAGAGGAGAAGAAAAAATCATAGCCTTTTGGGGGAATTTCTCTCTCTCTTTTCTATCTTTCCTTTCCTTGTCCTTTTCTTGTTAAACCATTAGGTTCTTGACTTTGTACTTTTACTCTCCATACTTAAAAAAGAGAGAGGTATATGTAATATATTTATGCATATGTATATACATATATCTATATATATGTGTACACACACACACACACACACACACACACACACATCCTATCTATCTCTTATTTTAAAAAGTAGGTAGGGAGAAGACCTTGAGACAAATAGACCACAGAGCTTATAGTTGTTTATGTCAAGTTCAGGGCTGGTGTTTGGTAATGTCTAACTATAGTCATCTTTGTGTCTCCTACTTAAAACTAGCATTTAGTCTACATATTTTATATGTATTGAATTCTTTCTGTGTTCCAGAGCTAAATAGTATATATCTGCAACTGTTAGCATCCAAGGGCTCTCATAACTATATACATTAACAACTGTTATGGTATGAAAATATAACAAGGTCAGGTATCTGGATCTTCTCATTTAAGCATATGTGAGTTTGTACAAGAGATATGAAATACTTTTTTGTGTGAAATTGATTAAAAATCTTATTTTGTGTCTCCAAATTTATGTGCTAGTTGGAACTAGGAATAGAAGGAAACCCAACAGGATGACAAAGCTAAATAGAATCTCCATTTTGTACTGGGTGTCCTTCATCCTGGTGTTCTCTCCCTGACATATATCAGGTTGCTATCACCAATGGAAGGTCCAGTTCTAGTTTCGTCCATGAACTTTATCAGTGACTTTAGGAGTCATGCTCATATCTCTCTGACCACATGCCTTTTTATGGGTAACTTTGTTTATCTCAATAACTAGGGAGCCAAATTATGAGCAGTCTGGTGGCGTAATGGATAGAATGCTGGACTTAGCACCAGAAAGATCGTTGGTTCAAATTTTACATATAACATTTACTAGTTATATGATCGTGAACAATCACTTTAAGTTCCATGAGCCTCAACTTTATCATTTGTAAAATGAAACTAATAATATCTATGTAATATCTCCTCTAGAGAATTCCCTCTTTATTTATATTCACTTTGAAGGGTTGGATCTCTAGAAGACAGCTGTTAGCTTGAGTTATCTCATGAATAACTTCTTTTTTTCCTGAGGCAATTGTGGTTAAGTGACTTGCCCAGGGTTACACAGCTATGAAGTGTTAAGTGTCTGTGGCTGGATTTGAACTCAAGTCCTCCTGACTTCAGGACTAGTGCTTTATCTACTGTGCTATCTAGCTGCCCTGGGTAACTTCTAAAACCAAAGCTCATGATTTTCCACTGGTATACTTGCCATGAACGATTAACCAAGAGACATAGTTAGCTCTTAGAAAAAAAAAATTACTAAAATTACATAATAAGAAGAGTAATATATATTACTATCATATATAAATATATATTTATATGTAATAAACATATACATATAAATAATATAAAACAACTCCCCATAAATCTGGGAAATAGTTTTCCATACACATAAACATCTATGAAAAGAGTGACCATAAACTTAGAATAGAATGGTAGGAAAGCATGCATATAAGGAACATATGTCTAGGCAACTTACACCAACAACCAATCAATCAATAAACAATTATTAAGTATCTCCTATGTACCAGGCACTGTGCTAAGCTCTGGGGATACAAAAAGAGGCAAAAGACAGTCTCTGCCCTCAAAGAACTTACAGTAATATAATGGAGAATTCAATATGCAGACAAATATATGCAAAGCAAGCTACATATGAGATAAACAGAAAGTAATTGATAAAGAAGGTGGTAGAATTGAGAGAGATTGGGGAAGGCTTCCTATAAAAGATGGGATTTTTGTTGGGATTTAAGGGAAACCAGGGAAGGCAGTTAACTGAGATAAGAAGGGAGAGCATTCCAGGGATAGAAGAGAGCCAAAGAAAAATCCTGGGATTGAGAGACAGAATGTCTTATTTGTGGAACAGCAAAGAGGCCATTATCATTGAATCAAAGAGTGGAAGAGAATAAGAGATGTAGGAATACTGGGAAGGTAAGAGGGACTCAATTATGAAAAGCTTTAAATGTCAAACAGATCCTGGATTTATTAGAAAGCCTTCAGGGAGGACTAGGAAGTCCTTTTTCTCCTTTTGTAGTCCTCTTTGTGGCCCAACTCTCAAGTTGCTTATACTAAATCTCTTTTGAATTGATAACTGATTCTTCTCTCTGCTTATAATAGTCATGCTCCTTGAAGCTGTTTCATTCTTTGGGTGTTGGTCTCTCTATGTCATTGTCCAAATGGAGGATGATACAATCACCATAAAATCTTTATTATGAAAGCATATATCACATTGGATTTTTGTAAAGCTTTTTAAAAGAATGTTTATAGAGAAGATATAGCAAGAACAGAAGTTACAAATATTCCCCTTCCCCCAAAAAAACCAGGGTGAGAAAACTCTCCCTTATACAACCTTGAGTTGGGTAAGAATGGGCTCAGACTTAAAACTATTTGTATATAGCATTATCCCACCAAGTTTATTTACTTTCTTTTTCTTTTTTTTTTTTGACCAAGGAGAATGTGGATTTTAAAAAATCTTTTTAAAAATAATATTTTATTTTTTCAAATACAAAATTTGTTTTCAACATTAATCTTTGCAAAACTTTGTGTTGCAAATTTTTCTCCCTCTGTCCCCTCCATCGCCTCCCCTAGATAGCAAGCAATATGATATAAGTTAAACATATGCAAGTCTTCTAAACAAATGTCCATATTCATCAGGCTATGCAAGAAAAATCAAGTCAAAAAGTGAAAAAATATTAAAAAAAATCAAGCAAACAAATAATAAAAGATGAAAATATTATGCTTTAATCAAAGTTCAGTCTCCATAGTTCTCTGAATGTGAATTTAACTTTCCATTACAAGACTATTGGAATTGCTTTGAATGACTTCACAGTTGATCATCACTTAATCTTGTTGTTACTATTAACATCCACTTGGATGTAATATCCACTTGGTTCTGCTCACTTTACTCAATATCAGTTCATGTAGATCTTTTCAGACTTTTCTGAAATCAGCCTTTCTTATACAACAGCAATATTCCATTATATTCATATACTATAATTTATTCAGTCACTCCCTGGCTGATGACTATCTATTCAATTTCCAGTTCCTTACCATCAAATTCACTTTCAAATGTACCATTTCCAGGAATGAATGAGTCCATATTTCTATTACCATTGGGCTGGGTCAAGATCTTCAGGATTGCAATAGTTGCCTTTTGTGAACAATCTTTCATAGATAATGGCATAGACTTTACATACTATACTTTTGGTGGCTCGCTCTCCTGACCTTTTGTTTATAGCCATCTCCAATTCTCCTTCACCTAAAAGCAGGAAAACATAGGCACAACTGTAATAGAAACAATAGTAGGATCATATATACTTGATTTCAGGCCAGTTCCAGGTAAAAGAGTGACCAAGACCTCTCCCCAACTTGTAAGCCTTGAACAGCTCATTCTCCTTCTTGATGTCAGCCAGGAAAAAAGAGCTAGGTAAAGAGTTATTATGGAGAATATTAAGTATTATTTTAATGAACAATCCATTTTTCAAGTCTAGTCTTGTGTACAGGCCATAGGTTTTCAATAAGGTTCAAATTAGGGTAGTCTCAGCCCACATTTATCACCATCTAAGATAAGTTTCTTAACTTTTCATAATGTGCAGCAAAGTGAAAAGTTATCTTGTAGTATTCCTTTCCATTTGGAGATTTCTATAATTCTGAACTAGATTTTTTTTTTCTCAGCATACCAATATATATTTTTCAATTCATCATTCTCTCAGTGAGACTAAGACTTTTAGGCCCATTGGTAGTAAAAGATTCTTTGAACATTTTATTCAGTTAGATTCTTTACATTCTGTTGTAGATGCTCAAATCTAATATGCTAGATTTGTTTTGACAATGATTTTTGATATATCCTTAATTGAAAAGAAATATTTCCTTGTATATATTAAAATTTTCTAATCTTCAGTAGTCTATTGCCTAAGACAAATAATTTGCATTTCTTCAAAGAAATAGGTTTTTTTAAAACTGTTCTCACTGTTTTTTCCAACCTAGGGTATTTTATTTTGTGTTATATTGCGTTCCTCACGCTTCTAGGTACTTCTGAAGGTCAGTGCTTATTTCCTGAGGATTAGGCTGCAATAATAATTTTCCAGTTCTTGGCATTATCTTCTGATTCTGACTGCTTTACTTTGTACTTAAGGTGATGATCTATTTTTATGATGAGCTTGAATGATCCTTCAAATCTTCAATTGCTCCATGCCAGTCAGCGGAGTATACTCTTTAAGAGCTATAATTTATGCCCATTTCCTTGTAGTAATACCCATTTTTAAAATCCCCGAATAAAAAAACATATCAAAAAAGAGAAATGAAATGTGAATGGCATAAAAATTCAGCTCTCAGATGACAGAGAACTATGTAAAGTTTGGGAAATCAACAGAACAAAATTTCATAAGTTCAAAGTCAGATGTTCTGAGTCAGTTTAGTCTCAGTAGAAACACATGTCTATCACTATTACAGAATGAAATCATATCAGAATGACATCTCATCTCAAGTAATTTTCATATTTTTTCATATAGGTCCAAAGGGTTTGGTTGAATCAGCCAATTACTAAGGATATCATGGGTGATGTTAGTTGCCTTCATAAAATGACAAAGACCCTCTCGGTTTTTCATTCATACCTTGTTGTCTGACTATGAAAAAACTCCTTAATAATTGTTCCTTGGCACCCTCCTGTCATAGTCATTTTAGATTGTAAAGTTCAGGTAAAAATATATATCAAAGACTTCACAAAATTTGAAGTATTCTTGTTTAAATCTTATTATTATTCTTGCCCTCTATGTGCCAACCTTTGACCTAAGTGCCAGGCTTTAAGTAGGGCCAGAATCATCAGAGATAGCCCTTTCTTATGTTCTATATGCTTCTTCAATGTGAAGACAGCAAGTAATCAGATCCAAAGCAGTGCATTCTGACAACTATAAAAATAACATTTATTAATGACAAAAAGTGAAAATATTCTTGAAAAATGTACTTCCTATTGCCTCTAAAATAAAATAAAACCCCAGTTAGCTTTTTAAGCTCTTCAAAATATGACCCTATTATATCTTTCCAATCTCCTTAGAGATTCTCCTTCCCCAACTCTATGGTTCAGTCAAACTGGACTTTTTTTTTCTTCATTGAAGATACTGAGTTCCCTGACTCCGTCCATGCCTTTGCACTAGCTATCCCACATGACTGGGGTGCATTCCTTCTTCACTTCTCAGAACCTCTCTCTTCCTTTAGAAAACATCTTCTACATGGAGCCTTTAATGCCCACCCCCTCAAACTCTCAAACTTGCTTGCTTTAATAATTTAGTATTTCTTTTCTTGCTATTTATTCTGCATCTATTCCTGTGTGTCCTTGTTGACTTCCACAGCAGGATGTTATTTCCTTGTAAGTAGGGATTGCTTCATTCTTTGCATTTGTATCCCCAGGACCTAGCATGTAACAGGTACTTAAAATGCTTTTTGATAAACAAATTGATTCTAAGACAATGGTAGGGGAATTGAGAGAGTGTTTCACAAGTTTAATGAGATACTTGTACATCACTGTTTCCAAATTCAAGAGGGCCACAGATCTAGTTGCTATCACTATTGATCAATCAATTAATTGCAATCAAAATAAAAGCAATATTACTACAGCCAAGATCTCATTGGTTAGCCACCATTTTTTAGGAAATTATGTCATAAGAAAACATAAGAGAGTGAAAAGAAGATGGGACTGAAATTGATGTGTGCCCAAGTATGTTAAAAGAGAAGGGAAACAAGGAAAAATCAAATAGAATGAATGGAAAGTATATCATGCCCAGGCTGAAAGAAAAGTTGAAAGACTAGAATTTCTATTAGGAGCTTAGAAGTTAATGAAAAGAGTTAGAATGGTAAAGATGATCGAGCATTTCTTTTGAATGAGAATGCTGCTATTGTTTCACGGCCAATAAGATATGATACCTAAGTGATTGTCAGTGGTCAAAATCAGTGGGAATGATCTAAAGAAGTAATAGCTCTTTTTATTGGCTTCCTTTTAGTAATTGCAAAAGTCTTGGGCCCCAACTTTCTTAGAATTTGAGAGTTGAATATGTTGCTATTTCACATCTTGCTTCTCAAATTCTCTCCCTTCTTTCCTCTTTACTTCCCTTTCCTTCTCCCACTCTATCTCCCACCTCCTTTTGTCCTTCCCTGCCTCTTTCCTTTCTCTCTCCTTCTCTCTTTCTACTGTCTCAAAAATAATTAGTTTTGTTTATCAGCTTGGTCTTCTACAAACTAGCTAACAATATCTGTGAATTTCATGGTGCTTTTAAAAAAATTAATTAATTTAACAATGGTTTTACATGTAAAAATTAGTATTGAGATAAGGGCAGGATAGAGTCTGGGGCTGAGAGTCAGACTGTTGACAGGTGATGACCAATAAAAGAATTATTTCAATCTGGCTAAATTCTACTTAGCTGTAATAAGAACTATCAAGCCATGTGGTATGAAGAGCCTTGGAAGAAAATGAAAAGGAAATATTGTTGGTTATAAAAATAAGAGTGAATAGTACTTAGTCAGATGGCCATATAGTACTTGGGATGTTCTGGATTAAATATACTTTGTTGAAGTTCAGGCCTTTTATGGGAGGTGCGTGAAAAATGAGTGAGACACACACACACACACACACACGCAGAAAGAGACAGAGACAGAGACAGAGAAGAGAGAGACTAAAACAGAGAGACAGAGACACACACACACACTCACATACACAGATTTTGACCAAGTAACTGTTCAAGAATATAACAGGAAATTGGATTATCTTCATTCCTTTTCATCTTCCTACAGTCCCTTTCCATCTCCCAACTCACCTGAGGTCAGCCATTCTCCCTTCTTTCCTGTTGATACTATGCTTCCTTCTTTCCTTTCCCTCCTCAAAGAAGTTTATCTATATATCTCAATTTCCTTTAGGCTTTAAGTCACTAATTTGATCAACTAATCTGTACTAATATACTAATATCAGACTAGCTAAAGCGTTTTTTCTCTGCAAAGTACATTTTCCTAATTGGAGACAAGGATCTGTATTTATGGACTAACCCAGAGGAGATTCCAATAATGGTCATTTTAATTGAAATGGACACATCCCTCCTTTCCGCCTCGGGCCAGCAGAAGAAAGTTTGTTTAGTTAGATTGGGGATTTCTTTTGTATTTCAAAAGACCAGCTCAAAAATGCCCTTAAGGGCATCTGTTCCAGGTGGGCGGTACTCGATACTGATCTATCTATGTTAGAATATCTGCTCCCATCCTCCTGTTGTAAAATGCTAATCACAGATTCCAATGTAACAAAGCTGAACAAAAAAATGTTTATTCGATCATTCCGTCCCGAGCTCGGTACCAAATAAATTCTAAATCTTCCTCATTGCGGCTGTCTTGGATTTTATTGCCTGGGCTATTTCATTAATAAAGTCTTTTTGGTCCAGCTGGGCTCTTAGGGAAATCCTCAAGTTACATCCAAAGTTGTTGGTCCGATATTCAAACATGATGGAGAGGGAAAAAAAAAAAAAAGGTTGAGTGGGAGAATTTCCTTATGTGGTTTGACATGGGGAAGCAGGGCACTATTGTTTTATGTAACTATGATAAGGATTCACAAACACTGACACCTTCAGCCAAATCTCTTTGAAATAACATATTGGTCAAGGAGATATAATTTAAAAATAATGTGTCATGTAATATGCCTCATGTGACTCTCATAAATTCCAATAGATTCAACTGTCCTTTCTAAGCAGGTGGCAACAAAATCTATAAAAACAGCTCTTTACATTTTTTCTATGTTCTGCTTTCATAGTTCTTCCTCTGGAAATGCTATAATCAAGATGTTCCAAGCCAAATTAATTTATCTTTCTCTCTAAATTCTCCTAGGTTCAGCACAATGTCTAGCATGTTGTTGGCTCCTTAATAAATGACTTGACCCACCCTGTTTATTATTTTGGTTAAGGAAACCACCATTCAGCTTCATCCTCAAGGAGTCATCTTCAACTCCTAACTCACATTCACTCCCCCCCATTTATATGTTACCTCTTCCACACCTTTTGCATCCATCTTTCTTTCTTTTTTTCTTTCTTTAGTCTCTCTCTCTCTCTCTCTCTCTCTCTCTGCAAAAGTGACTTGCTCAGGGTCACACAGCTAGGAAGTATTAGTTATCTGAGGCCAGATTAATTCACCACACCTCTTAGATACCCCTTTGTATTCATCTCTTTCTCTCTCTTCTTACCAAAACACTCTGTGTCTAGCTCCTTAATACATCTAACCTGTATTATTTCAATTTGCCTCCTCAATGATCTTGTCTCCAGTTTTCCCCCTTTCCAAGCCATCTTCTATATAACCTCCAAATTAGTATTTTAGAATACACTTCTAACTACATCATTCTCCTGTTTAAGAAACTCCCTAGTGCCTTTATAATAAAATACACATTCTTTTGTTTGGCATTTGAAGTAGTTCTCAAACTGGTTCCATGTTACTGTTTCAGGCTGATTGTACATTATTCCACCTCATTTATTTAGCACTAGACAAATTAGCCTACTTGGTGCTCCTCATCTACTCTATGTCTTTGTACAAAAAAATGCTACCACTTCATCTCTATGTTCTAAAAAACTTAGACCTTTCAGGTCTCGTTTCTAGTTCCACGTTCTCCAAGAGGCCTTTGCCTATCCCCCAATTGAGGTTTCTTGAAGGCAACAACAAAACTTGCCCCCACAAATTTATCAAAATACTTTTAAATTTATTTTGCATTTATCTTATATTTCACAATGTAAAGGTGTTTAGTGCCCCACAAAATTATCACAATAAATTTGAATTTATTTTGTGTATATCCTGTATTTAACTATGTAAAAATATAAGCTCTTTCAAAGGGAAACTCTTTGTACTTTTATTTTGTATCTGTTTTGCTTCAAATGGTACCTGGCATACAGTAGGTGCTTACTAAATGCTTATCAATTGAAACAGGGTAGAGGTAAAAGATCAAGATCCCTTAGAATGAATCTGCAGGACTCGGGATCACTACTCCTTTGGTGTATGCTGTGGGTTTAATACAGAGGAGGATCACACATACCATAAACATTTGGAGAGAATGGAGGGGTCGGATCCTCTTGCTCCTTCTCCCATCTGTTTAGTAGGCAAGGTCTCACAAAACAAAGAATAGAAACATGAAAGATGGCCCAGGCCAGCATGGTGGAGCCTTACCTAGCTGTATGCTCCAGTGCTCCTCTGAACACTGAAACTCCCAAAGGATGCATCCCTTTGAGCATTATACAAGTAGTAGTAAACTTAGCCAAATAGTTCCTCTTTCCTGTACCAGGCCATAGGGAAGCATCAGAAACATGTCCCTTGCTTGTATCCAGAGGCAGCTAAGTAGAACTGTGGCTGGAATGTTTGACTTGAACTCCAGAAGAGCCAAATCCAAATTCTACTTCAGACATTTATTAGCTTTGTGATCATAAACAAGTCACTTCAGTTTCTGTCAACCTCAGTTTCTTTATCTGTAAAATGGGGATAAAAATAGCACCTAATCCCTATAGGATTTTTAATAAGGAGCAAGAGAAACTATCACCTTAAAATGCCATCTAAATACTACCTTTATTTGTCTATCCCCGGGTCTTCCTCCAGAAATGGTCTGAGATAAGTAGGGTTTAGACTGTACCATGATGTAAGTTGGAGTCTCTCTGGCTAGAGAATGAGAAGGATATAGCTGGGAATTTTATACACAAGGAGGTGGCAACAATGTTTTTGAGATCTGGGGATACTTTGCTGAGGAGCTAGAGGCAGAAATGATAGTGTGAATCAGAAGCAGTGTCTCTGCCAGGGTAAAAATAAAATCATAATCTAAGGTTCAATTTTAAGATAAAAGAAGTTGAAGCTTAGAATTAATTGCCTCAATTAGCTGCACTCAGTTTTCTTTATACATTTGTATTTTTTTTTTTTTTTTTTTTTTTTAGTGTTTCGTTGCGTGAAACTAGGACAGAGGGGGCTGGTATTTCCTCAAAGGTTATACCAACAGAATGTAAGAGCTGGCAGGTTGTACCCAGGATGCAACCATGGTATTGGTAATAAATTGTGTCTGATACCCAAAGATCAGTCTAGGTAATTGTGAAAAGTCTATTAGTAAAGGGCCAGTCATTGGCTCATGGATTCTGTGGTCATGACTATTACTGAAAAAAAGACTTGTAAAATGTCTCTGAGTTTTCAAAGCATCCTCATAATATTATTATATAAAATGGTGGTGACCATTATATATAATGGTAATGATAGAATTATGGAAAAGAAAGCAGAGCATCCTAAGAATTAGAGGTTTTGATCTATTAACATTAATTTATCTATTGTTATTCTAAATATAAGGTCTGTGTTCAATGATCAAGAAAGAAATCAAGATATTTATTGAAGAAATGAACAATGATCAAATTATTTTATTTTTCCCTCTGTTATTTGCTTTGTAGAATACTATTAGGGAAATTCAGAGTAAAAGGCATCTTTTACCTATTTTTAAGACTTCTCTGCTGTTAGTGTCAAGAGAAAACTGAATAGAATGAATTCTCCTTTGTGCATTACATTATAATCTAACATGCTATACAGTGGGGACTGTCAAGCACCAGATATTAAATATTCTAACCTCCCACTTGAGAATTATTGTTAGTGACTGCTGACAAATTTTACCATTTTTCAGAAGGGTGCCAAGTATCAACTGGAAGAGGGTGAAGTAATAAAAGCAAAATAGCAAGTGAAAAGTCAGCAAAATAGAGAGAGAAGAGATAACAATTCAGTCTCTCATATTCTGAAAGTCTGAGTTGCAATTTTTTTTTAGCATAGACTTTCTAATTAAACTGTACAAGCTATTGCTAGCAAAGGGATTTTTGTCCCCTAGGAATAAAATTATTGGAATTGTAATATTTGAGTTAAGGCTTTCAAAATCATGCCTGGATTGTTATTAATGTCATTATGTTAAATTTCTGCATGTGCCTTTGAATAATTTTTGTATCAGCCCTTATATGGGACAAGATCAGATTTTCTATTCACTTTGAAACAATAGATGAATATGAACTATTGTTATTACTTCTCATCCAGCATTGAGGCTCACAGAAACCCATAGAAGCTGGGACTCTCATACCTTCCTGAACTTCACCCAACCATATGGTTTGGACTGCACATGATGTTGGTTAATATTCTCTAGATGCTTTTCAGTTATCTATTCCTTTCCTCAAAATCTGGCACCTAGAATTAAACATAATAATCCAGAAGTGGTTTGCCTAGGAAAGAGTTCAATCACCATCTTTTTCCTAGATATTATCTCTCTTTATGTGGCTAATGACCACATTTTTCCTCTCTGTTCTTGTTTCCTTACTCACAAAATCAGGTGGTTGCAAAGATGATTTCTAGCATTCCTTTTAGTTCTAAACTCTATCATTTTATCATCTTCATTTCTTAAACCATCTCATGGTACAATTAATTATTCTAAAGAAATGTTAGTCATTCACATGGAAATATGTTTTGCATGACATGCCTGTATATATGTATAACATATAAATTGTTTATCTTTTCAAAGAGGAGAGGAGGGGAGGAGAGAATTTGGAGCTCAAAATTTTTAAAAATAAACTTTTAAAGGCTGGAGCAGAATCTATTATGCTTCAAGTGAAGTCAAAAAAGCAGGAATAGCCATCCTGATCTCAGATCAAGCAAAAGCAAAAATTGATCTAATTAAAAGAGATAAGGAAGGGCACTATATCTTGCTAAAGGGTAGCATAGATAATGAAGCAATATCAATATTAAACATATGTGTACCAAGTGATATAGCATCTAAATTCTTAAAGGAAAAGTTAAGAGAACTGCAAAAAGAAATAGACAGCAAAACTATAATAGTGGGAGATCTCAACCTTGCACTTTCAGAATTAGATAAATCAAACCACAAAATAAATAAGAAGTCAAAGAAGTAAATAGAATACTAGAAAAGTTAGTTATCATAGATCTTTGGAGAAAACTAAATGGAGACAGAAAGGAGTACACTTTCTTTTCGGCAGTTCATGGAACTTATACAAAAAAAATGACCATATATTAGATATAAAACCCTCAAATTCAAATGCAGAAAGACAGAAATAGTAAATGCATCCTTTTCAAATCACAGTGCAATGGAAATTACATTCAATAAAAAGCCATGGGAAAATAGATGAAAAAATAATTGGACACTAAATAATCTCGTCCTAAAGAGTGATTGGGTGAAACAGCAAATCACAGACTCAATTATAATTTCACCCAAGAAAATGAAATAATGAGACATCATACCAAAATGTGTACAGTGCAGCCAAGATGGTAATAAGGGGAAATTTTATATCTCTAGAAGCCTACTAGCATAAAATAGAGAAAGAGAAGGTCAATGAATTCAGCTTGCAACTAAAAAAGCTAGAAAAGGAGCAAATTTAAACCCCCCCAGTCAAACACTAAACTTGAAATTTTAAAAATTAAAGGAGAGATTAATAAAATTGAAAGTTAAAAAAAACTATTGAATTATTAAATAAAACTAAGAGTTGGTTCTATGAAAAAACCAACAAAATAGATAAACCCTTGGTAAATTTGATTAGAAAAAGGAAAAAGGTAAATCAAATTGTTAGGTCTTAAAAATGAAAATGGAGAACTTTCCACTAATGTAGAGGAAACTAGAGCAATAATTAGGAGTTACTTTGCCCAACTTTATGCCAATAAATTTGATAACTTAAATGAAATGGATGAATACCTTCAAAAATATAGCTTGCCCAGATTAAGAAGAAGTAAATTGGTTAAACAGTCCCATTTTAGAAAAAGAAATAGAACAAGCTATTAATCAACTCCCTAAGAAAAAATTCCCAGGACCAGATGGATTTACATGTGAATTCTACCAAACATTTAAAGAACAATTAACTCCACTGCTATATAAACTATTTGAAAAAAATGGGGATTGATAGAGTCCTACCAAATTCCTTTTATGACACAGACATGGTACTAATACCTAAACCAGTTAGGTTGAAAACAGAGAAAGAAAATTATAGATCAATCTCCCTAATGAATATTGATGCAAGAATCTTAAATAAAATATTAGCCAAAAGATTACAGAAAGTCATCTCCAGAATAATACACCATGATCAAGTAGGATTTATACCAGGAATTCAGGACTGGTTCAATATTAGAAAAACTATTAGCATAATTGACTATATCAGTAATCAAATTAACATAAACCATATGATCAATAGATGCAGAAAAAGCATTTGATAAAATCCAACATCCATTCTTATTAAAAACACCTAAGAGTATAGGAATAAATGGACTTTTCCTTAAAATAGTCAGGGGCATCTATTTAAAACCATCAGTAAGCATCATATGTAATGAAGATAAACTGGAACCATTCCGAATAAGATCAGGAGAGAAAGAAGGTTGCTCACTATCACCATTACTATTCAATATTGTATTAGAAATGCTAGCTTCGGCAATAAGAGTTGAGAGAGAGATTAAAGGAATTAGAGTAGGTAATGAGGAAACCAAATTATCACTCTTTGCAGATGATATGATAGTATACTTAGAGAACCCCAGAGATTCTACTAAAAAGCTATTAGAAATAATCCACAACTTTAGCAAAGTTGCAGGATACAAAATAAATCCACCTAAATCCTCAGCATTTTTATACATCACTAACAAAATCTAACAGCAAGAAATGCAAAGAGAAATTCCATTTAAAATAACTGTTGATAACACAAAATATTTGGGAATCTATCTGTCAAAAGAAAGTCCAGAACCATATGAGCAAAACTACAAAATACTTTCCACACAAATAAAGTCAGACCTAAACAATTGGAAAAATATTAAGTGCTCTTGGATAGGCCGAGTGAATATAATAAAGATGACAATACTACCTAAACTTGTGATGTTGTCTTCTTTTGTATAATATAATCATTCTCTGGGAGCAGGTTTCTTGGGGAGGTTTTCTGGAGGCAGCCTTAGTTTCAGTTCAGAGTAATAATCACCCCCAAAGGCAGCCAAGGATTAAAGTACAGTCTTTTATTGTCT
Source organism: Antechinus flavipes (assembly GCF_016432865.1). Classification (NCBI taxonomy): domain Eukaryota; kingdom Metazoa; phylum Chordata; class Mammalia; order Dasyuromorphia; family Dasyuridae; genus Antechinus; species Antechinus flavipes. The sequence continues at coordinate 409,384,170 of NC_067401.1, read as the reverse complement.
CTTCCAAAATAGCCCAGTTAGCTTTCTTTGGTTCCAGGAGCTCTCGTTGCTAGTCTTTTGCCTCTGCCAGCTTCTGCCTCTAGTTCAACTCTGACTTCTGGCAATCTTCCGAACTGACTGACTCCACTGACTCAGCTCCTTTTTATGTTCTTTTAGAGGTGTAAACTCAAAGGTTGACTCCTCCTCTGAGAGTGTGATTATGGGAGGTGTAAAATTGGATATCTCCTAATTTGTGAACTCCAATGTATGAGCCAATGTGTGAACTCTCAAAGGTGTAAACACAAGCATTGTTTCTATCAATTCCATTGAGTTAACACCTTGTTTCAAGTTCTGGCTCATAAAATCTATTTATTTAGTGCTATGCTCTAATATCAGACTCCCAAGAAACTATCTTAATGACCTAGAAAAAATAACAACAAAATTCATCTGGAAGAACAAAAGGTCAAGAATTTCAAGGAAACTAATGAAAAAAAAAATCAAATGAAGGTGGCTTAGCTATACCAGATTTAAAACTATATTACAAAGTACAGTCACCAAAACCATTTGGTATTGGTTAAGAAACACATTAGTTGATCAGTGGAATAGGTTAGATTCACAGGACAAAATAGTCAATAAATATAGCAATATAACACTAGTTTGACAAACCCAAAGATTCCAACTTTTGGGATAAGAATTCACTATTTGACAAAAACTGCTGGGAAAACAGGAAATTAGTATGGCAAAAACTAAGTATGGACCCACACTTAATACCATACACCAAGATAAGATAAAAATGGGTTCATCATTTAGGCATAAAGAATGAGATTATAAATAAATTAGAAGAACACAGGATAGTTTACCTCTCAGACCTGTGGAGGAGGAAGGAATTTGTAACCAAAGAAGAACTAAAGATCATTATTGATCACAAACTAGAAAATTTTGATTATATCAAGTTAAAAAGCTTTTGTACAAACAAAACTAATGCAAACAAGATTAGAAGGGAAGCAATAAACAGGGAAAACATTTTTACAGTTAAAGGTTCTGATAAAGGCCTCATTTCCAAAATATATAGAGAATTGACCCTAATTTATAAGAAATCAAGGTATTCTCCAATTGATAAATAGTCAAAGGATATGAACAGACAATTTTCAGATGATGAAATTGAAACTGAAACTATTTCTACTCATGTGAAAGGGTGTTTCAAATCACTATTGATCAGAGAAATGCAAATTAAGAAAACTCTGAAATACCACTACACACCTGTCAGATTGGCTAAAATGACAGGAAAAGATAATGAGAAATGTTGGAAGGGATGTGGGAAAACTGGGACATTGATGCATTGTTGGTGGAGTTGTGAATGGATCTAACCATTCTGGAGAGCAGTTTGGAACTATGCTCAAAAAGTTATCAAACTGTGCATACATACCCTTAGATCCAGCAGTGTTACTACTGGGCTTATATCCCAAAGAGATATTAGAAGGGAAAGGGACTTGCATGTGTCAAAATGTTTGTGGCAGCTCTTTTTGTAGTGGCTGGAAACTGGAAAATGAATGGATGCCCATCAATTGGAGAATGGTTGGGTAAATTGTGGTATATGAATGTTATGGAATATTATTGTTCTGTAAGAAATGACCAGCAGGATGAATACAGAGAGGCTTGGGGAGACTTACATGAACTGATGCTAAGTGAAATGAGCAGAACCAGGAGATCATTATATACCTCAACAATGATACGGTTTAATGGGGGAGACTATGTGCAAACAAACATGATATATATGTTAAGTTGGTGACAATCTCAGTGGGAAGACACTAGAATCATGGGAAAGTTCATTTTCTATCTGTCTATCTATTTATTTGTTCATTTGTTTATTTATTTATTTATTTGTTTGTTTGTTTATTTTTACAGAAGGTGGGAATTGAGCTAAGTTTTAGAAGATTTGGGAAAACCAGGAAGCAGAGGCAAAGAGAGAGAGAGAGAATTCCAGATATGGAGGGAGAGCCACTATAAATGCATGTAATTAGAGATGGAATGTCCTTTACTAGGAAAAGCCAGGAGGCCAGTGTCACTCAATTGTAGAGCATGTAGTAGGGAACAATGTTTAAAAAGGTTGGAAATGCAAGATGAGGCCATGTTATGAAGAACTTTAAAAACCAAAGAATTGTATATTTAATTTTGGAGATGATAGGGAGACAAGGAGAATATGTTCCTTGTCCTTAAGGAATTTTACAACCTACTAAAAAAAGATGAATACAAATACTATGATAAAAAATAGAGCATAAGTGTACAAAACAGACACAAAGTTCCATGGGAGCTCAAAGATAGGAGAAATCACTTCTGGTTGGGAAGATAAGGGAGGCTTTATGGAAGAAATAACATTTGAGCTGGATAGTAGATTTTCAGGTAGTGGAGATGCGGGAAAAAGCCTTCTATATGGAAGGAGCAAAGATATGGAAACATGACTTGATAAGACATGTCTGAAGATCATTGCGTTTGTGTGTTGCACAAGTAGAAACTATATTATATTTTTTACTGCCTCAGGGCTGGGGGAAGGAAGGAGAAAGGAAGAGAATTTGGAACTCAAAACTTTAAAAAATGTTTCAAATTGTTTTTACATATGGCAGGTGTGTATAAAGTATAGGTTGGGAAAGTAGGTTATTGTCAATTTATGGAGTGACATAAATTTCAAACTTTAGGAGTTCAGACTTTATTAAATAGGTAAAGGGGAAGACCACTGAAAATTTCCCAACAACAACTCATTCAGTTGAATCTTTCCACATTAGGAGACCCAATCTGCTAGTAGTATATAGATAGATTTGATGGGCAGGCACTAAAACAGGAGAACATGTAGAGTTATAACAGATAGCACTCCAAATAAGAGAAAATGTAAGCCTGAGTTAGTGTGGTGAATGGAGTAATGGGAATTACGGGACAGATTATGTAGAGAAACTATGGAAGAAGAATTGACAAGACTTGACTGATTGGAAGTGATATGGGGAGGGAGAGATTAAGGTTTAGAACTCTGAGGCTTAAGTCGGTGACTGACAGTCTCAGTAACTGAGAGAATGGTGATGTGATTGTTAGACATGTGAATAGAAAACTAACTGTTGAGAAAAACTACAGTATGTGATTTCTCCCTAATAAAAAGCATTCTTCCTCTTGACAAGAGGTATAGATTGCTTTTTAAATTTCTAAGTGTTTGTATAACATGGTAGTCAAATGCCAGTATTGTATAGAAAAGACTAAATGACATGAGATGATGCGATTCTGGGACACTGAAATTTACTGAGACACATTGTCAAAAGTTATCACCTTTCTATTGACCTGACCTTCTTTGACCAAGACCCTGAACAGGCTGTATTTTTTCACAATTCTTTAATTAGACAATTGGTTTATTAGAGCTGTCAACTTGTGAATATAGGCTTTGCAGTAAATTCTTTCCTTATTTTAAAGGTTTATTGACATCTGTGGAGACAACAAGACAGCTACAGAGGGTGTTTGCTTTACAGGACAATTGTGGAATATTAAATATAGGTTCTTGGCAAAGATCACTTCCATCATCCATAAAAAAGACTTACAAACTTTGATCAGTTGTTGAAATAGTAAGTTACACACAATAGCTATTGTTTCCTTTGAAAAAGACTTTCATTGACATCTTTTATTTTTATATAGCCCAGATTTTCTTCCTTCTCAGAACTTCTCTTTTAGTTCCCACAGAACCATTACTTAGGGCAAAGAATTTTCTTTTTTTTTTTTTTTTTTAAAGATAAAGAAGGAAAAGCAATCCAGCAAAAGTAGTCAACACATTAAGGAAAATGGCATAATGTGTAATGCTTCATACCTGGTAATCCCAACCTCGAAGAATAGTGGTGGCTGATATCTCTTAAAGTGCTTCAGAATGAAGTCATGCTTGGATTAAGAATGAATCATTGCACAAACAGTAAAATCCACCAGATTTCCCTGGAAACACTGACTCTGAATTAGAGAATAAAGCTGTCAAACTAGTCTGGCCATACATTGTTGATTAAGGCAGTCTGACAATACAATAATGTTACTTTTAACCTGCAGAATATACAAGAGTGAGTCATTGGTTTTAAACTCATGCTTTTATTCTTTTTAAAGTTTTCCAACAATAGGGATAAAAGACATTGGACTGTGGAAAGATGCATATGAAAACAAAAGTGAAGTATATTGTGAAGAATAATAAAAGGAGTAAATCCTTTCAGAATTCCTTCTCTTTGTAATTATTACTTAATGATGCCATAATTTCTGACTGACTACTCTTTCAAAATTCCCTTTTGTGGATTTTTTATATTTTAATTGTATGTATTGTCTTGAAAGACTTTGGTGGGGGAGAGGGATGAAAATATTTAATGGTTAAAAAAATTACTGCTACATGAAAGAGCACATTAATACAGTTTTAAAAAATACTTTCAGTACTGCCATTCCTCATTGGCTCTTTTTGTCTCTCCAAATATTTTTATGGTATTTATTAAGCATGAGAGTAAATTTTAGTCAAATCTTTAACTTGGTTGACATTGAGTAAATGGATGGTACAATATTATTTTCATTTTGCTTAAAATTCTATAGATGTTTTCCTTGTGTCTGCAATTTAACAGTTGTACTGAATTTAAACAGCATTGTTGATATGTGAGTTATTTCTCATATTGGAATTTTCCAGGTAATTAAATTTTACTCCTTTTAGCCTCAAATCTTAAAAAAAATTTAAATCATGTTGAATGGAAAATTGTCAATAATGTATTGTATACGTCTCTGCTTATTTAAAGAGAGGGCAATGAGCATAATTTAATCTTTTGATGAGTCAGAGTTCTCAATATAAATGTCTGCTATCTTGCTTTACATATAATTTAGTTCCGTGTGTGCTTTTTTAGTTTTTCTTTTTCTTCCTTTAAGATCAGATTATCAGTTTCCATTTTCCACTGTTTTCACTAAGCCTATTTCTAATAGTTCTTCTTTATCCCTACTTTTAATCCCTGTTTTATAATGAAAAGGTTTCCTTCTCCATAAAGCTCTATTGGAGGGAAAAACAAACTCATAAAATTCTGTTGGAGGAAAGTTAGAAGGTCAGTGAAAGAATAAAAAAAAATTCCTTAGGATTGCTACTTAGGTTAGATGGGACAATGATAACTGATGACAAAAAACTACAGAGCTATTCAATTTTCATCTTGCTTTTTTTTTTTTTTAATGTGAAGAAGAATGACATTTGATCAGAAAAGGAGAGAACAAAAATGGTTAAAAAGGGAGTTGATATTCAAGATAATTAAGGAGCTAATGAAAGTACTTAGCTGCCCAAAATGAATCTGAGTCAACTGTACCATTTGAACTACCATATTATGGGGATATTGAAAGAATTGGCAGACATAATTTCTGAGACCCTATTAATGATATCTGAAAGTTTATGAAGAAACAGGAAGGGAACCATAATGGAGAGAAGGAAAAATGATGTTCCAATTTTTAAAAGATAAGAAAAGGAAGAGAATAGAGTTTATAAAACATAGGCTGGTAAGTCTGACTTCAGTTCCTGATAAAAGTTTGGACTAGATTGCTAAAGAGATAATTAATGAATCTTTAGACAAGGAAATGATGATCATAAAAAGACAAAATGATCTTTTTTTTTTTTTTTTTTTGATGAAGTTGCTAAATTGGGAGATCAGGGAAATGCTACAGACCAAATTGACCTAAGTATTAGCAAAAACACTTCACAAATTATTTCATTTATTCCTATGGAAAATAAAGAGATATGTGATTTTGAAAGAGTACAAGTGGAGTGTCCAGGAATTTATGCTTGGCTCTAGGCTGTTGGACATTTTTATTGATAACTTGGGAAAAGTCACAGACAGCATGCTTATCACATTTGCATATGACACACAGCTGAGAGGGATAAATATAAAATCTAACATTTGGATTTAAGAAATCACTGGGAGACATGGTTAGACAGTAGTTTTGATAAAAAAAGATCACAGGGGGATTGTAAGTTGAGCATAAGTCAGCTGTATGATGTGACAACTGCCTTAAAAAGCTAAATTAATTTTAGGTTACATGAAGAGACACAGTTTCTAGGAATAAGGAAGTGATAGTCCCACTGTGGTCAGAACACATTAAGACTATTGCGTTCAGTCCTAAGCTCCATAGTTGAGGAAGGATATTGGTGAGTTACACAGTCCACCAAAGACATCTAGAATGGTAGAGAGCCTTAAGCTTATTTCATGTGAGGATCAGATAAAGGGGAAGGGTATGTTTAGCCTAGAGAAGAAAAGGCAGGGACTTGTTTTCTTTCTCATTTTCCCTTTTTGATCTGATTTTGATTCTAACTTGATCTGAACAGCAGCATGATAAATATGGAAATATGTATAAAAGAATTGTACATGTTTAATATTGGATTTTATATAATCCAAGGAGGTGGGGAGGGAAGGGAAAAAATTTGGAACACAAAATTTTGCAAGAGTGAATGTTGAAAACTATCTTTGCATGTATTTTGAAAATAAAAAGCTATTATTAAAAAAAAAGTAGGGTATTGGTAGCTGTGGTCAAGTATTTCAAAGACTTGTAAAAGGGAATAGGGCAGATTCTCTTTTGTCTAGGGATGAGGTAGAACTGGGAAGTGGGGGTGAATATTACAAAGAAGGAAACTTAAATTTGGTGTCAAAAAAGCTTCCTAACTATTAAAAATATCAAAGATTGAATGGATGTTGTGGCTTTACCCTCATTAGAGCCTTCAGGCAGAACCTCCATGGCCACTTGTTGAGTTGGTCACACTGCGGAATTTCTCAGAAGATATGGATTGGACCAGATGGTGGCTGATATTCCTTCCCACTCTCACAGTTTGTAAATTCTATGAATTCCTCCTCTGCCTGCCCTTCCTCCCCCACTACCCTCCCGGATCCCTAGCTCCATTTTTCCCACTTTGACTGACTTGTGTTGTACTAGACATTTCTAATTTCATCCATCGCATTACTGGATAAAGTAAGCAAAGTCACTAGCATTTTAGATCCCAGCTTCTTTAACTGTAGGCTGTGATCCCATATGGGGCTTCATGACTGTATGTAGTGGTCATGAAATTATGATCAATTATCAGTAAATGTTCGATTTGCATACCTATTTTATATACCTATATTCCCTGGGTCATGTAAAAATTTCTCAGGCAGAATCATGAGCAAAAAAGTTTAAGAAGCCTTGCTTTTGATAAATGTCTAGGAGTCCCAATCTGATGTGGTCCTGCCTCTAGGATAAAGGAGATTGTGAAATGGCAAAACAGGGTTAATCAACAAGTTACAAGGAGAAAGAAATTCTTGGAAAGTAACCAGATTGCATTATTCCAGGCAAAAGCAGATTGAGCCCATGGGTTTCCAGATATTAGAAGCAACAATTTGATGAGTTTACTTTTAGCTTCACAGTAATTGCTATTTGTACCAAATAAGTAAATTGTTAAAAAAAAAAAAAAAGATATAAAAATATCTTAAAAACAAACGAGTCCTGAGTGAGAGAGGAGGAAGGAAAGGGCTAGAAGAGGAAATAGGAAGGGAATAAGCATTTATATAATACCTACTATGTGCCAGGCACTGTGTCAAGCTCTAAGACTAAGAATTTAAGGACCCATGCTAAATAAATAACATGACTTTATTGAGAGATAAGAATCTGTCTTTATTTCTGAGATATGATATTGTTTTAGAGTATAAGATTATTGTAAATCTGATCTTCAGAGAAGTTAGACTTTATTATGCTATCCTAGCTTGATAGTCTCTCCTTTACTTTGTATTATTTGCTTTTCTGATTTTTATTCCATACTGTGGTGATAGCCTGCTTATTCAAGTGGCATTGAAATGAATGAATGAATGTTCTGTTACATTCCAGCTGTTTAAAAAGGTTCTGAATGGAGAAAGAATGAAACCAAAAGAAGCAGGGAGTATTTGGGGGAAGTGTGATTGAATTAGAAAAGAAAAAGTGATTTCTATAATAATGGGTCAAGATTTCGCCTGGCTTCCACTAATTTCTCTTGAGGGAGCCCTGTATGTTAAACCAGGGTATCACTAGGGAGAATGATGTATTGTGAGGAAGGAATGGAAAAGGGAGGATATGGAATTTCATACAATGTGCAGAATATACCCTGAATATGTTTCCCTCATGGTGTGGGTGGGGTGGGGGGAAGGGAGGAAAAGCAAGATAAAGTGACCATTTATACCAGCCTTTACTCCAAGACTTTGAAAGGGGATATTGCAAGGGAATCACTGGGAGTGAAAATGAAGTGTCATTACTTAGACAAAACAAAGCATGATAATTTAAGTGGGAAGAGTATATAGGAAGGCCAATAGGAGCAGTCTCCAAGGTATTGAGACTCCTCATGGAAATAGGGACATTATTTAAAAATTCTTCCTTTTCCCAAATTAATTATCTCTGTGTCTCTCAAGTCTCCTATCTCCTTACAACCTCCCCCCAACCACCCCCAAGCTCCATGCCCACATCACCTGTCAAGTTAATACCACAGCAGAGATTGAATTTTAGGCTACCTCAGGAAAATCTCATCATCATTGATCTCTAGCCATTGGAGATACCAAGCAGAGCCATAACACTCAAGATCCCCAGATATAGGGAGTACATAAAAACATCTATATACACACACAACTCCCCTAGCTAATATTCTATGAGAGAAAATACAGGCACATGTCTCTGTAAGAGAAGTCTCCTAGGAAACTTGCCAATGTCATCATTTTTGTCCTAAACCCTGTAGACATACTTCAGTCTCTGGAGCCTTCCAAAGACTATTGAAACTGCTTTGAAGCTTTAGACTTTTAGAATCTGTGGAAGTAAAGTCTAATTTTTCCTGCTACTACATGTTGGTGAACTGTAAGTAATGGTGGTTCAGCTGTAAACACCTGGATTTGATCCTTTTCAGCAATGGTAATTCAACTGAGAATTGTTATTCTCCCTGCCACCCTCAATTTCATCAACTTTTCAATGCCTTTAAAAACATGTAAGACTCACATGTGCTCATGAATTCCTACCTTAAGTACACTGATCAATGCAATGCTCAACCATGGTTCCAGAGGACCAGATGAACTATGCTATCTACTTTTTGACAGAGAAGTGACATACTCAAGAAGAAAAATAAGACATTATGGTTTTGGATATGAATTAATTTTGCCTGACTATGCATTATTTGTTCCAACTATTTCCTTTTGTTTTTTCTTCTTCTAAGTGTAGTGGGAAGTAGATAAAATAAATGCTGGTTACTTGAAAAATAATAAAAGATCAAAAATCTCTACAAAAGAATTATAAAAATATTCTCTTCCATTTTTAAAATGAATTCAGTACAAAATCCTTACCCTGAAAATCATATCTATCCCCTCCCCCAATCACATGAAATCATTTTACCTCCTCTAAGTCATTCATTGCTTCCTTGATTATTCCCTTTACTTTTCATGTTCCCCAAAAGGCCTAAATAAAAGCAATGTATTGAGATTGTGGGGAAGCTAAGTTGTGTCATAGATTGTGCTAGGCTTGGGATCAAGAAGATTCATCTTTATGACTTCAACTCTGGCCTCAGACATTTACCATGTGATCCTGGATAAATCCCTTAACCCTGTTTACTTCAGTTCCTCATCTGTAAAATAAGCTGGGGGAGAAATTGCAGTATCTCTTCCAAAAAACCCCAAATGGGGTCATGAAGAGTCAAACATGACTGAAAACTGACAACAATAAAATTGAGGTTTCAGTGTAGTTCATTTCAGTTCAGTATAAGGAGAAGCTTCTTAAGACTCAAAAAGCAAACGGGATTATGGAAGGCCTCGGAATAGAGACTGTTTCCTGAGGATGTATAGAGAAGCTTCCCACTCAGGTACAGCTAAAACTAAATAAAACTCTGAAGTTTCTTCCAGATTTGAGAAGCTGGGATTGTCAGTATCTCCTCTTCAATGACACTTTTCTCCTTTTTTAAAACCAAACTGTGGTTTCCTTACGGAGAGGGGGAAAAAAAAAAAAAAACTTTCTTACATCCTATAAACTGACTTGAGCTGACATCCTGTTGTTTGTTCTTTGATTGCCAGACTTCTTCAAATGGAAGTTTATATTCCCTTCACTTCCTCATCACTCACATAGTTTCTCTATCAATCTTTGACTTTCATTCCTATCAGGTCACTGAAACTTGCTTTGAGGATGGCTTGCAGTCTGCTATTTATCATAGTCAACAGTCTTTTTTCTCAATCCCCCTTCTTTGCGACATTACAATAAATGTAGATAGGGCCTCCTAGACTTAGAATTTCATTAGTTATGGGGAACTCCCAGGTTGGGAAAATCCCTGTACCAATAAATATTGATATCTTCTTTGCAGAGTTGTTTAGAACTCTGAAAAGCTAAATGGTTTGCCTAAGGTTATACAATTATTATGTGTTAGAGGTGAAATTGAATCCAGATCTTCTTGGCTTTGAGAGTTAGTTTTCTATCCATTGTGGTGCACTGTCTCTTATTATAGCAAATAACAAACCTTTCCCTACATTTGATGTATTTGGCCATCCTCTAAAAAATCCTCTCCTTTTTTTGGTGACACTACATTGTCTTGGCTCTCAAGCTCATAAATTTTTTTCTTCATTAGCTTCCTTCTTCTTCCTCTTGAAAAATTAATAGAATAGACTACATCTACCAACTTCTTTTGATCTGAATTCTCATCCTATACCTGAAAGAAATCATGCTCTCAGATGTCACCAAATGACATCTTAATTGCTAAATATTATGGCCCTTTTCTCAGTCTTAATCTTCCTTGAGTTTTCTGTAATGTCTGACACTATTAACAACCATTATCTCTGGGATAGTCTCCCTTCCTTAGCCTTTTTTGATTCTGTTGTATTATAGTATTCTTTTTATTTAAACATTCTTTACCATTTTCCTTAACTAGTTTGCTAGTTTTCTGGGACTTTTCTTCTCCTTCTATAATCTCTCCCTTGCTTCATTAAACCATTCCCATGGGTTTAGTTATCAGCTCTATGAATATGATTATTCTCTAAATCCAGCCCTAATTTTTCTTGTAACCACACAAATATTATATCTCAAACTCAATATGTCTCAATGCAAACTCATCATCTTCCTCTTAGGACTACTTTTCATCAAAACATTTCATTCTCTGTGGACATCACTACCATCCTCTCAGTCTTAGGATAAAAGAATCATAGATTTAGAGTGAGGAAGAATTGTAGTCCATTTTAGAGAAAAAGAAACTAAGACCCAGATTACTTAAGTGACTTACCTACAGTCACCTGGACAGTAAGTGTGAGAACTAAGATTTGAATGAAGGCTTAGAACCTTGAAGACATGTTTAAATCCCCCTTTTCTCTCTTTCTACATGCAGTCAATTGTCAATAATTATAACTGTACTATGTCTGTCACATCTACTCCTTCCTCTCTACTCACTTCTCCACCATTGTATTTCAGTCCCTTCATTATCATCCCTTCATTATCATTCATCTGACCTGCTGGTCAGTCTTTCTCCTTTGTAATCTAGCCTTTATGCAGTTGCAAAAGTTGTCTCAGTTCACTAATCTTACCTTGCCATATAACCTTATGTGGCTCCCTATGTTGTCTAAGATATAATAAAACAATAGGAACTAGCATTTGTATAGAGGCTTGTAAAGTTTGTAAAGCCCTAAATCATATTTCATTTCATTCTCACAACCACACTAGAAGGTAGGTAGTATTATTATTACCCACATTTTGTACTTCAGAAAACTGAGGCAGATAAAGGTTAATTGAAGGGTCTTAAGCTGGATTTATACTTAGCCCTTTCTGATTCCAAGCCCAGTCTTCTCCACACTGAGCCACTCAACATACCAATGGATTGGATTGGAGAGGAATGAAAGATTCTAAGATAGAAACCTATGATATCTCAGAGAATGATAGTATCACAGGATGAATCAAGTAAGTTATCAGGAGAAGCAAGAAGCAGATTTTTTTTGTTTGTTTGTTTTTAAAGGTTTAAAGGTTTGTTTTCTCCCTTTCCCGGGGGTGGTAGATACTTGGTTTTAGATCTTTAGGACTTGCTATCTGAACCTTCATATATACCTATAAATTTGGACTCTTCTATATTTAGCTTCCCACAGTTGGCTCCTGGTCATGTTTTTTGATTTGTTTATCCTGATCCCACCTTTTCTTATTCATTTGATTGACATGGACCTTGGAATGCTCAGCCTAGACTGGCTGTTTGGTCGTTCTTTCTTGTGCCCTCTCCTATAGATTCATAGCTGCACCATTCTTCCTTCCCAAATACAGAGTCAGTTAGGATGTCTGACAGGTATGGCCCAGGGGTCCTCAAACTATGGCCAGGTACCAGGAATGAATAACAAGGAAGGATTTTTAGTGTTCTTGCCTATTTCCCATTCACAGCATTCATATGGTTCTTCTAAAAGCAAGAATCAATCCCAGCAGAGCCAGTTTAGGATGATCAGGTTAGGATATTAGACTTGATGATGTCTAAAGTTCATAAAATCATACCTCTGTAGCTAAAAGAAACACCAGAGAGTATCTGATCCAATGCCTTCATTTTACTGGTAAGAAAATTGAGGCTCAGAAAAAAATGATGTGATGAAAACATCTAGATTGTATAAATAGATAGAGCCCAGGACATTGAGTGGGGAAGAACTTAGTTTAAATCCTATCTCAGTTATTTATTACCTGTATGAGTCTTTGTATCTGTTTTATCATCTGTAAAATGTATATAATAATAGAATCTAGCTAACATACAAAAAAGGCTTCAAATATTAGATATTGTTGTGCTATGGTCACACAGGTAGCAGTTGTAAGAGAGAGAATTTAAACTCTAGTCTTTTAGGTGTTTCTGGCACTAGTTACTAAGACCTTGGCAAATCTCACTTTCCTAGGTCTATGTGGATGGGTTTTAAGAAGAAATAGAAGAAATACTATATCAAAATTATTTTTAAAAAGTGGATAGGAAGCATGGAATAGTGGCCTCAGATCGGGAAGAACTTGGCTTAATGGGACATATGGATTTTGTGACTGGGTAAATAATCACCAGCTTCTTGATGCCTCAGAAAACTCACTTAAGATTACAAATTTCAGAATAGTCACTAATCTGCATTGATTGGTTGAGGGAGTCTTTCCTACTTGTGAGTTTCCTTCACCAATGAAGTCAAAGGTCTGGACCTTGGTCTTTAGTGCTCAAAGTCCCTTCTCTTCCTGAGAGAAACAGAGACAGACAGAGACAGAGAAAAATAGAGAGATATATAGACAGAGGGAGATCTCTATCACAGAGAGACAATCAGAGACAGAGAGATAGAGAAAGAAGAAGAGAAGGAAAAGAGGAAAAAAAAGAACAAGTAAAGGATACATTTTTCTTTGTTAGCCTTCCTTATTCAGGGAGTGTAAATATAATTCATGGGGATTGCCAATGATCTGACTTCACAGTGTTCAGCAATTCTGGGTCAACTGGAACAGAAGGATCCTTCACAATACACCTACTATGTATGCTGGCTCCTAAAGGCTTGACACGTGGTCTGAATGTCCCGAAAGTGGAGCTGACGTCTTGGATTCCAGAGGACTTTCTGCCAATCACAGGCTTGCTGAGTGACCTTAAACAAATTACTCACATATCTCAGTAGCACATTCCCTTTATCTATAGTGAGTATGTCAAGTGTTCTGTTCTGTGTTTGGGACATTCTTTGTTCTTGATTAATTTAAAAGCACAATTCGTTAAATTGGCTAACAAGTAATGGCAGACTGGTACTTACTTGGCTTTCTAAGTTACATAGTTGATCCAAACTTTGCAGAATTGTGTTCTTTAATTTTTTTTTAATCTGAGGTTTCACACAGGGTGCTTTGATTGCTTAAAACTACACTAAGACTTTTGAGATACCCTCTATTGTCCTTCATGTTCTGTAGTTTATTTCAAAATTGTCTTTCTGTTCTTCCTGAGGCTCTTAAATATTTTTATTCTTTTATGATTCTTCTCATGTTAGGCAGTGTTTGTCCCTAGAGTTTTCTGAAATATTCTAGCCTGGTTTGTTGGGAACTTAGATTCCCCTTCCCCTCCCCCCCCTCTATAATTTACTATGTGATCCTGGCCAAACCCATTCCCTCTCTGAATCTGGATTTCTTTGTGGATGAAATGAGACTATGAGTAGTCGCGCTACCTTCCTCACCCACAGGGTTGCTATGAAGGAAGCATTTGGCAAAATCTTAAAGAGATATTCCAGCTATTATTTCTTCCTAGCTTTCTATCAAGATTTATTGAGTAGCGAGTGAAAAATGAGGATAAATCAAATTATTTTCCCTTATGCAAGCCCAAAAGGATGTAAGTCATTTTGAACTTGAAAACGACTAAACTATGTTCTGTTGGTCTTTAAAAAAATGCTATGAAAGGAAACAAACTAGCAAGAAAGGATATGGCTATAAAAGTTGATACTTGTCATGAATATGGTTTCAACCTATTTTTAGGATAATGTGTATTGTATTTAGTCACATATCCTCAGAAACAGAATGTTTGTGTCCAATAACAATCTTGCACAAGGCATGGTAAGGAGAAAACCACACCAAATATTCTGATGTGTTTCAGACTGAAATGCTCAATAGAAATGGTCACAGCAAAAGTTCAGTTAACCATAATCCCATTAACTGAATTGTTCTTTCCCCCTTTTGTTTGCAGGAAGAAAGAGGCATATAACAAGAAAACACGGCTCTATTAATAGTTTATTACTTAAAAAAAAAAGACAAACCTAAATTTTGTGGATCTATCTTAAATGTGTCTCATTCAGTACAATCTTCCATGCTAGAGAAGCAACATAATATAATAAAGTGTTGGAATGAGGAAGACTTCCATTCAAGTTCCACCTAACCTTCTGGCAGTGTGATCATGATCTTATGAACTTTTATGTATTCCTATCCAAAGGTCTGTATATAGAGAGAACTGATCTGCTAAAGGATGTCTCCAAGGATCGTGTAGTATCCTTGGTTCTTACAATTTCTTATCCAGGTATCCTTGGTTCTTACAATTTCAATTATATTCATCATATTATAATTAATAAGAAATATGAACAAATAAATTTTTCATTTACTTTTATTGGTCAACTCATTAATGTATTTTGTTTTAACTCAACAGACATTTCCAACAAAACAACCAAACAAGCTATCTTGCAAAGTATATTCCTTCAAAAAGTTTGTTTTAAAATTTTATTTTATTATTTTTTTCAATTAACAAATATTTCTTTCCTCTTCTTCCTTCCCTTTCTCCCACCTTTAACTGAACAACAACCAATAAAAAAGAAAAATAAAACTCTTTACCTGTATAATATATTGCCAATCAAAACTAGCTCCCACTGTGGTGTTGTCCAAAAGTGTATGTCTCCTGTATTTTGAGTCCCATACCTTTGAGTCAGAAGTTTACTAATCATTAACACAAAAGAAACAATATGTCTTTTAAGTCTGACAATATGTTCCCAACAGTGATCTTAACTGATCCGTTTTTTGTTTCTTCACGTTGACTTTACTTGTTTGTCATCAATGCATATGTTATTGCCTTATTTTTTCTTTTATACAAGTCTCTCATATTTATCTGGATTTTTCACATTGAAAGGACCACAATGAAGTAACAAAAAAAGAGAAATTTACATGATAATATTGTATACTTGAAAGGAATAACAAGTTGTAGATAGTAGATTTGCAGTTTTACATCTAATCATACTTTTTGTTTTATAGATATGCTTTATTCCATATTTTTTTAAAAGTTAAAAAGATTATAGAAAATTGGAAAATCCATCCTTTTCATTTTGCAGATGAGATCTCCTTCTCCTCGTCCTTCTCCTCCTCTTCTTCCTCCTCATCTTTCTCTTTCTCCTTCTCTTTGTCCTCCTCCTCTTCCTCCTTCTCTTTCTCTTCCTAGCAGTGTTAAGTGACTCATATCCTATGATTATACAGGTTATAAATATTCAGGGCAGAATTTGAACCCAGATCTTCTAAATTCAGAGTCTGTTACTATAATTTATATTGATATTCTCTATTTATCAGTTATATTTTACCACAGCTTTAACAAAATGACAAATAATGTTGCTTCAGGTATATTTTTTTGGTACGAGTCTTTTTTGTAGTCAATATCCTCTTTTGGACACTATCCTAGTAATGGAATCTCTGGTTGCAAGTATATAAACACTTTATATTTTTCTTGCACAACTCCAAATCATTTTCCAGAATAGATGGATTAATTCATAACTCTTTCAAGAGGGAGGCAGCATGGTAAAGTGGAAAATGGCAACAAATTTGGAATCATAGGGCATGAGCTCATATCCCAGATCTTATCATTGTTTCTTCCTCATCTGTAAATGATATTGGAGTGGTAATTGCTAAGGTATCTTCCAGGTCTAGATTTACGAGATTATAATTATTTTGCTAGTCTTCTGACAGCCTCTTTAATTATAGATTTTCCATCTTTATTTTAGATCAGTTCTCTGTGTCTCTTTCAAGATAGAAATGCAGTCTTTTATAGAAATGGAAACCTCTATTTTCCAACCTATGCTAGTTTGTCCCTCCTTAGGCAGCCCAGTGGCTCCCCATTCTCTGGGACTTACCATATTGGTACCAGATTTAGAGTAGGTTGGTGCAGATGGGCTGACTGAAGCTCAGAATTCCTAAACTTAAATGATGCATAAACTTCTGCCTCTCCTGAAAAGGGGATTACAAGTGGACATTTTATAGTATTTTTGTTAACATGTTAGGCATGAGGTTTAAATTTAGAATTTTTTAAATTTGCATTTTTCTTCTGGTGATTTTTGGCCTTTTTTTGGTGGTTATTGATATTTTGTATTTCTTTTTTTTTTAACATTAAGGCTCTTTCCACTGGATCTTTCTATCTCACTGCCAGTCAAAATGTTCTAGATGAGTTGGCTCTTCTTATTAGAATGTGTGTGACTTAAAGCAATAACTATTTTGTATTTGTACTTAACAAATGTTTCTTCTTCTTACCTTCCTTTCTTCTCTCATTCCTTCTTTATAATTTCTCTCATTTTTGTTTAAAAATTGCAGTTGTATTGATCTAGGTGCTATGTATTTCTTGTGAAGTTATTTTCAGGTAATGTAATTTATGTTTATATTTAATAGAATTTCTCTTCCTAATTCTTCCTCTGGGGTTCGATTAATGTTAGACAGAAAAGTTAGTGATTTATTTTATATGACTAGTACATTTTGAGAAAGAATTTTCAAGCACAAAAGATTAAAATAAAGTGAGATTTCTGGTAAAGACATAGTAACTTCAATTGACCCAAATATATTAGTCTCCTGTGAATTCTGTAGAACTGAAATTTTACTGTGTTCCTTGTAAATGTTAGTATTTTGGCTCCCATGACTTCTGGTATTTTAATAAAAGCCTATGGAGTTTTTAAAAAAGTTTTTTTTAATTTAAAAAAATAATCAAAAGTTCCATTGGGAACATATAAATATGAATGCAAGCTGATATGCTAGAATGGTTAGGTAGATAAATCCAGGATGGGGACAGCCCGGTCATATTCTAATTTTTTTTTCTAAATGACATGAAAGCCCATGTGATTTTCAGAAACGCTCTTGCTTTCCTGTTCTAGCTTTTTAATACTTCAGTACTTTGAAGATTTGGGATTGAAATGGAAATTCTATTTGTATTGGGATTCTCCATCCATGTAAATCACAAGCCTTCTTTTGTATATGCTATAGTCAAAAAATTCTTCACTTTGTGGCTAACTTGGTGGTAAGTCTATGACTGGTTATCAGATGACAGTCCCACAGTTGGTCATGGGACCCATCCTTCAACCTGTTTTGACTTGATGGGTAATAATATATCTTATTTGAGAACCACAATAAGGCATCAGAGTTGGTCTTTGGTGGAACGAGTATGCTTCTGGGAAGTTAATAATAAGGGGGATTTAGTAAATGTTCTCATTTACTTTATATAACGTGTCCCAAAAGTCTGAGTGCAGATGATAAGCTTTTTAATAACTTTGATTAAGCTTTAATAGCTTAAAACTGTGCTAAGGCTTTTGGGACACACTATGAAATGCTTGAAGGAAATCCATTTTAAAAAGGGCTTTAATGATTTTTTTATATCATCACTGCTTCCTGATGACAACACCCCCTTTCCTTTATAAAATTCCATCAGATTTTTTTTTTTTAAATTAAAGTACAATTAAGCAATGGAAACTAACACATTGGCTTTGTCTAATCAAAAAATGTTTCCATTCAGCACCTTCTGCTGAGAGGAAGGAGGTGCACAGCATTTCAGGCTTCTGAAAACATGATGTATTGATCCTACTTTTTATGTCATTCAATGTGCAAAATTTCCCTCAACCTTATTGCGGCTACTGAGTAAACTCTTCTTGTGATTCTGTTTACTTTGCTCAGCATAATTTCATAAAAGTTTGGAAAGAAATCCCAGTAAAGGACTCAGCCTCTTAGTAAAGACAAACAACAGAAGTGGTATTTCATTCCCAGGAATAATGGTACTTGGAAAAGCAGGAAACTTTTTCCATAATCTCTCAGCATATGGTGGCATTTTGATATGCCAAAAAGGAACCAGAGGAGATGCATGTTTTAATGGTAGCTCTTTGCATTCTATATTGCTAGAAGGGAGGAAATAGAAAAGTCTGTAAAATATAGCTGTTTGGAGGTACTGAAAGTTATTTTTATGAACATTTTCATGTGGGCCATAAAAATTCATTCCATTTCATTTTGAAAAGAGGGTTTGACAAGGAGAAACCTACAGGATGTTTTCTCCACACATATACCTTTAGCTAAACAGATTTTAAAAGTGGAAGACATTTAATTACTTGAATTCTATGATCTTGGGTATTGGCTGATTACAGCTGTTCCCAGGAAGTGGATAGGAATATCATTTCCCTCCTCCCCTTCTCAAATCAAACTTACATAAAAATAACCCTGGCTAATTTATAGTTGATGAGTTCAGCATTTTTTCATTTTGGTCCCAATTTTCCCTAGTCATGCAAATGAACACTTGGTTGCATGACTTGGAAACAGTTCTTAAAAATAAGCAGCCAACAAGAAGAAAGGAAGAAGGGCCCTATATGAATTTCAATACATTCTCACTCCTTCCATGGCCATATCATGATCCAAAGTTCTACCTAAAATTTGCTTCTTTAATAATAATATTTTCTTCTGCATTATTGATCTTAGAATTACATGGTTTTTCTCCTCACTGTAACCATGGTATTGTACTAGGCCATATATGGGACACTCTAACCATGCTCTATATTTGCCTTTTATTTGAGAGACTGTCCTGGATTAATCCAGGTGGGAATCATGAACCAAAGGAAAAGAAATTGATTCTTTGAAGTTAAATTCCCAGATCAACCTTCGTCTGTATGAATTTTGGAGGACCTTGGTAATGTGTTATAACCTTCCTTGTTCTTCAGTCCATCTCTCCATATTTTGTTCTGCCTTTTCTCTCTTAGTCTTGACCATACAAATTACTGGTTGAACCCTTTAATTCTTTGTCCCATGGTCATAGAATTGGTTCATATCTTGTCAAAAGTCAACCAGGGATTGCTTTCAACGTTTACCTTCTTGAGTTCTATGCTAGAAGACTGATGGAATTGTATAGAAGAGAGCTGCTGCAAATTTACTTTCTCATTTCAAAAACGTCATACGCTCTGAGCTGCTCAGCAATCCTTTGATCTTTCCTGGATTCATTGTCATACTTCCTGCAGTGGCTCTGTCTGTGTTGAAAGTTGGAACAGATCTCAGAGATTACCAGATACAAATGAGAAATTTATTTACAAATGAGAAAACGAAGGCCCAAAGAAGAGAAGCAACAATAATAGGAAGCAGAAGCAGGACACAAACCCTGATTCTCTCACTCCAAATTCATTGCTTTTTTTTTCTTACTATAATATGCTTTATAATGTGTTTTCCTCCCAGTCCCATGAGTTTAAGTAATGCAGATGCCTAACACATAGTAAATGCTTAATGAAATGGTTGTTGGTTGTTAAGCATGAACACTTTAAATAAATGAAAGGGTTTATGAAATTAATAACTGATGTACAGATAAATGAATTTCTGTGTGAATTTTAAAAAATAGGTTAATTGATTTTTGTTTGCCTGTTGAAGAAAACCATATAGTGTTTTAGCCCAAATTTGTGAGAGACCATTCATTAATATGCAATCATTTCTCTTTGGAGCAAAGTTAATCTAGGCAGTAAGCTTTGCTCTACAATTCAGAATACCCTTAGACTGTAGCAACTTCTAAATTACATTTGATTGTAGTCAGCAGCTACTAAGACCTGATTTTGTACCAGGTGTGTGATTATTAGTAAGTATCAGTGTGAAAGTAGTACTCTGTGCAAATCATTTAATCCCTATTTGCCTCAGTTTCCTTATCTATAAAATGAGGATGATAATAATAGCACTTATTTGTATAAGGCCTATGGTGAAGATCAAATGAAATGATGTTTATAAAATGCTTTACAAATCTTAAAGTGTTTCACATATATATATATATATATACATAGATACGCTAGCTGTTTATTGTTATTATTTTGAAAATCTTGAAAATTTTCTATAGCAAAGTAAAGTGAAAATAAAAAGTTTAAGTTTAGAATCATTGATTGATTTAAACAGAACAATGAGAATGTCACTGCTGGTGAATATGAGAAAAAATATCTTCCTGAAAGCAATTACATACTTTAACCATTCTCTCTAAGGATCCCTCTTTCAATATGGTTTTTAAAAATGAATAAAGACTAAAGAATATCTTCCTGAAAGTAATTACACCCATTTTTTTTTACCCATTTTACTCAATTTTTTTTTATTTTACCCATTCTCTCTAAGGATTCCTCTTTCAATATGGAAAAAGTGAATAAAAGAATTCTTTTTTAACTGGATTAAATAAGAAGACATTATCACCATTAGTTTGATAACTCTAAACAAGAAAAATAATCTTATGATCTTCAGCTCAAGGAATTAAAATCCTTCCTTGAAACTGATTGTCTTTTCCAGGGAAACTGGAGAAGATAGGATTTTTATCCCATTAAGATCAAGGACTTCAGACTAGGACAGGGTCAGAATATTACTTAAATTTTTAAAATTAAAATTAATATTTTAATGTTTCATAAAACAACCAAGATCCACCTTTTAGAGGTTTTATTGATGCCTTTTAATTTTATATCACAGTTGTTTCTAAATATTAACAGATGACTGTACCTTCCTTCCCTTTCCCATCACTTTCTCTTGTTACTAAGGAAAAAAAAAACCAAATAAGCAAAATCAACTAACATTGCACATTTATAGATCTCCCCACCCCACACACAGCTCAAGAATAAGAGAGTGCCCATTCTCATCTGCAATCAGGACTGGTTATAATATATCACATAAAAGCTTTGTTTTATAATTCTTTTTCTTTTCCAACTTTGTAGATGCCATCTACCTTGTTTCTGATGACTTCATTTTTCATCAGTTTAAACAAGTCTTCTGATGTCTTTTTCTGAATTGCTCAGCTATTTTTACAGAAACAAATTTCATAATTTGTTTAGTTATAGTTTATTTGCCACTTTCTGCTACTTAAAAAGTTGCTGCTATGAATATTTTATTTTATTACTGGACATTTTTGCCTTTGGCCTCTGTGGTTTATGGTGAATTCTTTAGGTTATGGGGTATGGACAAATTGATTTCTTCCTCCACCCCTTCGCATAATTCCAAATTATTTTCCAAAATAGTTGGACCAATCTATGACCCTACCAACAGTTTACTAGTGAACCAGTCTTCTAAGTTTGAGTTTTATGGATTTCGGATGACTAGAGGATCACTGTATTCTTTCAAGGCCTCTTATTTTTGAATGAATCTTTTGGACCCAGTACTGCTATGACTCATATGTCCTGGATGGAGGTTGATTAAGCTAATTTGGGGGAGGGGAAGGGAGGAAATAGTAGGTGGAGAAGTACTTAGATGCAAATAGTGTTGCTGTGCTCATTGTTATGGTCTCTCAAAAATGTTTCTCAGATTGGAAATGGTTGAAAGCATGCTTGTTCTTTGTTTTCTGATACTGCTAAATTCTATAATCAGTCAATCTGCAGGTTAAGTTCAAGATAGAAAAAAAATCAGTGAGATAAAATACTACTTCAAGGGTGGTTATGACACAGTCTCTGACAATAAACCCCCATGCTGGAAGAACAGCTGGTAATTCTTCTTAGCATCTGGGAAGAAGGTCTGGAAATTATCAGAATACTCTTTAGTTTGCATTGCTTTACAGGTGTCATCTCACTCAAGCAAATGGTGATAAAAAGAGAAGATGCTACAGCTAGCTGATGGGAAGGAAGATGCAAATTTATTAAAGGGGGAGATGGTGTCTCTACCTTCCCTTCAGCTCTCCCTTCTGACTTGGGACCCTAAAACAAAAGCTTCCACCTCCTGTAAGTGCCCACAGCTAGCAGCGTTCCTGCCCCACTATTTCTGCATTCCTGGGTGCGCTGGTTCCTTCTGGCTCAGGAAGCACAGCTGGGCCTGGCATTCCTAATCAGCAGAGGTTCCTTCAGTTTTCCCAGATTCCTCACAAAGTCCAAAAGGTAAAAGTTTCTATGGTTTCTGCTGAGGCTCCAGCCAAATCCAGCTTCCCCTTCCCCCCCTCCCCTCCCCCAGCTCTCCACTTGGAGTTTCTGCGAGGTAGCCTGGAGGTATTTGTATTTCAAGTGGGTTAATCCCGACCTGAAGTCCATCTTCAGATCCTCTTGGTTTGAACCAGGAGGATCCCTGTTTTGCCCCAAGTTTTCTTGATTTTTCAGTAGTCTATGTTCACCCTAAGGTCCAAATTTTTTCTGTTTCTGGGAGAAATCTGGAGAGCTTGAAATTTCCTAACCTACTCTACCATCTTCCCAGAATCCTCCTCTTTTATTATTTTTTTGAAATATGTCTGGACTCTTTTCTTTTAGATCATGACTTTCATGTAGATCAATAATTCTTAAATTATCTTTTCTTGGTTTGTTTTTGAGGTCAGTTATATTTTATGAGATAACTTACATTTTCAAAATTTTTTTGACTTTATTTCAATATTTCTTATTTTATGATCTATTTAAATTCTATTTGGTTCATTCTAAATTTAAAGAAATCTTTTATTGGATTAGGGCTTTTTGTTTTTATTTTTATTTTTCTTAACATTTTGTACAGTTATTAATTCTCTTGTCAAATCTCTCTTCTATGATTATAATTTCTTTTCTAATTATTTTCTCTTTTACTTTAATTTAAGTCATTTCACTTTAAATTCATTTTAAAGTCTTGAATAATTTCTTTTAGGAATTTAAATTGAATTTGAATTGGACAAACTGTGTTTTCCTTTGAGATTTTGCTTGTATGTGGAGTTATTTTCATTTGTAAGACACAAATCTTACAGTCCTGACCTTATAATAGCACTTTATTGTAATGCCGGAGAAACTGAGGCAGAAGAGAGATTAGAGAGTTTTTAATATTATTTATTAATGGGAGAGTAAGATTGACTGGACAAGACTCTCGTCTCAAATTATCCAGTCCTGATTGGGAGAATCTCTAACCTTTATATACCTTTTAAAGACAAAGAAGAGGGAAAGAGCCGGAAAGCCCAACTGGAAAAGGCTGTGAATCAAAGAGGAACCCAGAGACATGATGTCTGAATACCCAGAGATAAAGATGTTAGTGAAATACTTTGGAATGTTTTAGAGGGATGTTGACAGAAGATAATCAAGAGGTCTACTCTCTTGTTTATCTTGCTTGGGCTAACAATTTATAACCTTAGACTAAACTGGTCCTCAGCCTTCATGGACCAGAGGGAGATTTACAGTTTAGGGGAGTAATTAGGGAGACTGGGACAAGGGAAACTTGTACAAGGAAACTGAGTCAGGACAGTTAAAGAGAACTGTGGCATAACATTATCTTTCTTAGGTTAGTCATTCATCCAAGAATCTATTCTCAAAAGCCTGGTTGCTGGCCTAGGTGGAAGCCCTAGGGAGAGGAGTGTAATTCAACCCAATCCCTCACAGCTGTCCTGGTGCTGGAAGGAGCAAAACTGAATCCAACATCTTCTCTGGTCAACCCCATGCTCAAAGTTCTGGGCACTGACTTTATACTCTTGGCTCTGTGCTGCTGGTCTGTCCTAGAGACTGAGTCCACAATCAGGTCTAGTTGTCTTTGTGCTACTGGCTTTATTCGGTCTGGGCACTGAATCAACAATTGCTGTTCCACAATTCCAGACTTTGTCACTTTCCAATGGGTAAAAATTTGTAATTTTGGGCTAGAAAGATAACCCATTGTGGTTATTCCTTGGATTTGCTGGTGACTATTCAGTGTTGTGGCAGTTATTGCAGTATTTGTGAGAGGAGCTAGGTTATAATGATTGTTCCTGTTCCATAATCTTGACTGGTCTTTAGTCGGTCTTCCATAAAAGGTCATTCTACTTTTGAGCCAATTTAAATATTAGGAAAATTATTCTTACATAGAATTGAAAGATGCATCTCTATAACATCCATCCATTGTTTCTAGTTCTATCCTTTGGGGCCAAATAGAACGAGTTTAATTCTTTTTGTTCTGATAGGCTTTCAAATACTTAAAGTCAGCTAGGATATCTCTTTCTAAGTCATCTTTTTTCTACCCTAAAAATTCCCGTTTCCATCAGCAGCTCACCAGATATCATGTTCTTTATTCTTCTTTTCATCTGGGTTATCTTCCAGATTTGTTCTTGTGTATTAGTCTGACAATTTTCATTGTATGGATTAATATTGATGTACTAGTGTAAAAATAGTATCACTTTTGAAAGAAATTCCTTTGCTTTTATGGGAATTTGCTGTTTAGGGGAAGGTTTGTTTTCATGATAGTTCTATCTTGGGTGAGGGATAAATTCATTGCTTTTGACAATGAGGCTCTGGGTTGGGGAGGTGATTTTGTTTTTGATATAGGAATATTTTATTTAAAAATGTAGGTCGGGGACTTACACTGAAGTCAAATGCCAACAATTTTGCAAGCTGGTAAGTGGAAATCAATACATAGCAATTGTGTGACCCTGACTTTCTCTAGGAAAGCAAGCTTTCTTGGAGATCAGCCTATTTATTCCTTGGCTCAGAGTTTCTTATCATGGGGTTAACCGTATTTATGAATTAGCTGTACCAGAGAAGCACTATTGTACAGTGGAAAGAAGATCATCTAGGTGATTCAGTAGATGGAGTGCCCAGACTACAGGCAAGAAGACTTAATTTCCAGAATCCAAATCTAGTCTGTGTGACCCTGGGCAAGTCACTTTACCCTCTTTGCTTCAGTTTCCTCATCATGAGAAGAAAATGGCCACCTACTCCATTCTCTTTGCCAAGAAAACTCCCTAATGCAGTCACAAAGATTTGGATATGACTCAACAGTAACAACAACAATGATACTAGAAATTACACTGATCTTGAAGTCTAAAGATGTTGGTTTGAGTTTCAGCTGTGATTTTTATAAGTTGTATGAACTTGGGTAAGTTGCTTAAGTTCTGTGAATTCCAGTGACCTCATCTGTAAAATAGGGATGGTAAGTATTTGCACATGTTGTCTCTCAAAATTATTGTTACAAAAGCATTGTATAAACCCTAAGTGCTATGAAGTCTGTGATTCTGTAAAAAGTACATCTCTATTTGAGGACTAATTTGCAGGGTCAAGTTACCAGAAATGTCAATTGCCTATTTGTTCAATGGCCCATGGAATCTAGTACATTGTTTTGCCTTTGGGGTAAAGGGAGAGAAAAAACTGCAATGAAAATCTGCTAATGCCCTATCTTTCTGGACTTATTTCAATCTTGCTTATATTATTTACCCTTTAACTCCTATGATAAACTGAAAAATGTGTACCAAATTCCAGGATGTTATATTGGAATTTTATTTTTATCTGATCAAACATCTGCCCCTATTTAAGTGACAATAGAAATAAATCTGTTTCCTTTCCCTTTTTCTTCCATTCAAATAGTCCTTCCCCCTCCAGCCACATCACAATTTCAGATATACTGTTTAGAGGACTGCAATATATGATTGCTCTCTGTCTCCCCCTCTCTCCCACCTTCTCCCTCTCTCTCCCATTCTCTCCTCTCTTCCCCTTTCCCCCCATCTCACCCCTCTTTGTCTCTCCTTCAATTCCTCCTCCAGCAATTTCTTGGCAAGGGTACAACACAAAGACACATGCACCTTACGTGATGAGGTTTGGCTCTATTGCTAATCAAACTATTTGAATTCTCTAATCAAATTGTGTTAACAGTTACTGCAGAAAATGGATCTTTTTAAAAAGTGACTAAAAATTTCTCTAGAGACTCATTATTGATCAAATTAAGGTGATTTCATTTCCATTTCTTCTTTTTTAAAAAAAAATCATTTTGCTAGCTGTTTCTGCTTATTTTATTTATTTATTTTTGCCTTTCTTTTTGCTCTTGGCTAAATGAAATGATAATCA
This sequence comes from Antechinus flavipes, assembly GCF_016432865.1. Taxonomy (NCBI): domain Eukaryota; kingdom Metazoa; phylum Chordata; class Mammalia; order Dasyuromorphia; family Dasyuridae; genus Antechinus; species Antechinus flavipes. The sequence goes on along the minus strand of NC_067401.1, from coordinate 409,357,780 downwards.
ATACCTGTCAGTAACAAAATATTGTGGGAAATGCAAGAGATTGGATCTGCCTTCAGGGAACTTAGAATTTAGTTGGAAGACAAAATCAAAACACATGGAAAGTTCAATGATAATTTTAGCAGCAATCATTTTATCATAAGGTTGGTTATAATCAATAACCAAATAAGTGGTATCAAGAGAACATGTCTTTTACACAAAAACCAATCATTTTCTCTTGGGGTGGTTGTTTAAGGAAATGAGATTTAAGCTGACTTGCATAATGAATCAGTTCTAGATAAGTAAAGAGGAAGAAGAAGTTGTTTAATGTAGGGGTAATAGAATGGCGGTGGAAAAGAACAAAGTTGTTACCAGAAAGAGCATTAAATCTTCAGATTGCATAGGTTTTTATAAATAATGAAAATTAGCATTTCTTAAATATATTCTATGCTCTAGGGAGAAAGAGATAAAAGTGCCTTGTATGGAGTAGATGCTTACTAAATATTTGGATTGAATGGACTTTGTTGAATTTCCTTCCTCATGAAAACCCAAAGAGTGAAGTGAAAGGTTTGTTTTATATTATGGCAATGGGGAGACAGAGATTGGTAGAAAATATCAAGAGGAAGAGAGGAAGGACATCAGCTTTAGCCTAGTATCCTAGCTCTATAGAGGTTAGAATCAATTCATTTTTTTAATCAGCCTTTCTGCAACCACAGGAATTTAGCCATTAACCATGACTACGGCAGCATCTGAGCTAAGACCTAAGACTGCAAGGCATTTTTATCTTTTGCCACTCTTTACATTTATAATTTACTGTGTATAATAATTTAGTGAAATGAAGTCATCCAAATTCTGCAGATTGCAATTTTACAAATAAATCCTAGGATTAATTTCATTCTTTGTGTTTTCATAGCAAGGGTGTGAAGAGTCAGCTCTGTGATTCTGGCTGCTTGAATAATTTGAGGGTTTGAAATATGTTTCAAAATCTTCCCTTACAAGTCAGTATTTTGGGGCAGTCAAGCTGGATTTATTGTTAGCTAATGATTTCTGAACTCATGCCATTCTTGTGAAAGAAATAGATGTGAATTACAAGATAATATAATTAGATGAATTAAAAATTGGTTGGAATGTGTGACTCCAACAGTAATTGTAAATGGTTCAGTATCAACATGACAGGAGGTCTCTAATGGATTACTGTAGGGATGTGTGTTGGTCTTATGCTCATTAACATTTTTATCAATGATGTGGACAAAAGCACTGGTAATCCTGCTCACCAAACTTATTGATGGGGCAGGAGAGAGAAATAATTAACCTACTACATAATAGTGCCAGGATCCAAAAGAAACTTGACTGCCTAGAGCATTGGGCTAAATCTAAAACTATGAAATTCAGAGAGACTACCTGTTCATTCTTGCAGCTGGGTACAAAAAGTCAACCTCACAAGTACAAGAAGAAAGCATGTTTAGGCGACATTTTTTCGTGAAAAAGATCTGGTGATTTTAATGGAATGCAAGCTTGGTATGAGCCATAAGTGTGATGTGGCAATCAGACAAAACAAATGTAAGTTTGTACTGTACTTAAGGCCAGAGTTTCCAAGAATTGGGAGAGAAGGAATACTGTGCTCTGCCCCAATCAGACCTCATATAGAGTACTGCATTTTGAATATCACAATTTAGGGATGTTGATGAGTGAGAGAATCTAAAAGAAACCAATGAGGACAGTAGAGAGCCTTGAGCCCTCTACTCCATTCAGTTGATGGAAGTACGAATGTTTAGTCTAGAAAAGAGAATATTCAGGGATGAAAGCTTTCTCCAGGTATTTGAAGGGACCAGACATACCCTGTACAACTCCACAGGGAAGAATCAGGAGCCATGAGTACGACTTAGAAAGACGCTAAGAAATCTATGAGATTTCCTTTAAAAACCACTCAAAAGCAACACTTATAGGACTTCATTCTTTCCAAAGCCATCTCCTGCCTTTCTATGGAGAATCAGACTGTTTTTTGATTGTTTCTTTTTTTAGTGCTAAGTGATACATTAAGAATGACAGGGCAGCTACTGAGCTCACTGGGAATGATTAATGCCATTTGGGTTAGTATTTGTATTTGGAGGTCCTTCCTATTTGGGTTTAAATGATACATGAATGGTTGAATACCCATACCCAAAGGCTCAAGTTTATCCAAGTTTGTTATCCAAGTTTGACATTAGACATGTTAACTTGTAAGCACTAAGAAATTATGGAAAATGTGGGAACATAGTCCTGGCTTTAGAAGCTGTCTTTCTTCTTGGATTTCTATCAACCCTCTTTGAAATTAAGACTCTTTCAGGGGAGGTTAAGTTCTGTCAAAGGCATATCCATGTAGTCCTTTCTTCTCTCTGTTCAATAAGGTCTAATAGACTGAGTGCTAGTGATGAAGATCTGAGTTCAAATTCTGCCTCTGAGACTAATTAGTCAACAAGCTCTTACTATGAGTTAACTATTGTAGATACAAAGAAAATGAAAACTATTCCTTATCCTCAAGGAGTGTATATTCTAATGGAGGCAGCAACATGTAAATAACTAGCTACATTGTATATTTATATATATGTATGTATACATACAAATATATATATACATGTAATATGTAATATATGTGCACATGTATATACATAGAGTAGATAGAAAATAATACAAAAGAGAGAAGCATCGAAAACTTGAAGGAGAGAGGCTTCCTGTAGAAGGAATTTTGATATTTAATGATATTAATGATTAAATAATATTTAAGTTAATTCTTGAAGAAAGTTATGGAAGCTAAGAAGGGGGATTAGGGAATGAAGTATTCCAGTTTTGGAGAACAGTGAATGCAAAGATACAGAGAAAAAAGATGAGAATATTGTGAGTAAGGTGCCGCAAGGGGATTGGTCTAAGCAAAATCATAGAATATATGGGGAATGAGAGGGGGGAGAGTAAAATTGAAGAAGACTGAAAAAGTGAGAAGAGATCAGTTACTGCCGAAATTTAAATGCTAAGCAGAATTAATAGAGACCAACCTTAGCAGCTGAGTGAAAGATGGGTTCGGATAGGGAGAGGTCAGAGAGGGAGAGCAGTTAAAATTCTAATGCAAGATTCCAATAGAGTTGATAAAGATCCAAGCTTTGGTGATAGCTCTGTCAGTAGAGAGAAGGTGACATGTTTTTTGTGAGGCTTTGTGAAGGTAGAGAAAGTTCTGTAACCGTAATTAAGTCATTTAGCTTCTCAGAAGCTATTTTTCTCACCTGTAAAATGGGTATAATAATGCTTGTAGGAGCTAACTCATGAGGTTGTTGAGGTATTGTATGTAAAGTACTTCGGAACTGTAAAATATTGGGCAAATGTCTTGACTACAGGTTGGGTGTATTAAAGTTAGCTGCTGTATTAAAGCAGAATGATTATCACTTCCTAATCTAGTCCCAGATCCCATGCCTCTTAAAAGAGTCAAACTTTGTCTTAGTTTTCTTGCCTGGAATATCAAACTGTTGGTATTCATATTCACACTTTCCTAGTATTTGTGAATATCTTTTCAAAGGTTTTATTTTAAGATAGAGAAAGATAATTTAGAACCAGTTTTGCCATACAGTATACAGCAACTTTAAAAGGATGACAAGAACAAATACCACTATTTCTAGCAAATGACAGAGATCAGTCAAGGTCTAACATAAAAAATCTGTATACCAGTTTCCCCATTGTCTCAACTCTTTTGCCTTCAACTTATGTCAGGTATGAATTCTGAAGGGAAGAGAAGAGAATAAGCATTTATATAGCTCATAAAATGTGCCAGGCACTACACTAAATGCTTTTTAATGTGTGTGTATGTGCACGCGCACATACACTTCCCCCAATTACAATTGAAAACAATTTTTAACATTTGGTATTTATTTTTAAGTTTTGAGTTCTGAATTCTTTCCCTTGCTTCTCCTTTCCCATCTCCTCTCCCTGAGAGGGTAAGCAATTAGATATAGATTATACATGTATAATTATGTAAAACATTTCTATATTAGTCATTTTGTACAAGAAGACTCGAATGAAAGAAAAAAGTGAAAAATAGCATGGTTCAGTCTGTATTCAAATAATATTAGTTATTTATCTGGAGGAAGATAATATGTTTCATCTTTAGTTCTTTGAGATTTTCTTGGGTCATTGTATTGCTGAGAATACTAAGTTATTCACAGTTCTTTATTGAACAATATTGCTCTTACTGTGTATAACATTCTCCTGGTTCTGTTTACTTCACTTTGTATCAATTCACTATAATCCTTTCCAAGTTTTTCTGAAATCATCCTATTTGTTATTTTTTTAAAGCACAAAAATATTCAATTACAATAATATGCCACAACTTGTTTATCCACTTTCTAATTGATGGGTCTCTATTTGTTTTTCTAATTCTTAGCCATCACATAAAGAGCTGCTATTAATAATTTTGTATAAATAGATCCTTTCTCTCTTTTTTGATGTCTTTAGGATATGGACTAGCAGTGATATTGCTGAACCAAATGGCATGCCCAGTTTTATAGCCCTTTGGGCATGGTTCCAGATTTCTCTTTAGAATATTTGGATCAGTTCACAACTCCACCAATAGAACAAGCCCCTTTTTAAATTATGATAGATAACTTGTCAGATATTAGAGATCAGAGGAAACCACATGAAAAAAAGTAACCTTGAATTGAGCTTTAAAAGAGTTGGAATTATAACAAAAATACTGGACAAGAATCTAGAGAGACCTGAATTTTAATCTTGCTTCTCTAAAGAAAACACTGATTTCTGCCTTTGAAGAGAGCAGGAGAAAACCCATGACTAGAGATTTGTTTCTTCCCTTCTCTATACTCAAGAAGGTTAAGGAATAGAAATATATCTATCTACCATATCTCAAATATTGGTACTCAATGCATACAATACTTTGGGACCTAGAACAAATGACAATTTTCAGGATTGCTTTCAAGAGGAAGGTATTATTTAACTTACTTTTGCCATTTTAGCTATCTCCCACTAGACATTGATTATAAAAGACCCTCACAAATAGTCTAGTGTATTTTTTTATCAAAGTAAATGGAAATCCAGAATATTATAAAGATTAGAATTGAACAAAGAATAGACAAGAGTAAAGGGACTTTTCATCTTGAGAACAAGCTAAGACTATGTTTGTTCTACAAAAGAGAGAACAGTTGCATCAGAGGCGAGACCTTCTGAGCATTGTCAGATAGCTGTTGGAAGTTAATTCTCCATATATTCCAGGGGAATCTCCTGATGTTTAGATATCTGACACTCCTAACAGTATTTCTTGAAGTCTTCTGATCTTTAGAAGTCACATCAAATGGGCCATACTAGAGTCACAGGGATTTCCCTCAGGAAAACTTCTTCAGGTTTGGATAAAAGTGGAGTTATACAAAAAGCTACTATCAACATCATCCATTATCATTATCATTATCATTGTCATCAACAGCAGCTGGACCTTATGATTTAATTGATATGGGAAAATCATGTTATTATTTATGTATATTATAATAAAATAATCACTTTTGCATATTTGATTACATTATTCATCAATGATAAACAATTTTTTACTAATGCTTCTAGTTTCCCATCATAATCATTTCTAGAAATATATTCCTATTGAAACTGAATTGTCTTTTGAGACAAATAAAACAAGCAAAAACATCTCACATAATGACTACATCTGACAAGGTTAGTTCTTTGGTCCATCAAAAGGCATTTACTATATGCCAGTCATTGTAATAAGCAGTGGGGATACAAAGAAAGGCTTGGGGGTGGGGGAAGAGTCCCTGCTTTCTATAAGAAGCTTATAATCTGATACATAAAATATTCTTTATAAAGTACTTAGCACAGACAAAGCCTGGCACATAGTAGATACTTACTAAATGCCTGTTCTCTTCCCCTTCCTAGCAGTTTCCAGACACTCTGTCTGGAAGATATATTTTATTATCTGTTCGCTTGGAATCATTGTTGGTTTGTCATTTACTTTGAGTAGGACTTCCATTGTATGTATGATGTTCTCCATTTATTTACTTCATTCTGAGGCAGTTCATACAGTCCTCTCTCTGTTTCACTGAATTTCTCATTTGTCATTGCTTAGCACACAACAATTTATTCTATTTATATGCTACTCTTTATCAAACTATTCTCTGACCACTTCAATTCCCATCCTTTGCTGCACCATCACCAGCTCCTTTTTTTTTTTTTGCTTTTTCCTCTAATGACTTCATTTTTAGCAAGGTGGCCTTGGAGCAAAATGAAAACTAAAAAGGATAAGCCATTCATTCCTTACCATCAATTGCTAATACACAGTAATACAAATTCACATTTGTATAGTACTTTAAAGTTGACAAAACATTTTCCCAGAACAATCTCTTGAAGTAGGTAGCATATGCCTTCCAAATTTTATTTTATAAAAGAGAAAAATGGCCCTGAAAGCTTCTGTGACATTTTCATGGGCACATGGCTATCTATCAAAGGTAGAATTTATTTATTTATTTTGATCAAGGCCATTTGTTGTAAAGGATGCTCATCACACACACACACACACACACACACACACACACACACACACACACAAAATAAACTTCAGACTATAGTCACCTATGGTCCCCCAAAACATCAAATAGACTTAAATATAAAACTATATCCTAAACATTAAGGTTCTTCTCAACTTCAAATAAATTCCATAAATATTTATTTAGTGAATTTTAGGTAAAAGGTAACATTGCCTAGATAATTGGCTTCCTTCCTTCCTTCCTTCCTTCCTTCCTTCCTTCCTTCCTTCCTTCCTTCCTTCCTTCCTTCCTTCCTTTCTATTTATATGAGAAAGAATGCTTTCCTAGGTGTGTTGTTCACAATGGCTTTAAGAACTAAGGAGAGCAAATTATATTAAATCCTTATTCTACAGATAAACAGACTAAATGATTTGCCAGGAATCATATTATCTATCTATCTATCTATCTATAATCAATCTTTCCCATCCTCTCATGCCCCCACCCATGTCCAGGTTAAAAAGGTTGACTTAATCCATTAATCATACTTGGAAATTTCTTACCATCAGGACATCTGGAACTTTTACCCCATAAACTCCACCTCCCCCACTCCCTACTCTGAATAGATTTTGCTGTGTATTCTTTGGTGAACAGACCTGATCTTCTATTCTCAATTCTTCCATCATCTATTACATTGAGGTCTTAATTGTAGATGATTATCTCCTATAAGTGTAGCATGGCCTGGTTAACTTTCAGATCATTCTTTAAAAACTAAAGTTATATTATTAACTAATAGTCAACTTTTGAAAGACCCCCAGGGATCTCTTGGAGGTGAGAGAACAGAAGTAATTTTCCATCTGTTATTTTTGCTCTACTCAACCTTCCTGAAAGGCTAGAGGGCTACTTTGTAAGCCTATTAGATAATATCAATTGGGACCCTTCTTTAACATTTATCCTTTCTAATTACACTTTACTTGACACAGCTAAGCTGTCTCAAGGCTGTGCTGGAGTAAAATTCAACTAGCTATCCAGAACAAATTGTTAAATTTTCCATATGAGCATTTACGCTTCAAAGCAATGCAGATGTTATAAATCAGAACTTGACTTATTGTTTTGTTTATTATCCAGACTTAAGAAAGTGATGGTAAAAATATCAATCAAGCACATTGTAAGGCAACTAGGGATGTAGTAAATAGACCACTGGGATTGGACTCAGAAAGATACAAGTTCAAATCCAGCAAGTCAATTTATGTGACAGGGTAAGTCACTCTCTTTGCCTTAATTTCCTCAACTGTTATGGGATATAATCATAGTGCCTACCTTTTAGGATTTTTGTGAGGATCAAATGAAATTATAGTTGTAAAGTACTTACCTGAAACATATTAACTGCTATATAAATGCTAGCAATTATTATTTACCAGCAGTTTCTCACCACTCCTGATTGCCACAAAAGAATTCATGTTCTGAGCTGTCTTAGACTTAAAATATGAGTGGCCTCCTCTGCCTGGTTAAGGGAAGAGAGGTATGGATCCTGTGGGGAACCTACAAGATCCTGCAGACACAAGAGAAAACTTTCCATAGCTGGTATCGCATATAAATAAATAAAAAATTTAGACCCTCCTGTTGTCTAAACAAGGCAGCTCAGCAACTCATCTGTAACTTACAACTTTAAAAATATTACCTGAAGTACTGATAAGCTAAGAATTTACAGGGCTAGTACATGTCAAAGGCAGTAATGTAACCTAGGTACTCCTGATTCCAAAGTTAGCTCTGCCATGTTGTCTTTCAATGAGAAATTGTTGTAGTACAAATAACAAAGCACAGCCATTTAAAAAGGAAAACAAACTCAGATCTAAACTGAAAGCCTAGGAAAGATCCCAAGAAAACTGGCCCTTGGTTTGAATAAATGCTAGATCAACGGGATAATTTCCAGTAGGTGATTTAAACTCTGTATACAAAGTACTTAGAAGTCAAAATCTAAGTGTTTGCCCTCTGGCCTCTCCCCTGACAATGGTACAGAGAAGATAACAGCCCAGGGGAAGAAGGAGCTTGGTTAAGAACCTATGGCAACCTGTGCATACCCTTTGACCCAGCAGTGTTACTACTGGGCTTATATCCCAAAGAAATTTTAAATAAAGGAAAGGGACCTGTGTATGCAAGAATGTTTGTGGCAGGTCTCTTTGTAGTGGCCAGAAACTGAAAGCTGAGTGGATGCCCCTCAATTGGAGAATGGCTGAATAAATTGTGGTATATGAATATTATGGAATATTATTGTTCTGTAAGAAATGACCAGCAGGATGAATACAGAGAGGCTTGGAGAGACTTACATGAACTGATGCTGAGTGAAATGAGCAGGACCAGGAAATCATTATATACTTCAACAACAATACTATATGATGATCAATTCTGATGGACATGGCCATCTTCAGCAATGAGATGAACCAAATCAGTTCCAATAGAGCAGTAATGAATTGAACCAGCTACACCCAGCGAAAGAACTCTGGGAGATGACTAAGAATCATTACATAGAATTCCCAAACCCTATATTTTTGTCCACCTCCATTTTTGATTTCTTTCACAGGCTAATAGTACTTATTTTAAAGTCCGATTCTTTTTATACAACAAAATAACTGTTTGGACATGTATACTTATATTGTATTTAATTTATACTTTAACATATTTAACATGTATTGGTCAATCTGCCATCTGGAGGAGGGGGTGGGGGAAGAAGGGGAAAAATTGGAACAAAAGGTTTGGCAATTGTCAATCATGTAAAATTACCCATGCATATAACTTGTAAATAAAAAGCTATAATAAAAAATAGCTTAAAAATAACATATGGCAACTCCAAGGCAGAACTCTACTTATAATGATTTCTTCTAAATTTCATGTTTTATATATCTACTGATCCCTTTCATGAATCAAAATTGCTCATCTCTTTGACAACTTGACATTTTATCTCCACAGTGACCCAGCATATCTATGTTAACCTTGCTTCTTTGCATTCTCAGTTCTTGTTTGTGCTTATCTTGGTTTGTTTCTGCTAGTATTCTGCCCCCATCAATGTTTGGTTTCCAACTTTCCCGATTCTTTTGAATCTGATGTTTTCAAATCCTCCCTTATTTCTGTTGATGTTTTCAGCACCCAAAAGTTTAACTTCTTGCCTCCTGCTGTGCTTAGATTGAGATCTAGTTATGTGGGACTTCTCAAATGTTAAAAAAGGATTACAAATCTCCCATAGGCAGATATGTTGGGAGCAAGGAAGCAGACACTTGCTCTCACATACTCTCCATTTTGGAGCTTTTTCAAGTAGTTCCAGAGTAATTTGAAATAACCCATTTCAGTTGCTTCCAAAGGAAGAAGGGATGAAAAGAGAATCAGGGAACGAGAGTGTTGACCTAAACTTTTATAGTTGAATGGCAGGAGTGTCAGTGTTCACAAAAGTTCATGATTAATTCTGAGAGCTACAGGAAAAAGGAAGAAAATGTAATGAGTTAGAGTAATGACACTGTAACTAGATATGGGGTTGGAGGTATAGATTCATTGAACAATGCAGGGTAGTGGGAGTTCTTATGTCCATTTAGTAAACATGAAAGCTGCAGGAAGCATGAACCAAAAAAAGAAAACAACCTAAGATTAATGAAGATATGGATGTGAAGCCATACAAAATACCCTTTCCTTTAAGACTGATTAAATGTACCAGCTTAGTGAGATGGTGCTTTTGGAAGGGGAAGTATGCCATAAACTGGAGTGTTTATCTGTGGAGAGCCACAAGCAGAGATAAGAGTAGACAGGATGGACACCTTCCGCTAGAGGAGATTTGAATTGTGGAGAGCTGTGATCAGACCTTATTATAGTTATTTCTCTAGGCTCAGTAACTATTTGATGAATATTTGTGGAATAAGTCAAGGTTTAACTTCATGATCCTTACAATCATTCAGCAGTGGTGAGTAGGAAATTAATATCCTCATTTTACAGATGAAGAAAGTGAGCAAATTTACATGGCTAGTAAATGGCATAGCCAGGATCTAGATATTTTTAATCTTTGAATATATATATATATATATCCCAATTTGCTTCTCTAATGACAAATTTGAGAATGTAAATTCTTTGAGGTCAGAGAGTATCTCACTTTTATGTTTATATCTCCAATACTCAGCACAGTACTTAATAAATTTTTGTTAATTGATTGATGGTAGTGCCGCAAGGAATTGGGGGAAAAAAGCTATCATAAGGCTTTATTAAATTTCCAAATCTTTTTGGTGGCTTCCTCTTGAAATTTGTGTGACAATACTTATTGCAACAGGCCAGTTTTCAGATAACCCAATTAAGAAGTCTGGACTCATTGTAGAATGTAGGTGATGCAAGGAAATGGAAGACATTGGACAGTATAATATTAGGACCTACCAAATAAATGATGACTTTTACTAACTGGGCAACATTAACACATATAACTATATATAAGTGAGGTATTGTGGTAAAGTTAGAAACAGAGTTGCACTTAGCATGAAGTAAACAAGTCCTTGTCCAGGTGCTGAACTTCAAGAGCATGTACTTCTCTTTCTCCCCATTGGCTGTTATCCTTATACTTTTATGGTCCTTTATCTACCTGTCCTATTGTGTAGCCACATCCAAGCTGTCACCCTGAGGGTCTTGTCACCAATGGACTCTTCTGCTAGCTTGCTACTTCTGTAGGGATAAAGATTAGGCTTTCTGATAGAAAGGTGCCTTCTTTCTAAGCATGTAAAATTACCCATGACATTCAGCATGACCACACCTATGGCTAGCCAGTCTTTCTTCCATTGACCCCTTTCCCTCTATTCTTTTAAATTATTTAGATTTAGAGGACCTGACTTCAATTATCAGTTCTTCCATTGATTATCTATGTGACCTTAAATCACAATTTCCCTGGACATCAGTCATAGTAATCATCATTATTATATCTAATTTTTCTTATCTAGTTCAGTGGAATTCAGGGGGAAAAACAGTCTTGCTACAGGCCAATAGCTTATTATTATTCTGTTATGGTTAATGCTCCGTGAACCACTGATGTATAAGTAAAATAGTTTTTCATAATTGAATAAGAATATTGGGATGCAAATTCAGCTGCTGTAGGCTCACTATAAGTGTCTGTGGACCATTTCAATAAGAGACAGAGCAAGAATGATGTTATATAGAGGGCGTTCAAAAAGCCAGAGGGCAGTTTTAAGCTATTAAAATTTAAAACCCTTTACCTTTCTCTGCCTATTCCTACATGGTCTTTTTTTCTTCTGCTATATTTCTAGATTTTGAAGACTTTTTATTCTATGCACTTGGGGAGTGAATGTTTGAAACACTTTTTTAAGGAGTTTTTCGTAAATTTTTATGGATCAAAATTATCTAGCACTTTGTGTCTGACACACAATAGATACTTAATAAATATTTATTATTAATTATTTCTAGGTGATTGTAGGCAATAGATTTGTTTTTTTCCCCAGTTCATTTTATTTGTAGAATTTGCAAAAATTTGTGTTTGTTATATGGAGTTTTACCATCTGTTTATGGAAGGATGAATGCTTTAGATGTATAATTTTAGTCACCAGGTAGTATCTAGACATTTGGTAGATATTAGAATTTTGAAATCTGTAGTGATATCTTGACCAATTTCTACCATTTTTGAATGATATGAATTGATAAATGAGTCCAGGACTTTTAATGATAATTTTCATGTGATTTTTGGCAATAAAGCCCTAATTTGGAATGATCATCATATTCAGTTCTTATAAACAAAGTTGAATCATTTCTATGTGGTCAATATTTCTTTCTCAACATATTATGATTAAATTTGTGTGAATGTTACACATGGGGAGGGGAACACATTTTCATTCTGCTCTTGGATCTTAGTTGTTTCATAGATTCAATCTGAAGGTAAACCAGTTTCGACATCTTTCAACAAATCTAGTGCCATAACATTTTTGTCAGTGCAGTGATGTCTGTTTCAAACGATTTTCTGAAATTTTATAAACTGTTTATTATCTGCTCTGAAAATACTTATCAATCTCCTTTCTTTTTGACAATAAAATGTTAATTTTACTATGATTTACTATGGCCTTTATGATTGTTTTTTACAGTTTTAGGAACTTTTCAAGTCTGTTATCTGTTGGTATCACATACTTGCCATCTACTTTTAAAAAGTTCTCATTGGACTAGATACCAAGAAGTCCTTTAACATCCATCGCCATAGCTCCTTCCTTAATAATTTATATTCACTGTTTCTTGCCCAGAGAAGATGAAAGTCTCATGAGTATTGCCTAAATCCACTTGTTTTAGCTCCAGATTCAAGCTTGATGTTTTTATTTTCTGATTTTTTTGGCACATTAAGAATTTTACCCTTATTGAATTTAAATTTTATTATCATTGGAGAAAGATTTCACAAGGAGAAAACCTATTTAATTTTTTTGTTTGTTTTGTCAATCTACATAACTTGATTTCATTTTTGTGCATCAGGTAATTAATAGTATTTTTATTTGACTATCCCTTTAACTTGAAAGCCATCCTCAATTTTTTCCAGAAATGAGGATAATGAATATAGTACTAGGCATAATCGTAGTAGATTTAAACTATTTGAAAAAATGGAAATGTTTTCCAGGCATCTTGATCCTTGGAAGATGTCATATTTTGTGTCACTTACTTTTGATGTTATTTTTGTAGAGATGTGAGAGTTTGCCACTGCCTTTGAAATAATTGTTATGTTCATTATATTAATGATATATAAACTTCCTGTTTCATCCTTGACCCAAATATACTTTCATTGTGTTGCAATGTATGTAGATGATTAAAGAAATTTCCTATCCTCTTTCTTTAGAAATATCTTATTCCTCTAATGTTTTAGCTTCTTAAGTTTCTATAATATAGTTTTTAAAATAAAATTTTATTGACATTTTTTGTTTTTCCTCTCTGTATCAATAATTCTCCTTTCCCTTCCTAGAGAGTATCTAATATAACAAGGGGGAGTAAGGAAGAAAAACGGCAAAACAGAAGAATATATTAAAAAAAATATGACAGCATATGTAATGTTTCGCACCTCAAAGAAGGATGTTGGGGGATGTCTTCTCATATCTTTAGAGTCAAATTCTCTATGATACCAAAGCATTCATTTTCACTTGTTTTGGAGTTGGGGTTTTTTTCTATTCATATTGTGGTGATCATTGCATATATTGTTTCTTAGATCTGTAAAATTGTTGTTGTTCATCCTTCATTCTTCAACATCATGAAGGTGATGAATATGAATTAGATAAAAGTGAGTCAGAGCTGCCCAAAGTCAATAGCCTCATTCTCATTCTCTTCTCTAGAGTCATCAGAGTCCACCAGAGTTCTTAGACCTTGATCTTGAATGACCTTGACCTTGCTTAATTAAGGTCTTTCCCAAGTTTCAGTTTGCGTATTTTTGAAGCCTGATGATTTCTTCTTGGAATAATGTTAACTTGCTTATTTTGTTTTTTGAGTTGTTTACACTCCATATATGGTCTTAACTTTTTGACTTCTATTTTCAACCATTAATTAAAGAAATCTAGATTTTTTGATAATCCTCTTTTTAAAAAATTCTTTTTTGCATAGCTTTTTTGGTGGTTACTATTAATTAAGTGGCTAGCATTTATATTTTCTATTGCATAGATAAATCTAGAATCCCATCTTCCATTGTCTTTCTGCAGATTTATGATATAACTTTCTCAAGCTATTGCTACCATGATGGTATTTGGTAGCTCCACTTTACTTCTTATGGTTTTTACTTTGAAAATGGTTCCTGCATATACTGTTGTGTGCAGATTCTGAAATGTCTTTTAAAATCACTTTTGTCAAATACTTTAGAGAATTTGTTCACTATATTGATTGGAAATAACATGTTTCTGAATTACTGTTTTGTGTTATAGTTGAACACAAAGAAGGGTTAATATGGGTACCCATTTCCTCTTCATCCTGTTTTGGGACATTATACTGATTTTTGTCATCCATTTATTATTAGATGGAGTCTTTGGCAATTATGGTAAGTAGAGATTTCTAAGGATCTCAAGCTCCTTAACATTTCCCTCTTTAGGTTTTAGTAGCATCTTGAACTTCAGATCTTATTTAATCTAATCTGGATTTAGGGATAATATCATAAAACTCGTTTTATATTGGCCCACAATGCATTGTGTGACTTGGTACCAAGGGTACTAAAATATATTTGAAAGATTTAAGAACTCCTGATCAATGCAACCAATGATAAATCACAGGTGCAGAAGACTGATGATGAAACATGTTTTCTATCTACTGCCAAAGTGGTGATGGATTTAAAATGCAGACTAAAACATGGCCAATGTAGGAATTTGTTTTCCTGGACTGTGTATTGACAAAAAACAAAATGAAGCTCCTGCCTACAACTAGTAACATCTGTTTCCAATTTTGGTACCATAAAGTAGGGGTACATGATGGAAACATTCATATCTGTACTCCATTTGAGGCGTATTTGTGGTTTCTCTGCTTTAGTGATCAGTTCTACTTGCTCATTAGAAGCACTCCAAAAGGTTTTTCTGATTTGTTGCAGTTTATCTTGCTCCCTTGTGTTTCTAGAACCTGAAAGCATTCTATTCACTCCACTATTTTCTGTGTCAAGTTACTTATTACAGTGCTTCTGAGTATTGCAGTACTGTAACTCTATGCTCCTCTATTGATTTCTTTGACTCTTGGGAGCAGTAATATTATGCTGACTATGCTAAGCGCTAACCCATTCAGTGGTTTCCCCCTTAATTCAGGTTTTGACCCAGGCCTTCATACATGCAATAGCAGTCTCAGGGCACACAAAATCCCTGCTACATGTCAAACTGATTGTTCTCCTATTTTACTTTTCCTCTCTTCACTCCCCCTTTTATAAAAAAAAAAATTACTTATTTATGACATATCCCAGAGATACTTTGGGTTTGGTTCCAGACTACTGCAATAAAATAAAAATCACAATAAAGTGAGTCACGGATTTTTTGGTTTCCCAGTACACATAAAAGTTATATTTATGTTATAATTTGTTAAGTATATAATAGCATTATGTTTAAAAGTGTATATACCTTCATAAAAATAATTTTTTACCAAAAATGCTAATCATCATCTGAGCCTTCAGTGAGTCATAATCATTTTGCTGGTAGAGGGGCTTGCCTCAATATTAATGGCTGCTGATTGATCAAGGTGATGGTTGCTGAATGTTGGGTAGCTATGGCAATTTCTTAAAATAAGACAATAATGAAGTTCGCCATATTGATTGACTCGTTATTTCATGAAAGTTTTCCCTGTAGCATAATATGCTATTTGATAGCATTTTACCCACAGTACAACTTCCAGTGGAGTCAATTCTCTCAAACCTGCTGCTTTTTTATCAACCAAGTTTACATAATGTTTGCCAATATTATTGTGTCGCAGGGAAAAGAGAGGCCTGAGCAGGTGGACAAGCCAGGACACAAACAACAGTTGTTGATTGAGTTCATCAGCAAAATAATTACAATAGGTATATGAATATTATGGAATATTATTGTTCTGTAAGAAATAAAGATCTGGAGAGACTTACATGAACTGATGCTGAATGAAATGAACAGGACCAGGAGATCATTATACACTTTGACAACGATACTATATGATGATCAATTCTGATGGACTTGGCCATCCTCAATAATGAGATGAACCAAATCAGTTTCAATGGAGCAGTAATGAACTGAACCAGCTACACCCAGTGAAAGAAATCTGGGAGATAACTAAGAACCATTACATTGAATTCCCAATCCCTATATTTTTGCCTGCCTGAATTTTGGATTTCCTACATAAGCTAATTGTACAATATTCCAAAGTCTGATTCTTTTTGCACAGCAAAATAACGGTTTGGTCATGTATACTTATTTTGTATTTAATTTATACTTTAATATATTTAACATGTTCTGGTCATCCTGCCATCTAGGGAAGGGGGTGGGAGGAAGGAGGGGAAAAATTGGAAAGAAAGGTTTGGCAATTATCAATGCTGTAAAATTAACCATGCATATAACTTGTAAATAAAAAGCTATTAAAAAAATAATTACAATAGTAACATCAAAGATCACTGACCACAAATCATCATAACAGATATAATAATAATGAACATTTGAAATAATGAAAGAATTACCAAAATGGGACACAGAGATACAAGGGGAGCATGTGCCAGTAAAATGGAAAAATTGTGCCAAAAGAAATGCTTGATAGAGGGTTGCTACAAATCTCCAATTTATAAAAAAAATAAAAAATGCAATATTCATGAAGTGTAATAAAACAAAATGCAATAAAACAAGGTATGTATTAACATTTAAAAGAATATTTTAATTCTAAATTCTCTTTTCTCCAATCCTTTTACTCATTAATAAGTCAAACAATATGATATCAATTATACATGTGAAGTAATGCAAAACTTACTTCCGTGTTACAAAAAAGGGAAATAATCAAGCTCCTCCCCAAAAAATTAAGAGAAAAAATGTTTCAATTTGCACTCAGAATTCAATAATTTTCTTTGGAGATGGATAACATTTTCATCACAAATCTTTGGATCATTATATAGCTAAATCTTTCACAGTTGAGCATCGTTATATTATTATGTACAATATTCTTTTGGTTTTGTTCACTTCACTTTGTGTGAGTTGATACATCTTCCCAAGTTTTTCTGAAGCCATCTTTCTCATTTCTTATAGCACAATAGTATTTCATAACAACATATGTTAACTTGTCTGCCAAGACTGTTTTACTGGGTTATGGCTGCTGGACATCCAATAACTTCTTGGAGCCACAAGTGAGAGTTAAGTGACAGCAAAGGTATATGAACAGCCCTGAAAAAGACTCAGTAAGTTATACAGGTCTCAAATCTGTCAGTGAATTAGGGGGATATTTGCACCAAAAAAAGGAATTTGATAGGACTCCTTTTGTACTTACTTTTTTCAAATAGCTTACATAATTTTAGAATTAATTATTTCTTAAATGTTAGAATTTACCTGCAGATTTATTTGGCTCTGGAGATTTTTTTCTTAGGGAATTCATTTATGGTTTGTTCAATTTCTCTTTCAAAGATAGTTATTTAAGTATTCTGTTTCCTCTTCCTTTAAGCTGGGCAACTCACACTTTTGTAATATTCATCCTTTTAAACTTAGATTGTCAATTTTACTGGCATATAATTGGACAAAATAGCTACTAATAATTGCCTTCATTTCATTTTCACTGGTTCATATTTACCTTTTTCATTTTTGATACTGGTAATTTAGTTTTCTCTTTTAAGTCAAATTTACAAATGTTCTAACTACTTTATTTCCCCCTTTCATAATACCACCTTGTTCATTTTAATTATTAGCTCAGTGCTTTTTTAACTTTCAATTTTCTCACTCCATTCTTTACATGAATGATTTATTTTGCTTTTTTCACATTTTCTTTTTTTTTATGGAAGTCAGATAGAAACTGTCCTGAAACAAGTCACTATCTCAGAATTAGTATTAGTATTAGCATATGAACATTTGTGGATTGACAAAATATTTAACTGGTCTTTGTAATTGAATAAAAGTATTGGAATAATTTTATCTTTTATAAATCCAATAAAAGCAACCTCCAAAGCTCCAGTTGCAAGAATGAGATGTCTTTTATCCTATTTCCACATGATTTTGGTTTCTTTTGATAGATCTTTCTCCATTTTTAAATTAATTATTTTTATAAACATTGTTTCTTTTCCCCCACTGAGCTTTATACCTAATCTTTATACCTAATATTCTTAGTTTCACCAAACAAATTTCTGCATTGGTCATGTTTTATTCTGCATTTTAAATCTATCACCTCCAAGAGGTGAATAACATTTCGTCATCTGTCCTCTGGACTTGTGATTTATCATTGCATTGATCAGAGTTCTGATGTTTTTTAAAGATGTTTTCTATAACACTTGTCATTGGGTACATTGTTCAACTCACTTCATTCTGCTTTACTTCGTAGAGATTGTCCCAATTTCCTCTGAAAATTTTCCATTTTGTCATTCCTTATATTACATTCCTTTACTACATTTTTAAAAGCAATTTCACCCCCTTGGTTTCTAGTTTGGGACTACTGTGAATAATTCTCTTTATTCTGGAAATCATCTCTCTTCTTTCCTCTTCTCTTTCTCATTGATTATGTCTTGCAACCCCCTTACACACACCAGGTACTCTCTCTTCCCCTTGAAGGATAGTCATTTTCAGTTATTAGGAACCTGCATTATTCTAAGTGTCACATACATGTCACACCAGCAAATGAATGTTGATATTTTAAAAAGATAGGACTTTTTTCTGGAACAAACAGGGTTGTTAAGGAAGCTTTATGATTTTCTGATAGCAACCTAACCCACTTTGCTCTTGCTCTTTAATTCTGGGCCCATCTCATTGTCTATTTACCCTGTCTGTCCTAGATGTACATACTGATGGAAAAGCTTTAAGGGTTCTCAATCTAACTGAATATTAGCCAAAAGACATACTTTATCCACTTGGTTTTCAGGAGGCCAAACTTGTTTGTGAAGATACAGTAAGTATTATGGTGTTCAGGGTGGTATCTGTTAAGTACTGGAGTAGTACTTCACCATCCATATTATCCTTTAAAAATATTTTTCCTCTTGACCTCTAGATTTTTCTCCTTTACAAAGGGGAATATCTTTGAGTAGTACATATCTCCATGTTTTATACCTCACCTGATTATTTGTGATCAGGAAATCATTGAATAGGGTTATCTTTGTTGTTATTTCTTCTGGGTAATCTTGAATGACTTTTGATATACAGATAGAAGATAAATTGAGGGAAAGCCTTCAAGGCAATGTTTTGCTTTTCTGAATCAAATGCTTTTATATTATTAGTAAACACTTGGTACAATGTGATATTGTATTTTCTACAACCTTAATTAAGAAACGGTAAAATTGTGGTTCATTTTAGAATATTGCTTATAAAGATTGTGTGTTCCCAATTAATATCCTCATCAAAGCTATTTTTTGATTTATATATAAATGACTCTCATAAAGATTTTGTAGAGATGAGAGAGCTATTGTTATTGCTATTTTTATTATTTCTCATCAGTAAAATGATGGCATTGGACTAGCTGACCTCTCCAGCCACTTCCACTTATAAATACCTAATTGAATGAACTTGATTAGAGATTGTCCAATTAATTCCCTGAAAATTACTCCACTTAAAAAGAGTTTCTTAGCTATGATTAATCTGATGTGTTCCCCTATAAATGGAAGACACATGACAAATGTCTAGTGTAATGATACCACTA
Source organism: Antechinus flavipes (assembly GCF_016432865.1). Lineage (NCBI taxonomy): Eukaryota > Metazoa > Chordata > Mammalia > Dasyuromorphia > Dasyuridae > Antechinus > Antechinus flavipes. The sequence goes on along the minus strand of NC_067401.1, from coordinate 409,338,011 downwards.
ACTCATAATAATCAATGGTTGCTTCACTAATCAATCTAAAACCTGTATAAGGCAGTGAAGAATATGGATTGAGTTAGCATCTGTCTCACTTTATTTTTATGTCACTTATCATAATTTCCAAATATTTGACTACGCAGTTTTAATTTTTAAAGGTAAAAATATATCTTCAGATTCTCCTTTAAAAGCTAATTTGGTTGATTGGCAAAAACCCAATGAAGTAGTTTCAAATACTTGTGGAGAGATTTTGGGAAGGGAGAAGGTACATGAACTTGTATAGAGAAAGAATGTATTTATTGCAATATAACTGGTTTCTTTGGGAATCCCATGTTTTATATTTTAAGTATTAAAACATTATTCTAAGATGGAGACTTTAGGCTTCACCAGACTGCTGAAGGGGTACATTGTCACAAAAACCTGATCTGGAGAGGAATCTCTAGATGCGCTCTTGGAAGTTTTTGATGGAAGAATTTGAAGGTACTGGCAAAAAAACAAAAAGGGAAAAAAAATTCTAATCCCTTAATGATCTTTCTAAAATCCCTCTATGGATCAAGGAGTTCAAATTCAAATATCAACTATCCACTATAGAAGCTATATTGAAATAAAGATGTAGGAAATTGCTTAAATTGCTTGGCTTCTAAGTGACTTATTCAGTTTCACAGCTTATTATTGTCAAATTTGAGCCTTGGTCGTCTTCACTTGAAAGCCAGGAGTGTGTCCATGGCATGGGTACTGCCTCTTTTTATTGATTAAAGATCATATACAAAACCAAGATCTAGACCTTTATTTCTAAAACTGCAAATGAAATCTGAAGAATATAGATATGCTAGAAATATATTCGTTAAACTCCTTTATTTTGGAGTTTCTAATAAAATTTTGTCTAAATGAACATTGGATTTTCTAAGGATGTTAACAATGAAGACAAAATGTCAGAGCTATAATGAACTTAATTCAAAAAAATAGTTTTACATGTTCAATATCTTGTGGACAAATAATGATAATTACAAATGAATTTTTTTTATTCATCAAAAGTTTGGGAAGGCATCAGCATGACCACTGAAATTAGAATATGAATATCAAATAAAATCATTTAGTCAATCAATAAACATTTATTAAATGCCTACTATGTGCCAGACATTATGCTAATCTCCAGGGATACAAAAAAGAGCAAAAGATAGTCCTTATCGTGAAGAAACTCCCAATCTGATGGGGAGACAAGAAACAACAACAACAACAACAACAACTATATATATGTGTGTGTGTATATATATATATATATATATATATATATATAATAAGTTATATTTAGGATAAATAGGAAATAAAAGTGAAAAGGCACTATAATCAAAAGGAGCTAAGAAGGACTTTCTATAGAAAATGGGATTTAAGTTGAAACTTAAAGGAAGTCATTAGATGTAGATAAGGAGAGAGAACATTCCAGGTGGGGGAAATAGAAAGTATCTGTAGCCAAGCAAAGGAGTGTCTTATTCAGGGAACAGTGAGGAGGCCTTTTAAAATAGTCATTCTAAGAAATTCTACAATTCAATTATATTTAAATTAATTTAGGGTTGTAGGGGTTACCATGTGAAGACTTTGCATTGAATCTTGGCTTTGACACTTCATGTATGTGACTTTAATAACTTCATCTCTTTGACTTGTTTTCTTTTAAAATGAGGACGGACTAGATAATTTCTAAGGATATTTAAATTTATTTATTTATTTATCAGATATGTAATCTAGACATCCAAAATTTCAGATATGTCAATTGAATTGATGGGGTTCTAGTGGCAGTCAGAGAGGTGTGGAAATCCCCTTTTGATCCAAGGCACAGATCCTTCATGAAAGAATTCACGAACCTGAAATATTAAGTGGTAAAAATGGAAGTTTATTGTTGGATGAACAGTAAGCTTTGCTAGGAGACTGATTTTCTCAGTGGCAGAGAAATAACAAAAGGTTTGGGTTTTTTTTTTTTTTTTGCTGGGAAGAGAATGTCTTTACAGAGGGCAGGGGTCCTGAGAGACAGCTATGTCAAGGGCTGAGGCATAGTCTTGCTTTGGCCATTCTGCAAAGAAATGAGTGAACAGAAACCTACTTTATGAGCAGATCTTGTCGGAGGGCTGGGGGCATTTTGAGCTGATTATCAGACTAAGATTTTATTTGAGAATCTGGAATTTCCTGAAGAAGCAGCATCCCCAAAAGATCAATGGAGTGCTTCTGACCAAGATTTCCAATTGAACAATGATGTTTAACTTGTCTGGGGAGATATGCTCTCTCTCAGACTTTATAAGTTTGGGAGGCCAAGAATCAAAGGAGACAGAATTCAGAGTGTTAATTTTACAGATCAAAAGGGAACACAGTTTCGCACCCTTGTCAGAATCAATCAAAGACATAAACTAGGTACAAAAAAAATCTTTAATCAATTTAGGAGTGAAGGTCCTGAGAGCTTTGGCTTAAATGAGATAAAGCTATATAAGAAGTGAATTGGAATCGGTCAAAGAGAATCAGTCATTCCCTTAAGGGTTTCAATAAAATAGCAAGCTAGTTAAGACTTTTATTCTAATAACAGGTCAGTTTAATGGAGAAACAGCTCCAATGAGGAACTGAGAGAAAATCATCATTAGAGTATGTGTGGGAGGAGAGACTCTCTGTCTCCTTCATTTCATCTCTCTCTTGATGACTTTGCAAACTTTGAAAAAATTTGGATTTTTCAGTGGTAATGGTCAGAATCCCAGAAACTGTAGCAGTTGATACAGTCTCTTTTTTGAGAATTGAAGACACATTGGCTAATTCATATCAATTGAAAAATATGTGGAAATGTACTGGAAGGGGCTCATGAGCAATAATGCTAGAACCTTTCCCTGCCCAGCTCCTCACGGTTACCTCTAGAATCCTGAGAAAAGAAGTTATCCATTTGCCTGTTATCTGAGGATAAGATATGATCAGGTTGGCTACAAGAGGAATTTTTTTCTTTTTTTGGTGGATTCTCAAATACCTTTTACTAAGTCATACAGAGGAAAGAAAGAAATAACCTTTTATTAAGTACCTACTAGGTGATTTAAGATTACATAGTGACTAAGTGCCAGAAACTGGACTTGTATTTTGGGTTTTGTAATTCTAGATTCAGCACTCAATCCATTATACTACCAAGCTGTCACGCTGGCTATTTAGCATAAGGATCTGTGTTGGATGTAATGAAACTAAACAAAGGATAGATGTGTCTTTTCAGATCATACTTCTGCCTACCATACTTTAGGACATGTCAAGCATTCCTAGCAGAAATATTCAGCAGTGTTACACTGCCTGCAGGACCATTTGTTGTCTAAATGTTGGGATTTTTTCCCAGCCATCCTTTCATAGCAGCTACCCAGTCGATGCCCCTTCTACCTCCTGTTCTAGACTCCTCTGGGACCACCTCTTCTGTGTTTGCATTAGGTGATTAAGTAGGTCTGTAGGCAGCAATTTGCTTGCATGGCTGATCAGACTAATTGCATGGTAATGACTATTGTCTTATTAATTTCTTGAGCAGTGGGATAGCACCATGTGCCTTATGGGATATCACCCATTTGCCGGGTACTTCAGTTGGCATTTTGAGTTTCAACAACATGCTGGTTTGTAATTGACTTCATCCCAGAAATGGAGTGATTTTTTTCTGTGCTTTTAGGTTACTCTGTTCTCTTCATACATTGCAGTAACTTAAATGAATATAAACTTCTTATGGAAAGTAGCTGAGATCCTTTTACAGGAGAATTATTTCCTCCTTAATTTCTTTGTTCTAAGTTCTATAAACATCTTAAGGGCAGTCTATGTGGTGTGACAGGTAGCTGTTAATCATTTCTCAATATGACGTTTGTCATGCAAATGGAAGATCACAACATTTGATCTTATTCAGTGGAGGAAAAAGGTCATTCTTTCATCTCATGACCTATTTCTTTCCACCAAACAGTGAGACAATGTACTGGAAAAGCAGACTGGTATAATGGGAAAAAATTCTGGATTTAGATGCCAAGGAATCTGTATTCAAATCCTAAGCTACTAAGTACCTGTTTGACTTCTGCCAAGTATCTAAACCTCTCTGGGTCTCATTTCCCAATGGAAAATGAGGGGATTGGATAAAATATTGCCTAAGGGCCAGCTTCTTAAATTGTGGTTTATGATTTCATATAGAGTCTTGTAAGTGAATCTGGGGGTTGTGAAATTATGATTTATTATCAGGAAATGTTCAATTTGTATACCTGTTTTATATACCTACTACCTGGGGTCATGTAAAAATTTCTCAGATAAAAGGGGTTCACAAATGGAAAAAAATTATGATGCACTGGCCTAAGGCACCAAAGATGCTTTGGCTCTGACATTTATCAGTTGTTTAGGCATATTTTAGCTTAGCTTAGAGTATTAAACAGGGAATCAAGTATTCTGGTTTTGGACCCCAGCCCTGCCAATGACTTGTATTAATTCAGTGAGATATATATATATATATATATATTTACCAAATGATTATTGTACATAGGATTATCATATATAGGATATATCATATATTTACTGGATATTGAGAGATATAAAGCATAATTACAACACAGTCCTTGCCTTTCAGGCACTTAAGAGTCTATTAGGAGATTAAGTCAATGAATTGTCAAGCATGTAGTGTTTACTTGGTACCAATCACTATGCTATGTACTGATAATACAAATAACAAGAAGAAAGAATGCTCCTTTCCTCAAGGAATTTAGATTCTAATGAGGGAAAGATAGATAAAAGGAATAAGGGAATAATAGATATGTACATAGATATATACATTAAGTAATCAGATTGATTTGTGAACTCATCATGCAAAATTCTCTCCATTACTGTAAACTAAAGTTCATCCCTATCTGCTTAACCTATGTGATAGTATCTGTCATCCCATGAGTTGGACAAAAGGTATCCACTTGACTTTTGGGGAGGGGTTCCTCTTTTTCTTTTGACATTAAGATGTCAAAGAAGTAAAAAAAAAATGAATATCTGATCCTTTTTTTGAGCATAAATTTTTAGTGACATCTTTAATCTTTTTCTTAAATTATTTTTTGTTTTATATGTGATAAAACCCAGCAAACATGAATATCACTGCCAGAATCTGTTAATTTTAGTTTTACTACATCTCTCAGAAATGTCTTCTTTCTACTGATACTGCCACCACCTTCTCATCTCTTGTCTGGATTATCAAGATAATCTGCTAGTGGAAATTCCTGCCACAAGTTTCTTCACATTCCAGTCCATCTTCCATTTATCTATCAAGTTGATCTTCCTTAAATACTGGTCTGACTATGTCACCCCCACCCCCAGTAATCTCCAATGTCTCTCTATGACCTTCAGGATCAATGTAAAATAACTTGCCTTCAAGTTGACTTTCAAATCTTCCAAAGTTGTTTGTATTTATGGTGTAATCATTGTATAAATTGTTCTATTGCAACTTATTTCATTTGTACCAGTTCATATAAGTCTTCCCAGATTTCTCTAAATCAATCTCTTGTGTCAATTTTTTTTTTTTTTTACAATATGATAATATCCCAGTACATGGCTATGTCCGAATTTGTTCAGCTATTCCCTTGTTCAGTTCTTTGTAGTCCTTTTTATGCATGGTCACATGCTCTTATTCATTATGCAATTCTCTAATGACCTCTGATTGATATTTGTCTCTAATTATTCAGAGACTGTAGTGTTCTTGGACTCATAGCCAGACTTAGATAAGGAAAAGATTATCCTTGTTTCAGGAAAAAGTTTGGGTCTGTGAAACAAGTTTTGCAATTTTCCACAAGCAATCCAGTTTACTCTTCTCTAGGCTAAGTCCTCCATTTGTATTGTCTGTATAAAATATATTTACTCTGAGTGAGATCTTTTATTTATTTTTTGGTTTGGACTCATGACTTCACTGGAGGAAAGAATTCCTGGTGTAGAAGTCTCCTTCATTGATGCTGATTCGCAATTCATCTCAAATTGATTATCTTAGTGGTTCTGGCCACTGAGAGTTAAGTGACTCACACAGGTAATATGCATCAGAAGTTGGACTATATACCCAGGTTTCTGATTACCAGGCCAGCCTCTCTCTAAGCTACCATATAATACATAAAATTGGAGAGAAACAAAACAAAAGGAAGTGCCATCTGAAGTCTTAGGTCATTACCAACAGAAGGGGTCAGGGACAGAGTCAGGGAGGAGATGGCATTTGAGTTGATTTTTCAAGGATAGATAGAGCAAGTATTACTTGTATCATCAACTTAAATTACACATAGTCACAATTTAAGTGCCAATGAGGAAGGAAATAAATCCACATGTATTTAGTAGGAGCCATACCCATCACACAATGGCAAATAACAAAGATCAGCTGTCTCAGACAGAGAGGAACAATGTGCAGGCAGGAACCAATGCTGCTGAGGAGTCTTCTTGCCAGATGCTTTCCCTATTGGAAATAATGAATGTTATCTTATAAAAACTGGTGATCATCAGATATCTCTGGGGCTGATGAACTGATGATTTCTGGCTGCTTGCCTCAGCCTAGCTGAGACAAGTTATTTTTGTGGAAACTCTGAGGAATCACAAATAAGAATCTTAAATAGGGCCATGCACCCTGCAGAATCTCAGTCTGGATGTTATAGGATCTTGTTTCTTTCTAACTTTTAAAAAAAAATAATTATAACTTTTTATTGACAGAGCCCATGCCTGGGTAATTTTTTTTACAACATTATCCCTTGCACTCACTTCTGTTCCGATTTTTCCCCTCCCTCCCTCTACCCCCTCTTCCAAACAGCAAGCAGTCCTATATATGTTAAATATGTCACAGTATATCCTAGATACAAAATATGTTTGCAGAACCGAACAGTTCTCTTGTTGCACAGGAAGAATTGGATTCAGAAGGTAAAAATAACCCGGGAAGAAAAACAAAAATGCAAAGTTTGCATTCATTTCCCAGTGTTCTTTCTTTGGATGTAGCTGCTTCTGTCCATCTTTGATCAATTGAAACTGAGTTAGATCTCTTTGTCGAAGAAATCCACTTCCATCAGAATACATCCTCATACAGTATTGTTGTTGAAGTGTATAATGATCTCCTAGTTCTGCTCATTTCACTTAGCATTAGTTCATGTAAGTCTCTCCAAGCCTCTCTGTATTCATCCTGCTGGTCATTTCTTATAGAACAATAATATTCCATAACATTCATATACCACAATTTACCCAGCCATTCTCCAATTGATGGGCATCCATTCATTTTCCAGTTTCTAGCCACTACAAACAGGGCTGCCACAAATATTTTGGCACATAAAGGTCCCTTTCCTTTCTTTAGTATCTCTTTGGGATATAAGCCCAGTATTAGCTCTGCTGGATCAAAGGGTATGCACAGTTTGATAACTTTTGGGGCATATCCAGATTGCTCTCCAGAATGCTTGGATTCGTTCACAGTTCCACCAACAATGTATCAGTATCCCAGTTTTCCCGCATCCCCTCCAACATTCATCATTATTTTTTCCTGTCATCTTAGCCAATCTGACAGGTGTGTAGTGGCATCTCAGAGTTGTCTTCATTTGCATTTCTCTGATCAATAGTGATTTGGAACACTAACTTTCTTTTTAAAAAGAAAATTACTATTTAAAATTTTTATCAATATTTTTTGTTCTTTATATCAATATAGCTATGCCTTGTTTCTCATTCTCTTCCCCTCCTAGAAAGCCATCCAAATCCAAAAAGTATTTTTTAAAATTCAGAATAACTGATTGACAATGAAAAAAAATTCTAAATATGTGCAGTGTATATTACCTGTGGACTTCTCACTTCCATAAAGAGGTAAATTGGGGGTCCATTTTCTCTTATCTCTTCATTTGAGTATCTGTTTGAATTTATAATTGTTTTTACATTTACTTTTAATTTCTTGTATGATTTTCTTTCCATTTACAATGTTTAGTTACTTTGTATATTGTTTTCTTGGATCACTTTACTTCCCTCTTAAATAGATCATATAGATTTTTCCACACTTTTCTGTACTTATAACACATCATTTCTTATAGCACATTAATAGTCTATTACATTTGTGTATATTTGTTAGCCATTCTCCAGTTTCTGGATATCTATTTTGTTTCCAAATTTTAGTTATCAAAAAAGGGTTGCTCTATATGTTTTGCGGTATATAGGGGTCTTTTTTTCTTATCAGTGGCTTCCTTGCAATATAAGACAGTGAAGGAGTCTCTGCACAGTTCCAAATTGCTTTCCAAAATGGTTTTACCAATTTATTGCTCTTTCAACACTTTTTTTTTACAACCTCTCCAGTATTTGTCCATTTAAAGGTTATGAGGTTAAGCTTCAGAATTTCTTTGATTTGTTTCTCTATTATTAGTGACTTGGAGTATTTTTTTCATGTGGTTGTAAATAATTTGTAATTCTGAGAATTATTTGTTCTTATCCTTTGACCATTTATTATCTAATGGGGAATGGCAATTTCTGTCTAATTTTCTTGGTATATTACTATAGCTCCCTTAGAGCTATTCCAGTATGGCCCAATAAGGCATGTCATGTGTGTTCCCAGGAAATTTGGGATCTCTGGATAGATACAGCATCAAGTTTATGTTTATTTAAGCAAGGAGAAAGTAACTGGGGAGTTGTCTTGAGTTGATCATTTTATGAAAGGTAATGGTCACTAATTTAAATTAGTCTCAAATGAGGGTTCTTCACCTCATCTAAAATTGTTCAATTTCTATTCTTTGATGAATGTCTCATTGGAGAAAAAGTTAGGCAATTGATTTAACATTTTTGGATTAAGTTGGGCCATTAAATGATGTAGTAAAAGTTCTCTTTTTCTACTTCACATAATTTTTTGTAAAAATTTTATGACAGAGACAATAGAAAATTCTGAATAATTTGCCACTTGACCCCTTTGCTAATTTCTAATTGGCAACATAGATGTACAAGCCTATCCTTATATTTTCATTGTTTTTTTTAAATAAAATTTTGTTGATATCTTTTGTTCCCATATTGCCTAAATCTCCCCTGTATACCTTTTTCCCCTGCTAGAGAGCCATTCTATATAATACAGAATTTTAAAAGTAAAACAAGGAAAAATAAAATAAAATAAATTTGCATAATATATTAATATATTAAAAATTGGTCATATATTATATTATCCTTCTCTATCTCAAAGAGGAGTTGAGGGAGCTGAATCCTCATGACTCTTCTTTGGGACTATGTTTTTTAAATTTACATTATAGCATTGTGAACATTTTTCTCATGATTCAAATTATTTCACTTTGCTTCAGTTTACTTATGTCTCTGTACACTCTCAAGGCCTCTTAAGAACTTTAGAACTGATTATATGACATGGGAGCCACTGGTACAGCACTACCCTACATGGCAGACCCTCATCAGTGAGAGTGGTCTTCTATAGGCAAAGCTGAATTGAATTAAACTCAGGAAAATTTGAGGTGTGCAAAATTAGAGAATCACTCCAAATGTTCATTAAAAACTATTTGTGTCCAATCTGTGGGAGAGCATTCTGAGCTTGTATTGGTCTGATCAGCCACAGTCAGACAGACTAACTTGACACTAACATAGATAATAATGTCATTATTATCTATGTCATTTTGGGTCTTTGAGGACAAAGGACAACTACCAACCAACTAATCACATTAGTCTTTTTTTTTTAATAGAACTGAAACATTCCATTACAAATATGTGCCACAATTTTTTTTAGTTATTCCCCAATGTAAAAGCACCTACTTTGTTTCCACTTCTTTACTACCACAAAAAGTGCTGCTTTAAATAGTTTTTGTTTACATCAATGACCTCCTTGGGGCATATGCCTAGAAATGGACTATCTAGGTGACAGACTATGGCCCATGCCATATTAAGAAACTTTTTATTATTTTGATTATTTCATTGACACCTTGTTTGATTTTTGCTATTTGAAGCTAGAAGCCAGAATAATCATTTTTAGAAAAGGAAGAAAGAATAGACTTGAAAAGGAAAGATTTTCTCAATATACAGGACAGGCTCAGCCCTTATGATGAAGCAATAATCCAAAGTGAGAGTCAAATATAGCCCACAGCCTATAAGCTTTGCTGATGAAGTCAGAAGGCCAGGAGATCAAAGAAGATTGGGGCAAAGTTTAGGGCAAGCCCTGCAGCTCCAGATGGGGAAGGGTAGAGAAAAGGAAGAGTCTCCTCCTTTGGTATACTGGTTACATGCCCCCAGCTCTTACTCTTTAGGTAACTCTAAGAGGAATCTTGGGAGGTACATGACAGCTGCTAGGAGTTTCAGATCCCTTGTCCAAGATATACAAGCTAAAGTAACCCAATAAACTGCCACAAGTTAGGCATGGAGGACTCCAAGGAAGTGCTCAAGAAGCAGTAAAAATAGTAGAAAGAGAAAACAGAAAAAAATAAGCAGTTATATTCAGCACTTATTCATGACAAGAAATAGTCCCTGGGATAGGTCATAGTCATTTCCAAGAATATACATCAAAATATGAAATAGTTTTTAGAAAGAGATTTCCATCCATCCTCATTTGGGAGGGATGGAAAAAGGGAAGGAGAGAGGAAAGAGGGGGAGTGAGAGAAAGACCGCCAGGCTTTAGGAAGTGACATTATATAGAATTTAAATAAGGGTACCTACAGAGAAATCACATCTGTACAGTTAAGCAGTTTTGCTGAGAGGACAACTTGAAAGAAAGGTAGGTTAAGTAAATACAATAAATGTGACTATTCAATCAAATTTGGAAAGCTTAAATGGGAGGGAAACCCAAAATACAAGATTGGGTAGACTCAAAACAACATATGGGATATGGGGATCCAGAGCAATCCTTCCTTAATTTTGGAGTGTCTCTGAGGCCAGCCTTACCTCTATAATAAGCTTTTTGGTTTGGACAATTTTCTATCCATATAAAGCTAGGTTCAAAACACATTAATAAATGGTAATAATTCACATTATTCTCAGAGGCAATGCGATGCCAGAGATTTGGCTATGAGGGAATTACATAGGGGCTAAATGGGATCATAATGTTCTCCCTTTTCCCCGGACTCTGATCAAGAGGTTTAGATATGGCCAGAATGCAATATTTAATAAGCCTCACTGAACCAAGGAGAGCAGGAGGCACCATTTTTTGAAAATTAGGGATTTATCAGTATACAACCCTAAGATGATGAGCAGGGTCATTACGACCATCCTGAAGATTGAATCTAAGATAAGGAACTAAGAGGTACAAGGAGTGTGTGTGTGTGTGTGTGTGTGTGTGTGTGTGTGTGTTGTAGAAACTTTATATAGAGGAAAAGTGCTCTGTATGAAATGGCTAGAATTGAAGATTCACTTAGAAATCTTTGTGGCCAGAAGTTACTTTCTTCCCTTTGGATATGGCTCCTAGGAAGCCTGGAAACAGCACTCGGGAAGTCCTTTCTCTGGGGGCCACATCAGTAAGCTCTCTTGATGGTGCCAGAGTAGAGATTGCATTTTATTTATTCTCTCTTGGGCTTTCTTTCTTTCTGGTGAGTTCAAAAGCAGCTCAAGCAAAACTCCTCAGCCCTCCGGGTATAGTTCCCTAACAAAGCACATCTCTCTTTGTTCTTCCCAAATGGCCTTACGCCAAGAAAAGCCCCAAAGGACCCTACAGGCAGACATAATTTTGATATAATTCCAGCCCCAATTCTTAGCACAGTGCCTGGCTCGTCATAGCCACTTTGGACACCTCCTTTTTTGCAAGGAGTTTGCTTCAACTTCCCTTTAGGCTTATTTAAATTTTATTTCTCATATTTGCTCATTTCTCCTTTCCTGCATTCCAAATAACATTGGAAATGTCTGCCTGACCCTTTTATGCAGAGCCTGGCAAGATGCCATGTTCCATTAGTAGTGACTGAGGGTGGGACCAGAAGGAATATTTGCTTCAATAACCAGATCTGGATGTAATGATACTTGTCTTCCAATGTTAGAATAATGTACGCCAATTCCATCATAATTCTGACACTTTTACACATTTAAATGTTTTAATGCTTCCTTCCACTAGTATCTAGAAATTTGGATAGTCTATTGAATGAGATGCTGCATTTTCAAGGAGAAAATTTTCTGAGCTGTTTGCTCAGCTCAGTCAGTCTGTGAGCATTTACTAAGCACCAATTATGTACCAGGAACTATATGAAGGGGATACAAAGAAAAGCACAAAGAAATCCCGGCTCATAAAGTTGCTTCCAGCTTGATTGGGAATGGAGGGAAACAACATATAAGCAAGATATATACATGATAACTGGGAAAAATCAATGGAGAGAAGCTACTACAATTAAAGAGGATCAGAAAATTTTTTTTTGAAGAAGGTAGAATTTTAGCTGGAACTTGGAGGAATCTAGGGAAGTGAGGAGGGGTAGCTTTCATGGAGAACAGCCAAGGAAATGCTCAGAGTCAGGAAATGTAGTGTTATATCTGAGGAATAGAAAAGGACAGTATAATCAGATTGCAGAGTAGTGAGGTGTGTAAGACGTAGCCAGACTAAAAGGTAGAAAGGGGCCAAGTTGTGAAGGACTTTGAAACCCAATAGAGAATTATATCTTGCATCCTGGAGGTAATTGGAAGTCGGTGAATTTTATTGATTTGTGTATGTGTGTGTGTGGAGGGGGGAGGGATAAAAAGCTGATATAATCCTATACTTTGAAATCAGTTTGATAACTGAAATGAGAAGATATGTGAGGTAAGGAGATCATCCAGGAAGCTATTATAGTTGTACAGGACTGTGGTAGTAGGGCCTTCCTGGGGATGGTAGTAATGTCGGAAGAGAGAAGAGCACATATATTAGATGTTTCATGAAATATAATGGTTTCTACACGTTTGGGGGCACATCCATTCTCACTAATTATCAATAACTAATATCTTATTCATTTCCTTACTCCTTTCTAAGCAGTATGCACTTGAAAATTGAGTTAAATGAAAAACTAATATTAAAATGTTTTACTTATAAAATTTCCTAGCTTCAGCAAGCATTTTTTTTATTATTATTATAGCTTTTTATTTACAAGATATATTCATGGGTAATTTTTCAGCATTGACCTGTTCCAATTTTTCCTTTCGAAACCCCACCTCCTCCCCCAGAGGACAGGTAGACCAATACATGCTAAATATGATAGCAAGCATTTATGAAGCAACTCCTTTGTGTCAAGCACTGTACTAAACTCTGGAGATGCAAAGATGAGAAAAAAAAATCAGCCTTGCCTTCAAAATGCTAGTAATTTAATAGAAAAATAAGTTAGAATATGAAAAGTACATCAGAGAGGATAAATAGGAGCAATAAATTTAAAAATGAAGTAACAGATCATTTCTAGTAAGAAGGATTCTCATGAGGTCTTTAGGAAAGACAGTTCCCTGAAGGAAGGGAAAGATTTTAAGGACCAAAATATTGAAGGATTATATTCCAGGCATGGAGTACTAACTAGTTAACAAATTGATAGGAGCTAGAGAAAAGATAATTGATTAAATACAGGAAAATAGAAAAGAAATATTGCTTTTTTGCAGTTGATTATGATAGGTAAGGTAGAGAGCGCTATAAGGTCAATTATTAAATTAATTGAAACAATTTATTTCTATGATTGATGATTTAATGAAGGTTGAAATAACCAATAATTATGAATTCCACTGCAGTGCTCTATTTGGTAGAATGATGACAAGATTAGTCTATTTGGAGTTAGCACATTCCAGTGAATTCTGTATTTTAAAATTATGAAAGTAACCTATGGCTTATGCTTCTTTTACACAGAATATTTTCTTATTTTTGAATAAAATATGAAACTAGAAAAGGAAATGTATTATATGATGGGCAGGAGGTGAGGAATGAGGAAGAAAGTTAAGGTCCAATTGAGACAGAAAGAGGAAAAGAATAAGCATTTATGAAGTACCTACTATATACCAAACACTTTGCTGAATTATTTACAAATATTATCTCATTTGATTCTCACAACAACCTGGAAGGAAGATTCTAGAATTCGATCCATTTAACAATTGAGAAAAATTGAAGAATTCAGAGGTCAAATTATTTGTCCAAGGTAGCACTGTTAATATATGTTGTGGTTAGATTTGAATTCAAGAGTTTCTGACTCTAGGCCCAGATCTCTATCCATTGTACAACCCAGTTATCCCTAGAATATCTTAAACAGGGAAGGGGAAAGGGGAAGTGCTAATATGTCAGTCAGTAGAAAAGAGAACAAGATTGGAACAAAGAATAGAAGAGAGAAGATCCTCCAAATGAATGTAAGCTTTTTGAGGATAAAGACTGATTTGGCTTTTTGTCTTTGCAAATCCAATATGGTATCTTACACATAGTAGGAACTTAATAAGTAGTTGTTAAATTGGAGCGAATATAACTTAAGGGCAGAGCTTCCTTTTCCAGATAGCAACTGGCTGAAAAGCACAGCTAAATAAAGATTTTAATAGGAAGGAAATGCATAATTACATAACATGTTCCAAAATCAAGAGGAACTTTGTGGCCATGAACTTCTACTAAAGAGAAGTAAACTTGGACTGAATTTACAGCAGTTATTAATTACATAGAGGAAAATACTAATGAGGTGATCATGGGTAGGTCAGTCTCACTGAGTCTCAGTTTCCTCATCTGTTAAATGGGGATTGTATTAATGGCAATATCTATGTTACTTTTGGGATGGCCAAATGTGACAAAGGTCTTTGCAATGCTTAAAGTGCATATAAATGTCCATTATTAGCATTAGTCTTGTCATCATTGTGATAATCCATTTTTGTGTAGAAACATAGACTTAGAGATTTAAAAAAGATCTTAGAGTTCATCAAATCCAATCAGCTCATTTTACCGAGGAAGAAATAAAGACCAGAGAGTTTATGACTAACTCAAAATAATGCAGATAAGGATTAACAAGAGGCAAGATTTTCAGTCTTGAAATTCAGTCTTTTTGTAGTACCATGGATAGAGCCTGAGACTGACCTCAGAAAGACCAGATTTGGCTTTAGCCATTTGCCAGTTATGTGAGTCACATAACCTCTATCAGCCTCAGTTTCCTCAACTGTAAAATGGAGATAATAATAGCTTCTGCCTTTCAGATTTGTTTCTAAAGATCAAATGAGATCATATTTGTAAAAGTGCCTAGTGTTGTACCTGGTAAATACTTAATCTTTTCTTTCTTTTTGCTACCTATTTGCCTCTAGATTCTGATAAATCTTCCATGAAAAATTTATCAACTTTAGCAAGTCTGGCTCTGATTCTTTTAAAAACAATATTTTGCAGATATTAACTAATGCAGTGCTCATGTTATCTCCTATTTTTGCTTTGTGACCAGTCTATTTCCTTTTTAGTCATATGTCTGATGATGTTTTTTAATGATGTACCTAATGAGTCAGTGATTGGTAACACATTCCAGACTTCCTAAGTCTGTCTTGCATCTCTTTTTTTGTTGCTGTTTGGATCAAAGTGCAATTTTCTTCTGAAGTCAGTGTCCCAAGATTTTCAGTCACATATCAGCATGATATACTAACAAAACTTTTTATTCCATATTGTGTTTTGACTCTTATGGAGTTTCAGTACTGAAATGTGAAATAAATGGTAGGAAAAAGAAAATAAATATACGTAAGATATAGATGTTGTTGTTTTATAACTTCATTGTGGTATGAAGTTGTTGTTCAGTCATTTCAGTCACTTCCAAATCTTTGTACTCCCGTTTTTTTTTGTTTGTTTGTTTGTTTTGTTTTGTTTTGTTTTGGTGTAGGGAAATTTTTTGACAAAGATACTGCCATTTCATTTTCTACTTCATTTACATATAAGGAACTGAGACAAATAGGGTTTAGGGGCTTTATCAGGTTACTTTACCAAGCTAGTAAGTGTATGAAGCCAGATTTGAACTCCAGAAGATGTTTTCCTAATTCCAAGTCCAGTGTGCTATTTACTGCAGTTCCTAACTGCCCCTCATATATTTAGATATATGATAAATGAAGGTGGTATCGGAGTTCTTTGCCTCTCTTTAGTTTTTAATTGCAGACTTGAGTGAGCTCCTGGTCATACTGGTAATACTGTTTGTTAAGAAGCAACTTGGTCATGACATCCAATTAACTTGTATACAAGAGAACGACTATTAATAATAATAATAGAATAATAGTAATAGCTAATAGTAACATAACTCTTATCATGTGCCAGGCACTGTACCAAGCACCATAATTATCTCATTTAATCTTCACAATAACCCTGGAACATGGGTGTTATTATTATCTTCATTTTACAGATGAGGAAACTAAGGTAAGCTGATTCTAAATGACTTTTCCTCAAGGTCATATAGCTAATAAGTGTTTGAGTTGGATTTGAACTTTCTCTTCCTGACTCCTGGTCCAATAATCTGCACTCTATGGCTCTACCTAAACTGCCTCTAAATTCTGCGCAAATAAAAATTAAGACTCTGATCATCTGACTCCAAAGTATTATGCTCCCCTCCTCCTTTATTTAATTTTCAGTACTTACCTTTCTTCACATTCTTCAGAATTGAATTACTTGAGGCAGCATTTAATTTTTGTCTGTGCCCCAAAGTAATTATACTTTGTATGATATTTGTTGGTTATTTATTGAACTGAGTTAAATTAAATGAGCAACATCAAATTATCAGCATAAATTTAGATCTCTTAGGAATGGAGACATTGTTTGGAGGATTATACTAGGTGACTTATAATTTCCATTCCATGTCTAAAATTCTGGGATTTATTTTGTAAATAAATAAGTGTTGATAACTGCCTTACATTGTGCTGAGATCTCTTTGATGTGAGTACTCCCATCAATGGTGCAGATTGTTACTTAGCTCATTTTTTGCAAGTCTCTTCATGCTATCCCACCAATCTTCTACAAAGGAGTCATCCAATGTGCTGGTGACATTTCTTTTCACTTCTTGATACTATGTGGATATGACCTAGAAAAAAATAACAACAAAGTTCATATGGTCAAGAATTTCAAGGGAATTAATGAAAAAAAAATCAAATGAAAGTGGCCTAGCTGTACCAGATCTAAAATTATATTATAAAGCAGCAGTTACTAAAACCATCTGGTATTGGCTAAGAAATAGACTAATTGATCAATGAAATAGGTTAGGTTCAAAGGACAAAACAGCCAATAACTTTAATAATCTAGTGTTGGACAAACCTGAAGATCCCAGTTTTGGGGATAAGAACACATTATTTGACAAAAATTGCTGGGAAAATTGGAAATTAGTATGGCAGAAACCAAGCATTGACCCACTTAACACCGTACACCAAGATAAGGACAAAATGGTTTCATGACCTAGGCATAAAGAATGAGATTATAAATAAATTGGAAGAGCATAGGATAGTTTACCTCTCAGACCTGTGGAAGAGGAAGGAATTTATGACCAAAGAAGAACTAAAGATCACTATTGACCACAAAATAGAAAATTTTGATTATATCAAATTGAAAAGTTTTTGTACAAACAAAACTAATGCAGATAGTATGTGGATGCTAGTGAATCACACAAGTTATCTATTTAGTTTTCAAGAATCTTGCTACATGAACTGCTTAACTAATTTTTTAAAGTCAAAAACCTTTCATGTCATTCTTTACATTACTTTTCCTGTATAATTCCTGGCTGATATGTTGCTCCTAACTTTCACCCACTATATATCTCTTCATTGCCCTTTAATCTACAACTTTAATCCATTGAATACTATATTTTTCATTTCTCATTCCTTTTATGCAGCATCATCAAAAGAACACTGTTACAAATTATGGGCCTTTGTTTCAGTGAGAAATTTGGGTTATTAAAATAATTAAAATTTCCCAAATTAAAACTAAAAACTTGTTAGTTAAAATGGTTGAGTTAAAATAAGAAACAAAGACAATTGAGCCCATTTTCTTTCTCTTCAATTCTAAATCCAGTTTATTGTCTACATACAATGCTTATTCAAGACATCCATGCTGTAGAGTTAGCTCTATGTTTTTTTCATCCAATTGCATAGGGGTTAAGACAACCAACAATCTTCATCTGCCTTTCCATCTATCCAGAAAAAAGTCCCAGAAAAAATATTATATATTAAATTTAAGAGGTTTTATAATGTTTGGGGACTTAATGCAAACAGGAGCATCTAGTGCACTTAATTGTTTATAAGGAATCCCTTTTCAATTTAGATTCCATACTGACATTCAAAATGACTATTACAAATAATCTGTGGTAAGCATATGCCTTCCTATTTTATGCTTCACTTGGCAGACTATGAAGATATTGTATAATATAGAATATTTTTTATGGAAATTGCCTATTCTCTTCTGATAACTTCATTAAGGATCTCCTGGATGTATATGTATATATTGTTTTCATAAAATTTTTATACTGGAAAGTATATGATGGATACATGTTTTCTTATTTATACTTTTGGAGTTAAAGAATCTGTGATTTCGTCTAGTATTTGCTATATTCTCTTCTTTGAGATTTCCTAAAAGCCTACTACTCAACCCCCTCACATTGTTTCATCTTTTAGCATGGACTTCCTTTGGTATATTTGGTTTAATCTAGTTAGTCTTCTTATTTTGGGTTTCCATAGTACTGTTTCTCCTTCTCTTATGAAGCATGTTAAGAATAATGATAGTATCCAAATGTGGTGGGATGAGAGAAGTATTTACTGTAACAATCCTTATAGATCTTTTCCATTTTTCCTCCCTCTTTTTTATCCTTCTATTTTCATCTCTAAATACCTTTGAGATGTTCTGGTTTCCTTGAGATTTTTGTGCAGCTTGTCATAAACTTATTTTTCTTTCCATAACTTTTCCCTGTTTGGAAGCTATATTTTTAATAACCTGTCACCATTCTCTTCAGTAAGATTTTATAAATGAATTTTTACATTGCAAATATGAGGTATGTTTGCTTGACATATCTCTCACCCTGTCAGGAAGACTGAATGTGTGCAAACACTAAGGGAGTTTCTAGGTTCTTTTGGTTTTCTCATCATGGCAATTGATTTACATTGGTCAAACATTTTTTATTTTTTAGAAAATAGAGTCTGTGTCCAGGTCTCTTCTTTATTTCCCATTTTTTGGCAACAATAAATAAGGATAGAATTGACTCAGTCATATGCTATGTCTTCTTATGTTAACTTTTATCTTAATTTGTCATTGCTTTTAATCCATACTCTAACAGATCAATGATCAGATTGGAAACAAAACCTTTGAGAAATAACTTCCATATAAGTAGCAATTAGTCATTTTTGGATGGCTAGAATATGATAAATTTAACTTTGAATGATGTCAGTTATCAATATTTCCAATACTTTCTACTTCTTTAAGAAAATATTTTTGATATAGAAACATAAGACTTCTATATCACCTCAAAGTCTTTTTCATGTCCTATTCCTAATCAATGGTTTTTATCATATATATCCATAGATATATGGATCTACAGAACTATCCTATATCAATATAAGATACATGTATTTAAATATATTTAAGTTAAATTGATTAAATATTTGATATAAATGTATATCATATATCAATATAAAATAGCACTTTAGATATATGACATAGAATATATCTAGATTTATATCATATAGAATCATATATTATATATAGATCTATATTGCAAAAATATCAATTAAGTCATTTTTCAGTCTTCTCTGACTCTTTGTGACATCTTTTGGGATTTTCTTGGCAAAAATACTGGAATGATATGCCATTTACTTCTCCAGCTCATTTTACAGATGAGAAAACTGAATAAAACAGTGTCAAATAACTTCCCAAGACTTATAGAGCTAATAAGTGCCCGAGGCTGGATTTCAACTGAGGAAGACAAGTCTTCTTCCTGATTCTAGAGTCAGTGCTCTATCTATTGTGCCACTTGCTGCTCATATATTACAGAGTCAGACCTATATATTTACATGGATAGCTCTATCAACATATCTAGATGTAGGTATATACATATCAAGATGTGACATAAAAATGTATCATATATCTCTAGATGATATAGATATATAAATTATTTATATGTATATTATCTGTCTATATCAATATATTTGCTACATTCCCTATTACCAAATTTATATTAAGATCCACAATTATTAAAACATTTGTTGATTTATTTTGGAAGGTTTTAGCAAATTTTTTTGTACAACTCCAACTCTTTCCAAATCGTTTACTCTACATCTTCCCCACTGAAACCTTGGTTCTACTCTTTGATTAATGAAAGGTCAGATCAGAGTTAGGTAGCATATTAGATAATACAGGCTAGATTAAAAAGAATAATGACAAGTAAAAGTATTAGACTGAATTGAATAAAGTGAAATATGATAAGTATTAATATAAAGTCTCATGCTTTCATTTCAGTCATTTTTCAGTCATGTCTGACTTCATAACCCTATCTGGGATTTCCTTAGCAAAGATACTAGAATTATTTGTCATTTCCTTTTCCAGCTAATGTTATAGCTGAGAAAACTGAGGCAAACAAGGTTTGTCCAGGCCTGTTTGAATTCAGGAAGAAAGGTTTTTTGTTTTTGTTTTTTTTTTTTTTTTTTACTTTAGGCCTGGTACTTTATTCACTGTGCCACCTAGCTGCCCCAAATTCCTATTGTTAGGCTCCAAAAATTGACTTCAAGTTCTAGATGGGGAAGGTATGATTCAGCAGCAATTTGCTTGAAAAATATTTGGAGATTTTTGTAGACTACAAGTTTAATATTAGTCAACAGTATGAGATGGCAGCCAAAAAGCAACTGTGATTTTGGTCTCTCTTAAAGGAGGTGGACATGGCTTCCAGGGATGTGATTGATCCTCTTTGACTCCATCATGGACAGATGACAACTGAAGCCGCCATTCAGTGAGGGAAGACTGGCAAACAACAGAGCATTCAGAGAAAGGTGATCAAGATGGTGAAGGAACACAATCATGTTGTGAAGGGCTTCATTGAATAACCAAGAATAGTTACTCTGCAAAGAAAAGTTTTAGGGAGAGGGATAGGATAACCATCTTTGAGTATTTCAAGAACTATCATGTAAAAGATGAATTACTTCTTAATCTCAAAGGGCAGAACTAGGAGAAATGAATAATAGTTGCTGATGGATGCATTTGGGTTTGATGTCATGGAAAGAGCCTTCTTGGGGCAGGTAACTGACTTCTCAAAGGCTATGTCAATGGAAATATATTCTAGAAAGTTCTATTCAGTCAGAAAAGCTTCAAGTAAGAGGCCCGTGATAGACCATATATTCTAAAAGGCTGGGATTTGATTTTGGAAGACCCTAGTTTGAATCCTGGCTCTACAACCTATTACCTGTGTAACCTTAGATAAAACATTTCATTTCTCTGCATTTTAGTTCCAGTGAAATGAATGCATTGGATTAAGTGACCTCTAAAGTCCTTCCCAATTTTGGATTTTTGATCCTATATCTGTTAAATGAAAATAATGTCCTTTGTCAGAGGACCAACTTATAGAAGCTGGAGATGTTGATCCTTAGAGTCAACTATAAGGTGGTAAAATTTGAGACCACAGCAATTCTCAATCAGTCATCAATGAAATCAGATTTTTCAAGGATTCGTGTACTATTGTTATTGTACTATATACATATTTCTCTCTCCCTTTTTGCTTTTCTCAAAGGATGTTCTGTTCCCCTGCTTTGATTTACCCTCTCTATATTCTTTGAGGGCTGCTGAAGCCTTTCTTGCACACGGCAAGACCTAACAATTCTGTATTAAGCGGGTAGCACCAATGTTATGTCAAAATTTCTCTGGGAACAAGATTTCTTAGCTATCATGAGTGTACCTCAGTAGGGGGTGGGGTGGGAGGAGGGTGGTGGAAACTGTGAAGCTCCCAGCATATGTACTCAAATATTATAGACCCTACAATAGAGATTTCTATTTTTAACAAAGACTCTATGTAAGCCTTTATCTCCAGACTCTGCCACCTGGTGTGTCTGACAGCTTGAAGTGTACCATTATTCCCAGTTTAATCAAACCCAGGGCACAGAAGGCTCACCAGTGGCTCAGTGTGCCTTCTCTTGAAGCAGGGGGCCCCCCTCAAAATGGGACCGTTTGTCACACCAAAGCTGCTCATTTTAGAGCTCAGTGGCCTGTGACACCCACCCAGCAGGAGATAGTGACTGTTTCCCTTACAGATGAAAACCATTTCTGAAGGTACCTCCCAGTTAAATTTCCCTTAAGGGTGAGAAAGGAATATTGGTGAAAAGAAGCAGATGGAGGAAAAAAAAAAACACAATACATCAACAGTGGTGGCAACATATCCTGACAATACTCAGACTGTGGAGCTTGCTGAAGACATTATTATCCAGATGTGACTTGTGCCCATTGATTCAGTTCCTGGTTTTGTGATAGAAGATTTGCTTGGGTATATTCACAGAAGAATGGGGATGAGGGAGGAGTTATAGAGTCACAGATGCAAAAATTTAAAGCTATGAATGAATGTAGAAATCATTAAGCCTACCCCTCTTGTTTTACTGATGACATTAAGGCCCCAAGAAGTAAAGAAAATTTCCAAACTTTACCTGGGAAATAATAACTAATACTTTTACAAAGACCTTTATGATTAACAATTTCTTATATACCCATTGTCTAGTTGAATCTCATTGAATCTTTAAAACAAACCTGTGAGATGATTATTATAGGCACTTCACCTTTATAGACAAGGCAACTTGTTAAGAGTTGCCCAGTATTATACAACTATCAAGCCAGGATTCAAATCCAGGTTCTCTGACCCCTAAATTAGAGCTCTTTCCAGTATATTGTTCTGTCTTTCTGGAAGTCTGAGATATATGGTCATCTCTTTTCAAGATTAGCTATTTTTTAAAAAAACATTTTTAAAAGAGATTTTTTCAAAGTAAGGACATGAAGTAAATAGCCCACTTCAATATCAAAAGGAATTTGCCCATGAGATTATTCTTGTAGGCTGTAGTCCAGAAGATCATGGTACCTTCCTTTGTTAATCTTATTATACTCACAAGAAATAGACTGGGCTGAATCTACATAGCAGGAGAAATTTAGAGTTTAGCCTAAATCACTTGGAATCACACTGTTTTAATACAAGCTAACAATAGGACATTTAGTGGGTGCCTTTTTTAAAAAAAACTTAATTTAGTTGTCAGTTCCAAATTCTCAACCTCCCTGTACCGTCTTTCCTACTAACTGAAAAGGCAAGAAATATAATATGTACTACACATACCAAGCCATGTAAAACATTTTCACATTATCCTCTTCTGAAGGAAAAAATACAACTGAAGGGGGGGAAACTTTAATTTGTGCTCTGAACACATCAGTTCCCTGTCTGGAGGTGGTTAGCATTTTTTATAATTAGTCCTTCAGAATTATGGGGGACATTGCATTGATCAGAGTTACTAAGTTTTTTTACAGTAGATAATTCTTACAATATTATTGCTATTGTTTAAAATTCTCTGAGTTCTGTTCACTTAGCAATTTATCAATTCAGAGTTTTCTGAAACTATCCGCTTCATCATTTCTTGTATATTATATTATATTCATAAGGTGCCTTGATTTCAAAAGCCGGTTAATCAAATAACTTTAATTGCCTGAATGAGTTACAACTCAAATTCAAATACACTTTCAGATACTAATTCTATGATCTGCACAAATCACTTAACCTATATGTACCTCATTTTTTTCATCTTATAGAGTGAGGATAATAATATCTCCAGGAGTTGTTGAGAGGATCAAATGAGAGAACATTTGCAAAACATTTTGCAAAGCTTAAAATGACTCTATGCTTGCTAGTTATTATCATTATCATTATTTTATCATTAGGGAGACATGACAGAAAAGGAGGTAAGACAGCCATGAAACAAATTATCAATAATCAATGGACTATGTGCATGCTTTTGTAATAAGTACATGAAGATAATAAGCTTCTCTGCATTACTTCTCATGTGGGTGGGAGTAGCCAGTATCTTTCTTTGATTGGCTGCTTAGACTGCACAGTCTTTAAAAAACTAACAGCATGGAACAGATACTTTCTTTCCTGTATGTTCTTTCCTTCTGCTACAAGAGGGTGAAATTCACAATTCATCTACTGTGTAGTTGCCATGAACTGCACTAGGGGAAGGAGATCTTTTTTCCTTTCCCTGCTCACCTTTCTGAAATATATCTGGGAAATTTGTCTTGCAAGGCTACAACTGACTGATTTGCAGCTAAGTTCTATATAAACTGACCTAAGCTATTCTCAGAGATTGAGGTAGTGGCAGATGGAAGATTAAACTTCATGTGTTATAGAGTAAGTGTATATGTTTGTGATTATACCTTGAAAATTAAGTATTTCTAAGTGAAAGCTTAGCAATTAAATAGAACTGAGTTATAGGAAACTCTGCTTTTATATTTGGAGGAATACCAATGATGGGGTCTGGAGCCATCAATAGAGAGCCTAGATACTTCCAAAGCCTCAAGTTTACTGGCGAGACTTGGGGGAGGATAATTATGACATACATAGTTTTCAGATAGTGGGGTATGTGGGGAGGTTGGGCAATGTTACACGTCGGTGGATATCATTACAATTTTAAGACGTCAGCACATTGGGTAGACCTCTCTTTGAAGAGTTATGGGAGGACATAGGTAGATGTACAAGATTAGAAAGATCTATAGATGATTAATCAATCACCAGATCAAAGACTTGGAACTAGAAGTTCATTTATTCTAAATCCCTCATTTTATTGTAGATTATCTTCAATATAGTCTATCATTATCTTGTTTGCATATAATTGGTTGCACATTGACTCCTATATTAGACTGTGAGGTCCTTGAGAGCAGGAATTGACTTTTGTCCTCCTTGTATCTCCATTCTGTAACACAAAGTATGGGTACTTGTTTTTCAGCCATTTTTTAGTCAGGTCCAGCTCTTCATGATTGTATTTGAGGTTTTCTTGACAAAAATAGTGAAGGGTTTGCCATTTCCTTCTTCAGTTCATCTTATAGATTGAGGGAACTAAGGCAGGAAAGGTTCAGTGACTTATCCAGGATAACATGACTTGTAAGTGTCTGAGGCTAGATTTAGAAAGACGAGTCTTCATTTCAGACCTAGCATTTTATCTACGGTGCCAATTAGCTGCTTGATAGGGCCCTACTAAATGCTTAATAAATATTTATTTTAAAAAAATATCTGAGACAGAGAGATAGTACCCAGCATCACCCGACTAGTAAGTATCAGGACTGAGGATACAATTGGTACCACCAGAAAAATACCTATGTACATAAAATCATAGAACATTCAAAATATTGAGGCCTGTGCAAGGTTGCAGGCAAGAAAGCAACATAAACTTGACAATGTTGGATTGGCTAAGGAGCTCTCAGGATAATGTACTTTATGAATAACTTATGTCATTAGGCATATGGGTCCATTAATTTTTAACAGTAGGATTATAAAGAACAGAGGTACATACTCCCTGCTTACCAGAAAGTTTGAGCTGACTCCACAAAATCACAGAATTTTAGAGTTGGAAGAACAATTGTTTCTGTTTTTTCCAAATCTCTGTCAGAGTGACTTGCTCCATCCTTATTTTTATTAAAATTGCCACCAACCTTTCAATCAGCTGAGCTATCAATTTCCTTGGTTTTTCCATCTCCTTTGCCTTCCATATCCAATAAGTTGTCCAAAGTATTATCCAATCTACATCCATAGTAATAGATCATATTTTTATAAAGTTCTGAGATTTGCAAAGGTTTTTTTTACACATTAATTCATTTGAGTCTCAAGGCAATCCTACAAGGTGGGCACTTTTATTTCCTCCAGCCCCCCATTTTATAGATGAGGCATCCATAGCTCCATGAAATGGAGTGGTTTATTCAGAGTCATCCAATTCATAAGTCTCTGTTATAAAATTTAAAATCAGGTCTTCCTGACTCCAAGTCTAGAACTGTCTTCACTATACTATACTGCCTTCTAATGTACCTGTTTATAACATCTCTTGTATCCATTCCTTTTTCTTAATTTGTACTACTACTATCTGACTTCAGACCCTTATCACTTCTCCCCTGGATATTCAGTCAGGCAATCAACATTTACTAAGTTCCTACTATATGCCAGGCAGTATACTAAGTACTAGGGATACAAAGAAAGGTGAAAGATAGTCCCTGCTCTGGAGAAGCTCAGTCTAATGGGTAATAGTATTGTAATATCCTAATTTGAATCCTTGCAATTCACCCTTTCCCTCTTTCCAGTCAATCTTCTACACAGTTGCCAAAGTGATTCTTAATGCAGAACTCTGACCATATTATACCCTACTCAAGAAAATTCATTGGCTTCCTATTATGTTTAGAATAAAGTAAAAACTCTTCAGTTGGACACTAATAGTCACAGACTGGTTGCCTCTTACTTTTCCATAATTATTTCACAGTGTTTCTTTTTCTATACCATCTGTTTCAACCAACTGGACTGTTTGCTATTCCTTGAATTCAGCCTTTCAGTTCCTGCATCCCTGACTTTGCAAAGGTTGTTATATACCCCCAAAATAATAGCAGATGTTTATGTGGTGTTTTAAGGTTTGTGAAACACAAGTTTATGGGGTAATAGAAATAAATAGGATGAACATAAATCAATGGATAATAGCACTTATTTGATAGAATTGTCATAAGGATTGAATGACTATCAAGTAGTGTTATTATTTCTTTTACAGATAAGAAAAGGATAAAAGGAATTAAATTGCTTGCTGAATCTCATACAATACATGATTTGTACCTATGTCTTTTAAACTCATATTTTAGCCATCTTGTACATTATACAGCATTCCCTCTGGAAAGAATTCCTATTTTTTGTTTATTTGTTTTACTTTTTAATTTTATTAATATTTTATTTTTCCTAAATACATGCAAAGATAGTTTCCAACATTCACACTTGCAAAATCTTGTATTCCAAGTTTTCTCCCTCTTTATCCAATTCTTCTAAATATATTTCCATATTTGTCATGTGACACACACAAATCAGATCAAAAAGGGAAAAGTGGAAGGGAGCAAATAAACAATAATAACAACTACAAAAGATGAAAATACTCTATTTTGAACCACATTGAATCTCCGTATTTTTTTCTCTGGGTGTGGATGGCACTTTCCATCACATGTTTATTGGAATTGTCTTGAATCACCTCACTGTTGAAAAAAGCCAAGTCCATCACAGTTGATTATCACATAATCTTGTAGCTGTGTAGAATGTTTCTTAGTTCTGCTCATTTCACTTAGCATTAGTTCATATAAGTCTTTCTAGACTTCTGAAATCAACCTGCTTATCATTTCTTATAGAAAAATAATATTCCATTACCTTCATATACTATAACTTATTCAGCCATTTCCAGCTGATGGGCATCCACTCAACTTCTAGTTCTTTGCCACTACAAAAAAAGGCCAACCACTCCTATTTCATGACACCTCTTAGAATTCTTTCTTCAAAGCTCAACTCAACTGCCACATTAGAAGCCATTTTTCTTCCCTAAGGATATAAGTGCCTGAAGAGCAAGTAATGCTTCAAATTTTATGTTTATATCTCTCTTCCCAAAGTCATAAGTTTTTTTTAACAACTTCTTGAATTGTTCAGCCAAATCTTTTGTGTCATCAGCAAAAGCAATGGTACCTGCAAATGGTGAGTGAGTTCTTAAATGTACCAAATAATACCATCTATCAGCATTTCGAGAGTTATTGATTATCAGCTGTAAAACTGCTATCTTCTCATTGTGCTAATGAGATGGCTGGACCAGAAATACCAAATTTCCTTGTGCTTTTGTCAATGTGGGGCCAATTATAAGTTGGATATCTTGGTTCTCCAGAGGTTATAGTGTTGGCTTCTCTTCTCAAGCAATGCACTTATTATTGCCAAATGTGTCATAATACAGATAGCTGGAATTCTTGAATCAGTTCACAGAGATTACTTACTAGCTCATATAGAGTAGAAGTTACTGATATGAGTTGGGTTCAGCCATATAAAGTGGAGGAAAGGACCTATAATACAATGAATAAACTGATTCACATTTGTTTTCATGGATGTCTATATCTCCCATCTCTCACATTTTTTCCTACCTTGTAGTTTCTGTCCTGACTCTTCCTTTCTTAGTTTTTCTCCTCATATATATATATGTTTTTTTTTTTCTTTTTCGTAGGGAGGTGAATCTTTCTGATTTGCTTTTCTCACTATAAGTGGTTTGCTAATATAGATACTGTCTATATCTATATATTATCTATAGATATCTACAGATATATCTATAAATATATATCTATGTATAAATATAGATATAAAAATACATATATTAATATGACTGAGTTAAATCATAGATATTACAATATGCTCAATTTCTATAGTATGATTTTTTAATACACTGGAGGACAGTGTATTGACTTCCTCTAACAATTGGGAGAAGTCTTTTCAATTCAAGCACCTAATAGCAAATCAAGAGGAAGTATGGAATAGTGGATAGAGAGCTAGCTGACCTCAAAGCCAGTAAGACTGAATTCAAGTCCTGCCTCACATATGATTGGATATGTCACTTAATTTTTCAGAACCTTAGACCCCTCTCCAAGACTAAATTGCTATGAGATGGAATTCTTCATTGAAAGTACACAAGTGGTCAGCCCTCTTTGTAGTGGCCAGAAACTAGAAACTGAGTAGATGCCCCTCAATTAGAAAATGGCTGAATAAATTGTGGTATATGAATATTATGGAATATTATTGTTCGGTAAGAAATGGCCAACAGGATGATTTCAGAAAGGCCTGGAGAGACTTAAATGAACTGATGCTGATGAAATGAGCAGGACCAGGAGATCATTATATACTTCAGCAACAATACTATATGATGATCAATTCTGATGGACCTGGCCATCTTCAGCAGGGAGAACCAAATCAGTTCCAATGGAGCAGTAATGAACTGAACCAGCTACACCCAGTGAAAAAACTCTGAGAGATGATTAAGAACCATTACATAGAATTCCCAATTCCTATATTTTTGCCCATCTGCATTTTTGATTTCCTTCACAGGCTAATTGTACAATATTTCAGAGTCCAATTCTTTTTGTACAGCAAAATAACAGTTTGGACATGTATACTTATATTGTATTTAATTTATACTCTAACATATTTAACATGTACTGGTCATCCTGCCATCTAGGGGAGGGGGTGGGAGGAAGGAGGGGAAAAATTGGAAAGAAAGGTTTAGCAATTGTCAATGCTGTAAAATTACCCATGCATATAACTGTAAATAAAAAGCTATTAAAATTTTTAAAAAAAGAAAGTTCACAAGTCAAATCAAACAAAAAATTATTTCTTGTTTATTTGCTAGGCATTGTGCCAAACACTAGGGTCTTGATGAAAGTAAATCATTGCTTCAGTTCCTATCTCTATAAAATAAGAGACACTTAAACTAGAGACATGTGAACTCTGTTCATAAGGAGCTTGCAAACAGTCCGAAAACTATCCAGATAACCTTCTTCTGGGTCTGCCTGCCTCTCTCTCTCCTCATTCCAATATATCCTACACTTAATCACCAAAATTATTTACCTCATCTTGATTTAGCTACGTCATTTCCCTCACCCTAGTAAATTCCAGGGTCTCTCTGTAGCCCCCAGGATCAAATACAAAATGTTTTGTTTGGCATTCAGAGCCATTTATAATCTATTGCTTCCCAAACCCACATTGCATCCTCCTAAACTTCTCCTACCTCATAGCAGTCTTTCTATACCGTACTCCTTACTAAGTAGTCTTTAATCCAGTGACACCGGCCTCCTGGCTATTTCTTGAACAAGACATCCTACTGATCATACTGTCCATGAGGTTTTCTTGGCAAAGATGCTAGAGTGGTTTGCTGTTTCCTTCTCCAAAAGATTAAATCAAACAGAGTTTAGGTGATTTGTGTGGGATTATATAGTATCTAAAGTTAGATTTGAACTCGTCTTCTTGACTCTAGAACTAGTGCTGTATACACTGAGCTTCCATCTCTCACCTCTAGATATTTCCCTTGGTAACTGTTCCCCATTGACTGGAATATTCTCCCTCCTTATCCTT
Source organism: Antechinus flavipes (assembly GCF_016432865.1). Classification (NCBI taxonomy): domain Eukaryota; kingdom Metazoa; phylum Chordata; class Mammalia; order Dasyuromorphia; family Dasyuridae; genus Antechinus; species Antechinus flavipes. The sequence goes on along the minus strand of NC_067401.1, from coordinate 409,308,045 downwards.
AGTTTCCTTTAAGTCTCAGCTAAAATCCCATCTATTACAGGAGGTCTTTCCTCTTAGTTCTTGATTCTAGTGCCTTTTCTGTTAATAATTTCCTTTTACCCTAAAGAAGATAAACTGAATGCATGTTGACATCTTTTAAATCCATCAAAGTAGAAGATTTACAGGTACTCTCTTTGGAAACCCAAATAAAGTAGGGAAAAGAGTTAGACTGGAGACTCAAAAGCAGTAGGAAACACTATTTCATGGGACACTTAGATATCTGATTATCCCAATGACAAATGTAAGTGAATCCCATATGAATATAAATTGAATCTTGGGCTCCACATTGATTACTGAAATTGAAGAGATCCAGAAATTAAGAAGAATTAACTATTTTTTTATGTTTTGTAAATAAAAATTTTAATAAAAATGATATAAAAGCCCCCCAAGTCCAAGTTCAAGTAAAAATTTTTTTAAAATGCTCAATAGCCTGTTTTTTTAAAAATAATTTTTTATTGATAGAACTTATGCCAGGGTAATTTTTTACAACATTATTCCTTGCATTCACTTCTGTTCCGATTTTTCCCCTCCCTTCCTCCACCCCTTCCCCAGAGGGCAAGCAATCCTTTACATGTTGAATAGGTTACAGTATATCCTGGATACAATATATGTGTGCAGAACCGAACAGTTTTCTTGTTGCACTGGGAGAATTGAATTCAGAAGGTATAAATAATCCGGGAAGAAAAACAAAAATGCAAGCAGTTTATATTCATCTCCCAAGGAATTAACTATTATTAAGCATTTACCACATTCCAAATATCATTCTAAGGACTTGAGTACGCAAAGACATAAATGAAAGTTCTTTCTCTTAAGGATCTTACATTGTGATGGGGAAAACAACACAAACATAAATATATTCAAAATAAATAGAAAACAGTTTTGGAAGGCAAGACACCATCACTGAGGGATTAATCAGGAAGGTCTCTTGTAGAAGATAACTATTGTGATTTTCTAAGTCAATATGTAGCCAGAGAGATTTTTATGTGCAGTTTAATGTCCCCAGTTTCTATTTGAGCATGATATCACTGTATTATAATAATAACAAAGTTTGAAAGAGGAGTGGGTTTTAGGTTAAAAACAATGATTTCTATTTTGTTCATGTTGAGTTTGAAATGTCTGCAGCAGGAGGAGATTTTATTGAATTTCATGTGGGACACTGCTCAGTCTTTCTAGAAAGTCAAGATTATTCCCCCATTGAAAAGCTCAACTCTTCTTTAAAAATAGTATTTTATTTTTCCAAACACATGCAAAGATAGTTTTCAACATTCACCTTTGCAAAACCTTGTGTTCCAAATTTTTCTCTCTTCCCCCCAAGGTAGCAAACAATCCCAAAATAAGTTAAATATGCAATTCTTTTAAACATATTTCCATATTCATCATACTCTTCAAGAAAAATCAAATCAAAAGAAAAAATGAGAAAAAATAAGCAAACAAATATAAAAACTGAAAACATCATACTTTAAAATACCACATTCAGTCTCCATAGTTCTTTCTCTGGATGCAGATGACACTTTCATCTCAGTAAATGATTTGAGAGCCCAATCTATCACAGTTGATTATCACTTAATCTTGTTGTTACAGATTCTCTTTGTTCTGAAAAGCCCAACTCTTTAAGCACTAATATTTTCTTCTTGATGCTCTATGACTGTGAACCTTGGTTCTCCATGTTCTTATGAGGCTTGAAATTTTAGATGAACTAAAAGACTGATAGAAACATGCATGATTTATGTGTATTATATTAAGTAGATGATGTGGACATGAGACATATTGGAAAGGTATTATGAAGATACATGATACTAAAAAAGTGGAAAAAATTCAATTGGTTATATTAATTAACATTTATATAGTATTTTAAGGTACACAAAGCATTTATACATATTATCTCATTTGGTTCTTACAACAACACTGTAAGATAGATACTGATGGGAAAGTGAGGTTAGCACAGGCTAAATTAATAAGGGTTTGAACTCTGGTATTCTTGAGAAGTTTAATACTTTATAGCTAATTGAATTAGATAACAAAAAGATGGCCCAATTGTTCTCCACTACATTGGATGGATTTTCTGCAGAGTATTGGTGTGGTCTGATATAACGGAAAAAATATTCAATTTAAAGACAAAATATCTCGGTCTGAATTAAGACTTACTAACTGTGACATTGGATGTGCCGTTTTTCCTTGATGATACTTAATTTCCTAATCTGTAAAACAGAAATAGTGGATCAGATAATCTCTAAGCCCTTTTCTGGTTCTAATATGATATTCATATGATGTAGAGATATGGACAAAAACTACAACAGATGGGCAGAGGAGAGTTGACTTGTTTTGATGGATAGAATATATATGTCTGTAGAGTAGAATATGGATACGGTATATAAGTATAGTTAATCTGATTTCCTAAATTCAAGTATTTTTTTCAGATTGCTAGAATGTAATAGATTTTGCCCTTCACCTTTTTTTCTTCTTCTGAAGATCTTCAAGCAGAAGTTGTATGACCAGCTCTTGGGTATTTTATACTGAGGATGCTATTTCATGTATTTTTGTGACTATTGGTTAGTCATTCCAATTTGTGACCAACTCTTAATAAGACAATTTAGGGTTTTCTTGGTAAAGATACTAGAGTCATTTGCCATTTCCTTCACCAGTTCATTTTTATAGATGAGGAAATTGAGGCAAATAGGGTTAAGATACTTGCCTCCACAGCTTGTAAATGTCTGAAGTAAGATTTGAAATCAGGAAGATTGGTTGTCTTGACTCTAGGTCTTCTATATTTCTTGGGTAAAGGTAAGACTAGATGGTCTCTGAGATATCTTCCAATTCTGTAATTCTGTGAGTCTTTCCCATTACCCTAGTCTCACTAGCCTTCTATTTAGTAACCCCATATTTTTAAGAACAAATGGTACCTGTCACTCCCCCAACTTTCCATTCTCATGCTAAGATTATGTAAGGTGGCTTAAATTGTAGCTTCCTGGAATCTTTGTTTTATGTCTTACCAGCTGGGATGTTCAAACAGCAGCAAGACATAATACTTGTCGGCTGTAGCAGAAGGTAAGATATGCTGGCTGTCTATTTTAAAATTCATTCCTGAATTGAGCAGCAGAGCTAAGGCTGCACATGTAATCACACTCCTCCTGCAAGCCTATGGGTTTGAGTAAACAGAAGATAGAAGTGCAAATATACAGTTTAATTTTCAGCCTTGAGGTTGATTTTTGTCTGCTGAACAGTGGAAAGTGTAAACTTCTGACCCTCCAGGGCAGGCAGAATGTTTAAGGACATTTATGGAAATTATGTTGGTGATTATTTTAGTTCCTAACTAATTTAATTCAATATCTAACTAACTTTAATTCTTTGCTAGACTCTATACACATGTCCATCTGAAGATAAGGCCATTACTATGTTAAAATAGATGTTGGGGGTGGGAAATGTAATATGGGGCACAAGTCTAGGCATTTACACAAAATTCTTCTCATTTGTGAAGAGAATGATTGTCTGATGCTCCACCTGCTAAAGGATGAAGGAAAAAGCACTGGGGATGTTATAGGATGCCATTCAAAGAACATTGGATTCTAGTCCATTTTCTTTATTCAATTGTCAAAGTGATCCTCCTAAATTAAGAATAGATCTGTCTGATCATCACCCCAGCCACCTGTTCCGTGAATATCACTAGTTCTAAGATCAAATACAAAATCTTCTGCTTGGATTTTAAAGCCTTTTACAATCTGCCCAGTCACACACCCACACCTTTCCAAGCTTCTTATACCTTACTTTCCCCCACTTCATACTACCCAACTCTGTGATCCCGCAACTCTGGTCTTGTTCTTTTGTGTTTCCATTGAGACTCCATTTTTCAACTCTGCATTTTCACTATCTGTCCCCTATATCTGGGATTCTCTCCTTCTCATCTATGTTTTCTGGCTTCCTTCAAGCCTCAGCTAAAATTCCACCTTCAGAAGGATCCTTTCCTAGTTTTCTTCAATGATTGTGACTTCTCTGTGAAAGTAATTTACCTCTACTTTCCCCAGGATGTATCTTTTCTTACATGTACATAGAAGTTAGCATATTGTCTGCCCCATTATATCATCATCTATTTGAAGACAGGGATTGTTTTTGCTGTTTTTTTGTATCCCCAGTGTAAGGTAAAAAAAAAAATGACTCTGGTGATAAATGCTTCTTGACTTGTCTGGATTTAGGGTCAGAGACTGGTGATTAAAATCCTTGTCTTTCACTTATTTCCTGTATTACCTTGAACAGTATTTCTTTGATCCCAGTTAAGTGAGGATTTAGCATGAGTAGAATCTGGCCGCACTGGTCTACTACACTTAACCCCTTCACCAAAGTCTTCCAGTACCTTTAAAGGGGTTGGAGGAAGGATCTCTCAACTTTGTCATAAACCAGAGTCCCAAAAGACTGTGTTCCCTCTATTGGGAATACTCATCATGGTGATGAGTATTAAAATTCTTTTTTACCTCTTACATCAGAATAGCTTTTACAGAGGAATATTTGCTTTGAATGTATAGTCCAAACAAAAATATTTCTTTTAGTATCAGTAGTCTCTGAAGAGAGGAGGCAGATTAGACTCAGTTTTTTTCAGTTTCTATATAGTATTGCCAAAAAATTCAAGTCAAAACCTCTCCTCCTCCAGCTTGCTGATACCCTGGATACTCAAGGTTTTCTTTCTGGGCTGACTCTAACATTCAAGCTGTAATCCTCAATTCAAGTTCTGAATCTGGGCCTCCAATCCTTAGACCAAAAATTGAAAAAAAAGACAAACAAAACAGACTAAAACCTCATTCCCATTTCTTGGGTCCACATAGTCTAAGGACAAGTGAAGGTGATCCTTAGGCTCCTTACTGCATGGCATTTCCCACTGGGAATGAAATAGTCCTTCATCCTTAGATACTGAAGGAGAGAATATTTGTGCTTAGGTAGATTTGAAGATTCAGAACACTTCAGCTATGGCAGCGAATGGAAACAGGCTGCTTGTAACCAAGTGGTTAGCCAATTCAGAATGTCCATGCCTTTACCAGCCCTCCTATCTTCCAGAAACAGGTCCCCGACAGTTCTCATGTGGTACCTCTATCTTAGGAGATCTAGAAATGTGTTTTTTCCCTATTTTAAGGTGTTTGGACTACATGATTGCTAAGATCTTTTCTGGCTCTATATGTCGACCTTAGAAGTCATCTAGTACAAAACCCTCATTTAACTTATGAAAAATCTGGGGCCCAGAAAAGTTATATGATTTGCTCAGAGTCACACAGGCAATCCTTGGCAGAGAGAAGATTTGAAACTCCTCTTTCCTTTGAGCCATATGGAATTTAAGCCAGGAGAAATAATTTTCAATTTAGAGTGCCCAAATAGACAAGTACAATGAGTTCTGTCAATGTAATTTGACTGGACTGATTAAAAGATGTTTAATTCTTCCCCCCCTTCCATTTTTGAAAATTTTCCCCAACCCAATCCATTCTAATTAGCTGTTAGGCAAATCAATTTGGTCTTTATGATGGCTAAAATAATCAGACTTTCTGTAGCTGCTCTAGTTGTTTTGGTGATCTTGAATAAATTTTGTAAATTCTCTCTTGTTTCTGTTCACTTGCCTTGCACTGGGGTCCCAACCTTTGTCAGCATGTACTGCAAGCACTTTTTTAGAAATTCATAGGATACTGCTCATAAGTGAAGAGAATAAGCCTAGAGCTATGTACTAGATTCTGAATTGAAGACTAATATTGATTTTTATCATTCCTCCTCTCTTCCCCCTCCTTATTTCTTGTCATTAGCCTTTTCATTAAAAAAAATCCATTCTTTTTTCAATACTGAGCTTCAGGGAGGATTAATTATATTTTCTAATTCTTATCATCCAAACTAGTGGCTTGCTTGTTGTGTATTATATAAACCTAGTGAGAGTGGAATCTATTTGAAATCATTTAAAGGACTTCTAAGTACTAAGGTATCTTTATAATGAGAAGACTTAATTATGTAGCTTTCTATTGAGTTGCTAAAGGAGGAAGAATCAAAAATATACATGGGCCAGGAAGAGGCTAGTTTGGTAGTGTTGTTTTTCTTTTTCCCCTAGGAAAAAATGTTGTGCTGAATATACCAAGTGTTTAGGAATAAAGCCATAATAGAAAATGAGAGACTAAATAATGTTTGATATTGACTGAAGGATATAAACTATAGTATATTCATGTGGTGGATTCTGGCCTTGAATCAAAATATCTGGGTTTAATTTAAGAAAATCTAAGAATCAGATGATCTCAGTTTGGCACTTAGCTATGTAACTGCTCTAGGCTCAGTTTCTTCATCTGTTAAATGAAAATGACAGATCAAATGATCATAGTAATTAAAGTACAGACTGACAAGTAGTAGTTCTGTAGCAAATATTTTATGCTTTGGTGACTGACAATATTTTAGAACAATTCAGTTTGACTAAATGGACACCTCTAAACCAGTCCCCAAACAGAAAATCCCTTAACTTAGTTCTTTGAAGGGAAGGAGAAGGAAAAGTTAGGAGAAGTGCTTACTCTGTCCCACACACTTTCCAATTATTATCTCATTTGAACCTCACAAGAACCCTATCCCCATTTTACAAACATTAGGAAAAAATTTCTAGCAATTAGAGATGTCCAGACATAGAATGGGTTTCTTTAAGACACTTGGATTCCTCCCACCTTACAGATCTTTATGCTGAAGGAACTTCTTTACAATCATTAGGGTTTGCAATGGCAATTGCACCTATATGTAGTTACTGACTAAACTTGTAAAATGTTTATTCATGTCTCACATTTAGGCAGTAGACAGTTATGTCCATGTATAGTTGCAATCATATTAATCGATCAACAAACATTTATTAATCTTAGTATGTGCTGTCGGTCTGCTAGGATTGGTGAAACAAACGTAAAAGTGAAATAGTCCCTAATCTCAAGGAGTTTATATGTCACACCTCTATAATCCTCAACATTCAGAAAAATCCCTTGCTATTAGGGAATATTCAGTAAATAGTAAGGGAAGGTAGGTAGTATAACTAGAGGGCCAGGCCCAGAGTTGGGAAGACTTATTTTAGCTGTGTGACCCTGAGCAAGTCACTTAATTTTGTTTGCCTCAGTTTCCTCATCTGTAAAATGAGCTGGAGATGGAAATGGCAAGCTACTCCATATCTTTGCTAAGAAAACCCCAAATGGGGTCACAAAGAGTCAGATGTAGCTGAACAATTAAAACCAGAGCCTCTTCTTCTTCTCCCCACTTGTCCCATATACCAGCCATTGCTAAATGTAGGTGGAGTGCTGAAATGAGGTGTTGATGATTAAGACCTGGTAAGTATTATTCTCTCCTCCCAATGTAATAAGCATCATTTTAATGCTGCGGAAAAGAGCTCATATTTATTTCTATGGCATGCTGTAATTTATGATAATGAACAACTCTGTTGATTGATTTGCAATGTCAGCCTGTAGGATGATGTGATTTGCCATAAAAAAATTCTTGCCATTCCATGCCATTCTTACTACCTAAAATGAAGTGTTCTTTTGTCATATAGATTTCTCTCTCTCTCTCTCTCTCTCTCTCTCTCTCTCTCTCTCTCTCTCTCTCTCTCTTTTTCTCTCTCTCTCTCCCTCTCTCTCTCTCTCTCTCTTTTAAAAAAGGAACCTAGTATATATAAATCCAAACTTTGGATAAATCTATGATGTAAGTAAGGGATTGGTGCATCATGAAGGATACTGAATAGAGAAACCAATGTTCTGTCTCTTCTTCACATGTGAATGCTGGTTCTGCCTGGAATAAATACCCAGAGAGAATTGGAAGAAACTTAAGAGGAACTGCAGTCCCCTCAATGGGTTATTGGCAACCTTCTTCCTACCCCCTAAGAGAACTGGTAAGTCAGGAGAATGATAATCAAATCCATTGTAATGCCTTTTATAAATATTTAAATGAGTCACTCTGAGCACTATACTCTCAATCAGGAAAAAGTAGGTGCTATTTATAAAACTCAAAATAGTGCTTAGAAGTTGATTTTTCTATTATTTTCCTTTTTTCCCCCAGATCCCAAATTACTGTCATTTAGCCTATAAAAAGACTTTTGTTTTTCCTCTCTACTGAAAAAAAAATCAATAAGTACTTTAAAATTTTTATCTTTTGTTTTAACATTACTTATATTTCCCATTGTATCCTTCGCCTTCTCTTCTAGAGAATCATTCCTTATAAAGAACAAAAAAAGAGAAAGAAAAAAATTGAATAATACTAATAAACCCATCAAACAAATTTACCATTACAAAGAGCATTCCCATTCCTAGCTCTCTATCCTTTTATAAAGATGTGTCTCATGTGTCTTCATAGAAGAATATGTAGATCAAATGCAAAGAAAAATAAAATAGGAAAGAAGAGGCATTAGCAGGCAAAGGAATCAAACTTGGTCATGTTTATTTTATAATACTGAGTTCCTGATTTTGTGGTTGTTTTTTTCAGTTAATTGCTTTGTTGCATTCCTTGTTCAATTTTCTTCCTCCTGCATCAGTTCATATAATATTTTCCATCTTCTCCATAGTTGTTATAGTCATAATTTCTTTCAAATTACTCGCAGTGGAATAATACTCTATTATATTAGTTCATCACAATTTATTTAGCCATCCTTGAGTTGACAGGCATTTCTTTTGTTTCCAATTCTTTGCTACTACAAATAATAGCTACAATGTATTATATATCAGACTAGGTTCTGTACACAGAATGACACCGACAACAACAACAAATAGTTGCTGCCTTTAAAGAGCTTCCATTCTTCACAGGCAGAGACAACATGTTGAGTACACATTTAAATACATACAAAATAAACATATGTAAATAAATGTTCTGAGACACTTAAGGAATTTCAGTGCTATAATATTCAAGTATTAAGATGGAATTGAAGTTAAGGAGCACAATAGAAGAAGCATAGAATTTGGGCTTAAACTATAAGGTTTAATTCTTGCCTCTGTGTATGTGACTTTACGTGTCATTCCATTTCTATGAGACTCAGTCTCCTCACTATTAAAATAGTCACACCTCTCAAATTAGCTAAGATGACAGGAAAGCTAATGATAAGTGTTGGAGGGGATGTGGAAAAACTGAGACACTAATGTATTATTGGTGGAGTTGTAAAATGATCCAACCATTCATTGAGAGCAATTTGGAACTATGCACAAAAGGCTATAACACTGCATACCCTTTGAACCAGCAGAACCACTACTGAGTCTCTATCCCAAGAAAATCATAAAGGAGAGAAAAGGACCCACATGTACAAAAAATGTTTGTAGCAGCTCTTTTTGTGATGGCAAAGAATTGATAAATGAGTAGATGCCCATGAATTGGGGAATGACTGAATAGCTTATGGTATATGAAAATAATGGAATAATATTGGTCTATAAAAAATTATGAACAAGTTGATTTTAGAAAGGCCTGGAAAGACTTATGTTGGAATCTTTACAAACTGCTAACTCATTAGAGTTGATAGATTATGGATCTGATCTTACAAGAAGATGTTTTGGGCCAGAACCTGAAACAAGGTACTAAGTAGACTATTTGATACAATGCTTGTGTTCACACCTTTACTCATTGGAGTTCACAAGTATGGGAGATTCACAAAGTTAACTGTAACTTTGTGAATTCACCCCTCCCTTGAAGGTCTTAGGGCCAGAGAGCACTATGGGAGAAACCCATAATCCCTCTCTCTCGCATCCCACAATTCCTCTCTCTCAAATAAATAGAGCTTCAAAGGGGCCAGTCAGAAGGGTTTTCAGAGGAAGAAGCTATGAGTCGAGAGTTCAGCGAAAGATTGAGAAGGCTCTCTCAGAGGCACAAACAGATTCATCTTCATCTCTCACCACTGTGGTGGCTGGGCTCCTGCACTTCCCCCACTGAGACCAAGCTGGTCTGAAAAACTCGCCAGAAAGTTAGCCGAGCCCCAAGTAAAGGAGACAAGAGATTCATTCCATCTTTGTGCTGGCTGGAGGCTGAAGAAAGCAGAGGCAGAGGCTGAAGGACAAACCTTTGGATTTGGAGACATTCAGAGGGAGCTCTTGGAACCAAGCAGAGAGATAGGCCTCTAAGAATCTAGCTATCTGGGCCCAAGGAAAAAGACAAGACTTGGAAGGAGAAATAAACATTTTAAAAAAAAAATATTTTATTTTATTTTATTTAATAATAACTTTATATTGACAGAATCCATGCCAGGGTAATTTTTTTACAACATTGTCCCTTGCACTCACTTCTGTTCCGATTTTCCCCCTCCCTCCCTCGACCCCCTCCCCTAGATGGCAAGCAGTCCTATATATGTTAGATATGTTGCAGTATATCCTAGATACAATAAATGTTTGCAGAACTGAACAGTTCTCTTGTTGCACAGGGAGAATTGAATTTAGAAGGTAAAAATAACCCGGGAAGAAAAACAAAAATGCAAATAGTTCATATTTGTTTCCCAGTGTTCTTTCTTTGGGTGTAGCTGCTTCTGTCCATCATTTATCAATTGAAACTCAGTTAGGTTACTTTGTCAAAAAAATCTACTTCCATCAGAATACATCCTCATACAATATCGTTGTTGAAGTGTATAATGATCTCCTGGTTCTGCTCATTTCATTTAGCATCAGTTCATGTAAGTCTCTCCAAGCCTCTCTGTATTCATCCTGCTGGTCATTCCTTACAGAACAATAATATTCCATAACATTCATATACCACAATTTACCCAGCCATTCTCCAATTGATGGGCATCCATTCAATTTCCAGTTTCTAGCCACTACAAACAGGGCTGCCACAAACATTTTGGCACATACAGGTCCCTTTCCCTTCTTTAGTATCTCTTTGGGATATAAGCCCAATAGAAACACTGCTGGATCAAAGGGTATGCACAGTTTGATAACTTTTTGGGCATAATTCCAGATTGCTCTCCAGAATGGTTGGATTCGTTCACAACTCCACCAACAATGCATCAGTGTCCCAGTTTTCCCCCATCCCCTCCAACATTCATCATTATTTTTTCCTGTCATCTTAGCCAATCTGACAGGTGTGTAGTGATATCTCAGAGTTGTCTTAATTTGCATTTCTCTGATCAATAGTGATTTGGAACCCTCTTTCATATGAGTGGTAATAGTTTCAATTTCATCCTCTGAAAATTGTCTGTTCATATCCTTTGTACATTTATCAATTGGAGAATGGCTTGATTTCTTATAAATTAGGGTCAGTTCTCTATATATTTTGGAAATGAGGCCTTTATCAGAACCTTTAACTGTAAAGATGTTTTCCCAGTTTATTGCTTCCCTTCTAATCTTATTTGCATTAGTTTTGTTTGTATAAAGGCTTTTTAATTTGATATAATAAAAATTTTCTATTTTGTGATCGGTAATAGTCTCTAGTTCATCTTTGGTCACAAATTTCTTTCTCCTCCACAAGTCTGAGAGATAAACTATCCTATGTTCCTCTAATTTATTTATAATCTTGTTCTTTATGCCTAGGTTATGGACCTATTTTGATCTTATCTTGGTATATGGTGTTAAGTGTGGGTCCATGCCTAATTTCTGCCATACTAATTTCCAATTATCCCAGCAGTTTTTTTATCAAGTAATGAATTCTTATCCCAAAAGTTAGGATCTTTGGGTTTGTCAAACACTAGATTGCTATAGTTGACTATTCTGTCTTGTGAACCTAACCTTTTCCACTGATCAACTAATCTATTTCTTAGCCAAGAAATAAACATTTGTATTTTTACTAGCTGACTGCATTTGGGGTAATTATTGATCTGAACTGATACTAAGGCTGCCTCCAGAAAATCTCCTCGAGAAACCTTCTCTCGCAGAGAGAACTATTATATTTAAAAGAAGAAAATCATCACAGACTTATACAACCTGACACTGAGCAAAAGAAGCAGAACCAGAAATACATTGTACATAGTAACAGCAAGAATGCGGCATTGATCAACTATGACAGATTTTGTTTTTCTCAGTAGTACAGTGATCCAAGGCAATCCCCATAAACTTTGGATGGAAATAACCATTCACATCTAGAGAGAGAACTATGGAAATTGAATGTAAATCAAAACATGCTTTGTTCACTTTTTTCCCCTTTCTCTTCTGTTTTATTTTTCTCTTGTGGTTTCCCCCTTTTGTTCTGATTTTTCTCTCCCAACATCGTGATTTCTCTCTAACATTTCACACACACACACACACACACACACACACACACACACACACACACGCACACACATATATAAACATAAATATAAATAAAAGGGGGGTACATGCATAACAACTAAAAAAATCAATTAATAAAAAAGAATAGGGGGTTGAGTTAAACAACTTCTGTCCTCACTCCCAGCCCTAATTCCACATTGAAATCCAAGGTACAGAGGAATCAGATCAATAAATTATCCATCTAAGTATAGTCATCTCTTTTTCCAACATATGTTTGACTTTCAATTTTCTAACTAGCAGCTCAACTCTTCAAACTTTTTCTTTAGTTTCCCTTCACTCTTTCAAAGATTGGAGAAGCATGCAGACCAGGGACAAAGACAAGTAGTTGTTTTGTCATCTGGCGAATTTATTATATTCTATAAGCATTTTATAACAAAGAAACAGTGGTGATGCAAAGAACAATAAACATGTTTGATTATTCTTGGTTATTGTTAATAATTTGTGTGGTACCATATAAAATATTTTATATACATTATTTTATTGGATCCTTACAATAACTTTGTGGGGTAGGTACTATTGGAATCAAGGTATTGTACAATTGGTATCTCCATCTCACAAATGAGAACACAAAGCCTGGAAAAGCTTGGACAAATATAATAATTTATTCATGGTCACACAGTTAGTACATGATGGTTTTCTCTGCAGAGATACTGATCTCATAATCCCCAAATTTGGAGATATTTTCTTAGTCTTTATTCTTGCTCTTGGCAACATTTGATAGCACTGACCAACTCTCTTTTCTTTGTCTTTATTTTTTCATGCCACTAAACTTTTCCTGATTCTACTCTTACCTGCCTGTCCACATTTCAGTCTTTTTTGCAGACTCATCATCTGAAGCATCCCCCACAAATCTTGGGTGTTTCACAATGTTTTGCCCTGTGCCCTCTTCTCTTTTCCCTCTGACAATCTCTAGGTGACTTTATGAGTTCTCTTGGGTTTACATCTATGCAGATGACTTAAACTTATTAGATCCTATTTCTAGTTCTGATGAAGATGTCACCATTCTTCCAATTCTCAGGTTTATAACTTTGGCATTATCCTCAGCTCAGCACTCTCTTTCATCCACTCTATCTGATCATTTCTCAAATCTTGCCATTTCTCCTTCCATTACATCTCTCAATCTGATCTCTTCTTTCAGGTCACAGAACAACCAACTGAACTGAGGTCTTCATAACCTCTTGTCCAGATTATAAAGATGCCTACTATTTGATTTGGATGCCTTGAGTCTCTAACCAAATTCATTTTATCTCAATGTCCACACTGCTTGGATTTTCCTGACCAATACTCTATATAACCTTCAGTTTCTTTTGCCTCTAGGATAAAATAGAAATTTCTGCTTTTTAAAAACTCTTCACAACTTGGGTCAAAACTATCAAGTTCATTACCCACTACTCTCCTCCTCTTAATTCTCTAATCTAACCAAGCTGGTCTTTTCTCTCTTCCTCCTACTTTGCTCTCTATCTCCCATCTCATCATTCTTTATGACTGGAATGTACTGTTTCCTCATTTTGTCCTCAAAGAATTCTTCTCTTTCTTCAAGATTCAGCTCAAATATTACCTTGGATATGAAACTTTTCCTGATATTACCTGCCAACTCTCAAACTGAATATTCTTGCTTCCTAAATGCCTTGATTTTGATAACTTGCATTTTCCTTGTATTTGTTTTATATAGGTTTTTTAAAAGCATTTTATTTTCTCTAATTACATGTAAAGCCAATTTAAAATATTTTGTTTTCTTCTCTTGGGGAGGAGGGCGGGAGGGAAAGAGGGAGAAACATTTGGAACACAAAGTTTTTCAAAGGTGAGTATTGAATACTATCTTTTCATAGAAAAAAGAAAATAATATTAAAAAAAGAAAATTTTAAAAATAAAGTAAGTTTCAGATTTTCTACTTCCTCTTTCTTCTCTCTCATAAGACAGTAAGCAAATTGATACAGGTGATATATGTGTAATTGTGTAAAACATATTTCCATAAGAGGCACAGATGAAAAGAAAAATAAAACACGAAAAAATTAAAGAAAGTGAAAATTGTTTATATTTCTATCTGTATTCAGAATCTATCAGTTCTTTTTCTAGAAGTAAATAGTATTTTTTATCATGAGTCCTTTGAAATTGTCTTTGATCATTATATTATTAGGAAGAGCTAAGTCACCTATAGTTGATCATAGCACAATGTTTCTGTATATTTCCAAATGTATATACTGTCTTCTTTGATAGTTTGGAACCTCAGGAGATTTTTTTCTCCTATATGCTCAATGCCTGATATATAGTAGACATTTAGTAAAATGCTTGCTGATTGATTAATGTTAGATCTTGAATCCACATCTGCTGAGTCTTAATTCCAGTGTCTTTTTTACTGTCCTATACTATTTCCTTAATTAAAACACTAATGATTCTGAATTTTGGCACTAAAAATGTTATTGGTTACAATTCTCTGTTGTAGTTGTCTTTTCCCCACCTCTCTGCTAGCTCCTTAGAATACACTGTTCGTTTTTCTATAGTTCTGTGCTGATTTTAATATAGCAAGCTGTGCCTATGTGGATCAGAAATTCCTACCTGGATGGCGTGCAGAGGGCTAAAAAATAGGATAACTGTTGCTATCTTTAAGATGCCTCACAGTTTAGAGACACAATCTGCATTGGTAAAGGCCAGACTTGTCCTGCTCACTGTTCCTAGAGAAAATTTTGGATTATTTCTTTTAAATGGAAAAGAAAACAATGTATCTGGTATAATACATTGGGGTATAAATGGGGTATTAATGGGGTATAAACCTGCATATTCCATAAATAATTGTTTCCTCAGGGTACAGATCAGTAAATATTTATTGTGTGTCTGCTGCAGAAAATGTTTTAAATTTTAAATACCCATATAACTTGTTGTCTGTGGATGACTTAAAGAATTCAGATAGATTCAAAACGATTTTGTTTGTCTTTTGGATTCCTGTTTACCTTGAAGGCTCTGTAGGAAAAAGTGAGGGTGTGACTTTGCACAGTCTTTCCTCACTTAATCCCAGTTCTCTTGCCTGATACAGCCTCACCTCCCTGAGGTCATGATTTTCTTTGGGAACAAAGGGCAAGCAATAACAACAACCACTTCAATAATACTTAGTAGAGATAAAATTCCAATAGTATTTATCTCAAACTTCATTGCTTTATTTATCTTGGTGTTAAGGGTGGTAAACTTAGCTGCTTTCCTGGAGAAAGGGAACCAAGATGACAGAGTAAACCATGAATCTTAGTAACACTTGGATGTTTGCCTCTGGG
This sequence comes from Antechinus flavipes, assembly GCF_016432865.1. Taxonomy (NCBI): domain Eukaryota; kingdom Metazoa; phylum Chordata; class Mammalia; order Dasyuromorphia; family Dasyuridae; genus Antechinus; species Antechinus flavipes. The sequence continues at coordinate 409,292,543 of NC_067401.1, read as the reverse complement.
CAAACATAAAATAGTGCCCCAAGACTGGTCCTGGAATAGCAAAACCTAGTATGAGATAGGGTGAAAGATCAGTAGGAGAGGTCCATATCACTTGGGTGAAAGGGAGCTGCAGTCCAAGACAGGAAGCTTCCCAGCAAGCCAGCAGCAAGTTTCATGTCAGCAAACTAGCAAGAGATCCTGAGCCCCAGTGTGGTACACCAAGACTAGGACCCTCCACTTGCCTTGACATAGCCAGGGAAGCCTGTGGACTCCAGCTCCAGGAAGTGCCATGTGCTTCAACACAGTCCCAGGTAAACAGGTAGATGTCTATCCTACAATTGCCTAAGCAAGCAGGCAGCCACCATCATGAACCTTGCCATGTTTCAACTGAGCCCTGAACAAACAGACAGCCTCCAGAAGCCAGTCTATCATATGCTTCAGTGTAGCTCTGGGGAAATGCAGAAATATCCCACTGGGACTGGGCACATAACAGATACCACTACTAGAACCTCACAGGTAAACTATCAGAACCATACAGCCTCCAGTAGCACCACCCCATCTCATCCCCTCAGTGTGTTATCACATAAGGGTCTCCAATGGAGCTCAGAGCAACATCAGTGCAGCACCAAGGAAATAGAGCTTGCAGCCATTGACACAAGAAGTCTATGAGAGTATTCCTTCCCCCTGGGAGCAGTACTCAAATTTAAAAGAAAAGGAAAGGACCAAAAATTGAGCAAAAAAAAAAAAAAAACACCATGGCAAATAAAAAAAAGAATCTGACCATAGAAAGTTATTAACAGGAAGATCAAGATACAAACTCAGAAGAAGACAACAATGTCAAAACATTCATGGGCAAAATCTGAAAGAAAAATAGGAAATCGTCTCAAGCCCAGAAAGATTTCATGGAAGAGCTCAAGAAGGAGCCTAACAATCCTGTAACAGAGCTAGAAGAAAAATTGGGACTAGAAAAAAGTGTGATGTGAGAGAATTATGAAAAAAAATCAATACACACAAAACTGCTTGAGAAAGTTGAATTGGTCAAATGGAAAAGAAAATACAAGGGTAAAAGTTAGAATTGGTAGGAGAACAAGGGGCAGTATATCTCTCAGATCTAGGGAAAGAAGGGATTTATGACCAGAGAACATTATGAAATGCAAAATGGATAATTTTGATCATATTAAATTAAAAAAAAAGTTTTTGTACAAACAAGATGAATGGAGCCAAGATTAGAAGGGATACAGAAAACTAGAAGAAAAATTTTATATCCAAGGGTTTTGATAAAGGCCTCATTTCTAAAATATATAGAGAACTGACTCAAATTTATAAGAATAGAAGCCATTCTCCAATTGATATGGTCAAAGGATATGAACAGACAATTTTCAGATGAAGAAATTAAAACTATTTCTAGTGATATGAAAAAATGCTCTAAATCCCTATTGATTAGAGACAAACAAAGTAAGACAACTCTGAGGTACCACTATATACCTTTCACATTGGCTAAGATGACAGGAAAAAGTAATGATAAATGTTGGAGTAGATGTGGGAAAACTGGGATATTAATATATTGTTGATGGAGTTGTGAACTGATCCAACCATTCTGGAGAGCAATTTGGAACTATGCCTAAAGAGCTGTGAAATTGTGCATACCTTTTCATTTAGCAGTGTCTCTATTGGACCTGTACCCCAAAGAGATCATAAAAAGGAGGAAAGGACCCACATATACAAAAATATTTGTAGCAGCCCTTTTTTGTAGTGGCAAGGAACTGGAAACTGAGTGGATGCCCATCAGTTGGGAAATGGTTGAATAAGTTATGGTTTATGAAAGTTATGGAATATTATTGTTCTATAAGAAATGATCTTGATGATTTCATAAAGGCCTGAAGAGACTTACATGAATTTATGCTAAGTGAACATTGTGGATGTGATTCTTTTCAACAATGAGATGATTCAGGCCAATTTCAGTAGATATCCAGAAGGGAATTTCTCACTATTTTTTTTTTTTTTTGTTATTTGCTTTCTTTCCCCTCCCCCCCCCCCATTTTGATCTGATATTTCTTGTGCAGAATGATAAATGTGAAAATATGTACAGAAGAATTCACATATTTAACCTACACTGGATTACTTGCTGTTTATGGGAGACGGATGGGAAGAGGAAGGTAGAAAAATTTAGAATACAAAGTTTTGCAAGGATGAATGTTGAAAACTATCTTTCCATGTATTTTGAAAATAAAAAGCTATTATTTAATTAAAAAAATAGAATTGGACAAATGTAAGTTAATAATTCTATGAGATGTCAAGAAAATAAAAAATTCAAAAGTATGAAAAAGTGGAAGACAATGTAAAATATCTCATGGGAATAATAAGTGATCTGGAAAATAAATAAAGGACAAAATATCAGAAACATTGGACTATCTGAAAGCCATAATCAAGATGAGGACCTGGACAACATCTTTTAAAAATTATCAAGGAATTATGAAGGAAAGCTGTTCTGGACTCGGAGAAAAAATTGGCATTGAAGGAATCTACTAATTACCTCAGAAAAGAGATTCTAAAATAAAAACTGCAAGAAACATTATATCCAGATTTGACTCACACTGAGGAAAAAAAATCTTACAAGTGGCCAGAAAGAAACAATTCAAATGTCATGGAATCAATCAGGATTACACAGGGTTTAGCAATTACAGCTTTAATGGATCAGAAGTCACAGAACATGTTATTCTAGAAGGCAAAAGAACTAGAGCTATCATCAAAAATCACTTACCTACAAAAATTAAGCATAATACATCAAAGAAAAAAATGGTCATTTAGTGAAATGGAAGAATTTCAGGTATTCATCAGGAGAATATCAGAACTAAACCAAAAATCTGGCCTCTAAAATCAAGACCCAAGAGTAGCATAAACAAGTATAAAGGCAAAAAAAAAAAAAAAAAAAGAAAACAAGGGTTTCAATAAAGCTAAATTGTTTACTTCTCTACCTGGAAAGATGATACTTATAATTCTTAAAAATTGTATTACTAATACTACAGCTAGAAAAAATATACATAGAAAGTATGAATATAAAAAAAATTGAGGAAAATATATAAAAAAGTAAGGGAAAAGAAAGAGGAATACATTGGGTGCAGAAGAAAAGAAGAGGTAGAATGTTGTAAATTATTTCACATGAAGAGAAACAAAAGACTTATTTCAGTAGAGGGGAAGATGGGACAGTGAGTGCTGAGCATCATTTGAACCTTACTCTCCTCAGTATTGACTCAAAGAGAGAACAATATACACAATCATATGTAGAAATCTATTTTACCCAAAAGGAACATAGGAGGGAAGGAGATTAAGTAAAGGGTGGAATGGGAAGGGAAGACTACTGGAAGTACAGAAGCAAAATACTTTTGAAGAGGGAAATGGTGAAAAGAGAAAAAGGAAAAACAGCCGGAAAAATAGGATGGAGGGAAACACACAAGTAGTATTAGTAACTGTGAATGTGAATGGGATGAACTTTCCCATAAAATGGAAGCAAATAGGAGAGTGGATCAAAAACCAGAATTCTACGATATGTTATTAACAAGAAACATACTTGAAATAGAGAGATACACAAAGTGTAAAGGTAAGGATCTGCAGCAGAATCTATTATGCTTCAGTGATAGTTGAAAAAAGCAAGGTTAGCAAGCCTGATCTCAGACAAAGTAGAAGTAAAAAACATATCTAATTAAATGAAATAAGGAAGGAAACTATATCTTGATAAAAGGTACCATAGATAATAAAGCAATATCAATATTAAATATATATAGATCAAATGTTATAGTATCCAAATTCTTAAAGGAGTACTTATGTAAATTATAGAAACAAATAGACAGCAAAACCTTACTAGTTATGGACCTCAACTGTCCCCTCTCAGAACTTAATAACTCCAATAAAAAAATAAACAAGAAGGAAACTAAAGAGCTAAATAGAATATTAGAAAAGTTAGATATGATAGATTTTTGGAGAAAAATGAATGAGAATAGAAATGAATATCTTTTTTTTTCAGTAGCATATAGCACTTACACAAAAATAGACCAGGTACTAGGGCATAAAAACTTCAAAATCAAATGTAAAAAAGTAGAAATATTAAATATATTCCTTTTGGATCATAATACAATATAGAATACATTCAACAAAGGGTGATGGAAAGATAAATTAAAAATTAATTGGAAACTAATCTAATCCTAAAGAGTAAATAGATCAAAGAACAAATCATAGAAACAATAATTTCATTAAAGAAAATGAAAACAATTAGACAGCATATCAAAATTTATGGGAATAAGTACTAAGCAGTACTTAAGGGAAATTTTATTTCTTTAAATACTTCCATCAACAAAATGGAAAAAATACTGATCAAGGAATTGGGCATGCAAGTAAAAAAGTTGAAAAAGAACAAATTAATAATCCCCAGTTGACCACCAGATTGGAAATTCTGAAAGTCAAAATTGAGATTAATAAGATTGAAAGCAAGCAAACAAACAAACAAACAAGAAAACAGCAAGCAATTGAGTTAATAAAGCTAAGATCTAGTTTATGGAAAAAACAAAAAAAAAATAGATAAGCCATTGGTTAATTTGATTTTTTTTATAAAAGAAAGGAAAAAAAAAACCCAAATATCTAGGATCAAAAATGAAAAGAGTGAAATCACCACCAAGTAGTTGACCTGGGTTCAATTCCCAGTCAAATCACTTGTTTAAAGTGATATACCACAGCATGGTTCATTGGATAAGGGGCCCTAAACTTGGAGCTGGAAAGACTTGCATGACTAGGCAAGTCACATTACTGCTCTGTGGGTCAGTTTCCTCATCTGAAAAATGAAAGAATGACTCTGTGACTGAATGTTCCATCAACATCAAAATTCTTTGCTCCCAGGAATACTGGAATCCATTTAATTATTTCTCAACAATATAGATGGCAAGTGACTGATAAGACAAAGGTAACTTCAAAAATAGCACCATAGTTGTTACCTTTAAGAAAAAAAAAACAATTTTTCAAGCACTGCAAATGGGAAAAAAGCATGAAAAGTCTATGGTACTAGAAATAACACATAGTTTTGCCTATGACTAGTTGTGTGTTCGCTACTCCTCTTTTTCTAAAAATAAAATACATTTTCTCCAAATCATCATTTTCAGACTTTACCAGATTAAACTGCATTTCCTCATTTCCAAGCTTCTCCACTCTTTTACTAGGCCGTATAAAGAGGCCTGTTTTTTATAAGAACTACTGAAGTTTTCCCAATCGTCACACAGACATGAGAGGCTTTCACTAAAAACTGGTCTTCAAATTGTCTGGTATGGGGCTTCATAATGAGTGAAATTGCTCTGTGAAAGTATTGTTTTAATACTTTGGAAATGAAAGCCCCTTGGATAAATTATCTGAGAGTCTGGGCAGTTGGCATATTTGATTCAAAAGTAAAGTATTTAGGGAGTCATGGTAGCCTAATAGCATCTGCCATCAAGACATGAATTCAAATCTTATCTCTGACACAGACTGTTTATATGACCTTGGGCAAATTACTTTATCTCTAAGTGCCCTAAAAAAATCTCTAAAACTCTAAATTGCAGAACAGTGACCATTTGTATTGGCCAAAAGGAATTTCTTTGTTGGAAGTTCCTTATAACAATAAAATCACAATTTTGGTTAAAAAAAATCCTCACCAACACATATTTTAAGGTATATTGTAATAATTTATAAAAATGAGGTTGTAACTGACTTTTAAAAGTTGACATTAGTCCAAGATGAAAGAGAATTTGATATAAAATATAGAAGCCCAGTCAGGAAGTCAGAAAAAGCTTGGCTTATACCCTAACAACCATCTAAACAGTAGCAGTATGATCTTGGGCAAGTGACTAAAACTAAGTACTTCACAGTTGAAGTGGTTTCAGTCAAATTGAGATCTGTTGAAGACCTTTGCTTAAAAAGCCCAATATTTCCTACTGCATCCAGGGCCATCTCCAGTCATCCTGATCTACATCTAGCCACTGGATCCAGATGGTTCTGGAGGGGAAAGTGAGGCAGGTGACCTTGTACAGCTCTCCCTCACTTAAATCCAATTCACTTGCATGTCATGGCATCCCTTCCCTGATGCCATGGTCCTCTTCAAGAATGAAGGACAAACAATAGTACTTCACACAACTGACTCTCCGAGAGTATAAATTACAAGTGGATTGGTTAGTGGTTTATTGGAGAGAGTTTCTATACCTGTGAATCTCAGGCCCAGACCAGAAATAATTTGGGTGGCATAAAGGCGAGTGATTATGTACCCTGTAGGAATTGACATTGATCTTGCTACTTTAATAGAACTTGTATACATTTATTGAGTTTCAATTTGGCTCCTTACCTTTTTACACTTTTCTGAAACTCCTTTGACTAAGAATTGGCTATGTGCCAAGGCAACAGTGCTATTGATAATCAAGAACAATACCCAGTTTTCTGGAGATTGATACAATTTACTTACTTAAAAAAAAAACTTTAATTTCTTCCTTTCCCTCCTTCCCTCCCTCCCTCTATTTTTCTGTCCCTTCTTTCCTCCCTTCCTCCTTGTCTCCTTACTTCCCTCCTTCCTTCCCTCCCTCCTTCCTTCCTTCCTTTTTCTTTCTCTTTCCTCTCCCTTCCTTCCTTTCTTTTTTATCCAAGTTTGTGTGTGTGTGTGTGTATGTGTGTGTGTGTGTGTGTGTGTGTGTGTGTGTGTGTATGAATAAGGACTTATAAATATTAGGAGAGAATAAGATAAGTTGTGATCATAGAATCACAGATTTAGAGATAGAAAAAACCTTTGGTGATTATTTGGTATGAAATTCCTTTTTTTCTAGTTAAAGTTAAGTGATATCCAGGTTCTCAAAGGCAGTATGAGAATAGAAGGAGGATTTGATGTTGGATCCTTTGACTCTGTATCTAGCATTTTTCCCATTGCATTCTATAGTCTTTTTAATATTTAAGTATTTGCGTATTTAGCTATTATGAATAGTAGTTTTGTGATTATAAGAAGTAATCATTCAACCTGAACACTAAGAGGGACCTTAGAAACCGACCAGGGCAGACTATTGACTTGTATTCAGCAAAACCTGAGTATAATTATATACAGTTATGTATTAGCCATGATCTTGGGAAAATCATTTAACCTCTTCAACCTCAGTTTCCTCATTTGTAAAATAGGAATAATAATAGTGGATTATTGGGAGGATCCAATGAGATAAATGATCCAAGTGCTTTCAAAACTTCATAATGTTCTATCAATATATCATCATCATCATCATCATCATCCAGTCCCTGCTTGAAATATCTCTCAACATATTTAGGTAATCAACCAGCATTAGTCTTTTCCTTCATAACCATCAGTGATGGGGAATGGTCTATTTTAAAATGTAGCCTTTTAGTTTCTGTATCATATTTCTTTCATAAAAGGAGTCTTAGAGGATCCCTTCTTTGCCTATTATTACAAATAATTTATTTAATATTGTGATTTCTTGATAGAATTTATTTGTAAATTAGCCTGGCCCTGGTGCTTTTTTACTTAGGAAACTCATGGTCTGTCCAATTTATTTTTTTAAAATAGGTCTATGATGCTACTTTATTTCCTCTTCTACTAATCTAGCCAAAGAAATTTACATGATAACTTCATTGTATATTTAAAAGGAATATCAAAAATGTATATATTTCCAGTTTCATGTACAATCATTTTTATACACTATTATTGAAATGCTTGTTTTATCCCATAAATTAAAAATAAAATTGTGATGACCGCGTATTTAAAATCAGCCCGAGTCAGGAATTCAGGTTAAGGGAAAAATCTTCAATCTCTATTCTCAGAAGAGGTTAACAAAGATTGCAATAGCAATGTGGGCAGACAGGAAGCCCGCTAGCAGAGGGGGATTGGAGGTGAAGGGCGGTCACGATAGCAATGAGAGCAACTGTGTCAAGACTCCAGCCAGCAGTCTCTCTTTCCACTTCCCTCTCTACTCCCCTGCCTCCACCCACCAAAATCATCATTTCCTATTAACACATCAGGATTTGCACAAAGAGTAGGCGGGGGCCATTCTTTCTCCAAGCATATATATTAATAAAGTGGTCCAATTACTATTTAGCCTCACGTGCTTGGGACCTCAGTGCATCAATTCAAGTAGCTTTTTACACTGCTTGAGAGTTTTTAATTATTAGGGGATAAATCTCTACTTCTATATGCCATTTTCCTGCTGGTACTACTTGTGGGACCAATCATGACAGATTTAATTCTCCCTTCCACTCTTCAGTTCTTTGAAGACTGCTTATTATGCTTCCCTTAAGCAATAAGACTAGTAATTAATTACTATAGCAATTCACATTTACATAGGGTTTTAAGATTTACAGTGGTCTAGCCCATCTTTTCCTCAGTTAAACATCCCTGGTTCCTTCAACCTAGTCATTTATGGAATAGTTTCATACCCTATCACTATCCTTATCACCATTGAAACTCTGGAAACTTTTCATTTGCTTCCTAAAATATACCACCTGTATTGAACACAATACTGTAAATGTGGCCTCTTCTGACCAGGGAAAAGTGATCAAGATTACTGACTTTGTTCTGGACTCTAGAGTTCACACTACCAAGTTGCTTTGAATTTCTGCTCAAGTATCACTTACCTGGGTGTCAAGCTGATGATGAAGGAGGAGGAGGAAAATTTTTTTAGGTCTAAGTCAAAATAGAACAATTAATTAATTTTAACAATTAAGAATTACCAAAAAAAAAACTATATTTACGTCATGTAACATAGTTGGTACACTGAACTTGAAGTCAGGAGACGAGATCCATTTCTGCCTTTGGCACTTGACTAACTGGAAGTCATCTACTCTCACTGAGTTTTAAGCTGAATCATCTGTACAATAAGGAGTTTGAATTGTAAGGCATCCAAAATACTTTCTAGCTCTAAATCTATGGTTCAGTGTACGTTTTAAGCTGGATTTTCAAGGCAAATCTTAGGTCAGTCAGTAAGCTTTTGTGAAATGACATGGTTTCTTCAATTTCATTACACTTGGAATCCCATAGAGTGGTAGTCTGGTTCATCAACTTTTTCTCTTTCAATGTCATTAAAATCACTTTTTCTTTTGAGTATTTCATAGTTCTCCTTGACTACATTGGTGAGACCCTTGAGAGTTCTACAGCAAGTTGGTAGTTTGAAAAAAAAAGTCAAGAATTTTACCTATCACTTGTGATAGTTTTGACAAAGACACAAAAATTTCATATCAACACATGTAATGGCCTGAGGCTCGAGTTGATGCACTGAGGTCCCAAGCACATGAGGCTAAATAGTAATTGGACCATACTCTGTTAATATATAAGCTTGGAGAAAGAATGACCCCTGCCCACTCTTTGTGCAAGTCCTGATGTGTTGTATAGGAAATGATGATTTTGGTGAGTGGAGGCGGGGAGTGGAGAGGGAAGCAGAAAGAGAGACTGCTGGCTGATGTCTTGTCATAGCTGCTCGCATTGCTATTGCAACCGCCCTTGACCTCTGATCCCCCTCTGCTAGCTGTCTTCCTGTCGCAGCTGCCCATATTGCTATCGCAATCCTTCTTTACTGCCCATATTGCTATCACAATCCTTCTTCACCTCTACTGAGAATAAAGACTGAAGATTTTTCCCTTAACCTGAATTCCTGACTCCGGCTGATTTTAAATCCGCAATCATCACAAACACAATTGAAGTAGAAAGCATAAAAAGACTTAGGTTCAAATGACAGATTCATGAGACTTCTGGGTTATGTGACAATATGGAAGTTTGAAATTTTCTGTGATCCTCACAGCCTCCAAATATAGGAATTATAGACAAAGAATAAAGCAATTTCTTTTATCTCCATAGTCTATGATACTAAGAACTTCAATGAGGTAAAAACCAAATGGACTAACAGCAGAGATATTTAGTCCCAACCTCTAAGAAAACACATACTCAATTTTCCTTCCTTAACTACTTGTCACACTCTGGCAGAGTTGCACAAAGCCAAATCATAGATTGCAACATCACAAAACTCTACTATCCTCTCCTCCTAGTGTAATAGAAAACCAAAATACGGAAGCATATTTTGTTTGGGACTACGGTTCTCTGCTTTAATTCTCCTGTAGAGAACTGAAAGATAGAAGTAACTAGCAGAATCTAGCATATTCCTGAATGAAACAAAGGTTCCAACAACCATGGGCCAGTTCTGTTCTCCAATAAATCGTTTGAGGCAGATATTGAGGTGGAAAAAATATGAATTGTCCAACCTGGTATGAGACTGAAATGGCTTTGAGGTTCAGACTTCAGAGAAACTATAGTCAAAGGAGAAGGAGTCAGAAAGTGAACAGTAGGAAAATATAAGGAAAAATATTGAAATTAACAAAGCTCTCAAAAAGAAGAAAGCTCAGTTAATATTCTTGAGCATCATCAGATAAATCAACATGGAAGATATTCATAGCAGAAGGAAATATGGCCTCCAGATCAAGTAAAGGAGTTCAGGCTTTTGTGAATAAACATTGTAAAAGAAAGAAAAATGAATCAATATCTGAGAAGGCAAAGGATCCTGTACATTCCCAAGAGATCATAGGAGTTCATCAGGATGTTTCCGGATTATGTAAAAGAAAAATAAGAATTGTGAAGTAGAGTTTATGATTTGTACAACAGAAATAATTGGCAAAATAGAAAAACATGAATCCACAATGGTACATCTCACTAGAGAAATAAATAAGGGAATAAATTATTGAGAATTCAAATTCACAGAAATGTAAAACAATATGAAAGAAGAGAAACAAAAAGCAATAATGTTAGAAGAAAATATGATTTTCATACAAACAAAATAGAATGATTTCTGAAGACATAAGGAAAAAACCAAACTTTACACAAAGAAATAATACAAGAAAAAAACTTCTCAAAATTTTTGAATACAGAAAACAAAGTGCTAATTGAAAAATACAAAAAATTGCCTGCAGAAAAACAAAACAGAATAAAACAAAAACAAAAAAAAACTATAGCCTGCACCTTCCAAGATACATAGTGATTAAATTTAAGTTTCAATAACAAGTAAATTCTGCAAATGAGTAGTAAGAGAAAGATCCTTAAATATAGAGAAAAGGAAATTTTGTCTACATGATACTATTCCTTACCCATTAGAAATTAAAGAAGGCTATGGATAGTGTGTTCTTAGAAGCAAAGGAGATCAAGATACTATCCCAAGGTAATGTGCTCTACAAACCTAAATCAAACTGTTAATGGGAAAATTTGGAAATTAAATAAAAAGATGTATTTGAATTATTCTTAGAAAACCAGATCTGAACAAATAGTTTGCTTTTCTAATCACAGCTTTGCTACCGTGTGACTTTGGGTTAAGTATTTTAATCCCTGTGGTCCTAGACTTCCTCACCTACAAAATGAGGAAGCTGGACTAGATGAATTTTTAATGTGTATTTTCTTGCACATTATCCCCAAACCAGTCCAACTACATTTTTTGATGGTCCTAGGGTTATACATCTGAAGGGTTGAGATGTTTCTTCTGTGATGCAATAAATGGCTTGAGCCTCACTCAGTCTAAGGATATTTTCCCCCGCTATTAGACATCCAAGTTCTACTTGGCTAATGAACACTAATTGGGTTCTACAAAGGGATATTTACTTTGAAGATACAACTAGAATAGAAATACAGACATTCTCTCTTATCATCTTGGGGGAGGGGGCAGTCACCTATTTTTTTGGGACAGTGAGCTCAGAAGATTCAGTTTCTACATAGCATCAGTTCCACCAAGTTTATGTATAAATAAGGCATCATTGCTGAGTATATTCTTGTCTTAGCTATTGCTGGACAGGGCTCAAAAGTCATTCCTTGCTGGAGCACGGATATTAGGCTCACTACATCACCTGGCATAAACTGAACTCCTAGCCTCCTGAATCTAGCCTCCTAAATCCAGTAAAGTTTTCAGAAAGTACTTATGCTGCTTTCTTTGAAACTTCTTAATGTGGCTTGTTCTCTTAACCATTCAAAACCCACAAGGTCCTAGTTTACAAATTCTCCTTCACCTAACATAAAAGAGCTAATACTGAGTCAAAGAACTGAGACCTATATTCATAGGGCTACATGGTTATATTGGAAAGAGAGGGCTCAAGGTCTCATCTCTTATAGTATTGTCTCTCACCAGGCACTATCAAAAAGTCACATGGAGAAAGTCAAAACCAGAGAGGTCAGCTGAAGGAAAGTAGCCAACCAAGACAAGAGACTGACTAATTCCTTTCAAAGGTAAAATTCAAGTTTTGCAACTATATGCATTCAAAGAAGCAGCTATTACAGCTAACAGATTAGATCTAGTTGCAGATTTGCTATGTATTCTCTAGATATCTCCAGGACATTTATATTACATGTCATCAGAAACAGGGAGTCTAACCTCTTCCTTATGGAGAATTGTAGTGCTAACATTCTTTCTATGGCCAAAAGACCTGTGCTCAGTGGCCTGTTTCTTTTTATATCTTCTAAAATCGCTTTCAGTTCTGAATATGTTATCTCATCATCATTTCATTAAATGCTTATTTCAGAATGCAGGGGATAAAGACAAAAAAGGGAAACAATTCCTGCCTGAAGATAGCACAAAACAAGATACTTCCCCATAAAGTAAAACTAAAGGTTTATTTTTTGTGAATTAAATAAAATCAGATATATCAAATACTCAACACCCTGTAAAGTTTTCAGAAATTACTTTTACTGCTTTCTTTGAAACCTCTCAAGCCTCATCACCTAGCTTATATTTAATAAATGCCTCGAGGTATACATTACCATGCCAGACTATCATTTCCTAAGGAAAATATTTAATTCAAAATTACTCTGTTCCTTTGAAATAAAAATAAAAAAAAATTTTTTTGAGATAGTACTTTCTTTTTCATTAAATGAAAGAATTCAGTGAGCTTTGGAAGCTAGAAAATCCAATCAACAACTAAGTATAATCTTCAAACAACGTTTCAGTGTATAAAAATTTGAATTGAGAATTGAAAAGATGTATTTGGCACTGGTAACATACTTCTTAAATGGTCAGATATGGGCACATTGTTATGGTAAGAATAGGAAAAATTGATGAAATTTATAGGATGCTTTAAAAAATATAATTTAGCTCAACTTAATTTAAAAAGAATATCTGAGGTTGCAATAATTAAATGATCTTTTTTTGTGGGATAAAGCAAGGAGGTGTACAATGATTAAAAACAACAATCACAACAACAAAACATTGTCACTGTTGTCCTATAGAAAGCCTGGAGAAATTTTTTCCTAACCCTACATATATAAATATATTTTGTAGTTATATATAGCATTCTTTGTTTTAGAAGATTAATTGTCCTTTAAAATAAGTTCTCTTCTATGCTTTCACCAACTATAAAGATGAAAACCATACAGTTTAGTCTTTTGTAAGTAGTTTAAATGAGATGATATACTTAATATTTCACAAACTTTAAAATGTTTTTGCACTATTAATTATGTTCGTTTTTGTAGTAATTGTTACTAGCTAGCCAGGTGGTGTAGTAGATAGTTAGAGTCAGACCTTGAGTTCAGATTCTGATTCAGACACTTATTAGGTGTGTAACCTAGAATAACTCATTTAATCTCCATTCCTGCCTCACTTTCCTTATCTATTAGCTTCATTTCTAGTCATCCTGGTCTATATCTTGCCACTGGACCCAGATGGCTCTGGAGGAGAAAGAGACCTCCTTTACTTAAATCTAATTTACTGGCAGGTCATGGCATCAGCTCTCTGATCATGGTCCTCTTTGAGAATGAGGGATAAACAACAACAATCCTTACCTATACAATAAGGAATAACAATAGCAACTACTTTCCAGCATTGCTGTGAGGGGACAATTAGATAGTATTTATAAAATACTTTGTAATGTGCTGTAAAAAGCATCTTAACATTATGTAAATATTTAGTGGAGTTATTATTATTGTTGTTGTTGATTTTTTTTCTCATCTTTATGTTTAATAGCTCATATAGAAAAGGTCCTGGGATATGTTGCTATCCTGTCATTCTTATTGTGTCATGAACTATTGCTCAAGTAGGAAAAAATATGAATTTCTCATAATTGAAAGCAAATATTGGTATGAAGGTTTGTGTTACGTAGACTATTCCAAAGCATTTTTGGGACAACATCAGTAATAGGCAGAAGAACAGGAATGATATGTGCTTCTTCATGTTCTCACATAGTATTACTTTCTTTTGTTGTGTCTCTAAATAGATTTTCTCACCATTAATGCAATTATAATGATTTGAAAATAGCAGATTGAAAAACTTAAAACTTCACTAAGACTTTTGAGATACTTTCTATTTTGAATTTTTTTATTCCATTTAATTTGGAGATTATTAGTATTTTGTATGGCCAAAGATATTAAAAATGTTATTTTTTTTTGTGTGTGTGTGTGTGATTAATGTTATATCCAGACAATTATGGGTGATAGTTTTGTCTAGGAATGCTCTGGTTTCAAAACAGTTTATTTGCTGAAATCCCAAGAATCTTCTGAGGTTTATACATATAGTGTAGAGATTAATCAATGTGTTAGTATGTGAAAAATTATGTTATTATTCTCTCATTCTCAACTCTTTAAAAGGGGTTCAGATATTACTATTAGTAGTTGTTATTAGTTAAGCTGTGCACCTCCAATACTTCCTAGCTGTGTTAACCTGGACTAATTAATTAGTTTCCATGTAGCAGCACCAATTGCTTTGGAATTCTCTACCAAGGTACATATAAAATACGTGTTTCAGGGGAGAGAGTTCTCAACCAAGAATTTCTTCACTCTGAGAAAATTATAGCTTAGTTGTGTGTTGTCTCATGATTACTATCATGACAAATGTACCTAGAAATGTGAGGGTCTAGTTTCATTTTAGGTGAATGAATTGGGGTTGAAGGACCTGAGCTTAATTGTGAATCTATCTGAGCGCAAAGGGCATATGAGAGAAAAATACTCTTGGAGTCCCAGAGTTTTATCTGCTTTCAGCCTGTATTTTCTGGTATCTGAGGTTTGATTAGACTTGCCTTCCATCTCTGCTTCTGGAACTACATGTCAAGGACAAAAAAAAGTCACTTTGGTGAGCACACGCATTTTCCCCTCCCTGATCTCACAGTAAAATCAAAAATCAAAGTAGAACAAATTCTCTTTTTGCCCTTTTAAAAAAAAAATGGGCTGCTATAATAAAACACAAAGAATTCTCTCTGTGTGTGTGTGTGTGTGTATGTGTGTGTGTGTGTGTGTGTGTGTGTGTGTGTGTGTGTGTGTGTGTGTAGATTCCTTCATGTTTCAAAATCAAACTAAAAATGCCTCTATTCTCCAGCACAGACAAATGAAATGTCCATATTTGATAGTAACTATAGACATTTATTTCACTCTCTCTGGGCCTTGGCTTCCTTAGTTCCAAAATGAAAAGGCTGGGTTGGATGATGTTTAGAGCCCCTTTTGTTGTTACTATTCTATGATTTTATAATTCTATAATTCATAGTTTAAAAATTTTTTTCTTTCCCCTCAGTACTAAGAATACTTACACAAGCAACTACCCAATTCAGATAATGCAGGAGTTAGGGATCCTTTCTAAGCAGAATACTCATATCTTTTTTTCCTAGGGTGGTAAATCACAGATAAATTCTTTAGAGAGGTGAAAACTAAAGTCTTCTCCAATTTTATTGAACCTGTTGAAAAAACTACTGAAATTTGCTTTGTATTCCCAAGGATATGATATAATCTGAATTTCCACAAATCATATTTTATTTTTACTACATGAAGTGGAACCCTCTTGATAAAGGAACATTTTAGTGACTCCTTGGGCACATTAAAGAATTCTTTTATATTATGAATAATTACAACCTAATGTAAATTTGTGTTTAAAATATTGGGTTGGAACAGCTAGATGGCTCAGTGGATAGAGCACCAGCCCTGAAATCAGGAGGACCTGAGTTCAAATGTGATCTTAGACATTTAAAATTTCCTAGCTGTGTGGCCCTGGGCAAATCACTTAATTCCAATTGCCTCAGCAAAATAAATAGATAAATAAATAAAATATTGGGTTGTCTTAAGGGCTACACCTATATTAGACTATGTTATTTAAAGTATTTTGAAAAAAAATAAGTGATTTCATCAGTGTGAAGAACATCCCATGCAGATAGATAACATGTCTGTAATGTATATTCTTAGAAAATTGCTTGGGGGGACTAAACGGTTAAATGTCTGACCACTGAAATTCTCTCTCTCCTCATCTCAGCCTCTGGGCTTAACCCGAATCTTTCAAGATCCAGCTTAGAGGACAATGAGAAGGCTTTCCTGTTCTCCCCCAATTCTAATGCCTTCTTTCTTTTGATTATCTCCAAATTATACTGTCGATATCTTTGTAAATAATTGCCTGCATGTTTGTAACTATTAGATTGTGAGGTCCTTGGGGACAGGAAATACATTTTGTTAATTTGTTTTGGTTTTTGTTTTTTAAGGGAAAGGGATCTTTCTTTGTATCCTTAGCATTAAGCATAGTGCTGGGCACACAGTGAGTATTTAATAAATTCTTGTTTCCTGACTGGTCTTTGGTCATATTGCTGGTCCATTTCAGAGGTAAGGCTAGGTTTTCCTGACTCCAAAGCTGGCCCCATCTTTGTTGCATAATAATGTTTCTTCCTGTGAAATATTACTTATCTATTTAATAGTACTGACTCATTTTCCTAAGTACTGCACTGCTACCCTTTCTCCAGAGTGGGCAAATTATATCGGCTTTGCATACTCTGCTGACAGGGTTAGAACTAGCAGACTTTTTCAAGCTGTGGATTGATAGGATTGATGCTGTGGAGGTACAACAGTTGTCTGTTTGTGGTAAGACACTAGAGACTGTAGTGTTAGAAACAATAAGCAACGAGTCACTTTTGAATCTTCTCTTTGCCTCTTTACTTTCATTCTTGTTCTTCTTTATTTATTTATTTGCTGAGGCAATTGGGGTTAAGTGATTGTCTAGGGTCACACAACCAGGAAGTGTTAAGTGTCTGAGTTCGCATTTGAACTCAGGTCTTCCTGACTTCACTGGTGGTATTCTATCCACCTAGCTGCCCCTGTTTACTCTCATTCTTAAAAGCAAATATGAAACCCTTAAGAATACTGAATGAATATGTATACATGTCTATAAGTATAAGAGGGATTATGCCAAAACAAGCTTGAAATGACTTCTAAGAGTAGACTGTTAAATTTTCATTACAGCATTTTTAGGTTGGAAATAAGCAAATAATACAAATAAATGTTTACTATTTTGTTGACTAAACTTAAGAAAG
The DNA here is from genome assembly GCF_016432865.1 of Antechinus flavipes. Taxonomy (NCBI): domain Eukaryota; kingdom Metazoa; phylum Chordata; class Mammalia; order Dasyuromorphia; family Dasyuridae; genus Antechinus; species Antechinus flavipes. Next base: position 409,275,275 of record NC_067401.1, on the reverse strand, counting down.
TGATGAGAAAATGTTCACAATGCATATTAAATTTAAAAGTATGCTATGCATATATTTATTATCATAGATTCAGTTCTTAAATATTTACTAGTCTACTGCTGTGCATACCTATCTCTATTTGTATTGTTATATATACATGTATGTGCATATGTGTTTATATATTTCAGGTTAAAATTTTGAATACAATGTTTTGAATCAAAGATACAATGTTACATGACTTGAATTACCATTTTACTACTATGGTTCTTATATGTTTTCTAAGTTTTAATATTGTGCTTTCAAGCAAAAAACCCCAGTGAGGAGTTCCTTTAAGCCTTTATTACTATGAAAATCAATGGGTTTCTAGTGAAAATTTTATGCTTTTTTTAGGGTACCCTGCAATGCAAGGTAGGTAGTTTGTTTGGGTAGGTAGTATTGAGCCTTTAAGTTGAAGGATTGTAGAATTAAAGGTAGTATGTCAAAAAGAAACAGAAATGGGGGACATAAAACCATACACAAGGATCCCTGAGGCTGCATTGACTTAGAAAACCACAAGTCAACATTATCTATGCTCTATTGAATTTGTTTTGTTAGATTTATTTATTTATGTTAGATATTTCCAAATTATATTTGTAATCTGGTCTGAGATATACTGGGGATGGTGCCAGATATATGGTCACTTTTGCCACCTCTGGTCAAGAACACTGGTTTTGGAGTCAGAAGGCATGAGCTTTAATCCCAATCAGTAACTTTGGACAATATGCTTTTATTTCTCTGTGTTTATCACTCCATCAAATGATCAGGTTGGAGTACTTGACCGCCAATGTCCTTTAGCAGAGCTATGCTCTGCTTCTTGGGAGCAACATGTGTTCATTTGCATTTGCACAGCACAAATGTCATTTCGAGCTGTAAACAAATATAGCTCTTGCAACTTTCAATCAGGAAAGTAAGAGGCAGTAGGTGGGGACTTGGCAGGTGCAAAGGTACAGATTGTGCTATATCTTTCCTCCTTTATCTCTTTATTTTTAATGTTTGCTGTTTATACAGAACCTTCTCCAAGGATCTCTCTCAAGGCCGTGAGGTGCTTGAGGCATATCAGCACAGGTCATAGCTAAGGCATTAAGGAGTAGGTTGTTTGAGGTTCTTTACTGAACCAAGGTCATTTAGAAAGTTTATTTTTATTTTTTTTTGCCATTTTCAGGAGAAAGAAAAACAGTGAATTGGGGAAGGATAGTCTCTTGAGCTACTGGATCTGAATCAGCATTTAAGTATTTAAACTTTACAGAAAGTGGATAATAATACCTATTAACTCTTAACAGGGCATTCTTTTTTTTCCCCCGAGGCCATTGGATTTAAGTGACTTGCCCAGGGCCACGCAGCTAGGAAATGTTAAATGTCTGAGATCATATTTGAACTCAGGTCCTCCTGATTGCAGGGCTGGTGCTCTATTCACTGCACCACCTAGCTGCCCCAACAGATCATTCGTGATGAGAACAGGACTTTCTTATGTCAGACCACTCAATAATAATAATAACTGATATAAATGTAGTATAATTGCTTTGCTTGTGTCAATCCTGTAAGGTATTTATTATTATTAGGTATAATTATGAGGCATATATTATTATTATTTCCATTTTATAATGAGTTTCTGAAGTCACATCATTTCACATTGCTCAGCCTCTGTTTCCTTATCTGTTAAATGATTGGTTGATTGGTTGATTATCTTTAATTCTCAAAGAGGACTAAAATGACATCAGTATGTTAGAGTCAAATTATAGTGTGTCCAACTGTGGCTGATAAGACCAATATGAATTTGGTCATTAAATTTACTGAAAAAAAAATCAATATGGCTTTTCTTGGGCAAATCAATTGAATCCAATGGATATAAGTTGTGTCTCTAAAAATGCAAGTCAGAACTGTACTTGAACTAAGATGAGTCAGCTTTTAAAAAAATATTTCACACACACAGGTGATTCTTGTTTTTTTGTTTAGCCCATCAAATCCCCAAGTATCCTCAAGTATCCTACCAATCAACAGAAAGTGTTTTTTAACATTACAGTTTGGTGACCAAATACCCAAGATATAAAACATGTTTAGGCTACAACTTTATTCTTCTAGAATTTTTGTTACCTTTTCCTCCAAAAAAAGCCAGCTTGGATTTTTTCTCTATTTATTCATTTTTATTTTATTTTTTGGAGGGGGTTTGAATTTAGTTTATTTTAATACACATTGTTTTATGAATTATGTTGGGAGAGAAAAATCAAAGCAAATTTGAAAAACCATGGAAGAAATAAAAAAAAAAAAACAGAAAAAAGAAGTGAACCTAGAATGTATTGATTTACATTCAGTCTCCTTAGTTCTTTCTCTAGTTGCAGAGGGCATTTTCTGACCAAAATGTATTGGGATTTCTTTGGATCACTGAACCAAGCCTTTTATAGTTGATTATCACACATTCTTGATGTTATTATGTACAATGTATGCCTGGTTCTGCTTGTTTCACTCAGCATCAGTTCACGTAAATCTTTCCAGGCCTCTATAATCAGCTTGTTCATCATTTTCTATAGAACAATAATATTCCATTACCTCATGTACCACAATTTGTTCAGCCATTCCCCGATTGATGAACATCTGCCAGCTTGGATTGAATTGGATTTTACATCTCCAAGGTCATATAATTAACTAGAAGTAAACTCTCCTTTTGCTTTATCAAAACTGGAACTTTTCACATTAGCTACATGGGCATTTCATTTAGAAATGAGTAAGGAGATACATAATCCTTATATTCTACTGCCTTCAAACATTTTTAACGATAACTCCTTTAAGATAAAATGAAATGTGAAAAACAAATGTTTATCCAAAATTGATGTTAATTTAGTTCATATTAATTTTATTTTGAATGCAGATCCTTTTCTTTTTCATCTCATGAAAATCCTTCATGGCCAATCCAACTTCCTTTTCATTTCTTCAACTCTTTCCCATGAAGAAATTTAAAAACATTAATTGAAGCTTAATTAGTTTAGAATTATACCTCTTAATTTGTATTTTTGTCTAGCAATAAAACTCCCAAGAGAGTTCTCATTGCTTTCTCTGACAAACTTAAGAGCTAAATGTCAGAATTTAGTTGCTGTATAATAGTATTAGGATGAAACAATACAGAGAGCACATACTCCAACCCTCCATTTCTCTCCTCCTTTCCATTTCTCCTCTTTTCTTTCCTTGATTTTCTCATTTCTGCCTTTTTATCCTTTCTCTTTTTCCCCCTCCTTCCCTTCCCACTTACCTCATTTTTCCTTTCTACTTCATGTTTTTTTCTTTCTTTCTTTCTTTTTTTTTTATGGAGCTGTGGATGATTTTCTTTTCTTTTTCTTTTTCTTTTCCTTTTTAATGAGAATGACACAGCTGACTGTGAGGGTTGTATTCACTGAAGAGCTACCATCTGTCTTTTCTACTCTATATCTATGAAGATTGTTCCTTGGATCTGTGAATCACAAGCCTCTTTTTTCCCATTTGCCTGATGTCTGCTTTCGAAAGAGCTGCCCTGTTCCTGAATGGAGCCATGCCTCACAGGGCTGTGTGGATTTCTGTGCCCTCCCAAGAGTCTTTTGCTTTGCCACAAAGTTTGAAGTTATGTGCTTGAAGAATTCTGTACATTTCTCCCTCATGTACTTTTTTCCCTTTGTTATCAAACCAAAAAAATTCTCATCCTAGGAAGAAAAATGGAAAAGAGAAACCAGCAGCTGAGGACATGGGAATTTAAATTAAATTTCTCTTAAACTTCTCAATATGGAGAATTGTCTGAGCTAAGAAATCAGGCTGAGTTTGGTTTTTAAGTGACTGTTTCTTGACTTTTGTATTTCAGTGACACATTTACTTCTAGAATAAACAGGCTGTGATTTTCTGAGTATCAATTTCCTCAGTTTAATATCAAAGTAATGCCTAAAACTCTTTCCAAACTTAGCATTCCAAAAGTTTTTGATTATTTTTCTATCAATCTGTCAATCAAGAAATGTCTATTATGTTCCAGACACTATGCTAAGCACTGGGAATACAAAAAGAGGCAAAAGATAGTCTCTGTCCTCAGTGAACTTACAATCTAATGAGGGAGACAATGTGCAAATGCAGGATAAATAGAAGATAACAGAAGAAAAGTCTGGGAAAGAAAGAAGGAAGGCATGGGAAAAACAAAAGCTCTAGGTTATAAAGAGAGATGCTTCTCTGCGTGAAAATGAAATGGCAATGTTAACCTTAAAAAGAACCAATAGGGCCTGAACCTTGTCTATGTAGCAGAAGAGAGACACCATGTAAAAATGGGCTTGGCTCAGGGCTAACTCAAAAACCTAAGTTAAAAACCTTTTAAATATTTATGTGTCCATAGGCAAATCTTTACTCATTACTATTCTAGAGCCTCAATTTCTTTATCTGGAAAATGGAAATAATGTTTGAATTAGCTACCTTACAAGATTATTGTCAGGAAAAGCACTTTGTAAATTGTAAAGTACATGATAGAATGGGGAGATAAAACATGGAATTTGGAGTCATAAGCTCTGAATTCAAATCCTTTCCCTTTTATTTATTTCCCAGTGATGTTTAACACGCCAATTCATTTCCCTCCACCTCATTTTCCTAATTTATAAAATGAGAGCAGTAGCTCTCAAGTATAAATTGTACATATTGTCTGCCATGCTTGGAATACTTTCCCTCCCTCCCTTTTTCTTTGAATACTCAGTTATCTTCCTATGTGAAACATTTCTTGTCCATCCCCACTCACCTACTCACCAGCAAGTGGTTAATATTCTTTTTTTTTTTTTTTTTGATTCTATTTTTTTTTAATTTTTTATTTAATAATTACATTATATTGACACTCGTTTCTGTTCCGATTTTTTTTTCCCTCCCTCCCTCCACCCCCTCCCCTAGATGGCAAGCAGTCCTTTATATGTTGGATATGTTGCAGTATATCCTAGATACAATATATGTTTGCAGAACCGAACAGTTCTCTTGTTGCGTAGGGAGAATTGGATTCAGAAGGTATAAATAATCCGGGAAGAAAAACAAAAATGCAGATAGTTTACATTCGTTTCCCAGTGTTCTTTCTTTGGGTGTAGCTGCTTTTGTCCGTCATTTATCAATTGAAACTCAGGTCTCTTTGTCAAAGAAATCCACTTCCATCAAAATATGGCCTCATACAATATCGTTGTCGAAGTGTATAATGATCTCCTGGTTCTGCTCATTTCACTTAGCATCAGTTCATGTAAGTCTCGCCAGTCCTCTCTGTATTCATCCTGCTGGTCATTTCTTACAGAACAATAATATTCCATAACATTCATATACCACAATTTACCCAGCCATTCTCCAATTGATGGGCATCCATTCATTTTCCAGTTTCTAGCCACTACAAACAGGGCTGCTACAAACATTTTGGCACATACAGGTCCCTTTCCCTTCTTTAGTATTTCTTTGGGATATAAGCCCAATAGAAACACTGCTGGATCAAAGGGTATGCACAATTTGATAATTTTTTGGGCATAATTCCAGATTGCTCTCCAGAATGGTTGGATTCGTTCACAACTCCACCAACAATGCATTAGTGTCCCAGTTTTCCCGCATCCCCTCCAACATTCATCATTATTTTTTCCTGTCATCTTAGCCAATCTGACAGGTGTGTAGTGGTATCTCAGAGTTGTCTTAATTTGCATTTCTCTGATCAATAATGATTTGGAACACTCTTTCATATGAGTGGTAATAGTTTCAATCTCATCCTCTGAAAATTGTCTGTTCATATCCTTTGACCATTTATCAATTGGAGAATGGCTTGATTTCTTATAAATTTGAGTCAGTTCTCTATATATTTTGGAAATGAGGCCTTTATCAGAACCTTTAACTGTGAAAATGTTTTCCCAGTTTGTTGCTTCCCTTCTAATCTTGTTTGCATTAGTTTTATTTGTACAAAGGCTTTTTAATTTGATGTAATCGAAATTTTCTATTCTGTGATCAGTAATGGTCTCTAGTTCATCTTTGGTCACAAATTTCTTTCTCCTCCACAAGTCTGAGAGATAAACTATCCTATGTTCCTCTAATTTATTTATAATCTCGTTCTTTATGCCTAGGTCATAGACCCATTTTGATCTTATCTTGGTATATGGTGTTAAGTGTGGGTCCATGCCTAATTTCTGCCATACTAATTTCCAATTATCCCAGCAGTTTTTATCAAATAATGAATTCTTTTCCCAGAAGTTAGGGGCTTTGGGTTTGTCAAACACTAGATTGCTATAATTGACTATTCTGTCTTGTGAGCCTAGCCTTTTCCACTGATCCACTAATCTATTTCTTAGCCAATACCAAATGGTTTTGGTGACTGCTGCTTTATAATATAATTTTAGATCAGGTACAGCTAGGCCACCTTCATTTGATTTTTTTTTCATTAATTCCCTTGAGATTCTCGACTTTTTATTGTTCCATATGAATTTTGTTGTTATTTTTTCTAGATCAATAAAATATTTTCTTGGAAGTCTGATTGGTATAGCACTAAATAAATAGATTAGTTTAGGGAGTATTGTCATCTTTATTATGTTCGCTCGGCCGATCCAAGAGCACTTAATATTTTTCCAATTATTTAAGTCTGACTTTATTTGTGTGGAGACTTTTTTATAATTTTGCTCATATAATTCCTGACTTTCCTTTGGTAGATAGATTCCCAAATATTTTATGGTATCAACAGTTATTCTGAATGGAATTTCTCTTTGTATCTCTTGCTGTTGGGTTTTGTTGGTGATGTATAAAAATGCTGAGGATTTATGGGGATTTATTTTGTAGCCAGCTACTTTGCTAAAATTATGAATTATTTCCAATAGTTTTTTGGTAGAATCTCTGGGGTTCTCTAGGTATACCATCATATCATCTGCAAAGAGTGATAGTTTGGTTTCCTCATTGCCTACTCTAATTCCTTTTATATCTTTCTCGACTCTTATTGCCGAGGCTAGTGTTTCTAATACGATATTAAATAATAATGGTGATAGTGGGCAACCTTGCTTCACTCCAGATCTTACTGGGAAAGGTTCCAGTTTTTCCCCATTGCATATGATGCTTACTGATGGTTTTAAATATATGCTCCTGACTATTTTAAGGAAAAGTCCATTTATTCCTATGCTCTCAAGTGTTTTTATTAGGAATGGATGTTGGATTTTATCAAATGCTTTTTCTGCATCTATTGAGATGATCATGTGGTTTTTGTTTGTTTGGTTATTGATATAGTCAATTATGCTAATAGTTTTCCTAATATTGAACCAGCCCTGCATTCCTGGTATAAATCCTACTTGGTCATAGTGTATTATCCTGGTGACAATTTTCTGTAATCTTTTTGCTAATATTTTATTTAAGATTTTAGCATCAATATTCATTAGGGAGATTGGTCTATAATTTTCTTTCTCTGTTTTCAGCCTACCTGGTTTAGGTATCAGTACCATATCTGTGTCATAAAAGGAGTTTGGTAGGACTCCTTCAATCCCTATCAAATAGTTTATATAACATTGGAGTTAATTGTTCTTTAAATGTTTGGTAGAATTCACATGTAAATCCATCTGGTCCTGGGGATTTTTTCTTAGGGAGTTGATTGATAGTTTGTTCTATTTCTTTTTCTGAGATGGGACTGTTTAGGATATTTACTTCTTCCTCTGTTAGTTTGGGCAAGCTGTATTTTTGGAGGTATTTTTCTATTTCATTTAAGTTGTCGAATTTATTGGCATAAAGTTGGGCAAAGTAACTCCTAATTATTGCTCTAATTTCCTCTTCGTTAGTGGTGAGTTCTCCCTTTTCATTTTTAAGACTAACAATTTGATTTTCCTCTTTCCTTTTTTTAATCAGATTTACTAAGGGTTTGTCTATTTTGTTGGTTTTTTCATAGAACCAACTCTTAGTTTTATTAATTGATTCAATAGTTTTTTTACTTTCAATTTTATTGATCTCACCTTTTACTTTTAGAATTTCAAGTTTAGTGTTTGACTGGGGGTTTTTAATTTGTTCCTTTTCTAGCATTTTTAATTGCAAACCCAATTCATTGACCTTCTCTTTCTCTATTTTATACAAATAGGCCTCTAGAGATATGAAATTTCCCCTTATTACCGCTTTGGCTGCATCCCATACATTTTGGTATGATGTCTCATTATTATCGTTTTCTTGGGTGAAGTTATTAATTATGTCTATGATTTGCTGTTTCACCCAATCATTCTTTAGTATGAGATTATTTAGTTTCCAATTATTTTTTGGTCTACTTCCCCCTGCTTTTTTGTTGAATGTAATTTTCATTGCATCGTGGTCTGAAAAGGATGCATTTACTATTTCTGCCTTACTACATTTGAGTTTGAGGTTTTTATGTCCTAATATATGGTCAATTTTTGTATAGGTTCCATGAACTGCTGAAAAGAAAGTGTATTCCTTTCTGTCTCCATTACATTTTCTCCAGAGATCTATCATATCTAACTTTTCTAGTATTCTATTTACCTCTTTGACTTCTTTCTTATTTATTTTGTGGTTTGATTTATCTAATTCTGAGAGTGCAAGGTTAAGATCTCCCACTATTATAGTTTTACTGTCTATTTCTTCTTGCAGCTCTCTTAGTTTCTCTTTTAAGAATTTAGATGCTACCCCACTTGGTGCATATATGTTTAATATAGATAGTGCTTCATTATCCATGCTACCCTTTAGCAAGATATAGTGTCCTTCCTTATCTCTTTTAATTAGGTCAATTTTTGCTTTAGCTTGATCTGAGATCAGGATGGCTACCCCTGCTTTTTTGACTTCACCTGAAGCATAGTAGATTTTGCTCCAACCTTTTACCTTTAACCTGCATGTATCTCCCCGCTTCAGGTGTGTTTCCTGTAAACAACATATTGTAGGATTCTGGCTTTTAATCCATTCTGCTAACCGCTTCCTCTTTATGGGGGAGTTTACCCCGTTCACTTTTATGGTTAGAATGACCAATTCTGTATTACTTGCCATCTTGTTAACCCCGGTTTATGCTTTCCTCCCTTCTTTCCCCTTTCCCCCCCTTCCAAGTATTAAGCTTGTGAGCACCCCTTGCTTCTCACAGCTCTCCCTTTTTAGTATCCCTCCCCCCGCCTTAGAGTTCCTCCCCCTATCTTACCCCTTTCCCTCCCAGTTCCCGTATTCCCTTCCGCTTAGCTTATTCCTTCCCTTTCCACTTTTCCCTTCTCACTTTTCAATGAGATGGGAGAAGTTTCACCATAGATTGAATATGTCTTAAGATTTTTCACTTAAAGCCAATTCTGAAGGCAGTAAGATACCCACTATATTCATCCCCCTCCATTCTTTCTCTCAGATATAATAGGTTTCCTATGCCTCTTCATGAGATGTACTACCCCCACTTTACCCTTTTTCTGGTACAATGTCCTTTCCACATCAATTTCTAGAACAAGGTATACATGTATTCTTTATACATCTATATAGTCAAAATATAGTTCCCAAGATTAATCTTTACCTTTTTAGATTTCTCTTGAGTTCTATATTTGTAGATCAAACTTTTTGTTAAGTTCTGGTTTTTTCATCAGAAATAGATGAAATTCGCTTACTTCGTTGAATGTCCATCTTCTTCCCTGGAAAAAGATGCTCATTCTCGCTGGGTAAGTTATTTTTGGTTGCATACCAAGTTCCTTAGCCTTTCGGAATATCATATTCCAGGCCCTTCGATCTTTTAATGTGGATGCTGCCAGATCCTGGGTGATCCTTATTGTGGCTCCTTGATACTTGAATTGGGTTTTTCTAGCCGCTTGCAATATTTTTTCTTTCATCTGAGGGTTCTGGCATTTGGCCACTATATTCCTTGGTGTTTTGATTTTAGGATCCCTTTCAGTGGGTGATCGATGAATCCTTTCAATGTTTATTTTTTCCTCTGTTCCTATGACTTCTGGGCAGTTCTCTTTGATAATTTCCTGGAAGACAGTGTCCAGGCTCTTTTTTTCATCATGTTTTTCTGGGAGTCCAATGATTCTCAGATTGTCTCTCCTGGATCTGTTTTCCAGGTCTGTTGTCTTCCCCAGAAGGTATTTCACATTTTTCTCCATTGTTTGATTTTTTTGGATTTGCTTGACTGATTCTTCTTGTCTCCTCGAGTCATTCAATTCCACTTGTTCAATTCTGATTTTCAGTGAAGTATTCTCTTCACTCACTTTTTAAAAATCTTTTTCTAATTGTCCAATTGAGTTCTTTTGTTCTGTGGAATTTTTTTCCATTTCGCCAATTTTGTTTTTTAGAGAGCTGTTTTCTGTTTCCAGTTCACTAATCCTATTTTTCAAGGATTTTACTTCTTTATCCACTCTCTCTTTAACTTTCTCCAGGCTCTTTTGCCAAGCCTCCCTCTCCTTTTCCCAAGCTTCCTCTCCTTTTGCCAAGCCTCACTCTGCTTTCCCCATTTTTCTTCTAGCTCCCTTGTGAGAGCCTTTTTAATCACTTCTATGAGGTTCATCTGTGCTGAGGAACAGACGATCTCCTCCTTTGGGGATTCACCTGGGGACTGCCTGTTTTTAGTCTCCTCAGGATTTAGAGTCTGCTCTCTATCTGTGTAGAAGCTGTCAAGGGTTAAAGTCCTCTTCAGCTTCTTGCTCATTCTGTCTATTAATCAGAGACAAACTACCAAAGAAAAACAGAAAAAACTGGAGTCTTTCTTTGGGGGGGGGCTGGGTGTGTTATCGAGCTTCCTCTACAGACTGCAGGGGGCAGCAGTGAGGCACTAGCAGGACTGTGCTGCGCCTGCGCTCTGAGATCCCAGAGCGTGCTGAGTCACTGAGGGGGGGAAGGGGGGGGCGGCCAGGTCCTGAGAGACTCCAGCTGTTTGGGGTTGTATTCTTCAGCCCCGGTGTTTTTAGCTTCTCTGCTGGGCTGTTGACTTGCTGCCGGAGCAAAGTATCCAAACCTGTAGCGAAGCTCTCCCCGCAGAGACGGCTACGATCACTCCCACCCCTCTCCAGTCTGCTCCTGTGCCCTCACTGCCGCTGCCCGCTGCCTGCACCCGATCTAAAACCGCCCCAGCCCTCCAGTAAAGACAGACCTTTCTTGGCGGATCTCAAGGATGGCTTCTCTTGGTAACTATTTGTGGGTTTTTTTCAGTCAAGCATTGATTCAGAGGCTTGTAATGAAATGGATAGTGAGAGAAAGCGTGGAGCTTATGCAGCTGTGAGCCTCCTCTCCGCCATCTTAACCGGAAGTCCGTCCCAAGTGGTTAATATTCTCTCCATTCTCCTCATATTAAATTACTTCATATTTACTGTAAGTATGTATATTGTATTTACTTAGGTGTGTGTGCATGTTGTGTTTGTGTATGTGTGGGTATGTGTATGTGTGTGTTTTTCCAGGAGAATAAAAGCTCCTCAAGGGAGGGTTTTTTTTTTTTTTGTTTGTTTGTTTATTTGTTTTTTTTTTTTTTTTTTTTTTACTATTTTACTCTTATTCTTCTTTTTTTAAACTCTTAAGCTGCTTAATAAATGCTTTTTGTAATTTTTAGCCAATCCCAGAATATACTATGTGTGACTTTCATACTAGTGACCAGTACAAGAGTACTGATCCCATTCAGAAAATCCATCCAAAGAATCTCTTACTTGGGGAAAATGCATTATCAACTTAAGCATTTTTTGCCATATTTCTATGTGAGTTCATCTCAAGTCTCAGTTAGAACTAGAGAAAGTCCTTAGAAAATAATTCCTATCTCTCCGTGACTTGTGTCATTTTAATTTATAACTTAGACATCAGCAAGAAAATGCTAAAAAAGACATTATCTGACAGCCTCACGACACTGTCACTGCACTGATGGGCTAATTTGTCCTTCTGAAAGAAGTCATTTCTGGGATAATTATTTGGGGCACTCAATGACAAGCTCACTCTATTCTGGGTATGAGCTGCATTGTCTACTGACATATATACATTTACCTGGAAGATAATGAGAGTGGCAGGTAGAATCTGAAAATGATTCATCTGTCTTCGAACAGTTTTTGGTACTTTTTACTCCTCTGTTTTGAAATGTTGCATGAAAAATATGTTTCTCATATAAGTATGCCTTAAAGAAACATATTTGTTCTTTATTTATCAACAATGCAAAGGATATTCACTCAAACTAGCCCCTGTGGAAGAAGCCAAGTAAAGTCAATAGGCATGGAGAAAGACAAGAGTCCACTTATGGTATTTCTGAAGTTTTCTGTAAGACTTACCTATAGAGGGCCGAAACTTTGAGTTGTTGCACTGAGGTTGGTTCAAGCACTTAGGGCTAATTACTGATTGGACGATACTCTATGGGCATGTACTCGGGGAGTGGCCCTTCCCACTATCCTGTGCTTGCTCCATAATTGGTGTATAAAGAGGATTGTAGGAGGGACTGGGGATGGAGTAAGACTAGCCAGGGTCACTCTTTGGGTGGGAGATGAAGAAGGAAGGTTGTGGAGATTCTGCTTCCATCCAATTCAGTCCTACCCCTAAAGACCAAGAATAAAGACTAAGGACCTTTGCTTATCCTGACTCCGGCTGATTCTAAGGTATCTAGGATGCTAACGCAGTCATCACACTTACCTTTTGGAACTAACTTATTTTAAGTCTATTTTGAATAAAGTTGCTATATTATGGAAAATAAGAAAACCATCTGTCTATTGAAAACTATGGAGTAGATGGTCAGGAATCATAGATTCTAAGCTCACTAATTCAATTCAACAAAGATTTATTAAAGAATATTTTCCACAAAGTATTAAAATTGATATTATGGATGCAGGGATAAAGTAAATAACAGTATTTTCCCTTGGGAATTGATTAATCAGCAGGCATTTTAAAGCACCTACTATGTACCAAGCACTATGTTAGATGCTGGAAGTATTTACATAAAGAATTAATTAATTGCTATTCACAAAGTACTTGCTTTTTAGTGGAGGAAATAATACCTCTTTCTCTTTAAATAGATATTAATATACAGAATAAATATAAAAACAATAAACACAAATATATACAGTCATTCAATACAAAGTAGTTTTAGAGGGAGGACATCATCAGGCAGATTTTTAAAATTATGTAAAACATGTTTGAACAACATTGAGGTGGAGACAGGGAGTACATTCTAAGCATGTGGGATAGCCAGTGCAAAGGCATGAGTTTGGAAATCAAGCATCAAATGTGACAGCAATGTGAAGAAGTCAATTTGAACCAGCTACTAAAAGATGATAACTCAATTTTCCTTGTGTATTCCTCAGAAATCAGCAAAAGATCATTGTTACCAATCAATAAATTTTTTTGTTGATTGTCCAGACTTTAAAAAAGTAATATGTCATTTGGACATAAGGATCCAGATGTTAAACATTTACTGGCACACCCCAGTATGAAAGGAATAGAGAAAAAACCATTTGGGCAGGATTGAGAATGTGTGGTAGTTAGTAATGTCCAAAGAGAGTGGAAATATAGGTGGACTGGATTGTGAATGGCTTTAAAAACTTTACAGAGGAATATATATTTCATCCTGGAGGATTGATTTCAGAAAAGAATGACATGGCATATCTATACGTTAGCAAAATTATTTTGGCCACATTATGTAGGATGAACTGGAGTGGGAAAAGACTTGAGACAGGGATAGCAATTAGTAGTCTGCGTTAGAGGAGACAAGTGTCTGGAGGTAGACAGATTTAGTGACTGATTGGATATGAAGCGTCTAAGAAAATTCTGAGGTTGTGAATCTGAGGGACTAGAAGGAGGATGATACATGAATATGAGGATTAGATTGCTTTCAGAAAGTTTCAAAGCTTCTTTAATAACCCCAAATTTCTCCCATAAACTTAATATAGAAATTGGTGGTAGAGTGGATGCATTGCTGATTTGAAAATTAGGAAAACCTGGCCTCCAATTACTAGCTATATGACCCTAGACAAGTCATTGTGTGTTTCTATTTCTTCAAATGTAAAGTGGAGATTAAAAAATAGCACTTACTTTGCAATGTTATTATGTGGATCAAATGAAATAATATTTATATAAAGCACCTAGCATAGTGCCCAGTACATAATGTGCTGCCTAAATGCTTATTCCCTTATCCTTCAATCCACTATTCCATCAGTATATTTTTTATATCATGAAACAATTATAGCTAAAAAATTGAAAGTATAATATAAAAGGGGCAGCAGGAATTTATTAATTTAGCATTGTACAAAGCACTGGGAATACAAATAAAAAGAAAGACATCCCTGGTCCTCAAGGAACTTACATTCTAATGGGGGAAGATAACATACAAAAAGAAGCTAAAAAACTTGGACAGCAAAAGGGAGGCTGGTTTGCAAGTCTGGACAGGTAGAAACAGCATTTGTAGAGGAATGAAGGATGGCTGGTGTAAGGCTCTCCGCCAAATGGGGCCTCATGAAAAACTCATCAATGGGAACAGCAATGTCTGAGTAGAGGAATGTTTTTGGGGAGAAGGTAACTAAGACATTATAACAAAGTCTAGAAAGTCAGGAGCCGGGCTAGGTGGGAATGAAGGGAAATTCAATGAAAAACAATGAAAAGATTCATGACATGTGTGAATAGGCCATAACCTATATGGTTATGGAAACTCACAAAACTGTAGTAAAAAAGGTTATCAAGGAAATGGATGACAGAAGAAAATGCTATCATACTCACAATGGATAGAATACTAGTCTTAGAGTCAAGAAAATTCATTTTCCTGAGTTAAATCTAACATCAGACACTTACATATCTGTGTGTCACTTAACCCTGTCTATCTCAGTTTCCTCACCTGTAAAATGAGCTGGAGAAAGAAATGGTAAATCTCCCTAATATTTTTTCCAAGACACCCCCAAAAGATTCATGAAGAATTGGATATGACTGAAAAATGACTGAATAACACAAATTTTATACAATCATAATATCTCAGAAATGACCTCATCTATAACATTAGAAGTGTTGAACTCAAATAGAAAGAGAGACAGTAATTAGAGATTCCTATGGCCACATATTAGCCTAGAAAACTACATCGCCATTATTTGATTTTTATTTTGTCAAATACTTCCCAATTATATTCCTTGTTCAGGCTGCTTTAGGGAGTGTTTCAGGCCCACAATGCAGCCAACCAAGTATGTGACATATTTGATCTACCCCAATCCACATAGGAACAAGGATCCCTTCTGCAACATACCTGCTAAACCTTTACCTGAAGACCTTGTCTTTCAAGGTAGGAAGAATTTACGACCTTTCAAGGCAGCCCATTCTACCTAAGCACAGTTCTAGTTGTAAATTTTTTTCCTTAACTTGTTGGGCCAGTGGTTGTTAATGATTGCTCAGTCATTTTTTGTTTAGAAAAAATGTAAAAGCACAGTTTATGAGCTTTCCCATTCCTCTGAATTCTTTTAAAATTTATCAGTTCCACTGTGGATTTTCTACTCTATATTTAAGTTTAGTTGCTCTTCCCAATTTCATCTTCTTGGGAACCATTTCTTTAAAAAAAGAATTGTGAAATGTTAAGAAATAAGCAAAAAAATTTCAGTCTATAAAGAACAAAAAAGATGATTATTTATGTAACTACAAATTTGTCATAGAGGATTTTTATTTTTTATTTTTCACTTAAAATTTTTTTATTAAAGCTTTTTTTCCCCAAAAAACATATGCTTGGATAATTTTTCAGCATTAACCCTTACAAAACCTTGTGTTCCAATTTTCCCTCCCCTTCCCTCCTTCTCTCTCCTAGATGACAAGTAATCCAATATTTATTAAACATGATAGAAATATATGTTAAATCAAATA
This sequence comes from Antechinus flavipes, assembly GCF_016432865.1. Lineage (NCBI taxonomy): Eukaryota > Metazoa > Chordata > Mammalia > Dasyuromorphia > Dasyuridae > Antechinus > Antechinus flavipes. Next base: position 409,259,537 of record NC_067401.1, on the reverse strand, counting down.
TATGCATACATATTTATACAGTAATATTGCTGCACAAGAAAAATCAAATCAAAAGGAAAAAATGAGAAAGAAAATAAAATGCAAGCAAAAAAAAACCCATAAAGAGTAAAAATGCTATGAACCACACTCAGTTCCCACAGTCCTCTCTCTGGGGGTAAATGACTCTTTGCCTTACAAGATCATTGGAACTGTTCTGAATCATCCTGAAGGGTTTTTAAAAGTAGACTTCAAAGTGTCTACTCCTGAATGCACTTTTATTTCTTCTATGACCTATGAATCTATTGATTCTTTTTTTTTTTTGTATCTCTAATTATTGTCCATTGACTTCCTCCTGCAACACTTCAAAGAAAAGCCCTCCTTTGTAACAGATATTTTAAATAAAACAAACACATAGGATGTGTCTGAAAATGATTCTTCATTTCCTCTTCTGGTCCACAAGCTGTCTGCCAAGAGGCAGAAGGCATACTTCATTATCAGTTCCTTAAATTCATTTACCACTGCTTTGATTAGAATTCTAAAATATTTTAGATTTTTTTTTCTTTTAGAGTGATAATTATATAAATTATTCTCCTGGTGCTGTTTACTTCATTCTACATCAGTCTATAAAAGTCTTCCCGAACTCTTCGGAATTCATGTTAAATATGTCTTGTTAATCAATAATATTCCACAGTATTTACATACTACATTTTATTCACCCATTCCCTGATTAAAAGGAACTTATTTTGTTTCCTATTCTTTACTCTAACAAAGAAGATTGATATAAATATTTCAGGATACATGGATTCTTTTACTCTCCCTGCATTTGATTTGGTTATAGATCAGAATGTTTTTTCAGGTATAATTTTGGAATTACATCTTTATATTACCTTTATATATTATAAATTTTCAGATATGATTTTGCAACTATACCTTTATAATACCTTTATATATTATACCATTATAATATTTACTTTGTAACGTATTAGTAATCAGATATTGAAATAGATTCTAAAATGTGTTTCCTTTCTAATTGATGCCTGTACACTATTGTTGAAAGGTTGGCAAATAAATTCAATTTTTTATCTCTCTGTTTTCCATATCAATTCATTAAACAAATTTAATTTTCATATCACTTTATAATCTTATTATACAATTCTTCTATGTTTAATGACTGCCAAAATTGTAGTCATTCTGATACACATCGGTTATTGTTGCCCAGTTAATGAATTTCATTCCTTTCCTTCTTCCTCAGCTTCTTGTATTCTTACTTATGTCAACTGCATATCAATTTTACAACAGATACAGCAGCTCCCAGGAATATAGATACTAGCTGGATGATGTTGATGCCTGTGGCTGCCAGGCTGAATTTCTCAATATATTTATTCAAGCTCTTTGAGGATAAGGCACTCTATACATCTAACAAATAAGTGTTTTAAACCCCCCAGAGAGAAGTTAATGGAAAATGTAGTGAACGAGATTTGAGAAAAATAGATAAAAGTTGTAGTTTAGTTTAATAAAGGTGATTATTCCTCCAAAATATGACAAGATATGTCCATTGTGAGAAAATGCAGTGGGAATAGCTCCATGCAATCTGCCATGGCAGCATACACACTATTAATATCCTTTCTCAGCCTGGTGAAAGAAGATGAATATGACACTTTCAGATCATTTTCCAGCACTGCACAAAATGATGCTAAATTAAACCTAAGAATTGGGAGACTAAGTGACACAGATCTCTTCTTAACCAGGGGATTTTCTTTCTTTTTGATCATTCCAGAGATTCCAGAGAAGTAGATTAATTTGAAGAACTGAACTGAAGGGTTAAAAATGATCCCTCCTCTTTCCCCAGAAATAACAGCTTCTGTTTGCCTCATAAAGCCATTCACTCACAAAGGCCATCAGGATCTGTTCTGATGAATACTCACTCTTCAGAGATTTGTTGGTTGTTATGGGAGGAATGGGTATTGATTGATTCATACTCAAATTATACATAACTCCATGTCTGTTATGTTGTTGGTGGGATGAGGAGCAAAAGCATTCTTTTTTCACTCCTTAGGCTATCCCATGAACAGTTATTAGTCCTAAACTGTGAAAAGTTTCATCAGTCTTCCCTCTTCCCATTTCAAATATAATCTCCCCCCACTAAAACACACATGGAACAACAGGAGAGAAACTATTTGTTGGGGTCTTGTCTTCTGATAAGGGAAATCTTTTTATGAATTAGCAGGCAGCGTTTAGTAGCTAATGAATGCCTGCTCACCTTTCAAATAACCTATGATAATGATAACTGACATTTATCTAATGAGCTTTTGAAAATTTGTAGTCTTTTATGTATATGACCTCATTTGTTCCAACACAATCTGTGAGATAGACAGTATAGATATTATGATTCCCATTTTGTAGATTTTGAAACCATGATTCTGAGAAGCTAAATGATTTTCCTGAATAGTATGATAATTAAGTGAGTGAAAAAGACATGTGATGAATGTACAATATGGAAGAGGATGAAATTTGGCAACATATTGAATCTGGGGCATGGAAAGTGAGAGAGAGTAAAGATTTAAGGATATAGTTGTAAGAACATAAATCTAAGTAATTGAAAGGATGGTGATACCTTAAAAGAAGGGAAAACTGAGTATTTGAACAGGTTTGAATTTGTGAAAAAGTATATTTCTAAATTTGACTTGTTCTTTCTGTTGATTAAATCAAAAGCTTAAAGAGATTATCTAGCTCATCCTCTTTGCCCCATTTCATAAATGAAGAAACTGAAGTCCAAAGAGATTATATGACTGGCTAATAGTCATTAAAGATAGGATTTGAACCCAAGTTCTTTGACTTAAAGCCAGGACTCTTTCCATTATAACACTCTTATACCACTCTATCTCCTCTCTTTAATCTTCTGAAAGAGATTCAATTGTGGATAGTTTAAAATTTATTTTATTTCTTATATGGAAAAACTTGTTTTTTTGTGGTTATCCCCCCCTCCCCTTCTTTCATTGAGAATCTCTGATAACATTGGAACAATTTGTAACTTTAGCTCTGCAAAGACTTTTAATATTGACGTTTATATGTATGTATAATTTATACAGGATATCCCAAAATATTAGTTTTGTTTTAAGCTTTTAAAGCAATAGCATTTTAAAAACAAAATAAAACTTTTGGAGCAATGTCTCTGTGTGTGTGTGTGTCTATGTGTGTGCGCACACACACATATAATCCAGGTTTAAAATTTACCTCTGCCGAATAGCGACTGTGTGATCTAGGCAATAACTCTCTAAGTAACCAAGTAACGCTCTAAGATGATAAAATGTAGTCCTACATAAAATGTTGACCTACATTGATTGATTTCTTATACTAGTGAACTCATAGGTTTTGTCATTAACAGTAAAATCATATATTTGAGTGATTGACAAAAAAAAAAAACAGACTGAATGAAAATAATAATTTAGCCAATAATACTATTTTGAAGGTCAACACTCATTTTGATGATGTTTTGTTATCTTTATTAAAACAGACATGGAATATTCTTTTTTGTGACTGCTTCATTAAAAAATTACATTTTCCTCCTTATCCCATTTTAGATGCACTCTACCATTCATTGCTTATGTGTAAATTCTAAAAGATACCTTTTCTTTCTTTCTGATTTTCAATTTATATAGTCATATTTGCGTATGAATCTATCCTGAATCTTTGAAAAATCCTCCTTTAGAGCAGACAGGAAGAAGTGCTTAACTGAAGTCCAAATATATTGCAGTTGCTTCATTCTTTCCATTTGGTAACTTATTAATCAATCTAATTGTAAATCATAATCTAGAACACTGGCTAGCCAGATACCACTTGGCAACCTTTTCCAATCCTTGTCCTTACCTGCCTGGAAGACAGAAATGGATCTTTTAGTATAACCATTGTTATTGTTGTTATTCAGTCATTTTTTGATCATGTCTAATTTATATAACCCTATTTGGAGCTTTCATGGCAAAGATGTCACAGTTTGTTCTTTCCTTATTCAGCTTATTTTATAGAGATGATTGTATCTTGCTCAAAATCAAACAGCTAATAATTGTCCTAAGTCAGATTTGAACTCAAGACGAGTCTTCCTGACTCCAGAACCAGCCCTCTATCCCTCTGCCATTGACACTTCACTTAGCATCCAGTTAAATGCCATCATGGTTGTTAGAAAGGACTCGATCATGCATCATTAAGGAAGTGTTTGCTGCATCAGGTTGACTGCATTGAGGTTTCAATCAGGGATCAAGAAGTGGCAATGTTGATATCTGTATCTTTGTTATTAATAACTTTATTATCCCAACTTAGTGTCTGGTAGGACCCAAGAATTGTGACCTGGAACTAAAATTAATAACATGTGTATATGTGTATATATATATATGTATATATGCATGCATATATACATATATATCTATATCTATTTATCATCCTTCACAAAAATCACCCCAGGAAAATCACCCTAAAATCACTCCACTTGACAGAGGAGAAAACAGAAGATCAGAGAGTACATATAGTGAGACCTTGAACTCTATTGATTTGAAATGTAGAACACTTTCTTCTATATCAGAACTCTGGGAAAGACTAAGAAAAAGAAGAAGGTTTTGGAAAGTTTTAAGATTTTTCCTTGTACTTTTAGATTAAGGGAGCTCAGTTTGTGTCCCTAAGACATAATGGCCTCCCTCTAAATATGTAACTATGATAAGAATTCTCTCTATCAGGACTTTCAAAGAAGAACTTTTGGGGTTGAATGTTCTCTACCATATCTTGGAGTGGCCTTTTCAGAAAAAAAATGTTTTAGGGGAGTTCCCCTAACAATGAGGAGGCTCTGTCAACACAGACTATATTGAGGAACAGTGTGCTAAATGTTATGATTGCCAAGATCAATAATATAGAGGGCAAATGTTCTTGTAGTTTAATTGGTAATAACCTTGTAGTTCCAGTGTTATTATAAAGGGAAAAAAAGCTAAGAAGGCATTGCATATGGAACATTTTTGGGACTCCTTTTCCTTTCCCAGGGTGGGATTAGGAGAATGGTGTATGTAAATTCTGGAGTCCTCTGTTTATTCTTATAAAGTTTTCTTTATGAATGATGGCAATATTATAGTAGAAATTGTTTTGGCTCTTTTGTGTATGGTAGTGTTTATATAACTTTCAGCTCATCATCATTATTAACTTTATGTAAGACTTCCCATAAAATCTAGATAATATTTATTCATTGGAAAGTTGTTCAGGGTGTCTGGAATCCTATGAGTCACGGACAATAGCTTCAATATTATGTTAAGTCTTAAGAGGGTTTCTAAGGTAAAAGAAGGGAGGAGCCAGCTAACAGGCTTCCTCTCTTCTACAGAGAGCAAAACATAGCACGTATGGCCCATTTACCCATAGCTAATTTAGGAAAGATATTAATCTTTCTACCTTTAGTGAGTACCTTAGTCTGAAGCATCTGCTCTTAGTTTAAAAGGAGCTGCTAATGATTCTCTTAATAATATTTTGTGACTCAAAGCTCTTTCCTTGAGTACCTCCTTTGTAACATCATCCTTACCAGAAAGTTTTTTTTTTAAAGTCATCTATTTATCTTGAATGAATCAATTGAGAGTCAGTCTTATGTTAAATAAAATTGTAGTAGACTGATCTTCAGAAATTCTTTCTTTCCTCTTTCTGTACTTATGTTCTATAGGACATACCAGTGAGAATATAATTTCTTTCTTTTTTTTTTTGTATCCAGTTATCTTCACCCATAAACCATATTAGATGTCATTTTGGAAGAACATCTCTAATAAAATGCTCTAGAAATCTATGTTTGGTCCTTTTTGTAGTGTCAAGGAACTGGAAACTGAATGGATGTCCATCAGGTGGGGAATGGCTGAATAAGTTATGGTATATGAATGTTACAGAATATTATTGTTCTATAAGAAATGATCAGCAGGATGATTTTTAGAGAGATCTGGAAAGACATACTTGAACTGATGCTAACTGGAGTGAGTAGACCCAAGAGAACATTGTACATGACAATAGCAAAATTATGTGATAATCCACTGTGATGGAGGTGACTCTTCAACAATGAGGTCATTCAAGCCAATTCCAATGGACTTAAGATGGAGAGAACCACCTGTATCCAGAGAGAGGACTGTGGGGACTGAGTTTTGATCACAACATAGAATTTTCACTTTTTTGTTGTTGTTTGCTTGCTTTTTTGTTTTCTTTCTTTTGTGTAGCATGATAAATGTGGAAATATGTATAGATTCATCTATTTATTTAACTTATATTGGATTATTTTCTGTCTAGGGGAGGGAGGAGGGGTAGGAAAAAGGGAAGGAGAAAAATTTGGAACACAAAATTTTGCAAGGGTAAATATTGAAAACTGTCTTTGCATATATTTTGAAAATTAAAAAGCTATTATTTTAAAAAAGAAATCTATGGTCCATATCATATATCAGTATCCTATAAAGGTTTATTTGGCGTGTTTAATATTTCTAAGTGTTATAAAGCCAAGAGGCTTAACTAATATAATTGAATAGTCTTTGATTATATCTTTAAATAGATAATCTGATATTGACCCTAGATTTTAAGAATGAATGGATGAATGAAAAGGCATTTATTAATCACATTTTCTCAGAACTATGTTTAAATGCTCAGGATACAAATGTGAATGTGAATAGTCCCTGCTTACATTTTAATTGTGTAAGCAGAGATAAGGTCCTATGGACTAGAATTCTTCAGAGAAAGTTGATTAATGAGGAATAAGAAGCTCTTGAGAAAAAAAAAAAGGATTCAAAAAGAAAGAATTCTTGCAAGGAAGGAAAGAAGTAATTTGTCTAGATAGACCAATGTGAAAAACTAGTCAATTGAAAATGATTTTATTTTGTTATTTTAAAAATTATTGAATAAGTATTTTTTCCCCTCCCTATCTCCATTGGACAAAAGGAAAAAAAAAGTAAAAAAAATCTCTTTTAATATTTATAGTTAGGCAAAACATGATACATATATTTTATATCATCTTGTACTTTGAGCCCATTAGCTTTCTCATGAAATGTTTCATGCTTCATCATCGTCCCTTTGAGTCATGATTGGTTATTGCATTGATTAGAGTTCATAAATCTTTCAAAGTTGTTCATCTTTAAACTGTTGTTATATAATTGTTTTTGTATGACTGTTATTATATAAATTTTCTTAATTCTGCTCAGTTCATTCTGTATCAGTTCATTAAAGTCATCTTAAGTTTCTCTGAAACTTTTGAAATTTTTGTCATAGTAGCATTCTATTGCATTCATATGGATTATCTAGCCAATTTTCAATTGATGAGCATTTTCCAGTTCTTTGCCACCATGAAAAGCTGCAATAAATATCAAAAGGGATTTGGAAAAATAAAGACATTCAGAACATGGAAACATAGGAAATAAATAATTCTGGAGATGAAAAGGAGCCACTGAAATTTATTGCGCAAAAGAACAGCATTGTCAGACTTGCTTTAGGATGGTCATTTTGATAATAGCAGTTCATTCAAGTCTTCATAGATTTCTATGATAAAGGCTAGATAGAGAATTGGCATTGTAGTTAGAAAGAACTGACTCTAAATCTTGTTTGTGACACTCCTGGCTCTGTGATCCTTATAACCTCTATCTTGTGAAACTATCTGAAGACTATACATTACAGAACACTTTATCAATCTATATCAATAATTTCCTCACCAATATTTCTATTGACTGATAAAAATCAGAGTTCTAGAACAAACAAAACAAAAAAAAGGCAAATGAAAGGGGGTGGGGTATAGATTATCTGTACATTTGTTGCCTATTCCTCTGTCATAAAAAAAGACATTGCTTCCCTAAGGGATTTTTTTTTTTTGCAACATAATAGGGTTAAGTGTCAAAGGAACTTTTTTAAAAAGGAAAGAAATGGAACTAGGGAAAGAGGGAAAAATGACTTCTGACTCAAGTACACAAAAATAGATGGGAGAAGATGGAGAGGGATGGGAGTGGGTACATTTTTCCCTATTGTTCTGTCACTAGAGAAAAACAAAAGTTCTGTGTTCATCTTCACAGCATTTCCTCCACTATTTTTGGTTTAATTTGTCATTTGTAATCATAAAAACCACAAAATAAAAAAAAAAATTATGCTTTGTATTACATTTTTTTGTCAATGAAAAGTCTGAATTCTTTCCCTTTGACTTTTTCTTTCCCACTCCCTGCTCTCCTACCACTACTGAGAAAACAAGGAAAACAAATCCCTGTATAAACATGTATAGTTAAGCAAAAACAAATCCCTGCATTAGCCATGTTTTTTTTTAAAAAAGTCTTAATCTACATAATCTGAATCCATCATCTCTCTATCCAGGGATGAGAAGCATATTTCATCATAAGTCCTTTGGAATCATGGTTAGTCATGGCTTTGATCAGAATTCTTAAATCTTTCCAAGTTGTTTGTTTTCACATTGTTGTTACATATGCACATATATAATTTCTCCCCTGGTTATGCTCTCTTCAGTCTACATCAAACAGACAAAATGGCAAGAAATGCTTTTAATAAAGCATTTACTAGGTGCTAGGAACTACAGTGGGGATACAAACAAAGGCAGTCCCTGCTCTCAAGGAACTCAGTATAACTGGGAAGACAATATGCAAACAACTATGCACAGAGAAGTGTGTGTATATATATATATATATATATATATATGTATATACATATATATGTATATACATATATATATATATTATATTATATATATATTTATGAATGATAAATTGGAGCTAATTAACAAAGGAAAGCCCATGAATATTAAGAAGAATGGAGAAAAACTTCCTTTAGAAAATTAGATTCTAGTTGGGGCATGTAGAAAACTAGGTAAGAATTCCAAGCAAATGCCTAGTCAAGAGATAAGAATCTTGTTTAAGGTACATGAATGAAGCCATCACACTGGATCATAGAATATGGAAAGGAAGCTTGTCATTAGACTGGAAAGGGAAAGGTGAGGTTATGAAGGACTTTGAATTGTAAAGTTTTAGATTTAATTCTGTGGGTGAAAGGGAGCCACTAGTTTATTGTGCAAAGGAATAGCACTGTCAGAGCTGCTTTAGGATAATCATTTTGATAGTAGCAGTTCATTCAAGTCTTCATAGATTTCTATGAAATCATATCCTTCCTCAGTTCTTATATTAAAAGAGTATTCCATGGCACTCAGATTTCATTGTTTATTCATTGACCCCAATTTGATAAATATCCCTTAATTTCTAATTGCTACCACAAAAAAAAAAACTGCTGTAAATATTTTTGTACATGTGGTTTTTTTCCCTTTGTCTTGATCTCTTTGAGTACTATAGTATGGTATCTAATAGTGGTATTGCTGGGTCAAAATATATGCACAATTTGATGGATTTTGACAAAAAAAATTAAATTACTTTCTAGAATGACTGTACCAGTAAACAGCTATACCAGTGCTGCATTAACATATCTGTTTTCCCACAACTCCTCTAGCATTTGTCATTTTCTTTTTCTGTGGAAGGTTTTTTTTTTTTTAATCAATCTTATGGATATGAGTAGAATCTCAGAATTTATTTGAATCTTTAAAATCACATGTGATTTTGATTTTTCTTAATGTAGCTAATAATAGTTTGGATTTCTTTTTTTTCTAAAAATTGTCTCTTCACATCTTTTGACCTTTCATTAAATGAGGAATACCTCTTGTTATGAACATGAATTGATTTCCTATATGATAGAAGTGAGATCATTATTAGAGAAATTTCCTGCAAATATTCCCCCCTTTTTACTGCTTCTCTTTTAGTTTTAACTGTTAGTCTTACTTGTGTAAAACAATAATTTTATGCAGTCTTTTATTGTTTTTTATTTTAAAAATATATGCATAGATAGTTTTCAGCATTCACCCTTGCAAAACCTTGTGTTTCAAATTTTTCTCCCTCCCTTCCCTCTACTTCCTTTAGATGGCAAATAATCCTATATATGTTAAACATGTGCAATTCTCCTATACATATTTCCATAATTATCATGATGTAAAAGAAAAATCAGGTCAAAAAGGAAAAAAATAAGAAAGAAAATTAAAAAAAAAAACAAGCAAACAACAAAAAAGGTGAAAATACTATGTGGTGCTCCACATTCAATCTCCATAGTTCTCTATCTGGATGCAATGGGTCTCTTTATTACAAGACCATTGGAACTGGCCTGAATCACCTCACTGTTGAAAAGAGCCATGATCAGACAAATTAGTCATCATATAATCTTATTGCTGTGTACAATGTTCTCTTGGTTCTACTTACTTCACTTAGCACCAGTTCACGTAAGTCTCTCCAGGCCTTTTTGAAATCATTCTGCTAATCATTTCTTATGCAACAATAATATTCCATAACATTCATATTCCACAATTTATTCAACTATTCTCCACTAATGGGCATCTATTAAAAGGATTGTATAATCAAAGTTTTCAAAATTTTGTATAGATAACTTATTATATAGTATGTTTTGTTTTATGTGATCATCTCTGCCTCTTGTTTGGTCATATTCTCTTTCTCTAATCATAGTCCTTACCACTAATTTTTTGCTAGCTTCTCTAATTTATGATGTTACCCTTTATATTTAACTCATGTACCCATTTATAATTTATCATAGGATTCATTGTGAGATAATGACCTTTAACTAATTTGTGCCAGACTGTTTTCTAGTTTTTTAACAATTTTTGTCAAATATGAGTTCTTACTTCAGTGACTGAGGGTTTGGGGTTTAATACATACTAGTTTATTGAACTGTAGTACTTCTTGATCTAGTTTCTATAGATTGTAACTTGTTCCCAGCAAGAATTGGAGGAAAATTTCAGCTTCTGTTTTACAAGCTTTACATTTGATTTGACGGTCATTGAGTAAAAGGGAGGCTGCCGATTTTTAAGTAGAATGTCAGTTTTGAGCTAAAAATATCTCTTCCTCATCAATAACAGGAAACTGCTCTTAGGCTACTTACATGGTTCTCTTTTCTGAATCCTATTGTTTTGTCTTAAGTAGGCCATGGAAGGATGTGCATCATTATCCCCTCTCCCTCCAAAGAATTCCGAGGTAATGAGTATCAATTGGAAATTACAATATTGCCAAGAATAGTTAAGCAGGAAGGCTTTTGACTGAGGAAGAATTTAGAATAAGTATATGAAAACTAGAGAAGACAAAGAAAGAATAGTAAGTGGATATTAGCCTTCCTTCCTGGATATTAGCCTGATATTGTGATATCAGCTTACTCTTCCTTATTGGAACATTGTGATATCATCCTGCAGAGATTATGGATACTATTATTATATTACTCCAAAAGTGAATGGAATCTTGGGGGCTCAAAATTTAACCATGATTCCAAAATCTTTTAAAATGATTGGAAAGAGAATGGCTAAGACCAGTGGATAAAGGACTAAGAGAACTTTATTCCTGAAAGACTGAGGTAACTCCTAAAATGAAGAATCTGATGGGGCATTTCCTAAGACAACTTAGTTTAGTTTCTATCTAGTGAAAAACATAGTGAAGAGAATTCTTGAGAGTTTTTAGTGACCTTAAGGAAAAAGTAGAATGGTGACTCTAATTTCCACAGATGAGGAAAAGTCTCTGGTAACAATAATAAAGTTTTCTACAACAGTGTTCTTTCTCATAGCTGATACATTATAAATAATGATTTGCTGTATTTTATTTTTATGATTAACTTTATTCTTTATTACTTTTTTTGTTGTTAGTTAATTAAATAGCTGATAACTTTGAGACTTATTTAAGCCTAAGCAATTGGGGAATTTATATGTCTACATACATAATATTTATGAGTATATGTATGCATATATAACATGCAAATTTAGAGAAACAAACAAGTCAGAATTTATAAGAAAAACTTTTCTCTAATTATTTAATAAATAATATTTAATAAACTAGGGTGAAGCCTCAGAGCTAACTGATTAATAAGACCAATTATAATTTTGGAAAATAATGAGAAAATATCAGAATATACTTCTTGGTTGCCTCAGAATGCAGTATGAAAGAATGACTAGGTAAAAAGGCAAATGGCAGGTTTAATGATGGGGTTTTGACCTGGCAGTGGATAAGTACATCCACATAGTAATCATATACATTATAAATTAGATTAATGCCAAAAGTTAGGATAAAATACAAAAAGGGATAAATGATAGCAGAATGGTAGCTTGTTGCCAGATGCTAGAGGGCCTTAAATATCAGAATCAGAAGTTGATAACTTTTTTCTTAAACAAATGGGAGACACTGATATTTTTTGTGTTTTTTAAATATGTTAGTAACCTGATAAGAAAAAATGTATTTTCAAGATTACTGAGATGGGTTTATAACAAATAGACTCGAGAAGGGGATAAATTAGAAGTAGGAAAGCCAGTATAGAAGCTATCATGATCATCGAGATGAAAGGTGATGGAATATACCAGGCAGTTACAATGGAAATGGAGAGAAGTAGAAAGTACACAAGAGCCGTTGATTGCCAAGATAACAAGTGACAATACTTGGTGACTGATTAGGTACTGGGGATGAGAAAGAACAGTAAATTTATATACCTTTCATTGTATTATCCCTACCACATTAATATTAAATAACTGTGAACATATTATGTTTACATGCTTTTACTGTAATAGCTTTGTAATCAATAGGTAAAAGCATAATATTGAGTCAATATGAATTAGAATAAGAAATTAACATACACTCATCTTGTCATAATAGCTTTGCTATTGAGTTAATGAATAGGACCAGAACCCATCTATATGACAATGCCACATTTTTTTGCTTCTATAAGTTGTTGTATACAGATTGGAATGATAATAAAAACCTCTATGGCTTGGCAATAACTTTTGATGAAAACTACTTGCTCAGTCCTGGAAAAGGATGATTCTTGGGTAAAGCACTGAAGATATATATTGACCAAAGTCTAGTTTGTTTTTCCCTTAATGTATATCTATGGAAGACTTACATGAATGACATGTTTTAGATTTTCCTGGAAAAAGGCTTAGCAAAAGCTAGCAAGTAATAAAACTGTCACGTCTCTTTGAAATTATAATATATAATCTTGGTTTGTGCTTGGTTGTCTAGTTTTTTCTGATTTATGAAGAATCAAATCTACCATGGGAGTTTGTATAGGAAATGGCAAGAGTCTGATCCCCTCAGTTTTTAAATTAAGGGTAATTCAAATCTAAAGTGCTAAAGGACCCCAAAGGTCCTCTAGTCCAACTTGAAATTTAACAGAAGTCTTTTTTATGATGTTCCCACAAAGTGGTCATCAACCTCTGTTGAAGAACTTAAGTGAGAGGGAACATTTATTCTTCTTCCTTCCTTGGTGAGTTTTGTGTTTAGCTCACCAATTTGCCATCCCAATACTGGCCTCCTTTTAGGAGACTTCAACTCTTTTATAAACAATTATATATATATATATATATATATATATATATATATATATATATATATATATATATATATACACATACATATATATAATGTGTATAATATATTATGTGTGTGCATATATATTTATATATACATATATATAATATACATAAATTTTACATATGTAAAATATACATACATATTTTGCCTATTTATTTATATGTTGCCTGCATTATTAGAATTTGAGCTTGTTGAAGGTAGGGACTATTTCTGCTTTTCTTTATATCCCACATACTTAGTATAACGTCTCATATGTCGTAAGTGCTCAACAAATGATTTTTGACTACCACCTAAAATGGTTCTTAGTTTTAGACAGTCCTAATTATTGTGAAGTTTTTCCTAACATCAGGCTTAAATCTGCTCCTCTGTAACATTATTCCTAGCTCTACCCTCTAGAGCCACTCAGGATGAATCTAATTTATTTTCCAAAGTCATACTGAATAAGCCTTTTGCATATTTGAAAATAACTATCCTGCTGGCCAGTACCTTTCCTAGCCTTCTGCAGGTTTTCTCTAGGCTAAATATTATTTATCTCCCATTCTTTCAATTTCTTTTCAAACAGCAGGGTCTTTTTTTCTTCTTTTCATTTTCTACCAGCTGCTCAATTTAGATTCCACCATCATAATGTTCCTCCACGAATATTATCATGGCGATTGCTTCAACTTTAGTTCTCATACCTCATCTGGATCCTTAGTTGCTTCTTCCTTCTAATTAGAGAGCCAGAGGTAGAACAAAAGACTTCTTACAAAGTCTTCCTTTATAATGGATTATCTTTCCAGTTCTTCATTTCCTACCACCCTCTCTACAAGAACTCCAACTCCATTAACATCATGCTCCTTCTTGCAGACAAAGCATTGCCCTTTAGAACTCTTGAAAGTCAAGAATATCTATCTTTTTAGAATCATAGGAAGAAAAAAAAGCCTTTGAAAAGACTTTGCATTATTGACACATAAGGTAATCTGTCATCCTACCACTTCTGAGAGTTTAAAGCCATCTTGCATTTTCAATGACCCCTTAATCATTAGAAGTGGATCTTCTTGCCATTTCTACATGTTTCCCCAATTCATATATGTATATGGAAGGGGTAGAGATGGAGTGACTTAGAAAAGGAAGACTATTTTCCTGACAAAGTCATTGTTGGAATTTTTCCAATTAACATTTAATTTCAAAACCAATTCATATATGTCTGGCTGAGTAGCCTGAACTTGGTTGGTCTGATTCTGATAAAGAGGAGGGACATTCTTGCCCAGTCTTTCCCTTTCTTCACCCTTTACTTCAAGCACTGCTTAGTCATCTTGGGCAAATGAAGTTTATTTTGACAGTGATAAATTAATGATGAATCATGAATTAACCTTTTGACCAAACTTAGATCTCATTAGAACTTAACACTGAATCACTTCACGTAGGAAGCTCAGACATCTGCATTTTCCAGGAATGTATTTCATTTTAGTTTTGGTGTTGCTCACACTGTTTCTGATTTGGGGGAACCTACCCTGTTCCCCATAGATTGTATATCTTTTTAGTAACCATGATTATGTCATTTGAATGTAATTGGAAGAAGCTGCACTAATTGTGTCTGTTTATGATGCATATTTGGAATGTAATTTTTAAAAAAGAAGATAACTTTAGAGATAATGGCACTTTTCTTCTGGCTGGAATATAGAAATAGAGGCAGTGATTTTGTGGCTGGGAAAAATGAGAAACAGATGTCCAACTCTTCAAAGTCTTCTCTCACCAAGCTAACCCCTGTGATTTGTTTGGAATATGATGAACATTATGTTGAATTGGAGAGTTTCCTCCTTATAGTTTCACTCAACTTCTTAACCATTTTAATTTTAAATGAAGTTCAGGAAAATTATTTTCCCTAGGTAAAGAGTATAATAGGAGATAGAAACAATTTTCTTATCATAATTCAGATGGAAGTTAGACTAAAAAGACTCGAAGAGTAGCTATAAATGAAGGAGATTTAAAAGAAGACTTTACTGTGGTCCAAAAGCTTCTCCTGGCTATTGATTGACTGTTTAGGTTTAGTTTCCATATTGTTGGTTGTTGTTCAGTCCTGTCAGATTCTTTATGATTTCATTTGAGGCTTCCTTGCAAAGACGTTGGAATGATTTGCCATTCACTAGCTCATTTTACAAATGAGGAAACTGAGGCAGATAGAGTTAAGTGACTTACCCAGAGTCATACAGGTAGTAAGTAGTTCAGGAAGATTAGTCTTTCTGACTTCAAGTCCAGCACTCTACCAACTGTGCCACCTAGTTGCCTTACCTTAAGCTAATAGATCAAAAGCTTTTTCCTTCTCTTAGAGATTTGTCAGATGCTGTACCATAGCATATTAACAGCAAAGCAACAGATGACCTGAAGAAGCTGAATACCAGCAGATGGTAGCAGTATGCAGCAAAATGAACATTGCAGCTAGAGATAATGGAGACCCAGAAGACATTTGATTTCTTGTAGAGAGTAGCATGGTACCTTAGTTCAGTAGAGAGAGAAATTTGCCCGTTGACTTCACTAGATAGTATTGGTGGCTCAGCAGCATAGGAGATATGTAGGGAACATGTGGGGTCTTACAATTCATTTTTTAAATCAGACATGTTCCAGGTATATATTTTTCTTCATTGGTAGTATGGAAATCAGTCAACAATCAAACGATGTGTTGATTATAGGATGCAAGGGCACATATGGTTCCTTCTTTTAAGGATATATGTTATAATGTGTAAATAATTCCATTTAAGAATTACAAAGAGTAATTAGAAGAGAATTTGAGTAGTGAAGGCACTTGGTGAGGGGGGTGAGGCAAGGAAAAACTTATAGAAGAAAGGATTCGAGTTGAGTCTTGGAAGAAGCTTTTATGTGAATGGAGAGAATCTTTCTGGCCACTTATTACTATGTTAGTTAATTCTGTGTCCTTGGCCTTGAATCCTGTGTCTTCTGGCGAGATCACAAAAAAACACTCCAAAAAAACATAAAGCTAGAGACTCACAAGCAATGGTTTTGAGTAGATGCTGATCTATACCCATAATGTGTCTCAAACTTAGGATAGCATTCAGGAAATCTGTGTGTTTTGGGATCTTGGTTATTCCTCATATGTATTTTTGTAACTGTACATAGTAAGTTATGGAAAAAAATCTGTATCCTCAGATTTACTGGAAAATTATGAGAAACTTGTAATTAAACTTGAGTCATGTAGTCTGTTTTCAGTTGGCAAAGTATAATGTTCAGGTTTAAAAGTGGAATAAAAAGCAGGTTTTGAGGCTTTGGAAAATACATAATTGCTTTTGCAAAGCCGCCTTTTTAGGAGTAAGTCAGCTGTGAATATATGAACTGTTTCCCTAAAATTCACAGAATTTAACAATGAAGTAGAATACATAATATTTTTAAAAAGATTTGTATCTATTGGAATCAATATTACCAAGTTTGCCCTAAAAATGAGGAATTCATAAGAAATATTTCTTTATCTCCATTTTATCTCTATCCTAAAATATAGTATAGTTATAATTGAATCATCTAAATTCTATTTCCTCCTGATGAATATTAATTTTCATACCAATCAGAAAATTATTCCTTTAATTACTTCAATACCTCTCCTTCTACACAAATCACAATCCCTCTGCAACAATTGCTGCATGTGTGTGTGTGTGTGTGTGTGTGTGTGTGTATGGGCAAGAGATTCATCATATAGGATTATAGTTTTAGAACTGAATCTGGATTCATCTCTAGAGATCATCTAGTCTCACCCAGTCATTTTACAGTCAAGAAAACTGAGGCCCAGACAAGTTAAGTGAATTGCCAAGGTTCTATGAATAAACAGTAATTAACCCAGCCAGTATTTATACACAGATTCTCTGGCTTTTAATGTAGTGTTATTTCTGTTACACCATATCTTTGCCTGGTGATAAACCTTTCTCTGTTTGATTAGGCTGGTCTTGAGGTGATGCTGGAAATTTTTTAGCTTAGTAATATCTTTCGAAGTTTTTCTTCCACTGTCATAGTTCTTAAGAACTCAAGATTATCTCTATTACAATCCAAAGCACCCAAAGATGATGTAAGGACAAAATTAAGGAGAAAACTCCTTTCATTTGTGTCTGTTGCATAGAGCTTTCGTGCTTACTGTCATTTTCCTCTGCTTACTGTCACCAAAGCATGACTTACTATTCCAAAAAGCAATTATTTGCCTTCTCTCTAATAGCATCCAGCATACATACTTACCTCACTCGCCTAATAATCTAACTATATTCTCTCTTCCCCTTGTGGCAGAGTGGCAAAGGGAGTTTTTTCAGCTCTTTTCCAATTCTTTAACTGAACGTCAAATGAAAAGTGCATTTTCTCAGATAGCATCTAATTAGGGTCTCCTGTCACAACAGAACATTGCTTTGTGGAATCAAATTACCTGCTTGTTCTATACTTCAAGTAGAGCTTTATGAGGAGGAATTGATTGAAGGGTGCAGCCCATCCTTTAAGCTTGACTAATGGTGGTGAGCAATAACAGTACTTGTTTCTATAACTGGTACTGATCAATTCAGGTTTTAATGTTTGCCCATAACACCCAGCAATTTGGAATAGAATGACAACTTAATAGGAAAAATACACTTGGTGTATAGGGTCACTATTTCTTGTGGAGCAGCTGCCCTTTATTTCTAGGCCAATATTTATCTTACTAATACTTATTTCTGGCAGTGGGAACAAGAGTAAATCTCTGTAGAAACTATCTTCCAAGCTATCCTTCTCATTGTAAATAAGCAGAGATACTTTTTCAGCAAGCATTTAGAAGTTCCAAAGGCAAGCACATTTAATGGGGTTTTATTTTTGAATTGGAGACCGTTGATTTGTATGGAAAGGTAGCTATGTCTTGTTCTTCAGAGTCTTAACTTTCTGAAATAGCCTTGGGAAAAAGGAGGTTGGTGTGCATGAAAATGTGTTCAAAATGTGTTTTTTAAATCTTAAATGGGGAGATATTTTCCAAGTAAAAAGACTGGGAATGTATAATGGAAAGGGAAAAAGTAGAACATGGAAGGTACAAATAAATGTATGTAATAAGAATTCATGGTTTCTAATGAAATCTTTGTTTCCTTGTGCTTTGTTCAAGTTGTGATTGAGTTTGTTGATAACTAAGCATAATTTTTGAAAAAGGAATAGCCCATATGATATACTGCACTGCACTGCATATGAAGACCTTCTCTGGTTGATGCATTACCTATTATTTCTTGAAGTCTAACTTCCTGTATCTTAGGGATCAGTGCTGAGGATAATCAGTGTTTCAAAATATCCTCTCCATTAATGTGGTAGAGGATCCCAAAACTGTGAATATAGGACTGGGTCCCACCTTTTCTTCAACTACAGATGTCTAAAAAATAAGATTAGAGCAGACACCAAACTGAGCGGGGGAATCAGTGAGGAAAAATTGGGATTTGGACAACCATCAGTCCGAGAATGAGCTACTAGTGTGTCCAAAGCATTGGATTTCTCCAAAACAATTCCTATAGATGGAATTTTAGATCTAGAAGGAGCTTTAGTTGTCATTTTGTACAATGCATATCAGACATACTTACTATAACATTTTTACACAAGCTCATTCAACTTTGCTTACGACCTCCATCTCTTAAGGCATCATATTTCACTTTTCTATCAGTTTGATAGAAAGATTTTCCTGATATCAATTCTAAATTTTCTTTTCCTTTTTCTTTCTTTCTTTTTTTTTTTTTTGCCATTTCCATCCACTGTTCCCAATTTTGTCCTCATGAACCAATCCCTCCTTCACATGACTGCCCTTCAATTGTCTGTGTATATCACATCACTTAAGTCTTTTCTTTTCCCAGATAAAGATCTCATTTTGCTTTATTAGCTCTTCATATAACTTGGACTCAATGTCCTTCTCCTTCCTGATTATTTTCTTCTGAATGTGCTCCATTTGTTTGGTAGCCTTCTTAAACATGATCCCCAGAACTAAAGAGTGAAATTGTCATATGCTCTCCTAAGGATAGTTGAGAGCTAAAAAGTACAAAAGATGGTGATGATAACTCAGGCAGCCCACCACCAGTGGGAGTGCTTTGATTAAACTTTGTTTTATTAAAAATAAAAAAATACTTTGATGCTTCAGTGAACTAATTAGGTCCTATTTGTCTAGAATTTAAGTGTTTAACCTTGTGTGATCTACCTGAAAGTAAAATACAATCTGCTGAGAAATTTTTATTATTTATTCTAAACTAATTCACTAATAGAAATAAACTATTGAATCAACAAATATTTAATAAGTACTTATTAATAGATAATTAATAGATAAATTAATTTGAAGTTTTTAAAAGGTGGTACAAATGCTTTATTGATATGACACCATTTGATTCTCACAACAACTATGGGAAATAATGCTATTATTTCTCCCTTTTACAGGTGAAGAAATAGAGATAAACAAAGGTTATATAACTTATCCAGGATAACATAACTAGTGAATGTTTGAGGATGAATTTGAACTTGGATCTTCTTAACTCTAACCCCAGAATTCTATCTGTTCAACCACCCAGCTACTTCCGTAAGCAATGTCTTTATCTGTTACTCATAATTTTTCCTTTAGAAAGTTTGAGAGATTGTGAAAATCAGAGAAATATCTCATCCTCTTTATTATTGATCGTTTTGGTAGTTTGGATTTGAACACAGGTCCTCTAATTCCAGAACCAGGGATTTATTTCAATCTAACAAGTTATATCTTAGTGTTTAAAAGAAGCTGGTGTATTCTATCTTATTTTTCCCACTGACTGAGACAGTGAAATTGGTGTCTACTACTAGGTGTTATCTTTTTTTAAAATAAATAATAATTTTTCCAATTATGTATTAAAACAATTTTTTAGCTTTTGGGTGTTTTTCAGGTTTTGAGTTCTAGATTCTATTCCTATTTCCCTTTTGCTCTTCTTGCCTTCCTGAGATGGTATGCAGTCAGATGAAAGTTATACTTGTGCAGTCACATAAAACTTTTCCATATTAGTTATTTTGTATAAGATACAAAAGAAAAAGAATGAAAAACAAAGTGAAAACTAGCAGGCTTCAATCTGTGTTTAGTCAATAGTAGCTTTTTTTTCTCTCTCTGGAGGTGGATAGTATGTTTCATCATTAGTCCTTTGGGGTTGGTTTAGATCATTGTATTGCTAAGTATAGCTACGTAATTTACAGTTGTTCATCAAACAATATTGCTGTTCCTACATACAACTTTCTCCTGGTTCTGCTCATTTCAATTTGTATCACTTCATGTAAATCTTTCTAGATTTTTTCTGAAATAATCCAGCTTATAAATTCCTATAGCACATTAATATTCCCTCACAACCATGTATCCTAATTTGTTTAGCCAGATATTGTTTTGAATCCTCATTGCATTTTATTCTGGAACTGATGTCTTTCTATGATCATCTTTCTGTCTTAACTTATTTCACTGGCACCATATTGATGATGAGGACTGATTTATGATCAGTTTATATACCTGGCCTATATCCTAGGTCTTCTTATTTCTACATTCATTAACTTTGTGTCTTCTTGAAGTGACTGCAGGAAACTTTCCTTTCATTTCCTATTTTCCTTTCTACCAGGCTGATGCCTGAGGCTCAACTTGCATCCCAAGATACTACTTCTAGAAAGTTGAGCTCATCACGCTTGCTCATGTATTCCTTTGATCTCCAACTTTGGGCTAAATTCATTCCTTTAACTCTGAATAATTGAAGGTATCTGGTCAGGTAAAACTTACATGAGAGAATCTGAGCTTCCAATTTTACTATTTTCCCCCTGGTGTCTATCATCCACTTTGTCTCTGCCAGTTTTTGCTTTTATTTTAATTCAGAAGTGGAAGCCTTATATTCCTGTATCAGTATGATGATATTCTGTACTGGGGATTTTCCTACACAGATAAAATCATGGGTTTGGACAGAAAAAAAAAGAGAAAGAAGGATCCCACTAGGAACCTGGAAGTCATGAGTGGAATGACTACCCTAGGAGTAGGAAGCCTGAATTTTGCTCTGGGTTAGGGACTCTTCCACTGTTCTGTACAAGGGAATACTTTGGCAGGCCCATGGTATCCATTGTAATAGCTTCAAGTACTGATATTGAAAAGTAGAAAATGGATGAAGGTGAAATCATTGCCTTTGACTATCATCAATTCTTATAGAAGCTTAATTAATATGTGCTATAGTAGCTAGATTACTGGCCCTGAAGACAGAAAGACCTGAATTCAAACTTAGCAAAAGGTACACACTAGCTGTGTGACTCTAAGCAAGTCATTTAATCTGTGCCTCAGTTTCTTCAACTGTAAAAATGAAGTCATAATTGCACCTACCTTTCAAGATTATTTTAAAGATCAAATGTGATATTTATAACATGCTTAGCACAGCCTGGTATGTAATAGGCATTGAATTAGTGCTTGTTTCTTCTTTCCTTTCCTTCCTTCCTACCTTCTTTCCTTCCTTCCTTCCTTCCCTCCCACCTTCTCCCCCTCCTTCCCTTCCCTCCATTCTTTCAATCTGTCCAAATCTCATAGTGGGGACTACATGTCCTTAAACCCACATTTATAACCTTTATCCTGACTTAAGGAATCTAACCAATTCTTTTCTTGGTTTATTATCTGGGTATGTGTTAGAATAGTAAGAATTTTTTGTTGTAATTTTTTTAAAATTCTTTTTGAGGATTTTGATTCTTTTAAGATATTGTCCCATACAGAAAGTGGGGAATCATTGAATGGCCTCTGTGCCCCCAATGTTCCATGTCAAAAAGTTATAGGACTAACATCAATGATGGTGAATCCCCTGTGGTCCATGCGCAATTACTGGGTCAAGCAGGGGCTCAATTCATTCAAAGGAGTCCTCCCTAAAGCATCTTCATCAATTGTGAAGAATTTCTCAGTTCACTGAAGATTAACTCCCAGTTAACTTTGAATTTGGTAACTGCTGCCTCTTCCACTTTGCATGTCCTAGTTTTTCAGTCTATTAAATGAGTACAAATTTTATGGCTTGGTTCCAAATTCATATGGACGTAAATGGCCTTCTTAGATAGAAAAAATTTGATTGCATTTTTGTTTTGTTATTTCTGCTTTGTCCAACTCTTTGTGACCCTATTTGGGATTTTCTTGGCAAAGATCCTAGAGTGGTTTGCCATTTCCTTTTCATTTTATATATGAAGAAATTGAAGTAAACAAAGTTAAATGACTTGCCTAGGGTCACACAGCTAATAAGTGGCTGAGGTCACATTTGAACTCAGGCTTTCCTGACTGTCCACTGGACCACCTAGCTGCATACAGAGATGGAATTTTATATAAAGCATGAACCATTATTTGGAAAGGTACATTTGGAGAATTGTGGAAACCCTTAAAGGGATTTATCTTCCAACTGGCAATCTGTATTAATGGTTTTCTCAGGCTTTGTGGCAGCTGTTTTACAAGTGAAATGTGTTTTTCTTTCTTCATACCAAAGCTTTTCTCTCCTGGTAGGGCTATCATAACAGGTCAGGGATCTGTTTAATTGGAAAGCAATAAATGTGGCAGACACACATAGTTCTTCTCCTGGCTCCTGCCTACAACATGTCTTGAATTTGGACATCTGCTTTGTGCTCTATAGGGTCCCTGAGTGCCCTGTTAAGCCTTTCTAATGGAAGTTCCTAATATGTCTCATTCAGTCTATGCCCCAGGGTCTAATATGGCAAGCTTGCTCAACTATAAATGAGTTTCCCTGCCCTCTCAGATAGAGGAGTTGATGCTTTAATTTTCCTGGCTGCAGCATGTGTGGCTTGAACCAGAGGTCATAATATTTTGTTCCAAGATACCTTGTTGATGGTCTCCAGCCTGTTGAAAGGCATCCACAGAGAGCTGGGACTGTATGAAGGCTGAGTCAAAACTTTCCTGCCTTGGAGGAAGGAAATCTTACTGAGAATACTGACTAATCTGGTATATGCCCTTTCCTAAATACAAACTCATATCATCTATCACTGCCCTCTGCTGAATTAAGTTCCTCATCTTGGATTCAATCATGGTCCAGCTCTAAGCTTTTGTGCTACAAAAAGTTATTCCACATTAGTACAATCCATGACTACATCTGGAGAACCTGAGATGACAAAATTTCCTATTAACATACCTTGAGTCCATTTAGTTACACTATCTGGTTTCCCCAATAAAAGTTGATGCTGGGGCTTAAACTGAGCATACATTTGCAGGAAGAGCTCAGGCACAAGGAGTAGCATTTTTTTTTTAGGGAAGAGAATATTTTCATTGGAAGCAGAAAAAGTTTATGGTTAAGACAGAACAGTTTGGGAAGGTTATTTAGTCAGAGTGAGTTAGTCAGTCAAAAATCATTTATTAAGTTCCTGCTATGAGCCAGATAAATGTGATAAGTTCTAGGGATACAAGAGAAAAGTAAAAGACAGTCTCAGCTCTTGAGTAGCTCATAGTATAATGGGAGAAGCCACATGAAATTACATAAAAAGACGTTATATAGAGGATAAATTGGAGATAACCAAAAAAGGGAAAGTGCTAGAATTAAGAGAATTTGGGAAAAGTCTCCTATAGAAGGTGAACTTTTAGCTGGATACTTATATGACTATTTATTTTTGTTTTCTCTTTCACTGTGATTGTTGAAGTAGACCCAAGGAGGAATGAGAGCAAAGCACCACTGGTCAAGAGTGATAAATTAGTCAAAGATATGTGGAAGAAACCCTGAGACTCAACAATCTGTTTTAACAATTGTCTACTTTTCATGCTTTCAAATATTATTCTTCTTCATCTTCTCACTTGTTGCCTTTCCCCCCACCCACTTCCCTATTATCTTATGCTTTCTCTTTCTGATCTCTTCTAGCTCTTTTCAACCCAAGTCAATGCCAAAGAGTAGTGAAAATAAATCAGATCATAGATCTCAGATCTAAGATAAGATATATCACAGATATAAAGAAAGGATTTTAGAGATCTAGTCCAAACCCTTCCTTGTACAAGAAGTGCTGTCCCTTTAAAATATTACTCTGTTCATATTTTAATAATAAAAGGAACTTTTATTTAGTAATAAAAAGTAATAAAAGAAACAGAGTAATAGTAATAAAAGGAACAGAGAAAATATCATTCCATAAAAGAAAAGAATTAAATCAATTATCAAAGTATGTAAGACATTGTCATCATTGTAAGCATTTTGAGGCCTTAAAGAAAATGGAAAATAACTTCTCATGCTAAACGTTTATAGACTAGGCATATTAAGAAACACAGCTTTTAGATAGAATTTGATCAGCTTTGAATTGTACCATAAATATAAAGACTCAGATTATTTGGTGAAACAGTGTAAAATAATGTCTCACTTAAATGTGAACCATTTGATGTTTTATAGAGACAAAGGGCAGGAAGGAATATTATTTATTTACTTTAAAAGGGAAAGATCTGAGCAAGAAAAAACTGGAACACAAAACTAAGATGCTGAACAGTTTTGTGGGTTTCAGGTTGCTGTGAATTGGGGTATCTTAGCTAATTAGCATATAATTATATTATTGAAGAGGATAAAAAGCAATCACATTATATATTGGGATTTCAACTGGAAAATTTGGATAGTTTTATTACTTTTTAAATGGAAGATACAGCCAGTCAGGAGGAGTAGAATCATTAAATCATTGGAGGAGTAGAATTTGACTTAAAGATTTAAGAATTGATTCCTGACTGGAATTGGTAGGAGAG
Organism: Antechinus flavipes; assembly: GCF_016432865.1. Classification (NCBI taxonomy): domain Eukaryota; kingdom Metazoa; phylum Chordata; class Mammalia; order Dasyuromorphia; family Dasyuridae; genus Antechinus; species Antechinus flavipes. Next base: position 409,234,454 of record NC_067401.1, on the reverse strand, counting down.
ATTTGATTTCATTGGCCAAGTACTTCAGTGACAAATATTTCCTTTACTGCCATCTAAAGATGAAAAGGGGTAAGCTTCTCATAAGTGCCACTATCTTCTACCACTTCTGGTTTGAGAAAGCAGAGCAGAAGGCATGACTAGCTTTACAACAGCTTTGTATTCTGTTGAGATGGCTGGTTTGGTTTGCCTTGCTTAAATATCAGCAAGATCTGTGCTGCTGTGAGCTCTGTTCTTACTGACCAATTGTAGTATCTGGGTGAATAAATAACTGACTGGTCTGGTCTGTATAAACCAAGATAATCAGCCTGATGAGCTTTGCAATTCTCTAGCTTAAAGGAAACTACTGTTCATATTAAGAGGCAAGCTTTTTAATGCCCTTTCAAAGGTGATAGAAATTGAATTAGCATGCAAATGCTATTTTCCAATAAATAATGTAAGAGGATTTGCCTAGTTGTAGAGAGGTGACAACTAATAGGAAAGCAATAAGAAATACATGGTGCTGTTCTTCCAGAACAGAATAATAACAAAAAATTCTGCAGTTCAGGATTGTAAATTACCCTGACCATATGTTAGCATATTTTTTTCCCTCTCATTTTCTTCCCTGCTAGATCCCTATAACTGCATGAGCATTCTCTTTCATAGATACTGAGTTCATTGGTAGGAGGATACGACCTAGATTTTTGTGTGGATTATGATGTATTTTATTATTTATATGCTCACTTTAACATACAAGAATTTTATATTATTTCTCTTGCCTTGTTGCAAAGTAAATGCTTATAGTTAAGATTTGAAGATATTTATGAATGTCTGGTTATGTAAGAAGGAATACATTGTGGATTGGGCTCGAAAGCTAGAGTGTTGAGTAGAGAAAATATATTTACTCAACAGGGTTACTTCTAGAACTCTGAGAAACTTAAATTGGAACTATGTGATGACAGTCTATCTCTGGGCACCTACATCTGCTAGTATGAAAGCAGGTGAACAAGTGAGTGAGCAAGCTATCTTAGAAAGTAAGTAAACATTTAGTAAATTTGCATTTATTAAGTGCCTACTAGTGCCAGGTCCTACACCAAACACTGGAGATACAAAAATGAAAAAAGTTCTTGACTTCAAGGAGCTTAAAATTCAATGAAAGAAGAAGATACCTAAAAGGAAGCTAAATAGTGAGGAGAAAGGGAAGGAAAGGGAATGTGATGAATTAAAATGAAGAGACGGCTGGCTTGAGATTGCTCCTTAAATGGTAGTTTGGGGAGGAGCTTTCCTCCATTCTCCATTTAGAGGAGTTTCCAGGGTAAAATGTAGGTAAGAAGTGTAAATACCAAGGTTATATTTGATCTTGCAGAATGAAAGAATGGCATCCAAAGAAGTGGAGGCAGAAAGGAAATGAGAAGATAGCTGGCCTAGGGGCCACTTAAGTGAAGATATCTAATCTCTCCTTGGGAAAGGTGAAAAAAGGTATAACATTGTGAGGATAGGGCCATATCAAGGACCACCTTTCTCCTGGGACATGTCATTATCATAATGTATAGAGAATGAAATTCAAGCCCAATAACTCCAGTGATTTGACCACAGGTAGCAAATCTGACATAAATTTTTTAAAAATGTGCTAAGAGGCCTCAATTGTTTGTAATTTGAAACAATATCTTTGTCCCTTCATTTCTTTGGGTGGAACATTAAATTGTTGGATTCATAAACGAGTGAAAACAAAAAAGTATTTCTTGATTACTGTATAACTGTATATACTACACACTGTATCAAATGCTAGGCTTAAATATACACAAAGAGAGATTAATCCTTGCCCTCAAGGAGCTTTCTTTCTAATGAAATATTGATGACCAGGGAGCAAAACTTTGATGTGCGTATTCTAGGGGAAGTCAGTCAATGAATAGACACCTGTAGCTCCAAGAAGTTATAGCCCACTCAGCGACTACATCCCAGTAAACCGTCTCTACAGATGGGCTAAACCAAGTTGAGATAACTGACAGATCTCAAACCTGTCCATGGCTTAGGAGTTTATATACCCCAAGCATATGGAGACTTCCCTTGGTGAAATGCTTTTTTATGAGAACAATTTGTTCCAATGGCCATGAGAGCTAATGAAATAAATCGGACATCAAAGACAAGAAGGTCATCCACTATATCCCTTTGCCAGATCTCTTGACTTTGAATGATTTCAATGATTCTGGAAGAGAGAATGAGGTTGACAACATCATGCAACTCTGCCTCCCTTAAATCCAATCCACAGGAAAGTAAAGGCATTGCCTTTGATACCATTGGTCCTCATCAAAAATGAAGGACAAATGACAGAGTAGTCATTTAACAGGCTCTTCTGGAAGCAACAGAATTGTAGATTTAATTCCTGTGACTAGAGTAAGAGGAAGGAAGAGAGGGAAGGGCTAGATAGGTACTGGGAAAGCTAGATCTGGTGGATTGCCAATAGGGATATGAAGGATCTGAGATCTGGGACGGACAAGTAGAGATAGCATACTCAGTGCTATCTAAGTTGTATTCATTTAATCTCCCATAGAGCTCCCTGTCTCCTGGCTTCAAAGGTGAATGAATTAATTTCCCCAGAGACTGGCGACATAAATTCTGAAAGCTCAAGTCCCATGTGGAGGTCCAGGTCCTAACTAGAAGGTATAATCTATTGGATGGAGCACCAGCCCTGAAGTCAGGAGGATCTGAGTTCAAATCCAGTCTCAGACACTTAACACTTCCTAGCTGTGTGACTCTGGGCAAACCACTCAACCCCAATTGCCTCAGCAAAAAAAAGAAAAAAAATAAGAAGGTACAATCCATGTTGGTAGGAGTGGTATTAGCCAAAAGATGACATGTACTGACTAGATAAAAATCATCTGTTTATTTAACAAATATGTATTGAGTATTTGCTACAAGCCCAGGCCCTGTGGAACTGACAATAATAGCAAATTTTAAAGATGCCAAGAAAATATCAGAAATTTTCCTGGATTTCTGTGAATCTGGGCTACTCAGTATCTTTTGATACTCTAGTTGTTACAGCAGAAATTTACTTAAAAGAAGCAATAGCTCATTGTTGTGAGTCATTTTTCAGTTATGTCTGATTCTTCATGTCCCCAGTTGGAGTTTTCCTGGTATACTATAGTAGTTTGGCATTTCCTTCTCCAGTTCATTTTATAGTTAGGAAAACTGAAGCAATACAAAGTTAAGTGACTTGTCCAGGGTCATACAGCTTGGATATGACAGGGCCATATTTAAGTTCATGAAGAGCAGTCTTTCTTACCCCACCACCAATACTCTATTCACTGTGCTACCAGGCTATTCAGTCCCCTGGGAGCCTAGTAAGTGAATTCTACCTCTTACATACTCCCAGGATAAAGAAGTCAGATAAAGCATGAGATCACTCTCCTAAATATAATCCAAATTAGACTAGAATATAATTGAGAAATATTTAACAAAATACAATGAAATTAGATAATGTTAGCATGGATTGTCTAAGTAAATGTGCAGCCTTCCAGAATCCAAGTATACAGTTTAACAGCCTTATTTGAATTTGACACCATTGCCTGAAGGCATTTAATTCAATCTATTTCTCACATTCTGCCACTAACTACAATACACTATTAGGAACAAGGGATGGAATGGAAGATATTAATTTTTCACAGAAAAATTCTATTCATTTGGAAGCTTTTAGATGTTTGATAACCTGGCCTCTGCCCCAGGAAATATAGAAATAGTTTGATGTCCACTGGAACTTTTACTCTTTACTTGGGGTTTTGTCTTAACTCTAAAAGAATCAAAATGCTTTCTTATGATCACTTATACCACCTTCACTCATCCCTGGGCATTACTATTTACAATGCTCAGTCCGTTATTTGTACAGAAATTTGTCTCATCTCCACTTCTAAGCTATTCCATCAGCAATAGTTATGCACACACAGGATGTGTTTATGGCTAGAAGGAAGCTGATAACTGGGAGAGATCCTGCTAATGATAGTGTCCTAAGGGATCCTCTGCCTTGAAGCTGCCTGCCTCTGGGCAATCTAAGGAAGATTGAACTCAATGGTGGAGGCTCAGATATGCAGCTGTCAACTATAGCTGCAGGACTTATCATTATTTTTCAGATTTCCTCTCAGATATATTCTATGACCTAGCTCTTGAATAGCCTATGAAGTTTGATGGTAAAACACACCTTGATGCTCATTTGTAGTGTTTGGTTCCGATACTCCTCTGCTCTTAAAACTGTAGTTAGAAATCCTGAATGCCAAAGCTGCTCCTGAAACTTGACATACCCATTCAATTATCATTGCTACTTGACTTTGCCACTCAGATTATGTGGTTATTCTTTCTTTCTTCTTTCTCTTCCATTCCTTCTGTTCTTTTTTTGCTTTCCTTCCTTCCTTCCTTTTTTCCTTCCTTCCTTCCTTCCTTCCTTCCTTCCTTCCTTCCTTCCTTCCTTCCTTCTTTTCTTCCTTCCTTCCTTCCTTCTTTTCTTCCTTCCTTCCTTCTTTTCTTCCTTCCTTCCTTCCTTTGTTCCCTCTCCTTCTTCCTCACATCATTTTTTGAATAATGTCATAATTGAGCATGGTGGTTATATAATAAAATAATACCTAGCATTTATATACTTCTTTAAAACTACAAATTTTAAAACTGCAAAGAACTTTACAAATACCATTTCATTAGATCCTCATAATAACTCTGAGAGATAAGTACTATTATCATTCCCAGTTTTTAATTAAGGAAACTGAAGGAGAAAGCAATTAAATGACTTGTATCACATAAAGAATATATCCAAAGGAGGAACTGAACTCACATCTTCCTGACGCTATGCAGCACTTTATGCAACATGCCATCTCAATACTCCCAAAGGTCACTAAAAAAAAGATGGACTAAAATATAGCTTGAGTTTCTAAACTCTGTATACAAATACAGACATTCGTTATTTGTGACACAATGATTACATTATCCCCATAATTGCATGAATAACCTTTAGTATTGTGTATTGAGTTACTTTTTCTGGTCCACTGCACATTATGTGGTTGTTTCTTCTATATATACATATAAACAACTCTAGTAAGTTAATGGCAGGAGCTTTGAAAACACTGCAAATTACTTTCTGTGTGTGTGTGTGTTTAGACATTACAAGGGCATGTCCTGCCTTAGGAAAGGTCTTAATACAGATATGTGGTCAGAAGACTTCCTATGGTTACACTTAAACTGAAGCCTGATTATATAATGATAAACAGGGCTATCTGAGTACATGTTTCCCGGGCAAAAGGACTCTGGGAAATATAACAAGAAGCACCGATTCTAACTGTGTGGCCAACCAGCTTACTAGTGGATTGGGCTATTGGTTTGAATCATTATTGGTTCTGCTTCTGCTTCCTCTTCTACCATTTTCATGATTTGTGGAGTTAAATATAGCATAAATCAATGGGGATAACTGATAGTTGAATGAACCAATATGTGTGCTCACAGAAAACATTGTGGTCTTGGAAGTACAATAGAATCTCAGCATCCTAACATTGGAAGAGACACTGTCCAAATTGTAGTGGGAACATTTCTTAAATCAGATTATCCCACAGGGCCTATGATATTACTGTTAATTGGCACCCTGCCCCCATTTGGAGAACTAGACGTAGAGTAAAAGAAATGGATGGCCAATAACTTATCATGTGATTTTTAATTATAATAGCTTTACAGTAGATATTGATGTTCAAAGGACCTTAGAGCCTAGCTAATCTATTTCCTTTATGTTACAGATGAGATACAGAAAGGTGAATTGTTTGAGACCAGACCACTAAATGTGAAAGCCAGATTTGAAACAGGTCCTTGGTTCCATTATCACTAGTCTTTCCATTATTTCATGAGGCCCTTTTGTCATCAAGTTTCTATTTCATAAAGTCAGAGAGCAACCATAATAGCTAGAAATAGATTCTATTCTCTCCACACTACACTCAAAAATACTAGATATGTTTTTCTCTCAGAGACAGAAATTCAAATAAACTCCTCAGATGTTGAGTTACTTGAGAAGCAAAAAAACTGTCTTTTCCCCATTCTTTATATCCCCAGCACTTAGCACAGTGTCCAGCACATAGTAGGTGCTTAAAAATTCTAGTCAATTGACTGTGACTCCCCAAAGGTTGAGCTCTAGCTTTTAACTAGCCAATGCCAGGGTATCCAATAAGTACATTAGGCACACACTAAGCAACCCCTAGTGTCTAGGAAATCCTAAATAATGGAAATAAAGTTAGCCAGGTTTCCTTCCTTCCTGTGCAGCTTTTTTTCTCTTTTATAGTTTGGGAGACCAGGGGTTAGTTTAAGGAATGGGAATGACAACTCCTTCATCAGTCTAGTACCAATTAGTATCTGGAATCAGAACAATTGACTTTTGAGAGTTCTTAGAATGGGATTAAAAATGCACAAACTTTATGCAATATATATATATATATATATATATATATATATATATATATATATATATATATACATACAAGAACTAGAACTAAATATGGTAGGGTGGAAAGGGACATGGATTTGGGATTAGAAAGCCTTTGAATCCTTATGTCCTGTATGACCTTGGACAGCTCAATCTTACTTTCTTCATTTGAAAAGTAAAGGAATGGATAAGGTGATCTCAAAGCTCTAAATCGATGAAGCTATGAAAATGGAGGCAATATGGGACACACGTCTTTCTTCTGGTCTCTTTCTATGAATCTGGGAGTTTTCCCAACTAGTTCAATTAATGGCATGGTTTGGGCTGCCAGAATATTGGTTTCTAGGATCCTCAGGAAGGGTTAATCTGCTACTTCAAATAGAAATGCCTGCCAGGTAATGGAAACCTGTGCTTTTCCTGAGTAGATGCCAAGAAAGACAAAGAGAGATGCCCATTGTAATGAGGACCTGTCTCTTCTTTTCTGTGAGTGATGTATGGGAGTTGGGAGAAGGACTGCTCCCATTGCACTACTAGCAGCTTTCTCCTTGCATGGTGACATGCAGAAAACAAAATAGGACTACATAGTGGTTGTATACCATCCAGGCAGGAAATGCACATTTTGCCCTTATTTCCAGGCCTCTAGTCACCTTTGCATTTGTAGCCCATTAAAACTTCATAATCCTCAGATGAAATGACTGACCCCCTAGGATAATTTAGGTGGTGCAGTGGATAAAGCACCAGCCCTGAAGTCAGGAGGACCTGAGTTCAAATCTAGTCTCAGACACTTAACACTTCCTAGTTGTGTGACCCTGGGCAAGTCACTTAACCCCAATTGCCTGGGGGGAAAGGAGGGAGAAAACCTGAATATGAGTCCTGACTCAGATGCTAACTTGCATAACATTGTGAAAGTCACATAATTTTTCTTAGACTCAATTTTCTCATTTGTAAAATGGGAATAATAATAGCAACTACCTCATAGGTCTGTTATAAGGAACAAATGAAATAATACATAAAATGTATCACAAATCTTAAAATACCATATACATACCAGATCTTTTCATTCATAAAGATTTCCAAGCTAGATATTTGGAACTACTTATTTTGGGCAAATTTTGGCTTGAATAACTTATTTCTTGCTCCCATCTCTCTCTCCATCATACCTGCATGCATACATGCATCTATCTACATTTTCCACTGTGCATGCACATGTATGGATAGCAAATTGGAAATGATTACAAAAGGAAGGCTTGAGCAAGGGTAGGAGGGTGGGAGTAGATGATCATTAAAATGCAAATGTGGCCTACCTACTAACAACATTTTGGGGGAGGTAGGTTTTACTCTCTGGGCCATTGTTTCATTTTTAAGAAAGGTTAGCATGACCATTATGACATCTACAATGTAATTACAGCTAAATTTTTATGACTCTAGGCAGTTTGAACATACTCCTAAAATCATATGATTTAGTGGAAGTTATTTTTTTCCTTTCTTTTTTCTATCTTTCTTTTGAATTTTTTCTTCTTTTTCTTTCTTTTATTCTTCCTTCCTTCCTTCCTTCTTTCTTCTTTTTCCTTCTTTTTCTTTCTTCTTTCCTTTCTATTTCCTCCCTCCCTCCCTTCCTTCCTTCCTTCCTTCCTTCCTTCCTTCCTTCCTTCCTTCCTTCCTTCCTTCCTTCCTTCCTTCCTTCCTTCCTTCCTTCCTTCCTTCCTTCCTTCCTTCCTTCCTTCCTTCCTTCCTTCCCTGCTTCCCTCTTTCCTTCCTTTCTCTAAATTTTCTTTTCTCCAACTATCTCTCCCATGTTAAAATGTCAGAGGGAAAGTGAGGCTCATGATATTATACTGAGTGCCTCTCTCTGAAGAATATCAATCACTTTGCAGATGTTATCTTATTAATCCTTCAACCATTCCTAAAGTCAAGGATAGGCAATATGTCCGTTTTCCTGATAAAGAATTTATATATATATATATATATCAATTGCCTCTTCTCAACATCATTATTTTACTATATATATATATATGTATATATATATATATATATATATATATATATATATATTATATATATATATATACTAGTATATATGTAGTAAAATATTGATGTTGAGAAGAGGCAAAGATAAAAGAAAGTGGAAATGATGTCGCAATTTCATACCCTAGTCAGACATTTGCTTTTAAATACAGATGAGTGTAGTAACATTCCAGCTTTTCTAAGCTCTCTCAAAATTATTACAGCCATTCTTCATGGGCATTCCTGCTCCCAGCATAACTTTGAGTGCATCTAAAAAATAAATGGGTTGTAGTGAATGCTGTGGAGACCATGTCTCTTTTCTGCTTGATTTCAGTGTGTATTTGTGAATTCTTATATACTTCAAGTTTGTGAAAATGAAATGCCAGGTAAAGGGCATTTTCTATATGAAGCAGTATCTTTCACCTTGTCTTTGGCATTTGGGACTGTTATGCTTTTAAAAATTTTATGGTATGCTCTGCTCGGTCATTTATTTTGCATTTTTAATACCAGCTTCTCAACGTTAGTCTTTCTAGATCAATTCAGGGGAGCCAGGATACCTGAAAATGATTATTGTTTACTGCTTGGTAACTGTTTGGATATTTTATCTCATGGTCCGCTTCTAGCTAGTTCTACAAAGTCAGGTATTCATTGCTGGATTCCACAACAGTTCAAATGTTTTGAAGTGCTCTGGAAACCAAACAAACCCCAGCAAAGAAAGGAGGAAGAAGTTCAAGTTGCCTGCCTGTGGCTATGGTTGCCAAGGAGACCACTTCCTTGTACAGGATTAGACACCAGCCTTGCTTCTCTCAGGACCACAATAACAGACCTTGCAGGGAGGGGGAAATGGACAAACTAAATAAAACTTGGGCCAAATGGAAACTGATTTCTAAAATACTCAAATAAAGCTGATCCTTTTTCCTCTTGTTCTCTCTCTACTTTTATTTCTTAGTGGTGGGGAGAGAATTAGGTTTAGTTTTATTGTCTGTTTCTGAGGAAATGAAGCTGCATACTTTTCATGGTTTCTAAATTACTATACTATTCTATAGAACAATATATGAAACCTTAACCAAAGTGAAGCAGCAGGAGAGAGTTTGGAACAACCATCCCAGAGCATGCTGGATAAAATTACAGGAGGAGTTGTGAATAAACATATATTCCTGTGTCCCTTACTCTACATACAGATACTCTTGGGAGGTGGAATTTCAAACAGTTTTTTTTTAATAAAGTACTCAATCCGAGCATTCTTCAAAAACAGTTCATGTCTAAATATATCATCCAGGGAGAGTTCAAATTTCAAGGAACTGAAAACCTCCTTGAGACTTAAGAAAAGTTAACTTTGAAGTTTTTCTTCCACTTCCCTCCCCTCCCAAATTCTAGTTTTCCATATCCTTCTCATCCCAGTCATCTGCATTTGCCATACATAATGGATGGTTTTCTTTGGAATAGTTCATGGCACCTTCATGCTAACCAACAATTCTTAATTTTTTTGTGTGTGATGGACCCCACTGGCAGTCTGGTACAACCTAGGGAATGCTTCTCAAAGTCATATTTTAATGATTAAGAAAAAATGCATGGGATAATAAAGAAAACTAGTTATAGTGAAATATGGCTATCAATATAAATAAAAAACAAACAAAAAACCAAAATATACCCAGATTAAGAAACTTTGTGCTAACTTTTGGACAACGCAGTTTCCTACGGCCCCTGCTTGGTTTGGTCCTTAGACCAATTAAACTTTCCTTAACCCATGATCATGAGAAAGATTTTCTCTCTTTTTTTGGAGCCTTTCTCTTGTTTCTGAGGAGACCTTCCTTTATTTGACTGTTGTCTGCACCATTGGGGCATTAGATTTGTATTTGTATCCTAGAAACATAGCTCTTGGTAAATTCCACACTCTACAAGATTATCTTCCATGCAGTCTCTACTTGTCCAGTTTCAGAGTTCTTTGCCCCTTTCTAAATCCCTCATCTCTCATTCTGCTCTTGCTCCTGGCAACAATGATAGGCCATTTGATCAAAAGTGTGGTGCTCAGAATATAGGCCACAATAAACCTAATTCTGCTTTTTTCCTAGAGAGTGTAGTATGTGCTTGGTTTCTAACTTCACGAACTTAAGAGAATTTTCATTCTTGTGGTATTATATAGTTTTTCTGGCCCTTCCTTTCCTGTCTTCTGGATATTCCTTGAACTATATACTATTGTATATTAATCACTTAAGGCTGCTAGATCCTAATCGCAGGATGCTCTGCTAAGTAGTGCTTTATGCTCTCATTTAAACCATTCTGAATTCTTTAATTAGTATTTCCTAAAAGGGCTCTTGGTAGTTGGGATTGATTTCCAACTTTCTGTCACTTTAAGCACCACAGAAGCAATATCCTGCTTGGGTTGCCTTGAACCCTATTTTGAAGTGCTAATACTACCTCAGCAGGGATCATCCCTCTTTTCTCTCTTATGACCAATTTAGCAATCTTTGGCTTTAGCAAAGCTTTTGTTGTAAATTGGAAAGGTCCCTGGTTGGATCCATCTTGTTTGTGCTCTGGGGACAGTAATCAAATCACTACTATCATTGTTCCCGGAAAGGGCAGGATAATAACTGTGACTTTTCAAACTAAAATTCTCTTTCCTAGCCACGGTGACTCTCATTCAAGGGTTGTATTGCATTGTTAGAATGTAAGTTCTTAAGGCAAAGGACTGTCTAACTTTTACAGTTGTATGCTTAGCACCTAGCACAGTGCCTGACACGTAGTAAGTAACTAATGAAAAATGCTTTTGCATTCCATTTTTTTTAGCACTTATGAAGCACCTACTATGTGCCAATATTTTTCTAAGTACTAGGGATGCAATAATTCCAAAATACTTCTTTCTCTTCAAGAAGCTTATGATCTAAGGATGGAGACAACATATAAACAGTCATATGTAAACAAGCTATAAACTAGACAAATTGGAGATAATCACAAAGGAAAAGCTTGGAAGTAGTTTTTTCTAGTACTTCTGGTTAGCCATCATAAATATCTAAGAGGTACAGTAAAAAAGATGCTGGACCTACAGTCAGGAAAATCTGAGTTCAAATCCAATCTCAGATACTTACTGACTGTGTAATATTTAATAGCAAATCACTTAGCTATTATGATTTATAAAACGGAGATATAAAAGCATCTCTCTCGTAGATGTCTTGAGGACAAAATGAGACAGCATTTGTAAAGTACTTTGCATCCTTAAAGCACTATACAAATGCTAGCTATTAGCTATTATAGTGTCCACAGTACTTGGAGATTCCGCATGCCAAATGATGATTGGTGGAATGAGCTAGGGAGTCTGGAGAAGAGAAAACTTTGGTGAAGATATGATAGCTGTTGTCAAATATTTATTTAGAGGTTTTCAAGCAGTGATTATACAGTCATATTGTAGCAGAAGTGTAAAGGGGGTTATGTTCAGTTAAGCACCCAACTAGAAGACTTCCAAAATTGGATTTCTAAACACTATGGAGCCTTTCTTATAGGTCCCAAGCTAAATAATGACTTTTTCCTGTTCCTCCATCAGAACCTGTATTAGTATAGATGGCAATCTCCTTATTGGTGCTGTGGTCAGGGTTCTGTAACCTTTGAGACTGACATATCCTTATAGGAGGGGATATCTCAATGTCATCAAGGATGTCTGTCAGTTATCTTGTAATAGAAGCCTCAATACCAAACTCTTGAGATTATTCTATGTTCGATATTTTGGGTATTTGAAATGCTTTGAGTGTCTCAGCAGGATGACCGCATAGAAAATATTTCCTTTAGGACATGGAAAACATGAGGATACAGATCTACTAGAGACCATATGGGGAAAGCAGTTCCCTCACAAATATATTGTTCAAAGCTGACTTACATGAACTGATGCTTAATGAAGTGAGCAGAACCAGAAGAACATTGTACACAGTAACAGGGAGGTCATGTGATGATCAACTGTAATGGACTTGGCTCTTCTCAGAAATGTAGTGATCCAAGAAAATACCAATAGATTTGGAATGGAAAATGCCATCCATATCCAAAGAGAGAACTCTGGAGACTGAATGTAGATTATAGCATACTCTTTTCATCTTTTTTGTTTGCTTTTTATTTCTCATGGTTTTTTTTTCCCTTTTGGTCTGATTTTTCTTGCATAACATGACAAATAGGAAATATGTTCAAAAGAATGCATATTTAATTGATATTGAATTATTTGCTATCTTGGGGAGGAAGGGAGGAAGGGAAGAAGAAAGAAAGGAAGAAAAATTTGGAATTATAAAAATGAATATTGAAAACTATCTTTACATGTATTTGGAAAAATAAAATTCTATTGGGGGAAAAACAAATATATTGCAAAATGAACAAACATTTAATATGTATTTATTTTGTCCCAGTCATGGTGATAAGTGTTAGGGATACAAAAAATAAAAACAACTCCTCCCAAAAATCACAAAAGAGTCCTCAAAGAGCTCATATTCTAATAGGTGAGATAATCTACAAGCAACTGTCTGTACAAAATACAGTGTAAATGGAAGGCACTAGCAGTGGGAAGGTATGAGTAGTATGTAGGGTACATGAAGGGGTTATACATCATAGCTTCATAGGGAAGTAATGAATGTTGAGGGGAAATAGGAAAGGCCTCTTATAGAGTCAGAGGAAGCTGGGAGGTAGAGCATTTCAGACATGGGAGACAGCCAGTGAAAGTGTCCAGAATTGGACATGGAGTGTTTAGTTTGAGAAACTCTGATGTTACTGGATCCCAGAGAACTTGGGAGAGGAAGGTGATGTATGATGTAAAGTGACTAGAGCCAGATTATGAAGGGCTTTAATGGCCAAATGGAAGACTTATGCTTGATCCTAGAAATAATAGAGAAACATAGGAGTATATTAAGTAGCAGGGTGTTATGGTCAAATGTTTTGTTAGAAAGATCAATTTGACAAATGGGGGAGATATTAGCATAGGAAGAGATGAGGCAGGAAGAACAACTATACAGGAATGTGATGATGAGGGTCTGGACTGAGAATGGAAGTATCAGAGAAGGGAAGGAGATATGTGTGGGAGGTGTTTACAAAGGTAGAAAGAATAGAACTTGGCAACAGACTAGATATGAGGAGTAAATAAGGGAGAGTAAGGAGGAGAGCATACAAACTAGTTTGTGGCACTCCCAACAGTAATAGAGAAGTTTAAAAGAGGCTACAATTTTTCAGGAAAGGTAATGATTTCCGATTTCAATCTGCACATCTTTGCACTGATCATTTCTTAAAAACCCATCTCAAGCAGGGAAAAGGAGAGAATTAGGTTCCTAATTATTCTTGTCCATCATAACAAATATACATAATTAAGCAAAGTCACTGTCTACATTTTCCACATTCAAAAATGTCTGCCTCATTTTTTATCTTAAATTTATCACCTTGGAATCAGGAGATGAGTATTAAGTGTCTTTAGTTTCCTGGACTTCGTGGTTTATTATTGCATTGATCAGAATTCTTAAGTATTTTCAAAATTGTTTTTCTTTAAATGTTGTTGTTATCTTGAAAATGTGTATTTGGGAAAAAATTTTCATATAACATCAATAAGATATAATAGATGGACAATCTATTGCACTGGTATTCCTATACAATGTTGAAAGTTAGATGAGATAGACAAATTATTTTTTCATTGTTAGACTCAATTTCCTCATCTGTAAAATGAGGATAATAATAATAATACCTATATTTCATGATTATTTTGGATAAAAATAAGAAAATATCTGTAGAATAGAAGTGTTTATATTCTATAAAAACACTATATCTATGCTAGCTAAAATAATAATTGTTTTTGGCAAGTTTTAATGTCACTTCTGTCAGCCTCAATTTTCCACTCTGCGCCAGTTCAAATTACATGATCTCTACCTTCTCTGGTTCTATGGGGGAAATGTCTTAAGTTCTTATGCTAAAGGAGTGGTTAACAGTAGAAATTTCAGATACAGCCATAACATGACATGCATAACCACTATGTGAAAAAATTCCAGAAAAAGCCACAGAGCTTATGGGGAAAATGAAATTGGGGTACAACACTCAAAAACTTCATCAGTGGCACATTAAAAAAGCTAGGAACATCAAAGAGCAGTTTTATAATAAATACTAAATGCCAAAGGAAAATGGGATACAATAAGTTGTGACAGTGTCTGTACTAGGTCTATACCTCTCTTCCCACAGCCCCTTTGCCAACAAAATTAAATTACTGTAGTGGAGAGGGTGATCTCAGTGGACCACAGTTCCAGTGAAGAGGGTGGGGTAATAGTGTCAGTTTAGCCCTCTTCAGTTCATAGTTCCTACTGCTCTAGAAGTTTATATATATATATATATATATATATATGTATGTATGTATGTATGTATATAAAATAATTAGTTGATTCTCCCCTCTACTACTGTTCTCATATAGGTCTTCATCATTTCACACCAGCTGGTGGGTCTGCCATATAAGGTAAAGTTAGGTAACTGGTTGATATGTGTGGTATATACGTGAGCCTTTTGTGCCTTGTTCAAATGGATGATTTCTTTTCCTCCCTGACAAAATTGCACATAAAGGAATGCAAAATTTGCATTATATTCAAATTGCTCCCTAATATATCCCCCCCATTGGAGCAAATTTGCATTTTCAAAACAAGTCTTATAGCAGAACTGACTATACATGTTAGCCATCCAGGGGGAGATATTTTTCAAAAATCAGAACTTTGAATGCTCCTGAAATCACATCAGGTAAGCTGGTTGTATTTGGAAACTTTCATGCGCTTCAGAAATGATCCTTGGGATTAGTCATAGGAAGATACAACTTATTTCAGATATTTAAATTATTGATAGTCTTCATTATTCATCTGGAAAATTATAAGATGAAATTTGGTAGAATTTACTAAAATGAAATTCTAATCCTTCTACCTATATCATGTTCTGAGGTCACATTATGGCCTGGATAAAACCTTGGAATCTTGAAGACTGCAAATGGAGTGTGAGCTTTAGCAGAATCTGCTAATTTCTAATCTAAAGGCTTTGAGTCTGTACTTTGCAGTAGATTATTATAGTAACTGTAGCTAGTATTTATATAGTACTTTAGATTTGCAAAACAATTTACATATATTATCTCAATTGATCTTTATCTGTAAAGTAGATGCTATTATTATGCCCATTTTACAGATGAGAAAACTGAGAATGAAGTGTCTTGTGCAAGATCAAATAACCAGTGAAATTCTGAAGTAATTTAAAAAAATCTGATTTTCATGAATCAAGTCTATCATTCTATCCACCATATAACATAGCTGATTTTCATCCAAGGACCAGTCTAGTAAAGTTGGGAGAAACACCAGATGATTAGTCATCTGGTGATGAAATGTTTTGGTCTTAGAAACTCATGCAACAGTCTGCTCAGGCATTATGGGGTTGCAATCTACATTGGTGGAGGGACTACTAGTTTCAAATTTTAAAAATCATGAATTATTTGAAATGAGAATTTCTAACTCTTCTTTATCCAACCTTTTTAAAAAAATGCAAATACTTTACACTCAGTATTAGAGAAGTTTATGGTAGGTAAAAACTCTAATAGCTTTATAAGTATTATTCTCAGTGGAAGAAAAAAATCAATCATGTATAAGAATATGGTTTACAAAGAAAATGGCAATGTCTTGAATAAAGAAAATATATGAAGAATAAGAAAGACAAATCTGAGGTCAAAGAGAAGGGAAATAAGATAAATGAACCTAGGAAACAAAAATCTTGGCTTTTCTTTCCTGCAAAAATTTTTTACCTTCTCTTTTGTTTCATATCCTTTTGTTCCCTCATTTTTATCCCTTGATTATTCAAATCTTCAGACAGGCAATAAGCACTGGTGAAGACCATATGATGAGTTTTGGGTTTCCAGCTCTGTAGTCTGTGATGATTAATCCCTTCTATGTGGCTTGCAAAAAGTAAAGACTCACTATCCCAACCAGAAATCACCACTGAATCATAATTGAGTGGGAATAGGAAATATTAAAGTTGGGATTTTTGTTAACCAGAGCATTTAAAAATTCGCATAACTTCATAATCAAGCTGATTATATTCATTCAAATTAAATGGAGCACCCAGAATGTGTACATTTCATTTAATGTTATTAGTTCAAGACTGTCTGCATATTGGTTTTATAAAAGTTATGAAACATTTCTTACAGTCAAGTATCACCAACTATTAGGTCACTTGAATTGGTTATCCATTAAACATTTCAAACTCAACATGTTCAAAACACAACTCGTCATTCTCTCAATTCCTGCCAAAACCTTCCCTTTCACCAATTTTTCTATTATTATTGAGGATATCACCATCTTCCCATTACCCTAGGTTCACAGTGTCAGTATTAATATTCACTTTTTGCCCTTCCTTGCCTGAGGATGTGCTGAAGCAGATTTCTCTATTGTCCAGGTCTCCTAGTTTCTCTGGCTTTCTACAAAATCTTCCTCAAGGTCCACCTTCTATCAAAGGCCTTTTCTAGACCCCCACATGCTAGTGACTTCTTCATGGAGACCTCTCACTGACCATGCATGTAAGAAGTTATTTAAAGCCTTTCCCAATATTAGAATGTCAGCTCCTGGAAGATAAGAACTATTTTTTCCCTTTTCTTTGTAATATTCAGCAGTTAGAACAGTGGCTGGCACATAATATGAACACAGTAAATGCTTTTTGACTAATTTATTAAATTCTTCCCAAATCATTTCAAATCCACTTAGAAAAATAGATTTTTCCTTCTGATATTAGCTTTCTAGGTCTTAATATCCCCTAACTTAATTCTGATGTTATCTACTATGTCACTGTAATATTTTTCTGTCAGGGTGCGATTTTTAACCTTAATTCAATGCATAATTATTGAACACTTGCATACAAAGCATTATATTTCAGGCATGGGATACATTGGAGTCAGCTCAAGCCAGCTTGTGAGAACTGATTGTTAAATATCTGGCATGAGCATTTACATTACAGACATGCGCAAACACTACAAATCATGTCATGATTTGTTGTTTTGTTGGTTGTCTAAGGTAAAGAAAGTGATGGAAAAATATTATTGTATATTAAACTTAAGATTGTGATATGCATGTGTTTTGTTTTGGAGAGCTGATTATTAAATATTTGCCAGCACACTGCTAATTTCAAATATCTTTGGTAATCGTAAAAAATCATTATTTCCATGTCCAGCATTTGGGAACCAAAATCTCAAACCCTGCCAGACTTCTAGGGAAAAGATTACACAGATTTTTCCAGTGAGTCCAATAATTGAATAATGAGATGCATATTTGGTAAGAATATAGTTAAGCCAACTCTAAATAATTCAGGAAAATCTTTGACATAGTTAACCTTAAATCACAAGAACTATTAAATTTTATAATGAAACATTATACAGAATATTCGAGTTAGATTAGTACTGTTCACATTTCTCAACTGATCCAAAACCCATAGCCAATTTTTGCTTAATTGGTGGATGCTGCTTTGGTTTTCAAGTTCTCTGGGGATCTTCTAAAGCCATTTTTTATAATGATGTTCAGTTTTCAATGCATGCAACAGAAGTCCAAATTTATGCTTAGGATAATAGCTCTAGAGAATGAAGGTTCCTCTATGCTCAAAGGGCATACACCCTTTAATCCAGTAGGTTCTGTATTGGATATGTTTCCCAAAGAAATCATAAAAGAGGGAAAGGACCCCCATATGCAAAAATGTTTGTGGCAGCAAGGAAGTGGAAAGTGGGTGGATGCCCATAAGTTGGGGAATGGCTGAATAAATTATGACATATGAATATAATGGAATATTATTGTTCTATAAGAAATGACGAGCAGGCTGATTTCAGAAAAGTGTGGAAAGACTTATATGAACTGATGCTGAGTGAAGTGAGCAGAACTAAGAGAACATTGTACACAGTAACAAGAAGTTTATGTGATGATCAGCTCTGATGGACTTGACTCTTTGTCAACAATAATGAGATTATCTAAAACAATTCCAATAGACTCATGCCATCCATAGACAGAAAGAGAGAGAACTATGGAAACTGAATGTGGACCAAAACATAGTATTTTCATCTTTGTTGTTATTGTTTGCTTGTTTTTTTTTTCTTTCTCGTGTTTTTTCTCTTTTGATCTGATTTTTCTTGTGTAGCATGACAAATATGGAAATATGTTTAGAAGAATTGCACATGTTTAATTTATATTGGATGGTTTGCTATTTTGGTGAGGGGGAGGAAGGGAGAAAGGGAGGAAAATATGGCATACAAGAGTTTGCAAAGGAGAATGTTGAAAACTATCTTTGCATGTATTGGGAAAAAATAAAATACTATTAAAGAAAGAAAGTTCCTAAGAGATCATTTACTATACCATCTTTATTTTGCAAATAGTTAACTAAGGTTCAAGATAAAATATATAATAAATCTAAAAGGTAGATCCAACTTCTCTACAGAGACTACAACAGAGCCAGTGTTCTCATCTCTGTTCCATGCTATCTAATGTCTTCTAAAAGGGCTAAGGAGGAAGAGACCTGGCAGTGTTTCTTGTACCATATGTGTCTGGCAAAAACAGGCTCTACACACAAATGGATTAAGTTACAACCATTTTTCTTGAATTAAAAAACATAAGGCCCCACCCACTCTCACATGCTTTGTTGCTATTATTCCACCTTCCTTAGTGGAATTTACAAATTTGCACATTGAAAATAATGCTTCTAGGAGTGATGACAAGTGGTATTATTTCTAGAAGGTCACATTTATAATATTCACGTTAGCTAGGAGAGGAGGGAAGATTCTAAGAGTACTTTTTAGGGTGTTTCCAGGAACATATTAATATGGATTATTTTATTTGAGTAGCTAATTTTGGGAGGCATAAAGAGCTTAACTTTGCATTGAGATGAAATGGAGACCAGGTAAGTTTATGAGTCACTGAGAGAAGAAAAAAATGGATTGTCAGTCATGATTTGTATAAGGTATTTGGTAGCTAAGATCACAAGGGCTTTGGGGAAGGAAAGAAAATAGAAAAAGAAGTGAAAAAGTTGAAAACCTAAAAAGTAGAGGAGAAGACCTAAAATTTAGCTTCAATTGAGCTATTCTAGAGAGGGGACCAAGTTAATAAATATTTGTTAAATATCTCATGTTCAAGCAAAAGTACTAGGTGCTGAGAATAGGAAGACAAGGTTTTTCTGTTCTACCATGAAAATACAGATTATAAACAGATAAATATGTAAATGATCATTTTGAAAGAGAGAGACAGAGGCAGAGACAGAGACAGAGAGACAGAGACAGAGATACAGAGAGAGAGAGGAAGAGAGACAGAGAGACAGAGAGAGACAAAGAGAGACAGAGACAGAGACAGAGAGAAGGAGACAAGGAGAGACACAGAGAGAAAGACAGACAGACAGATAAGAGAGACAGAGAGACAGAGGTAGATAAGAGAAGAGGATAGGGAGAACCTTAAAGGAAGTTGGAGATCTTGGAGAGAGGGGTGAGGATCTTTCTAGCTGTAAGTGGAGTAGAGAACAGCCTGTGAGAAGCCATTGAGGAGGGCAGTATAACGTTGAAACTGGGGAACAACCAAGCCAATTTGTCTGGAATATAGAATGAATGCAGGGAAATCATGTGTTGCAAACTTGTTAAGTGGAAGCCAGACTATGGAGCTCTTTAAATTCTAAACTGAAGACTTTATATTTTATCTTAAAGATAAGAGAGAACCATTTATCCTAATCTCTTCCAGCATAGATTATTCTAATAGCCTACTGGTTGGGCTGTCTTCTTATATTTTATATACCTCCATGTGTTCTATGATACAGAGGTAATGGCCTTCTTTCTGCTTCTCACACCCTATCCCCAACTTCAAGCTTTTTCACTTTATCCTCCATGCTTGAAATGCTGTCACCTCTTGCCCCCTGGCTCCCTGGATTCCTGCA
The DNA here is from genome assembly GCF_016432865.1 of Antechinus flavipes. Classification (NCBI taxonomy): domain Eukaryota; kingdom Metazoa; phylum Chordata; class Mammalia; order Dasyuromorphia; family Dasyuridae; genus Antechinus; species Antechinus flavipes. The sequence goes on along the minus strand of NC_067401.1, from coordinate 409,214,128 downwards.
AGCCTCTCCTTCTCAAAGAGATCTCATCCAATTTTCCTCAATACTAGATCCTTCTTTCTGAGACTGTCTCCATTTTACCCTAACAACCTCTTCTATCTTCATGATTGTGTACTCATTATCTCCTCATGAGAATGTATACTCCTTTCAGGTAGGGACTGTTTTTGCCTTCTCTTGTATTTCCAAATGCTTATCAGAGTTTCTGGGACATAGTAAACATTTAATAAATATTTCTTTGACTTGACAAGTAAGCAAATAAGAATAACTATCTCTTCTTTGTCTATGTTTTTGCTTTTAATCTCTTTCTCTTTTTGCCCTCACTAGACAGCTGCTCCTTTTAGAACCATTTCAAATTAAAGTAGGTAAGAGACCCATTTTTTGTAGTACTTGTATGGGCACTAATCCAATATCCTATTCAACTGGAAGTTTGAGTTTCTAGAACAAGGCTATTGCTCTTTCTCCTCTCAAGTTTTAGGGATACCTTTGTGGAGAGGTGTGGTTCTTTAAATATTACTGACTAAAGCCCTCATCCCAGTGTATTTCTTTCTCTAGTTATCTGAAAATATCATCTATTTGCCTTGCTACAAGCCACGGCATAAGCTTTTGCTGACTAGGTGAATACTACTATGGTAAAGTATTACAGTTGATTTAAGAATCATTTCAGCCCCTGAACTCACAATATTAAAAACATCAAGAGAATTAGCTATGTTATTAGGAGAGAGCCAACCTTGAAATCAGGATTCAATTAGGGCCCCATAGATATTCTGACAATGTGACTTTTTTTTCCAAGACTAGGTATTTCTGTGAAACTCCAAGTTTGAAAAGCAGGTGTCAACTTGTATGGGTACAGAGAGTTTCCTCATTGGGAGTTCCCAAAAATGATAAAATCATCAGTTTCAAAAAAGGGATTATAAATTATAAATTTTTTTTTGTATTTATGATGTTTATAAAAAAAATTATAGCCTTCAAGTTCTTCCTGCCACTCAGTGGGCAGTTAGCTGATTTGAAAACTGCAATCCTTTTACTTTTTGTCACATAACTTCTCCCTTAGTACAAATGATTGCTATTACATTAAATGCTTTGGAGATAGGAAAGGATGATATTTCATAATTTTTGAGTAATAGGAGCTTATCTAACAGTCAGATTGATTCAGATCTTAGACTTTTATTTCCTAGCAACTTATTATACTGCTGTATTTCTCTATAGAGTATGTGACAAAGCCAAACTCTGTTGCTTAGTTTCACCTCTGGTTTCCTGTTCCAGCTTTTGGAGACCAATGGCAACCTTGGTAAAAGGCATTCCCTGGAGACTGATATTCACCAGCCCCTTCTAGTTGATCATTAATTCTTCACTAATGCTTCTGGAGAATAGCATTGTTATTGTTTAAGTCAAGATAATGCGAAATTACTGTAAACTTTAAACAGAGACTTTGTTCAAGTTTTTTTTTTTTTTAACTAAAGAAATGTATTCTCACCATGTTTGAAAACAGAGATAGGAAATTTCCAAACGATTGAGAAACTAAATGTTTTATCTTTGAAGTATATGTTGCACAAGAGACTGTTTTTAATAGTGGTTTTAAATATTTTCTGGTATTCAGGATACTTTAAATTTTTGTTTTTAAAAGTTATAGGTTGCTTATCTGCATGTGTTTTTTTTTTTTTTACCATTAGTCTCAATAATATTATAATGAGAAGAAAAAGATCATAAGTATATAAATATGAATTAATCCTTGAGACAGCATATCATTCTTTCTTTCTAAACATAAGTTCTATTCCTTGCCATCATTTTATTGTTTGTAAGTACTGGCTCTGAAGAGGGGCAGCTAGCTAGGTGGCACAATGGATAAAAGTACCAGGCTTGGAGTCAAGAATACCTCTCTTCTTGATTTCAAATCTGTGAGCTTGTAGGTGTGACCCTGGGCAAGACATTTAATCCTCATTGCTGAATGAAAAGTGAAAAAAGAAGAACCTTGAGTTTTTTAGAAATAGCATCTTCAAGGAGCAACTAGGTAGTTCAGTGGATAGAGCACCAGTCCTGAAGTCAGGAGAACCCGAGTTCAAATTTGGTCTCAGACACTTAACATTTCCTAGCTGCATGACCCTGGGCAAGTCACTTAACACCAATTGCCTCAGGAAAAAAAGTAAAAGTTATTTAAGACATTTAATATAGAAATTTTTAGACAACATATCAAGAAATGACATTGTTTTATTTGCCTTGTTTTAGTTGATAATTACTGAATTTTCTCACCTAATTAGGGGGAAACATGGATTCAGGTAGAGAAAATATGTATGGGTTGTGGAATTAGTGAAAAGATAAATGGGTTTGGATTTAAAGATATAAATGTGAATGCCCTTTCTGCTTCTTAGTACCTGCATGACCTTGGGCATTTAATCTCCATAAATTTCAGTTTCTTTATCTGTCAAGTTGACTGGATGAATTGTAAGGTCTTGGCTTGTTCTAAATCTATAAACCTACCTTGGTTTTTTGTGCAGTAGTAAGCAACATTATGTGGTGCAAATATTGCCTTAACACTTACTGATAACTATGATAGGGCACAGATTCATACATGTACCCCATCAGTGTGCTAGAACAGAGTCTATATGGAGGACACCAGGGAGTTGCTTCTAAGGAAATCACAATGTCTGGAATATATATGGATATTCTGGTTGGTGTATCACACATAAGATTGAGGGTTGGTCATCTACTCAGAAAAAATGGTTTCTTCAAAAGTCTCTTTCCGGTATTTATATCTGGCTCAAAAAAGGTGACTCAATTCTTCATTACTTCTTGTAAGATAACCACGTTAGAGGAAGAGTTATGGGATCTTTCCCATCTTGTTTGGCTGTTGTAGTCAATATTGGGGCATTGATGCCCCCAAAATTTAAGGAGTACTTTAGGAGCTGCCTTTGCCATCCTAGCTCAATGGAAGGAGTCATCTAGTAGTAGTGCCATTTTGGGATGTGAAATTGGTGATATCGGTGCTATGTGGAAAAGGAGCAGAATTGTGGGTCTAATTCCTCCCCCCTCCCCATAATTCCCAGACAAACATGAATGGATTAAACCCCTGAGATATTCAGGGAAATGTTTATACATTTTTTCTTGCTCCATAATAGTTATCCCGTGTTAAATGATTTAATGAAATGCTAGTCACTGGCTCCCTAAATCTGGAAGGAATGCAGTCAGTGGCAGAGAAAAGAGATACTTCAACTCTCTTGGGGTTTCTGAGAAACCTGAACAGGGACAGACCTAGCCCTGAATAAAAAGGGCTAGAGTGAACACTTTACCCCACTAACATTTATACATACTCTTTTTATATCACTATGATCTCACTCAATCTTAATAACAACCCAGAGGTAGAGCTCATATAAATATTATACCACCAATTTTATAGATGGAGAAACAAAGGTGGAGAGACCCCAAGTCACTTGCCTGTGATCATATGGCTGGTAAGGGCAAGGAACTATGATGATGATGATAGCTATCACTTATATACTGCTTACTATGTGCCAGACAATATGCTAAGCACTTTGTGAATATTATCTCATTTGATCTTCTCAACAGTCCTGGGAGAAATGTGCTATTATCATTCCCATTTTACAGATGAAGAAGTGAAGCAAACCAAAGTTAAGTGATTTGTCCAGAGTCAAACAGCCAATGAGAGTGTGAAGCCAGTTCCAATTCAGGTCTTCCTTATTCCTGTGCCAGTGCTCTAATTATTGTAGCATCTCTCTGCCTAACTTTGTGCCTTGATCTCAGAGCCAGAGATAATCATTGGTGGATATATCATTGGGGCCTTGAGGATCATCCAACGCATAATTGAAAAAGAACACTACTCTCATCATCCAACGCATAATTGAAAAAGAACACCACTCTCCCTTCTTCATCTGACCAACTATGCTCACAGGTAGTCATTTAATCTCAGTTTAAAGACTTCCAGGGATGGAGACCTCACTAATTTACAAGACAATTCTCTCTAGTTCTCACAATTCTCTAATTGTTAGGAAGTTGTTCTTTTTAAATAAAGGCAATCTATGCCTCTCTAAAACTTGTACCTGTATTTACAAATTCTGCCTTCTAGAACAGAAGGGAGAGGGAAAGGCAGTTTATTTTTATTTTATTTTTATTTTTTTGACGTGATAGCACTTAAATATTTGAAAGCAATCACCCCTCCTTAAAGGAGGAAAACCTCCTTGAAGTGTTCTTCTTTCTAAGATGAGTATCTTTATTTCCTTCAGCTGATCATCACATAACATATTCTTTGATTCCCTCTTCATTTAGTTCACTTTTCTCTGGGCACAATCCAGTTCTTTCTTCCTAAAACTGAATGTCCAGAACTGAACATAATGTTCCAGATATGGTCTAGCCAAAGCAAACATAGCAAGACTCTCACCTCCCTCATTTTCAATACTGTATCTCTCTTCATAAAAGCTAAATGTATATTTGTTTGTTTGTTTGTTTTTGAAGGGAGGGGGATTATTCCATGGAATTGGAGAATTAAGATAAATGAAAATGCTACAAACTTTATTGAATCCAGGGTTTTGTTAATGTGGGCATTTCCTCTTCCTTTTTTATTTTTGATTTTTTTAAATTTAATTTTTATTTAATAATTACTTTATATTGACACTTGTTTCTGTTCCGATTTTTTTCCCTCCCTCCCTCCCTCCCTCCCTCTGCCCCCTCCCCTAGATGGCAAGCAGTCCTTTATATGTTGGATATGTTGCAGTATATCCTAGATACAATATATGTTTGCAGAACTGAACAGTTCTCTTGTTGCATAGGGAGAATTGGATTCAGAAGGTATAAATAACCCGGGAAGAAAACCAAAAATGCAGATAGTTCACATTCGTTTCCCAGTGTTCTTTCTTTGGGTGTAGCTGCTTTTGTCCGTCATTTATCAATTGAAACTCAGGTCTCTTTGTCAAAGAAATCCACTTCCATCAAAATATGTCCTCATACAATATCGTTGTGGAAGTGTATAATGATCTCCTGGTTCTGCTCATTTCACTTAGCATCAGTTCATGTAAGTCTCGCCAGTCCTCTCTGTATTCATCCTGCTGGTCATTTCTTACAGAACAATAATATTCCATAACATTCATATACCACAATTTACCCAGCCATTCTCCAATTGATGGGCATCCATTCATTTTCCAGTTTCTAGCCACTACAAACAGGGCTGCTACAAACATTTTGGCACATACAGGTCCCTTTCCCTTCTTTAGTATTTCTTTGGGATATAAGCCCAATAGAAACACTGCTGGATCAAAGGGTATGCACAATTTGATAATTTTTTGGGCATAATTCCAGATTGCTCTCCAGAATGGTTGGATTCGTTCACAACTCCACCAACAATGCATTAGTGTCCCAGTTTTCCCGCATCCCCTCCAACATTCATCATTATTTTTTCCTGTCATCTTAGCCAATCTGACAGGTGTGTAGTGGTATCTCAGAGTTGTCTTAATTTGCATTTCTCTGATCAATAATGATTTGGAACACTCTTTCATATGAGTGGTAATAGTTTCAATCTCATCCTCTGAAAATTGTCTGTTCATATCCTTTGACCATTTATCAATTGGAGAATGGCTTGATTTCTTATAAATTTGAGTCAGTTCTCTATATATTTTGGAAATGAGGCCTTTATCAGAACCTTTAACTGTGAAAATGTTTTCCCAGTTTGTTGCTTCCCTTCTAATCTTGTTTGCATTAGTTTTATTTGTACAAAGGCTTTTTAATTTGATGTAATCAAAATTTTCTATTTTGTGATCAGTAATGGTCTCTAGTTCATCTTTGGTCACAAATTTCTTTCTCCTCCACAAGTCTGAGAGATAAACTATCCTATGTTCCTCTAATTTATTTATAATCTCGTTCTTTATGCCTAGGTCATGGACCCATTTTGATCTTATCTTGGTATATGGTGTTAAGTGTGGGTCCATGACTAATTTCTGCCATACTAATTTCCAATTATCCCAGCAGTTTTTATCAAATAATGAATTCTTTTCCCAGAAGTTAGGGGCTTTGGGTTTGTCAAACACTAGATTGCTATAGTTGACTATTCTGTCTTGTGAACCTAGCCTTTTCCACTGATCCACTAATCTATTTCTTAGCCAATACCAAATGGTTTTGGTGACTGCTGCTTTATAATATAATTTTAGATCAGGTACAGCTAGGCCACCTTCATTTGATTTTTTTTTCATTAATTCCCTTGAGATTCTCGACTTTTTATTGTTCCATATGAATTTTGTTGTTATTTTTTCTAGATCAATAAAATATTTTCTTGGAAGTCTGATTGGTATAGCACTAAACAAATAGATTAGTTTAGGGAGTATTGTCATCTTTATTATGTTCGCTCGGCCGATCCAAGAGCACTTAATATTTTTCCAATTATTTAAGTCTGACTTTATTTGTGTGGAGACTTTTTTATAATTTTGCTCATATAATTCCTGACTTTCCTTTGGTAGATAGATTCCCAAATATTTTATGGTATCAACAGTTATTCTGAATGGAATTTCTCTTTGTATCTCTTGCTGTTGGGTTTTGTTGGTGATGTATAAAAATGCTGAGGATTTATGGGGATTTATTTTGTAGCCAGCTACTTTGCTAAAATTATGAATTATTTCCAATAGCTTTTTGGTAGAATCTCTAGGGTTCTCTAGGTATACCATCATATCATCTGCAAAGAGTGATAGTTTGGTTTCCTCATTGCCTACTCTAATTCCTTTAATATCTTTCTCGACTCTTATTGCTGAGGCTAGTGTTTCTAATTCGATATTAAATAATAATGGTGATAGTGGGCAACCTTGCTTCACTCCAGATCTTACTGGGAAAGGTTCCAGTTTTTCCCCATTGCATATGATGCTTACTGATGGTTTTAAATATATGCTCCTGACTATTTTAAGGAAAAGTCCATTGATTCCTATGCTCTCAAGTGTTTTTATTAGGAATGGATGTTGGATTTTATCAAATGCTTTTTCTGCATCTATTGAGATGATCATATGGTTTTTGTTTGTTTGGTTATTGATATAGTCAATTATGCTAATAGTTTTCCTAATATTGAACCAGCCCTGCATTCCTGGTATAAATCCTACTTGGTCATAGTGTATTATCCTGGTGACGATTTTCTATAATCTTTTTGCTAATATTTTATTTAAGATTTTAGCATCAATATTCATTAGGGAGATTGGTCTATAATTTTCTTTCTCTGTTTTCAGCCTACCTGGTTTAGGTATCAGTACCATGTCTGTGTCATAAAAGGAGTTTGGTAGGACTCCTTCAATCCCTATTTTTTCAAATAGTTTATATAACATTGGAATTAATTGTTCTTTAAATGTTTGGTAGAATTCACATGTAAATCCATCTGGTCCTGGGGATTTTTTCTTAGGGAGTTGATTGATAGTTTGTTCTATTTCTTTTTCTGAGATGGGACTGTTTAGGATATTTACTTCTTCCTCTGTTAGTTTGGGCAAGCTATATTTTTGGAGGTATTTTTCTATTTCATTTAAGTTGTCGAATTTATTGGCATAAAGTTGGGCAAAGTAACTCCTAATTATTGCTCTAATTTCCTCTTCGTTAGTGGTGAGTTCTCCCTTTTCATTTTTAAGACTAACAATTTGATTTTCCTCTCTCCTTTTTTTAATCAGATTTACTAAGGGTTTGTCTATTTTGTTGGTTTTTTCATAGAACCAACTCTTAGTTTTATTAATCAATTCAATAGTTTTTTTACTTTCAGTTTTATTGATCTCACCTTTTATTTTTAGAATTTCAAGTTTAGTGTTTGACTGGGGGTTTTTAATTTGTTCCTTTTCTAGCATTTTTAGTTGCAAACCCAATTCATTGACCTTCTCTTTCTCTATTTTATACAAATAGGCCTCTAGAGATATGAAATTTCCCCTTATTATCGCTTTGGCTGCATCCCATACATTTTGGTATGATGTCTCATTATTATCGTTTTCTTGGGTGAAGTTATTAATTATGTCTATGATTTGCTGTTTCACCCAATCATTCTTTAGTATGAGATTATTTAGTTTCCAATTATTTTTTGGTCTACTTCCCCCTGGTTTTTAGTTGAATGTAATTTTCATTGCATCGTGGTCTGAAAAGGATGCATTTACTATTTCTGCCTTACTGCATTTGAGTTTGAGGTTTTTATGTCCTAATATATGGTCAATTTTTGTATAGGTTCCATGAACTGCTGAAAAGAAAGTGTATTCCTTTCTGTCTCCATTACATTTTCTCCAGAGATCTATCATATCTAACTTTTCTAGTATTCTATTTACCTCTTTGACTTCTTTCTTATTTATTTTGTGGTTTGATTTATCTAATTCTGAGAGTGCAAGGTTAAGATCTCCCACTATTATAGTTTTACTGTCTATTTCTTCTTGCAGCTCTCTTAGTTTCTCTTTTAAGAATTTAGATGCTACCCCACTTGGTGCATATATATTTAATATAGATAGTGCTTCATTATCCATGCTACCCTTTAGTAAGATATAGTGCCCTTCCTTATCTCTTTTAATTAGATCAATTTTTGCTTTAGCTTGATCTGAGATCAGGATGGCTACCCCTGCTTTTTTGACTTCACCTGAAGCATAGTAGATTTTGCTCCAACCTTTTACCTTTAACCTGCATGTATCTCCCCTCTTCAGGTGTGTTTCCTGTAAACAACATATTGTAGGATTCTGGCTTTTAATTCATTCTGCTAACCGCTTCCTCTTTATGGGGGAGTTTACCCCGTTCACGTTTATGGTTAGAATGACCAATTCTGTATTACTTGCCATCTTGTTAACCCCGGTTTATGCTTTTCTCCCTTCTTTCCCCTTTCCCCCCCTTCCCAGTATTAAGCTTGTGAGTACCACTTGCTTCTCACAGCCCTCCCTTTTTAGTATCCCTCCCCCCGCCTTAGAGTTCCTCCCCCTATCTTACCCCTTTCCCTCCCAGTTCCCATATTCCCTTCCGCTTAGCTTATTCCTTCCCTTTTCACTTTTCCCTTCTCACTTTTCAATGAGGTGGGAGAAGTTTCACCATAGATTGAATATGTCTTAAGATTTTTCACTTAAAGCCAATTCTGAAGGCAGTAAGATACCCACTATATTCATCCCCCTCCATTCTTTCTCTCAGATATAATAGGTTTCCTATGCCTCTTCATGAGATGTACTACCCCCACTTTACCCTTTTTCTGATACAATGTCCTTTCCACATCAATTTCTAGAACAAGGTATACATGTATTCTTTATACATCTATATAGTCAAAATATAGTTCCCAAGATTAATCTTTACCTTTTTAGATTTCTCTTGAGTTCTATATTTGTAGATCAAACTTTTTGTTAAGTTCTGGTTTTTTCATCAGAAATAGATGAAATTCGCTTACTTCGTTGAATGTCCATCTTCTTCCCTGGAAAAAGATGCTCATTCTCGCTGGGTAAGTTATTTTTGGTTGCATACCAAGTTCCTTACCCTTTAGTAAGATATAGTGCCCTTCCTTATCTCTTTTAATTAGATCAATTTTTGCTTTAGCTTGATCTGAGATCAGGATGGCTACCCCTGCTTTTTTGACTTCACCTGAAGCATAGTAGATTTTGCTCCAACCTTTTACCTTTAACCTGCATGTATCTCCCCTCTTCAGGTGTGTTTCCTGTAAACAACATATTGTAGGATTCTGGCTTTTAATTCATTCTGCTAACCGCTTCCTCTTTATGGGGGAGTTTACCCCGTTCACGTTTATGGTTAGAATGACCAATTCTGTATTACTTGCCATCTTGTTAACCCCGGTTTATGCTTTTCTCCCTTCTTTCCCCTTTCCCCCCCTTCCCAGTATTAAGCTTGTGAGTACCACTTGCTTCTCACAGCCCTCCCTTTTTAGTATCCCTCCCCCCGCCTTAGAGTTCCTCCCCCTATCTTACCCCTTTCCCTCCCAGTTCCCATATTCCCTTCCGCTTAGCTTATTCCTTCCCTTTTCACTTTTCCCTTCTCACTTTTCAATGAGGTGGGAGAAGTTTCACCATAGATTGAATATGTCTTAAGATTTTTCACTTAAAGCCAATTCTGAAGGCAGTAAGATACCCACTATATTCATCCCCCTCCATTCTTTCTCTCAGATATAATAGGTTTCCTATGCCTCTTCATGAGATGTACTACCCCCACTTTACCCTTTTTCTGATACAATGTCCTTTCCACATCAATTTCTAGAACAAGGTATACATGTATTCTTTATACATCTATATAGTCAAAATATAGTTCCCAAGATTAATCTTTACCTTTTTAGATTTCTCTTGAGTTCTATATTTGTAGATCAAACTTTTTGTTAAGTTCTGGTTTTTTCATCAGAAATAGATGAAATTCGCTTACTTCGTTGAATGTCCATCTTCTTCCCTGGAAAAAGATGCTCATTCTCGCTGGGTAAGTTATTTTTGGTTGCATACCAAGTTCCTTAGCCTTTTGGAATATCATATTCCAGGCCCTTCGATCTTTTAATGTGGATGCTGCCAGATCCTAGGTGATCCTTATTGTGGCTCCTTGATACTTGAATTGGGTTTTTCTAGCTGCTTGCAATATTTTTTCCTTCATCTGAGGGTTCTGGCATTTGGCCACTATATTCCTTGGTGTTTTGATTTTAGGATCCCTTTCAGTGGGTGATCGATGAATCCTTTCAATGTTTATTTTTTCCTCTGTTCCTATGACTTCTGGGCAGTTCTCTTTGATAATTTCCTGGAAAAAGGTGTCCAGGCTCTTTTTTTCATCATGTTTTTCTGGAAGTCCAATGATTCTCAGATTGTCTCTCCTGGATCTGTTTTCCAGGTCTGTTGTCTTCCCCAGAAGGTATTTCACATTTTTCTCCATTGTTTGATTTTTTTGGATTTGCTTGACTGATTCTTCTTGTCTCCTCGAGTCATTCAATTCCACTTGTTCAATTCTGATTTTCAGTGAAGTATTTTCTTCACTCACTTTTTAAAAATCTTTTTCTAATTGTCCAATTGAGTTCTTTTGTTCTGTGGAATTTTTTTCCATTTCGCCAATTTTGTTTTTTAGAGAGCTGTTTTCTGTTTCCAGTTCACTAATCCTATTTTTCAAGGATTTTACTTCTTTATCCACTCTCTCTTTAACTTTCTCCAGGCTCTTTTGCCAAACCTCCCTCTCCTTTTTCCCAAGCCTCACTCTGCTTTCCCCATTTTTCTTCTAGCTCCTTTGTGAGAGCCTTTTTAATCACTTCTATGAGGTTCATCTGTGCTGAGGCACAGATGATCTCCTCCTTTGGGGATTCACCTGGGGACTGTCTGTTTTTAGTCTCCTCAGGACTTAGAGTCTGCTCTCTATCTGTGTAGAAGCTGTCAAGGGTTAAAGTCCTCTTCAGCTTCTTGCTCATTCTGTCTAATAATCAGAGACAAACTAGCAAAGAAAAACAGAAAAAACTGGAGTCTTTCTTTGGGGGAGGGGCTGGGTGGTGTTACCGAGCTTCCTCTACAGACTGCAGGAGGCAGCAGTGAGGCACTAGCAGGACTGTGTTGTGCATGCGCTCTGAGATCCCAGAGCGTGCTGAGTCACTGTGGGGGGGGGGGGGGGGAAGGAAGGGGTGGCCAGGTCCCGAGAGACTCCAGCTGTTTGGGGTTGTATTCTTCAGCCCCGGTGTTTTTAGCTTCTCTGCTGGGCTGCTGACTTGCTGCCGGAACAAAGTATCCAAACCTGTAGCGAAGCTCTCCCCGCAGAGACGGCTGCGATCACTCCCCACCCCCTCTCCAGTCTGCTCCCGTGCTCTCACTGCCGCTGCCCTCAGCCTGCGCCCGATCTAAAACCGTCCCATCCCTCCAGTAAAGACAGACCTTTCTTGGCAAATCTCAAGGATGGCTTCTCTTGGTAACTATTTGTGGGTTTTTTTTCAGTCAAGCATTAATTCAGAGGCTTGTAATGGAATGGATAGTGAGAGAAAGCGTGGAGCTTATGCAGCAGTGTGCCTCCTCTCCGCCATCTTAACCGGAAGTCCCCTTATTTTTGATTTTTTAAAAGATTCTATTGATATGTTTTGTTTTTAGGTGACAAACATTTGCATATTACCTCTAATCTCTTATAATGAAGAATTTTCTATCAACATAGTAAAATATTAAAATAAAACTAACAATATAAGTGACTTTATCTGAAAATGCATGTGCTATTGCACATCTATAGTATTCTCACCTCTCTATTTCTTTTAAATTTTTAACAGAAATCTATTTTGTCTCTATTCACACTCACCATTATTAAGAAAGAAAAAAGAGAAAAGAAGAAAAAAAATGTAACAAACATGATTAGCCAAGCTAAACAAGTTCCCCCATCTGCTAGATACAAAAAATATGTCTCTTGTGTCATGAATGTTAACTTTCTGTCAGCAGGTAGATTTCCTGAATATTTTATTAAATATTCTCTGGAATCAGGGATGGTCAATGTATTGATTATAGTTCTTATAGTATTCAAATTTGTCTTTAGAGTATTTTTGTTATTCCATGAATTATTCTCTTGTTTCTACTCATTTATTCCTTATCAGTTTATTTATCTTCAAAATTGTTCATTTTCATAATATTGATGTTATTGTATAAAATGTTCTTCTGATCCTGTAAATTTCACCTTACATCAATTTGCATGTTTTATCTATGTCTCTTTCAAATAATTTGTTTCCTCATTTCTTATTGCACAGTAGTAATGTTCTATTCATACATTGCAACTTGTTTAGCCATTACTCAATTATTGGGCATCCCTTTAGTTTACTTTCTTTTTTGTCACCACAAAAAAGCTATTATAGACATTTTGTGTGTGTGTGTGTGTGTGTGTGTGTGTGTGTGTGTGTGTATGGGGCTTTTTTGTCTTTCTTTTCTCTCTTTTTAGTAAATACCTAACAGTGATATAGCTGAGCCAAAAGGAAAGCAGTGTTTAGTATATTTCAATGTATAATTCCAATTTCCTTTCCAGAATTGTTATACCAGCATTGCAACAATGTTCCTGTTCTCCCACAGTCTCTCTTACATTGATCATTTTTCTTTTGTGTCATCTTTTAAGGTGTGAGGTGATATCTCAGGATATGAATAAGAAATAAACAATAAAGACAAGTAAGTTTGAATACTATACAAACTGTGATCAATACATTGACTGTCCATTGTTCCAGATAACCTGCTTTCTTTCATTTGCATTTCTATAATTAGTAGTAATTTGGAGTACTTTTCATTTAGTTATAGATTGCCTGAGTTTCTTTTTTTATGAAAACTGCCTGTTTATATTCTCAGAATATTTGTCAATTGGTAAGTAGATTTTATTCTTATGAATTTGAATCAATTATTTATACATTTTGGAAATTAGACCTTTAACAGGAAAAAAAAAACATTTTTTTCCAGTATCTTTTTTTTCCTTTTTAATTGAAGCAAAACTGGATCTTTTGTGGAAAGAAAAAAAAAACTTTTAATTTTATGGATTCTGAATTATCCACTTCATCTCCTATGGTACTTTCTATTTCTTGTTTGGTCATAAATTTTATTTTATGCATAGATCTTAAGGATAATTTTTAACCATTTCTCTTATTTGTTTATGATATGACTTTTTATGTCTTTTATATTTAGGTCATGTTTTCATCTGGAACTTGAGAAAATAATATATGAGATGCTGTTCTAATGAGTAATCTTATTTCTTCCATGTTACTGCCCCAAATTTCAGGAATTATTATCAAATCTCTGAGACCTTTGTCTTTATCAAATACAAGAGTACTAAATGCATTTGCTTCGGTGTATTGTGTAGCTAAAATATTCCACTGCTTGGTCTATTTTTTAAACCAGTGCTAAATTATTCCAAAAAATATTGCTTTGTAGTAGCTTGAGATCTGGCGCTGCTAACTACCTTCATAACCAATTCTTTTCATTATTTCCCTTGGGATTCATAATTCCTTTTATTTTGGACTCCATAGATATTCCATTATTTTTTAGTTCTATAATTTAAACTATCACTAATTTGATTGGATTTATTGAAGAAGTAGATCAAATTGGGTAGTATTGGCCATTTTTATTATATTGACTAGTCCTATCCATGAGCAATTAATAATTTTTCAATTATTTAGATTGTTCTTTTTTCTGTAAATAGTAAATTGTAGTTATGTCTGTGTAATTTTTATGCATGTATTGGTTAGTAGACTCATAAGTATTTTATACATTCTATAGTTATTTTAAATGGCATTTTTCTTTCTAGTTCTTTCTTCAGGGTTTTATTGGTATTATATCAAAATGCTAAAAATGTGCTGAAGTTATTTATCAAATTTTTTAGTTGATTTTTTTGTATTTTTTAAAGCAGACCACCATATCATCTGCAAATAGAGATAATTTCCTTTTTTCTTTACCAATTCATATTCACTCAATTTCTTTTTATTATTTTATTACTATAGTCAGCTCTTCTAATACTATGCCAAATAGAAATTATAACAATGGACACCCTTGTTTCACTTGAATTTTACTGGAACACATTGTAGCTTATTTTCATTATTTGTAATGAGAGTTCTTGGTTTTACATATATATAATATTAAGGAAAGGATATTATTAGTATGTTTTACAGAATTTTAAAAACTGAAATGTATATTGTATTTGTCAAAAGATTTTTCTGAATCTCTTAATGTGGTCATGTGATTTTTGTGGATTTTGTTCTAACTGGTTGATTAATTTGGTAGTTTTCTTAAAATTAAATCAACCTTGCATTCTTAGTGTAAATTTACTTGTGAGTCCATCTGTTCTTGGAGTTTATTTTTTCCTTTGCAAACTTGTTTATGGCTTATTTAATTTATTTCTTGAAATTAGGTTATTTAAATCATCTATTTCTTGTTCTCCTGATTTGCATATTTTTTAATATCCATTTATTTGTCAATTTTATTTTAATATAAGGGAAGGAAATAAACATTTATATAACACCCTACTATACACCAGACTCTGTACTAAGTACAAATATAATTTTATTTGATAGTCACAATGCTCATGAGAGGCAGATGCTATTATTAATCTTATTTTATAGTTTGGGAAATTGAGGGTAAATGAATTGCTTTGTGTCATACTATTATGAAATATCGGAGCCTAGATTTGTACTCAGGTCTTCATGATTCTAGGCCCAATATTCTATGTATTGTAATGCCCAGCTGTCCCAGGGGCAAAATAATTTCTAATGACATCCTTGATTTCTTCATTTACTGGAAATTCTCTCCCCCCATTTTGACCTCAGTAACATGATTTTCTTCTTTATAAATTATATCAGCTAATGGTCTATTTTGGCAGCTAAATGAAACAGTGGATACAGTGCCAGATCTGGAGTTAGGAAGACTCATTTTCCCAGTTCAAATTTGGCCTCAGACACTTACTAGCTGTGTGACCCTGGGAGAGTCACTTAATCCTATTTGCCTCAATTCCACAGCTATAAAATGAGCTAGGAAATGGCAAAATACTTCAGGTCTTGTCCAAAAAGCAACAAATGAGGTCAGAAAAAGTCAGACATAACCAAAAGGATTTACCACCACCACCACCAGGTTCATTAAAAAAAAGACCCTAGTTTTATTGATTAATTCAGGGGGTTTTTGTGTTCATTTTTTTTTCATT
Organism: Antechinus flavipes; assembly: GCF_016432865.1. Classification (NCBI taxonomy): domain Eukaryota; kingdom Metazoa; phylum Chordata; class Mammalia; order Dasyuromorphia; family Dasyuridae; genus Antechinus; species Antechinus flavipes. The sequence continues at coordinate 409,198,561 of NC_067401.1, read as the reverse complement.
CCTTTTTACATTATCATAGTTTCTATTTTGGTGAAAGTTTTAAATTTGTTGATGTTCAATATTTTTAGTTATATTCTCAATGATTTGTTGATGGAAACTGAGTGGATGCCCATCAGTTGGAGAATGGCTAAATAAATTATGGTATATGAATGTTATGGAATATTATAGTTCTATAAGAAATTATCAGCAGGATGATTTCAGAAAGACCTGGAGAAACTTTCATGAACTAGGCTAAGTGAAATATGGAGAACCAAGAAAACATTGTACATAGCAATAGCAAGATTATACGATGATTAATTCTGATGAACATGATTCTTTTCAACAATGAAGTGATTCAAGTCAGTTTCAATAGACTTGTGATGAAGAGAGCCATCTGCATTTAGAAAGAGGACTGTGGGGATGTGGATCCCAACATAGTATGTTAAATTTTTTGTTATTTGCTTGTTTTTCCCCCTTTTTGATCCAATTTTTCTTGTGTGGCATGATGATTGTGGAAATATATATAAAAGAATTACATACATTTTAATATATATTGGATTACTTGCTATCTAAGGAAGGGGATGTGGGAAAGGGAGGGAGAAAAAAATTGGAACATAAGTTTTTTACAAGGATAAATGTTGAAAACTATCGATGCATATATTTTGAAAATAAAGCTAAAATAAAAACAAAAATGATTTATTGATTCTCTTTTTTTGTTAATAAAAGTTTTTAGAGATGTAATTTATGAAGAGTTTTTTGGAACTATCAAAATTTTGACATGTCTCATTATTGTCATTATCTTTAATAAAATTATATATCATTTGTTTTGGGGACATCATTTAGATTGTGATTGATTTTTTTTTTCTTTTTCCAGTAGTCCTACATTATAATTTTATTGTATTTTATTCAGTAAATGATGCATAGGTTATTTTTGCTTTTCTGTATTTGTTTATGAGATTTTTTTGGTCCCAAGACTTGATCAGTTGTTGTAAAGATGCCATACACACAATTGAGAATATGTATATTCCTTTCTTTTTCCATTCAATAATTACCAAAAATCTATTGTAAATAATTTTCCTAAAATTTTATGCAGATCATCAACTATCTCCTTTTGCTCATTTGATTTATTTAAGATTGATAAGTGAAAATTTAGAACATTTACTAATATAATTTTATTATTTCTTGTAATTCATTTATTAAGATATTTTGAAATTATACTATTTGGTACATATCTGTTAACTGTTAAAAGCAATTCATTATGACTTTTTTTAAAGCAAAATTCAGTTTATTCTTTATCTCTTTTAATAGTCTGTTTTCAATGTTGCCTTGTCTGCAGCTTAATTGCTACCCTTAATTGCTCCATTCCCTTATTTGAACTATATATGAGTTTTTATGCTTCAAGTGTTGTTCTTCTTTCTAATTCATTCGAACTACTTCCATTTATGGAACATCATTTACAATTACAATCATAATTGTTTATTGTTTATTTCCATACATCCTACTGTCTTACACTTTTTATTCTCTTTTCCCCTTGCTCCCCAAGCACCTTTAACCTCTTCTCTCTTCTGTCTCCAAACTTGTTTGTTTTGCTTATGACCAATTCATCTTTGAACCGACCCTTCCTCTTAATCTGTCTCTCTTCTTCCAGTTCCTATTTATATTCCTGTGAAGCCTAATAGGTTCCTACATCAAACTTGTTCGTGTGTGTGTGTGTTAAGCCAAATAGGTCCCTACATCAAACTTGTGTGTGTGTGTGAGTGTGTGTGTGTGTGTTTGTATTTGTTCTACTCTCTTTTGACCAGTTTAGATAAAAGTTAATTTCAAATGATGACTATTCCCCTCCATTCTTTCTATATTCGTATATAGCTCTCATTGCATACCCCAATTCTGTATAACAAGTTACTATTATGTTTGCTCCCATTTCCCCAATATAATATTCTCTCACCTTTTATTTTTTCTTACAGCATCCTCAACATTTAACCAAAAAAAGTATAGATATTCTGTCTTAATTGTTTTCATAAGAGTTATATAGCATAGTCAGGTATTGAAATGAAGGTATTGAAGTAGCATTAAGTACTTGAAAATTCTGAAAGTCCTGCATAATTTCTTACACCTGATCAAGCCTGATCTTTTTATTCTTAATTTTTGAATCAGCCCATTGTCCATCACCTATGCCTGTCTAAAGTATAGATTGTCTGGTGTCTTTCATCCTGAAGCTGTTTTATAGGATCATGAGAAAGGAGAATTTAGAGATAACCTAGTCTACACTTCTCATTTTGCATATGAAAAAACTGAGGCACAGAGAAACTAATTGTCATGTCTAAGATTAGAATATGAATCCAATCTTTGATTCCAAATCCAGTGTTCTTTATACCATACATAAACACATCATTGTTTGGGTATTATGTATTTTTTTCAATCTTCTTGATTTTTCTTTTTTTGAATAATTAGGTGCATTGGTGTGCATTTCATTGAACTCAATGTCATATCTAACTTTTGCTTAGCATTTTATACTTTTTGAAGTACTTTCCCACATCTTACTTTATTTAAGCTTCACAATGATTCTGATAATTAGGAAGATAGGTGGGGAAAATGCTACTTTTCAAATGAAATGTATTAGTATTTTATAATAAGTTCTAAATCAGAAGAGAATGGACATGGGTTCTAGATATGATCCTGCCATTAGTTAGCTACTATACTTAATAATTGAGGGAGCTGAAGTAAATTAAATCTTTTCAGTTCTGTAGCCTATCATCTAGGATGTTTTCTTGTTGGAATCTTTACAAACTGCTAAGTCATTAGAGTTGAGATGGGCCAGAACCTGAAACAAGGTACTAAGTAGAACTAATTGATACAATGCTTGTGTTCACACCTTTAGAGAGTTCATATAAGCAAGAAGTATTTAAGTACTCATTGGAGTTCACAAGTATGGGAGATTCACAAAGTTAACTGTGTAACTTTGTAAATTCACACCTCCCTTGAAGCTCTTAGGACCAGAGAGCACTATGGGAGAAATCCATAATCCCTCTCTCTCTCAAAGGAGCATAAATAGAGCTTCAATGGGTGAATCAAGAAAGTTTTCAGAGTGAAGAAGCTGCGAGTCGGGAGTTCAGCTGAATTAGATGCACGCTGGGACAGACGCAGAGCACTCTGGGAGACTGAGAGCCAGAAGCCCTCTCTCCCAGGCAAGAGAGAACCATTCCATTTTCCACTTGACTGGAGGACTGAAGGACAAACCTTTGGATTTGGAGACATTCGGAGGGAGCTCTTGGAACCAAGCAGAGCGATAGACCTCTAAGCTAACCGGGCTATATTGGAGGCAAGAAAGATTTATTACAACTTTTACCTTGATGCTGTCTGGAGACAGAGGCAGAAGCAAAGGACAAAGCTGCAAGAGCTCTTAGAACCAAGAAATGAGAGAGGCCTCTAAGAAAAACTAACTGGGCTATATTGAAGGACACAATAAAAGATTCGAACTTTCAGCACCTGGCTACGTTTTGGGTAATTATTGATCTGAACTGATACTAAGACTGCCTCCAGAAAACCTCCCCGAGAAACCTGCTTACTCCCAGAGAAAACCATCATTATTATATTTTAGAGAAGAAAAAGATCACCACATTTTCTAGTCCTAAAGTTTTAAATAAATTCTGCAAGGTCACAAACTATTTAATGTCAAAGAATAGATTTTAAGGCTTTTTCTAATATATTCCTTATTTTATTATAATCAGTTATTGCCTTGGCAAATTTGAATAAATATGTGTTTTTGAAATAGGGATTATGATTAATGACAGAAAATCAAAGGTTTTTTCCTGGACCTAGTGTTTCTCTAAGAAGTTGCCCATGTACTTGAGATACCCTCTGCTCTTGGCTGATATCTCCACCCTATCTTAATGGAAGCTTCTATATCTCATACATTTCCTATTCCATCGCTTAAATTCCTTCTTATTCCCTGACACCAGAAGTGACAAACTAGTTAGATGTACTTGAGTAAGAACCTATTCCTCCTTAGAAATAATCTGGCCTTCTATCTGTCCTGGAAGCAGGATATACCTCTACTGTATAGGAAAATCTAAGTCTACACTAAATAATAGCCAAGTTCTGCTAGATGTCTCTTGTCTGGATCGTGGATCCTTAACCTCTTTCTGCTAAATGAAAAATCTTATACCCCAACTTAATATGGTAATCATTTTGCATATGAAAATTTAGGATGACATTGCTGCCTAGATTGTGTTCTATTCTGCAATGATTTTCAAGCTAAGTCTTAATTGCTAGTACTCAGTGCTGTCGTTTCTGTATTTTTCTCTTTGTTTTTTTTTTTCCTTGTCTATCCACTGCCACTGACTTAGATTCCCTTAGACAGATGAGAAATGTGTATAGTAGAGAGGAAAGATGGAACAAAACTTGAGAGAGTGATAGTGCACGGACTTTGAAATCCTTCTTAAACCACCAATGGAGCTTAGGGTATAAGTTGAGGAATTGAGCAAATACTAAGCCCCTATTAGAATTACACAAAACAAACAACCTCCCCCCCCTCAATAATTTTGTTGATGCTTTTGTTCTTAAAAACAGTACTTATTATTTCCTTCCTTCCTTCCTTCCTTCCTTCCTTCCTTCCTTTTTTCTTTCCTTTCTTTTTTCTTTCTTCCGTTCTTTCTTTTTTGTTTTCTTTCTCTCTTAATGAAATAAAACTTGAGTTGTATTCTTTGTACTCCAGATTCAACTCCTTGATTAAGCTTGAGATCTTTGAAAAACCACTTTTCTCTGGCGCCCCTTGGATTTGAAAAACTCCCTTTGTTTGGTCTGAGAGTCAAACTATCTCTGTTTCTCATTCTGAGATTAAGGCTGGCTAGTTTGTGTCTGTAGCTTGGTGGGGCCCTGGGGATCCAGTGTTTGTTTCTTTTTTTAAAATAGCTCTTAAAAGCACCAGTTCATATTCAACAAGTTTCACAAAAGCACAAGTGTATTTGATGACATCATGCCATTTATTGGGGACTTTTGTTTGTGTTGTTATTCTTGCTTTTGCTTCAGGAATATAAATGAATGTAAGTATTATCTGCCAAGAAGAGGATAGTCATGCTGTAAAAAGGTTTGTGAGACCTATGTTAGCAATTTCTTCACTGCACATGTAACAAAACTGTTCACTCTTAAACATTGCTTTCTTTTTATTCTTTATATTTTTTTATTACATCATTTAAATTTTCTCCAATATTCTTCCTCCTCTTAGAGAGCCATTCTATATGTAAGTTTTGAAATTGAAAAGAAAAAAAAACAGCAAAACCAATCAATGCATTAAAAAAATCTGTTCCTTATCCATATACTCCCACCATTGCAGAGGAGTTGAAAGGAGCTTTTTTTTCATGGGACCATGTTTTGTTATTTGTAATTTTGCAACACTTTCAATGAGCCTCCTATTTTCTTGGGGAACATCTTAATTAATGTGAGAAAGAGAATTAGGGGTCAGAATTCAATCTTTGCAGCACAGACATATCCTGCTCCACTTTCCATGCTATATACAATTCTAAATTAATAATAACAATGAGAGGAATCCAGTCAACCAGTTTTCTGGGGAGAGGTGAGACATAGCCAATGTGGATGTCAGAATGAATTTATTAACAGCTCTAAGGATGAAGGTCCCTCTGACAAAGTCCCCTACTCCAGTTTTAAAAAACTAACTTGTCTTTCTTTTGTTTGAAGGGTGCTTCATAACTGGAAGATGAAGAGTCTGGAATAAACATCAACTGTTCTAAAAAAAGTTCTGGAGGATTTTAGTACACTATCATGAGTTGGTCACAAATCTGCTGACAGAAAACCCTAATAAAATTTTGGGTTATACCAAGGAGGGCATGCAGAGGTTTCAAGAATGGAAAAGTGATGGTACTCCTGTACTCGTCTTCCTCGGACCTCAGAGTGTCAGGTTATGTTCTCATCACTGATAAGCCAGTGTCCAGAAGGTAGCCAGCATAATGGAGGGTCTTAGGTGCATGTTTTATAAAGATTAGGTATAGACACTGAGGAATGTTTAACCTGGAGAGGAAAAGACTCATGGTAGACAGGTTGGCTATCTTCAGGTACCTGAAGAAATGTCATTTAAAACCATAGATAAAACAGGAAATATGTTTTTCTGTTTAACCTTATGTGAAAGAATCAAGAATATTTAAAAGTTTAGAAGAGGCAAAGTTAGGCTTAATATTAAGGGGGAAACTTCCCAAAATTAGAGCTTTTCAAAAGTTAAATTGACTGTCTCTCGTATATGTATGTAGGTTTTTTTTGTTTTTTTTTTGCTATTTATCTCCCCCATTATAAAGGGAGCTATTTGGGAAAAGGATATGCACAAAAATGTGTAGCAGCCCTTTGTATACTGACAAGGAACTAGAAATTGAGTGGATATCTATCAGTTAGAGAATGGCTAAATACAGCATGATATATGAATGTAATGGATAGTTCTATAAGAAATGATAAACATGTTGATTTCAGAAAAGCCTGGAAAGACTTACATGAACTGGATATTAAGCTAAGTGAGCAGAATCAAGAGAACATTCTATACAGTAACAAGAAGTTTATGTGATGATGAACTGTGATGGACTTGGCACTTTTCAACAGTGCAGTGATTTAAGGTAATTCCAATACACTTAGGATGAAAAGTGCCATCCACATCGAGAGAAAGAAAGAGAGAGAGAGAGAGAGAGAGAGAGAGAGAGAGAGAGAGAGAGAGAAACATGAAGGTGCTATGGAGACTAAATGTAGATCAAAGAATAGTATTTTTACCTTTCTTTTTGGTTTTTATTGTTTGCTTACTTGTTTTTTTCTTTATCAGGTGTTTTTTTTCTCTTTTGATCTGATTTTTCTGGTACAGCATGAAGAATATGGGAATAGGTTTAGAATAAGTGTGTATATTTAATCTATATTAGATTGCTTGCTATCTTGAGGAGGGAGCAGGTGGAGAAAGGAGGGAGAAAAATTTGTAAACCTAAGTTTTACAAAGGTAAATGTTGAAAACTATCTTTGCATGTTTTTGAAAAAATAAATTACTATTAAAAAAGAAAATATATAATAAATATTACACATTATTTTCAAAGCTAAAAAGGGAACTCTTTGAGAACAAGCATCATGTTTTTGCTTCTCTTGTCTTTCTCCAGCACTTAGTATAGTTCCTGGAACATAATAATTATATAATATTGCTTATTGACTGACTGATTGGCTAACCAATGGAGAAGTCTTTAAGCAGAAGCTGGGTGACTACTCCATCTGCTCTATTATAGTGCAGATCCCTTTCCTGCATTGGAATGGAAGAGATAGTTACTGAGATTCCTTCCAACTTTAAATTCTTTGATTCTCTGCTTTTTGCTTCTATTCATGTCTCTATTTTTCTGTTGGTTTGTCTCTCTCTCATCTTCCATTTTCTCAAGGCAGGTAAGTAAGGCTCTATACTTCTTTGTCTTTCAAAGACATCTTCCTGGTTCAAAATAAGAGCCAAAATGAGATGCTTTTATTCTCTCCTGTCTGCCTCTATACCCATCTTGAGGTACTCCTTCTCTGCCTTCTTCACTTTCACTGAACTGGCCAGCCCATAAATCTATCAATCAACTAGCATTTATTAAGTACCTACTATGTACCAGAGACTATTCTAAGTTCTACAGACTCAGGGAAAGGCCAAAAGTTCTTAAGGGGCTCATAATGCAATGCAAACAATTTTGTACAAACAAGATATATACAGTTTGAATTTAGGGTAGTCTCAGAGAAAAGATACTAAGGTTAAGGGGAATTGGGAAAACTTTTGTAGAAAGTAACCTTTAACTAAGATTTGAAGTAAACCAGGGAAGTCAGGAAACAGGAGTAAGAGGAGAGGGAGAAGGAAAAGGACAGGAAGAAGGAGAGGGAGATAAGGGAATGGAATTTGGGGGAGGGGAAAGGAGAAGAACCAGGAATAGGAATGGGAGGGTTCAGGGAGGAGTGGGAGGGGGGAAGGGAAGAGAGAGAAAAAATATGAATTTTAGTTCCAGGTATTGAAAATAACCATCTATTATCATATTCATACCAGGGAATATATATGCAATCTCCTATTACTTAAATGGGGAAAGGCAGGAAAAGGCATAGATTTACCAGCACTCAGTCTAAATATATACATATAACTATATTGACCAGAGTCAGACAGGATAAGTAGCCAGAAAGACCCTGTCTGGATATAGCTACTCTCTGCCCCATCTTTACACTTTCTTTCTTTCTTTCTTTTTTTTATACTTTCAATTTCAATAATCTAAACTACTGTGGCAATCCATTAAGATGACTGAAATGCACTCCAGCCTCACAGATGCCTTTTAGAATGACTGTGTCCTTCAAAACACAATGATGCTGATGCCAGTATTTATATAGGTTTACAAAGCTCTTTTAGGTTTACAAAGTGCTTTGAAAATATTATCTCATTTGATTCTCACCAGCCTCAGAAACATGTGCCATTATAATCCTTATTTTATAAATGGGGAAACTGAGGCAGATGACTATGAAGTGACTTGCACAGGATCACTCAGCTAATAAATGAGACTGAATTTGAGTTGAGGATTTTCTGACACCAGAACAAGTGCTCTGAGGCACTCTGATGCTTTCCACTAGCCTCTAACTCCTGTTATTTATCTGAAACTTTTCTTGATTCCTCTAGCTGGAAGTGTCCATCTTCTTAAAGTTATCACATATTCATTCTATATATAATCATAGTTATTTTGTATTTTATGTAGAATGTAAGCTCCTTGAGGGCAGGGACTATTTCACTTTGTCTTCGTGTCTCCAATGCTTACCTTAGCTGGTTGATTAGTTAGTTGTTGTCTTTCATTCTCATAGAATTCCAAAATGACATCACTACATTAGAGTTAAATTAGTGTGTCTGACTGCAGCTGATCAGACCAATATAAACTCATAATGCTCTTTCATAAATTGGGCACAGATAGTCCCTATGAACATTTTGGATGGCTTCTTTAATTTTGTGCATCTTGTGTTTTTACTGATTTACTTTAATTCTGCTTTGCTCATGGAGCACAGCAATTTCTTTGATAAGGGCACACCATGCTGGGAGGTCCTGTGCCAGTATCTTCCATGTCATGCAATGGAATTTTAAAGTTCTAAGGGAGACCTTCAGAGTGTCCTTGTATCATTTTTTATGACCACTTTGTGAGCACTTGCCCTTAATAAATGCTTGTTGACATATCTCAGACACATTTTTTCCTTTGAATTTCACATTTTAACATAGAGGTCCCCAGAAAGTATGAAATGTCTACTAGGAATTGAAGGCATTTTAGTAATATGGTTTAAACACCAATGTTTTCAATATCAATTGTTTCCATACTATTTTCAAAGGCTCCCTAATGTACCTTTAAAACAATGATAGAAGGGAAACTTCCTAACAGTCAGAAGCATCCCAAAGTGCAATAGTTTATCTTGAGGTTTCAGGAGACTTGAACAGAATGAACTATCACTTTCACAGAATTATAGAATAGCAGAATTTTTAGAGTTAGATCAGGGCCATCTATTTTAACTCTTCCCTGGAAAAGAATCCAAGATACAAGTGCAAGATTTCACTGGCACTCCACCAGAAACTTTCTTTCCAAGCTAATATTAAACCATCAATGATGACTATTCTATTAGCTCAGGCATTCAACCCAGTTTGGAGGCCATTTAATTGTAATTCTCTCTAATCATCATCACTCTGTTTTGTCCATTAGAATCCACGAGAGTCTTTATGAAATGCTTTTCTAAAATCTCTGTTTGTTTCCAAGCCAGAATTGAGCAAACACATGAAAGAATCCTACAGGGGAAACTTGAGCATTTTTCTTCTTGGTGGCGATCAAAGCAAGAATTACTATGGGTCTTCTGGTGGGAGTGTTTATATAGGGCTTTGTGAGATATTGAAAGGTTCAGGAACTAAAGTACATAGTACATTTTACTGGATACTGAGAACAGGCAAGGAGCCAGCACAGCTCCTGTTTGACCTAAAATAAACAATAAATCCATGGGGTAGTTAAAATGTCATTTTCTGCAAGTCACTGGCCATGCTGCCTTTGGAAATGAACTTGGTGGGTCTAGTATTTTGTAACACCTACATTGTATTTGACTCTCCTTAGGGACTGAAATGGTTTGTGAGAGAATGAGAACCTTGATCAGGATGGGATGTTTTTATATTTTGTTCTTTGCTGTGTTTATTCAGTTAATATTTTTAAAGTAAAATGTGCTTTTGAATAATTGGTTAGTGACAGTGGGGTATTAATAATTGGTGTCTGATATTGGAAAGAATACATTGGAATGGGGGCTTCAATAATAGTGTTAGAATAACTTCAACTGCTGAGAGATACCACTAGAACTCAGAGAAGATAATGATCTCCAGATCAGATCAGCTCTGCCAATGAATGTAGAAATCGAGGTGAGGACCCTCAGAGTCTATACCTAGCTAAACTATGGGAGATCTTATTTGTGAATGAGCATTAGAATTAGGATAAGGACCACCCCCACTCCCAGCCCTTTGAGTCAGTAGGCTACAGAACTATTCTGAGCTAAAATCTGATTCTCTAAAACTTCCACAACTGTCTCAGTTCTGTTCTATAAACACACACAGAATAGATTGAATCCTTTATCTACATTAAGATAGTTCTCTTATTTCCCCTTAGTTTTTTCTTCTACAAACTAAGTAAGCTTCCTTAAAGTTCTTCAATGAAACCATTAATAATGTGTTTTTTAATCCCCTTAATATTCTGATCAACTGCCACTGGACATGATCAAGTTTGCCAAATTTCTTTCTAAAATAATGTTTCCCAGAACTGAACACAATGTCACAAATATGGTCTGATCAGAGCAGAATGTAATGAAATTGTCCTGGATCTTACTGCAGCCTAGTCACTTCCTTATTGCAGTGAGATGGCACTCCTTTGTTGAAGAGCTTTTACAAAAGAAAAAAACAAGAACTTCTGCGGAGAAAATAGAAAATGGTTTAATTATTTTCTAGGCTAAGCATATAATTGTTTATCCTTTAAGTACCATAAATGGCTATCTTAAAGAAAAAGGTTTGGCATTTGAAGTACAAGAAGAATGAAAAGGAGAGATATATTTTCTTAGTGAACCAAAATGTAAAATAAATTACAAGCAAAAAGCTGCCCCATATAGGATCTTGTGTGGGGAATATTTATATATGGCTGCATTTTCCATTTGCAATTATTGGCCACATTTGGCTTAGGAAGCTGTGATTCTGAAGGGATAGAAATCAGCCTTGAACGGCTGAGAAAGATATGTTGATTTTCAGTTGGATGCTGACCTTAAGTATTTTGATGAACTTCCTACTGAATATTGAAGCAGGAACCAGGAAAAAAAACCTACCAGTATAATCAGTCCCTTATGTGGGTGCATAATAAATGCTATATTTAGGTACTGAGAAACATATAAAAGAAATGTAAAAATGTGACATCTACTTTATGTATGCTTACAGTTTCACTGGGAAGGAGATATTCCTTCATATTTATCTCATCAATGAGAAGAGGGAGGAAAGAAGGGAATAAACATGTAGTAAATATGTTTCAGGCACTATGCAGGTATTTAATGCTTTCAAACATTATTTCATTTGATCAATGTCATTACTCTCTTCACCAGAGCATATTGCAATCCAGAAATACCTCTTCAATTCCATTTTTGTACATGTTTATCCATAATTGCTCTAGAGAAGATCCACCTAATTGATAATGACCTTTTTCTGGTTTTTCTAAAATGATACGGTGATCCATGTAGCACTGAGACTCTTGCCATATGCATTACCTATATTTTAGATTCCATGATTTAGAATATTTATAATATTATATAATTATGTTTTATGTTTTATAATTATATTTATATATATATATATATATACTTTTTTTAGAATCCACGATTCCAAATAGAAAAATACCCTATATCTAAAGAGGTTCTTTACATGCTTCTGTTTGCAAATGACATGATACTAGTGGATTGAATTTAGCAACATCACAATGATTCTATTGAGATTCATAGTCAGCCAGTTAAGCATTTATTAAGCACCTCCTATCAGTCAGGCAAACAATATTCACAGTCATCCTGATATATACCTTGCCATGGACCTAGATGGCTCTGAAAGAAAAAATTAGGTTGGTGACTTTACACAACCCTCTCTCACTTAAATCCACTACACTTGCATCTCTTGGTATCACCTCCCTGACTTCATGGTCCTCTTTGAGAACAAAGGACAAACAATAGCCTTCAGTAAGGCATTATGCTAAATAATAATATATTATTATTTCATAATATAATATAAAGAAAGGCAAAAGCACAGTCCTACTTACACTCCAGGAGTTTATAATCTAATAGGGGAGATAAAATGTTAATAAGATAAGATAGATGCAGAATAAATGGGGGATCATCTCAGAAGAAAAGCACTAATATTAAGGAAGACTGGGAAAGGTTTTTCTCTCAAGAAGAGACATATAGATGAAAACTCCATATTGTTGTTTATAAAATACCCTGACTGGACATATATGTGTGTGTGTGTGTGTGTGTGTGTGTGTGTGTGTGTGTGTGTGTATTAAATGACTTGGAATTAAATTACTGTATTGCCAGTAAGTTTGGGTTGAGTTTACTTTGTACCAGACAAGCCAGATGAGAAGTGAAGGAAAAAAAAAACAAACCAATTTCTACACATGCCAATTATAAAAAGATTAAAAGAATTCTCTCCTCTTTTCTCCTTCATCTCTCTTTTTTCTCCCCTTCTCAATTTAAAAATTTTAAAAAGACATGCAAATCCTTGACTATTAATGTCACCAAACTCTTAAAAAAGAATGCAAAACAAGCACACATCATCCAGATTCTCCTCTTTTTAGAAAAGGCAGCCCAGTTTGAACATCACTGCACAATGTCTGATCTTTGTCCTTGAAGTTAACAAATTAATTTTCTTTGTGATTTCCTTCTTGTGACAGATTCGTACTGGATTTTTACTCCCATAACAGCCACTGGCAAACTGCATATCTCCCACATTTACTACAAAGTAAACAGGAATTTGGTCCCAGGGTAATTGGCCCATCTCCAGGACAAGAATGCCAGTTATTCACAAATACAGTGGACTCGTTTGTGCTTAACACCGGCTGTTTTCACTAGAAAGCTGGTATACAACAACAACCAAAAAAATTGTAAACCCTTGAGAATCCCTGGGGGTAATTCCTTTCATGTATGTGAGTAAGTCTGATTCTTTTCTCAACAATTTTTGTACCCATTTGTCCTTGCAATCCTTGTTCCTGCCCTACCCCTCCCCTTACTAGATGGAAAGTTACTGGTAGTGTTGTTAAAATAATTCTTTTTTTTTCCAGGAACACAAAAGTTGTTGAGACGTAAAAACATAAAAGTTGAAACAGAGAAGTTGGAAGGATAGACAGTCATTGATTCATTTTGACACTAGGGGTTGGGAATTAAACCTGTAGGTTATATACAGGGCTAGGAACTTTGATTGGACCTGGGATTCAGTGTAAAGAACTCCCAAATGAGAAAACTCCCTCTTCTAAGAGAGTTGTCATCTTTTCTGCCATTTGTAGTCTGAGGGAATTTTCTAGAGTTCTGAGAGATTAAGTACTTTAACCAGAGTAAGATGTATGGCATCCATATGGATAGCACGCATCCTTGATCCATCATCATCCAGACTATGCCTGTTAACTGTGGGCGTCCCACAAAGCTCAGTGCTGGACTTTCTAGTCTTTTCTCTCTAAAATGTTTCTCTTTGTAACCTGGTCAATATGAAATTTAATCATCACCTCTATGCAGATGATTGTTCAGCCTTTCTCTTAACCTCTAGGCTCAAAATTCTAACTTCCTATTGGACCTCTTAAACTGGATGCCCAATAGACATCTTAAACTCCAAAAGATTAAAACTGAACTCATCTTCTTCAAACTCTCCTCTCTTCCTAAGTTTCTTCTAGCATTATTGAGGATACCACTATCATCCCATTTCATTTAGAAATCTCAGGCTCACTCGTCATTCACTCTTCACTCCCTTTCACCTGAAGATTTTACAGAGAGCCTATCTACAACTGTGACATCACAGACACACTGAAGTATCTGTGTGGTTTTTGTTCTCGATCTCTTGAGGGTGATGTTGAATTAAAAGGACTACATTTTTTTTTTTTTAGATTAGGAGTGAATTATTCTCTCTGTTCCCATTTCAGGTTCCCTCAAAAAGGAATGTGCAGGGGCAAGTAGGACACTACCCTGAATAGAACACTAGCCCTGAAGTCAGGAGGATCTGAGTTCAAATTTGATCTCAGACGCTTAATACTTCCTAGCTGTGTGACCCTGGACAAGTCACTTAACCCCAATTGCCTCAAAAAGAAAAAAACAAAACAAATGTGCAATGGTCACTTCATCTTCACATTTATGATTCTAAATAGTAGTGTGGATGCAAAAGCTACAGTTGGTAAATTAAACAAATTGAAATCCCTTTTCAAGTGTGAAGAAGGTAAGCATTTGATTGGGTGATTAAGAAGCTTAAAATATTCAGTAAACAATAAATAATAATAATAGATAGCATTTGTATAGCACTTCAGTGTTTGCAAAGTAAAACACTTTATAAATATTATCTCATTTTATCTTTATAATAACCCAACAAGGTAGATACTATCATTGCTCTCATTTTTAGAGATAAAGAAATTGAAACAGATACAAGTGACCAGTACAAGGTCACAACTCCTATAAGTACTTGAGTTGAATATGAATTCAGTTCTTCTTGACTTCAGATCCATCATTCCATCTACTGAGTCACAGGAGTGCCTAATAGAATGCCTACAATATTAAAAAATAAAGGATTTCTTTGTGATAGATGATGAAAGTCTATGCATAATGAGAGTTAATGGCAGTGCACATTTCATCCTTGACCACAGAAGTAGCTAACTATTTGAAGCAGTTTAAGAAAGATTAGAAATTTCTAATTTTTAGTATTTCTCTGTGTAGATTACCAAGAGGAAAGACAACCATTGTGGCTTTGGGGACAACAATGATAAAGATTTACACAATTCTAATTCTTTAGTGTGCAATAAGCTTTGTTTTAAGGAGTCAAAAAAGTGACCAGAAATTCCTAGTGTTATTTTAAACTTGAGGTCTCCTCATTTTAACCACATATAATTTAGTTGTTATTTTTATGAGGCAGCAAGGTGACACAGCAGATAGACTATTGAGTCTGGAGTTAGGAAGGCTTGAAAAAAAATTCTACTTCAGAAACTTAATGGCTATATGACCCTGGGAAAGTTGTCTCAACCCTGTCTGCCTCCATTTCCTTATCAGTAAAATGGTAATAATAATAATAGTGTGTACTTCTCAGTATTGTTATCTTAATTCTAGCATTTGGGATCAAATGACAGAATTATAAAGTGCACTTTATACTTTTAAATACTATATAAATGTTAGTTATTGTTACTGTTGCTAAGCAAGACCATAGATAATTCAAGGGAGTTAATTCATCTTCTTTGATATTTCTTTCCTCTGATTATATTTTATATCTGGCTTCTCTCGACAAGCTTCATTCTGCAAGTGAATTGATCGGTTCTTTTAAGGTAATATATAGAAAGCTCTCTGAACCAATGCACTGGTCAAAGAGACAGATCAATCTTGATTCAAACCTTTGGTCTCACCTTCCTATAATAATGCAGGGAAGTCTTGTACTTGCTGCTCTTTGGATATCATAGAACTATTTTCTTTATGAGAACTGAAATGAAATCAATTGATCAACCAATTAAAGACTCCTTAGACCAAGATTTCATAACCCTTTCTGCATCATTGATCCCTTGAGGAAACTGGTGAAATCTGTAGATGACTTCTCAGAATAAAGTTTTTAAGTGCACAAAATAAAATACATAGGATTATAAAGGAAACATTGAAATACAGTTATTAAGAATTTTTTTAAATGTATGGGTATCAGTTAAAGAAATCCTTTTCTGGACACTGTCTTGCTTCCTATAGAAACTCAATTTAAACTAGTGATCAAGAGATGAAGATTGATGCCTGACTTATGATGATTGAAATAGCTCAGTATAAATTTTGGATAGCCAAAGCAACAAATAGCTGATTTAATATTTAACAAAGAAAGAGAAGAATGCAACTAGAGTGACGTTCAAGAGGCATCAAAACTCTGTTTTTCATTCCTTTAACATTCTGCAATATTTTTCTTCCAACAATAGCAACTCTTGTTGTAAGTGACAAATAGAAAAATTCTAAAACACAGCTAGGATGAGAATGTTATAGAGACTTTCTTGCTGTCCATTTCAGGTATATGTGACAAGGAAGACAATTTTCCATGCTTTTATCAGGTGAGAGGAGCAAAGTGTTTTGTATTTGCTTCCATTCAAAAGGGAGAAAGACAAGGGTAAGGGAGGAAACAGAGGGTGATAATTTGAATGGTGATGAACTGTCCACTTCAGGCAATGGTTTGACTCATTTATTATAGTAATTGAAAGAATCTTAGAGCATACATTTGATATTTAGCTCCAATCTTGTTGCTTTGATTTAATGGAGCCATCCTCTTTGCTGGAAATAATACTTCATGAGTTTTCACTTGCATTCATAAAAGAGAAATAGAAAATTCTACTATCTGACCAGTATTGGCACTCTAACAATGACCCCAGGAGTTGGAACAAATTCAAATGTCTATTAAGTTTGATCAGTGTAAATAGTAGTAGAGGGTAGATTTGGGCCTCATTATTTGTGATTTGATTCACTCTCTACTACTGTAGATTAATGGCATTATTGAGGTTAGATGTAGTCATAGGCATATGGGGCTTTAATAGATGCATAATGGTGGACTACTCAATAAGGACTTGTTTTAGGGGTATGTGCATTTGAGAAGCTTGCTTCTGGAAGTTCCTATTGATCAGAGGGGACCTGATTTCTATATCAGAATGGATTGTTTTTGGTCCAATAACTGTGTTGAAAAAAAAAACAGATTTCATATTGACTGCTGAGTTGGAACTGGATGTGAATCCAAAAAGCATAAATTGAATAAGATGAGTCTCTTTCAGAAGTGACTATTCAAGGTAGGAGTTAATAATGACTTCTATAAGCTTCTGAGTAAAGAGATAGAGACAGAGACAGACACACACACACAGAGACAAAGACACAGAGAACGAGAGAGAGACAAGAGAGACAGAGACAGAGACAGAGACAGAAACAGAGAGAGACAGAGACAGAGACAGAGAGAGATAGAGACACACAGAGAGACAGAGACAGACAGAGAGAGATGAAGCCAGAAAAAGACAGAGAGAGAGAGAGGAAAAAAAAGGGGGAAGAGAGAAGGTGAAAGGGAAGGAGAGACATGGCAGCCTACTCTCTCTTTCCAGGTTCACATGAAGTCATGAATATATGGGCTCACTTTGATTTCTATACTTTCCACCCTTAGGTAAAGGAATATTGGAAACTGAATATACTAGGCCATGATGTTATGTGCTTTTGAAAAGTCAGAAGACAGAACTATGAAAAGACCAGTGATGGGAGTAGATGCAAGAGTTTGCAGTCAGCTAATCCCAATGAAGAACTAAACCCCCAGGTGGATTGCTTGATTTGGCACATAAGTAGATAAAAAACAGTCAAAAAGGAGTGATTTGTAAATTGACTATGCCAAATTTCAAAGTGAACTTGATATGGAAAATGATTTATGGAACTATTTTAAGTTTGAGCCCACCTTCCCGAGGACCAAAGTGGTATAGGCGAGAGTATGTTCTTTTATTGTTGGAAGAAAATGTTCGTGCCCCTGTTTTTGCTATATCTTAATAAATATACCCTTTCAAAATCATTTGTAATCACCTTATTTTCCCTATTATACTATGTTATAGAAATATTTATTTCCTAAGTTCAGAATAAAAAAAAACTAATTTATGTTCATTGGTCAAACAAAACTAGAGTACTAATAAACAGGGACAATCAATGGCATGAGAGAGATGCTAATTAAAACTGGCCATTGATATTGGGGAAAGCACATCAGAATTTGTAATTAAAGTGATGATATTATAAAGAACTTTAGTTTCTCAAGGTACCTCTAAATCTCTGAGAGAAAAATGTTGCCATTCTTGCCCTGAGCACTTAATTATCTCTAAACATATAAAATTGACTTTTCTAAAAGAGTCCTTGATTCTAGTCTCAACTCTGACTAATAATTGATAAGCCATTTTTATTTCTTTAGACCTCACTTTTTTCCATCTGTATAATGACATTATTAGAATAGGTCTTCTCTTCTGAAGTCTCTTTTAGCTATGAAATTCTATGGTTCTGTTAAAAGAAATGATCTGGTTTTTGAAGTGAGTAGCATATGTATGCTTGTGTTAGTTTATCCTTACATGATACTGCAGCTTCTCATTTTGTGGTTTTCTACGTTTAGCAGCATACTATCCAGTAATCTATTTCGTTCCTCTTTGGTTTCATTTACCCAAATCCACTAAAATGTTTTTCTGTATGACCTCTTTTGTTTAGAACAACCTAAAAACAAAGAAAAATAAATAAATCTTCCTGCATGTCTTTAAATCACTCAGAAAGTCTCAAATGTAAATAATAAAAAAAAAATCTTCCTCCTCTCTCCCACACACACACATATATATATATATGTATACATGTATATGTGTGTGTATACAAAATATCTATGCTAGTATTATTCTTATTATAATAGTATATATCAGCTTTCTCAAAACACACAATTATATTTAAAATAATGGCTGCTGAATTAAAGCACACATATATATAATCATATTCATCCACACACACATATGTGAACATATATACGTACATATATTTATATGTGTGTATATATACAAATAGTTGTTTAGTTTAATTTAGTCATGTTTGACTCTTTGTGATACCATTTGAGGTTTTCTTGGCAAAGACACTGGAGTAGTTGGACAATTCCATTTCCCATTCATTTCATAGATGAGGAAACTGAGACAGACAGTAACTTACCCAGGATCACATAGCTAGTAAGTATATAAAGACAGATTTGAACTCAGGAAAACTCTTCCTGATTCTGGTTCAGCACTCTATCCACTCTGTCGTCTAGCTGCCACACAAATACTTATATGTGTATATGTACATATTTAAATACATATGTGTGTGTGTGTGTGTATAATTGCACACACACATATTAGTTATATACAGAAAGCAATTTGAGGTGGGATAATTTTAGCAGCTGGGGGGATCCCCAAAGCCTGAGATAGGAGGAAATACAGCTTAAGTTGGGCTTTGAAAGTAGCTTTTTTGTTTTTATTCAATCATGTTCAATTGTGTCCAGCCCTTTGGGATCCTATGTGAGGTTTTCTTGACAAAGACACCAGAAGAGTTTGCCATTTCCTTCCCCAGCTCATTTTATAGGTGAGGAATTTGAGGCAAAAAGGGTTAAGTACTTGCCCAGGATCACACATCTAGTAAGCATCTAATCTGTATATCTCAGAAAGATGATTTTTCCTGATCCCAGGCCTGGCACCACATCCACTGTGCCACCAAACTGCCCTAGCTCATCTGCCTTTTATTTCCACCTGGCACTCAATTGTCACCTGTGGCTCTATGCACTAATGCACTGAGCGTGCTCAGTGGCCACAAGTTGAAGTTATTCTCTACCCTAAGCAAATGAAGACTTCATCCAATATAATGGGCAGTTGAGAACAATTTGCTCATTTACTCTGAAGACAGTTGACTCAGGCACAGTGGAACACTTAGAGCTTGGTCAAACACCAAAGACATCATGGTTATCCACTGCATCCCAGGATATCACCACTCATCCTGATTTTTATCTTGCCACTGGATTGCAATGAATCTGGAAGAGAGTGAGAGTGATGACTTTGTAAAACTCTACTTCACTTTAAATCCAATTCATGCACAAGTCAAGACATCATTCCATGATGTCATTAGTTCTCTTTGAAAACAAAAATCATACAAACGCATATAAATGTGTGTATATTATGTATGCATGTAAATGCATATATGTACATTTATTTATATATATATATATATATCATTGTTATATATGTTTTAATGCAGCAGGGATCACTTTAAATATAAATATGGGTTTTGAGAAAGCTGATATATTGGTGAAAGAATAATACTTGTACAGATATGTTGTAACTGTGGAGAGATATTTAGTGCAAGAAGCATGAAATTTAGAAACAGATAGGGTTGAAGAAGTGCATGCTATTGAAAAAAGCTGAGAATTAGAAAGTAGTATGATGTGATTGAAGGTGGGATTGTAAGGATAGAAATAAAGGAATCCATTAACTGTCTACTGGCAGATAATGTTAGAAAAAATATTAAAAGTAGGTAGCAACTATTTAGGATAAGATTAGGAATGAGATATAGACATGGAAGAGGAATGAAGGAACAGAAGAGAGGTAGAAAAAGGAGAAAATAAGAAGAGAGGTAGAGAAGGAAGGAAATGAAAAATAAGGAGAAAATATAATGGAAAGAGGGAGCAGATAAATAAAGAGAAGCAAAAGGAAGATGAATGGAGAACAGCAGAATGAAAGGAGATGAAAGGAGGGATTATGTGTGTGTGTGTGACACACACATACAAAGAGAGAGAAAGAAAGAGAGGGACAGAGACAGAGAGAGACAGTGAGAGAGACAGAGACAGAGAGAGTTATGTAGAAATGTAGAGTCTAGCAGGAAAACAGAAAAATGGTGGGAAACTGCATTCATGACAGTCCTGTGTGCACTTATTTTATATGCTTCCCAATATTTTGTATCTTGTTAGGCTACCTATAATAGCCTGGAAAAAATTTATTTTTTCTGTTTTTAAGGTCTCTAAATTTTATATGGTATCTGCCACTGGAATTAGAAGCAAGTCACAACTTATAATATTTAAAACAATAGATGCAATCTGAAGATTATTATTATTGTAGTCTCTTTTTAAGTAATAAATTGTTTAAAATTCAAGAGTCCTGCATTCTTAACAATAGAAAG
This sequence comes from Antechinus flavipes, assembly GCF_016432865.1. Taxonomy (NCBI): domain Eukaryota; kingdom Metazoa; phylum Chordata; class Mammalia; order Dasyuromorphia; family Dasyuridae; genus Antechinus; species Antechinus flavipes. The sequence goes on along the minus strand of NC_067401.1, from coordinate 409,177,636 downwards.
TCATCATCTTTAATAATGTAGTCACTTACCACTAGATCTTTTAGAAGACCTATTATTCTTTTTTTTTTAAACAATGGAGCCAAAGTTCATTTCCTGCATAAACTCCTATAAATTATAAAGACAAAAATGATAGACTATAGAGTACAACTTTTCAGTATTTAACCAGGGTATCTGCACTAAATACACATAATAAAACAAAATAAAAGATTAAAATTATCAGGAAACCTATAAAATGGAAGGCTTATTTTTTCTAACCAAAGTTAAGGTAGGAACTAGAAATCCATTATGATATTCCTATTCTGATTAGGTCGTATAGAGAGAGACGTTGAAAAAAATGACAATATTAAGAGGCTTTGAACTTGTAATGATAGATTGAAGATACAAAAATAAAAGTAAATACAGCAGTACACCTCAGTACTTACTGTTAATTGGTTCTAGAAGGCATATGACAAGTAGTGAAAATGACAAGCGCAAATAAATTTTTCCCATAAGGATTACATCTCCAGTCTGCAGTCTAACATCTCACCCCACCCAATTTCCCAAAAGGGCGAGTAGGGCTTCCAGCTGTGGAGAAATAAGGCAGCCAAATCCAGCCCAGCCCAGCCCAGCCAAGCTCCTCCCTTCTTGCCCCAATTCACTTTCTGAAGGGAACCAAGGTGCCCTTTATAATATCTCCTTACCTTACATTGTCCAACTTCCTTGGAGAGAGGTTGGGTGCTATGGTTCTTTGCCCTTTACTATCCAGGGCCCTACCACACCCAGGGCTCCCTGTTTTCAGGAGTCCTGAGTCTTCTGGGCAGCCATCTCCTCATCTGCCTGGGTTCCCATTGCTATTGGTCCCATAGCTGTTGCTGCTGCTCCTGCTGCTTCTCTTCTGGGTGAAAACACTAGCCATTCCATGCCCCTTCCTGTTTTTGGGGAGATTATAGAGTGCAGCTACATTTTTCTGCAGGAACAATTCCATCAAAAAATATCATGGGATCCAACCTGGCAGTCCTGTGCAGCACCACTTTTGCTGGGGAAGAACTGCCCACAGGTAAGGGCAGGTGGGGACTGCTCAGTATTATTGGCCAACCTCACAACCCTACTGCTCAATCAAGGCAACAGTCAAGCACAATGAGTGCTGAACAAATGTCAACCTCTGAAGCATTTTTTTTCCCATTGAAATACACATGGAACACAAAATTTTAGGCATTTTGAAGTAGATGAGTACCAAGGTATCAGTGTATTTATGTAACATTTTGTAGTTCACAGATTTCCTATTGTTTTTTAAAGGGAAAAAGGCTGCAGTTCCAAGTACATGGTCTTCAAAGGAGAAATTACTATTTCCATTGGGTGGTATTGGTGAAGTATTAAGAAGGTTTTAATATGGGAGGTGTTTAGTTACAGATTATTCCATCAAAACGCATTAGTGACATTTGGCTTTAGATGAATAACTTTTATGCTTTAAAAAGGGAGAAACTTACAATAGAGGGAATGAATGAAATCAATGATCCATGGACACTTTTAGAGTATCACAGTATGTAACACTGCATTTGATGAAAGGAACCTAAGTATACAAGAGTGATTTCTAATATTTATTATTTTGATTCTTTTGAGGGTAGTGTGAGTATATATATATATATATGTTTTATAAATTGACTAATACACAATAAATTTACAAATAATAAGCTTATAACCTGAGGGAAAAGTTATACACAAAAAGATTCTGAAGGGGAAGGGAAATGGTACCTGCCAGAGTGGAAGGGATGTTAGAAAAGTTCAAAAGAATGCAGCCTGGTGGGAATTGAAGACATAGCCTACCTGAGGGCCTACTTTAAAATATTTGACGAGGAACTGCAATTGGAGGAGCAGGAGGTACTGAGTACCAAGGCTGATCTGATCTTATTGGTTTCTGATGATGAAATTAATGGGGGACAATGACTGAGGAATCAAATTCAGTCTGGTGGGATATGTAAATCCTTTAGGTAAGGTTTAAAAAACAAACATGTATGGTTATGTTTTTATGGAACTCTAAAATAGGAATTTCAGTTGGTCCGTTCTTTCTTTCACCACAGATCTTCTGTATGAATTTGATCCTATATATCTCAATCTAGCTATGAAATGAAAGCAACAAAGTAAATAGTTTCTGTGAATAAAAATACAATGTTCATTTTCTTTGTTTTCAAGCTATAGTAGATACAGTGCATTATTTCTCCATTCATTAAAGTTTGCTCTTACATCTCATCATTCCTTTGGGGTGTGGTGATTTGTATTGACTCTTGGGCTCAGTTTACTACCAACTCTTTGGGAAAGATACCATCCCTGAACTGAAACTGTAGCAGCTACCAGGTTCTTCCTTCTAAAAGTGTCTAAATCTCTCAAACTGGAATTTTACAGAAAAAGAACACTAAGTATAAACAATGCATTCCAGTTGTATATAAATAATCTCTTTCACTCAACTTGTTTCTCAAAAATACATGTTCTCAGGGTAGCAAAACTAGTATGTGGCTCCAAGGAGAAAGGGATTATTGAAGTAAAATAGAAATACTTAAGTTTTTAATTCTATCAATGATTACTGTGCAACTAGGGGTAAACCATTGTTCTTTAGTCAACCGGATAAAAACTAAGGATAAGATAAAAGAAAGTTGCCAGGGGCGATGACAGCGGAAGACCAACTAAATTACATAATTTTTCCATCTCCCTTTTAGAATACTAGGAGAATAAAGCGGGAGGGGAAAGGTGGAACTGATCCAAATGACTTAGAAAACACATTCTTCCAATTTTTTGTCAACATTGTTGAACTATATCTTATCAAATAAAAGAATCTCAATTACTTTCTGACTTGTTATGAACAAGAGAGCAAGACCTCACTACCTATGGAACTATGCATTCATAATGTTCCCACAAAAAGTGCCCTCTACAAAATGAAAAGAACTATCAAGTACATTGAAAACTTTATAGATTCTAAAAGTAAAGGTCAGAGTTTTCATGCTAATCTCTTGTTCAAATTGCTTCCTGAAAAAAAATTCTTATGTTTAAATGAAAGGAAAATTAATGTCTTTTTCTGAGAGTGCCAAACCTTTGTTAGCATAAATACCATAGAAGTAAGCTCACTCCATCCCACTGCAGGCAGGTAAGTGGGGCTGGGTAATTTGGCTTTCTCTAAAAATTTACTTTATATTAAACTGCTTTGAAGAAGAAGAAAAAAATCTTGGGAATTATGTGAGTGAAATTTCAGTGTGTAACCTTTTTTTCCCTTATCATTGATAAATTCTGAAGTTTGTCAAATTCCTATGTAGTAAATGAATACACTAGTATTCATTAATGAACAGAAGTAAGAACGTTTTATTAAATATCTTGATATCATTATGAAGAGGGAATTAGAGAATGTCTCCTAAAATTTAATATGGTAACAAAATGTAATAAAAGAGATTTGAAGCTAGAAGTTGAAAGGACTTGAGCTCAGTCCTGGCTTTACCTACTTTTAGCCATTAATCTAGAGCAATTAAATGCTCTGAGATGCAGTTTTTCTTTCTTTTCCAGGTAAGTATATTTCAAAAGATTTTGGGCCTAGAAGAGAGAGATCCTAGAATTCATTTGTCCTAGCCTCTTTGTTTATAGTTGTGGAAACTGAGATCTAAAGAGAAAGAGGAAGTAGCAAAATTCATTAAAAAAAAAAAAAAGCTAGATTTTTTGACAATTGGTTCAACAATACCTGCCTCTTTTTACTTTCTGTTACAGAGAATAGCTTTGTGGGTAAAGGAGTCGTGAGGAATATATCCTAAAAGGAAGGTGATATAAAAATAAAATTCCAATAAATAATAGTGAATAGCTTCATATTTCAGTTCACATACCAGTTCCTGGTATTCAGGAAAGTTAAAGAAGCAGGAAAAATATCTAGGGGAATTTTATAGATAACTGTAAATAGGAATGCTTTCATCTGATCAGGAGTAATATAGGTATATTCTACTTCAAATTGAAGGTTGGAATGGAAAATGATCTTTCTAGGTTCCCTTATGCATTATGATTCTCTCATTTACACTAAAAAGGCTGTGGGTCCCAATTCCTCATTTTTCTCTCCAATTGAAAAAAAAGCTCCTTACATTTCCTAGTTATGTAATTTTTTACAATGAGAGAATGAAACTAAATTTAATGATAGGTCTGTCTCCTTTGACATTCTAGTTTAATAATAATGAGAATTAACATTTATATAACATCTAAAATTTGCAAAGTGCTTTACATATGCTATTTAATTTGATTCTCAGAACAACCTTGTAAGGGAGATGTTACTATTATCCCCATTTTACAGATGAATAAACTGAGATAGACAGAGATTGATGGATTTGCCACAGATCACATAGTAAGTTAGTAAGGCAAGATTTAAATTAAGAACTTTCTGAGTCCATCACTATCCACATACATTTCTAAAATAAAAACTAAATGGGTAAATTGTTTAGTGACAAGAATAAAAAGAAATTTCATTTTGTTCCTCCTATTTCCATCACTAAAATCTGGATCTGTTAAGTAGTTTTTCCTCCTTCATATCTCTTTGCAGTATGATGATAGCAAAGAGTGTTTGGTTTCCCTGAGGGAAAAGTGAGAAAGAAGAAAGGGAATAAGCACTTAGATAGTACCTATTATGTGCCAGATACCCTGTGCTAAAAGTACTTTAAAAAGAGTCCTGTATAATTTGAATATCCTCATTTAAATATAGCCAGACGTGCTGTTGAAGTTTTAAAAAGTATATTCTGAATTTAAAAATTAAAAAATAGAACATTCAAACTATGAATTGTAAATGAAACTTCAAGTCTCTATGTGTACAACTTGCCTTCCTTTTAAAATATGTAATCAATTCAACATGTAATTTTTAAAACTATCCTGCTTGTCCCTGATTCTTTCTTGCATTCCTTCTGTTTTCCTCTGTGCATTGGGGAAAAACAAAACAAAACAAGATTCTTTAGTGATTTTCTTTGGCATTTTCAATTTCTTTCCTTTTCTTTTGGATATCCTATTCCTGGATCCCTCTCTAGCTTCCAAAGGGAACCCAGTAGGAGAATTACTGGATCAAGAGCATTCAAAACTTGCTAAATATTGATGCATCCAAATTAGTTTCCATTCACAGCTCTACTAATAATATAGTAATGTGCCTGTCTTTCTGCATATCCCTTTGTCATTTTTGCAAATTTGATGGATGTGAGATTGAACCTCAAATTGTTTTAATTTTCATTCTATAATTATTAGCAATTTGAAGCATTTTATATTATTTGGCATGGTTTGGATTTCATCTTTTAAAAAATTGCTTATCCATAACTTTTAAATATTTATCTGTTGGGGAACAGCTCTAATCTTATAAATTTGAACCAGCTCAGATTATTAAGGCTTGAGAAATAATTTTAGGGAAATTTGTGTTCTTGGTTAATCTTTTGAGTTTATGAAAAATGCTAATGTGTAAGAAGCAGGGTTTTAAAGTTGGAGGGAATCACCTATTTCATGACAGTCTTAGAGAGGAAGAATGGTGGGATTGATCCTTAACTTCTGGGTGAGTCTTTGTGTGTGGCCAGTGATTGATGAATAAATATAATCAAGGATTCTTACTCAGAGCAACCTGTCCTGGTCTTACATTTTAGAGATATTTCCAAGAGAATATACATCTTCTGTCATGAAAATGGCCCTTTCTGTTCCATTGAACTGGGTCCCATGACAGAGATTTTCTTCTGGAAGAGATACCTAGAGTAGCAATACTCATATTTTAAAATGCTTCAAAGCATTAATAATTAGAGAAATTAAAACTAAAGTAATTCTGAAATTCTGTTTCATATCCAACTGATGAGAAAAGTTAATAAAAAGGGAAAATGACAAATGTTGAAAAGACTGCAGGAAAATAAGTACATTAATTCACTATTGGTGAAAACTATAAATTGGCATGGTCATTTTTAAAATAATAGCTTTTTATTTTCAAAATACATGCAAACATAGTTTTTATCATTCACCCTTGCAAAACCTTGTATTCCAAATTTTTTCCCTCCCTTCCTCCCATCCTCTGCCAGACAGCAAATAATCCAATATAGATTAACATGTGCAATTTATTCTGTACATATTTCCACAATTATCATGCTGCACAAGAAAAATCAGATCAAAAAGGAAATAAATGAAAAAAGGAAGCAAAAAAGCAAGTAGACAATACAAAAAAGTAAAAATACTATATTGTGATCCACACTCAGCCCCCACAGTTCTCTCTCTGAATGCAGATAGCTTTCTTCATCACAAATCTATTGGAATTGGCCTGCATCACCCCATTATTGAAATGAACCACCATCAAAACTGATCATCACATAATCTAATTGTTCCTGTGCACAATTATTCTCTTGGTTCTACTCAGTTCACTCAGTTTCAGTTCATGTAAGTCTCTCCAGGCATCTCTGAAATCATCCTTCTTATAGTCATATATCGTAACTTATTCAGCCATTCTCCCATTGATGGGCATCCACTTGGTTTCCATTTCCTTGCCACTACCAAAAGGCCCGCCACAAACATTTTTGCACATGTGGTTCCTTTTCTTTGCTTGTGAACTTTTTGTGAGATAGACCCAGTAGAGACACTCTGCATCAAAGGGTATGCACAGCTTGATAGCCCTTTGGGCATAGTTCCAAATTGCTCTCCACAATGGCTGGATCAGTTCACAATTCCATCAACAATATATTAGTGTCCCAGTTTTCCCACATCCCTTCCAACATTTATCATGATCTTTTCCTGTCATCTTAGCCAGTCTGAGAAGTATATGTACAGTGGTACCTCAGAGTTGTCTTAATTTGCATTTCTCTAATCAGTAGTGATTTAAGGCATTTTTTCATATCATTAGAAATGGTTTAATTTATTCATCTGAAAATTATCTATTCATATCCTTTGACCATTTATCAATTGGAGAGTGGCTTGTATTCTTACAATTTTGAGTCAATTTTCTATATATTTTAGAAATGAAGCCTTCATCAGAACCATTTGATGTAAATTTTTTCCCTCACTTTTCTGATTTCCTTCTAATCTTGGCTACATTGGTTTTGTTGGTAAAAAAAAATTTTTTTTAATTTAATATAATTTAAGTTATCCATTTTGTATTTCATAATGTTCTGTAGTTCTTCTTTGGCCATAAATTCCTTCCTTCTTCACGGATCTCTTCTAATTTGCTTATTGTATCATCCTTTATGTCTAAATCATGAACCCATTTCAACTTTATCTTGATATAAAATGTTAGGTGTTGGTTAATGCCTATATTTTTTCCATATTTTTCCAGCAATTTTTGTCAAATAATGAGTTCTTATCCCAGAAACTGGATTCTTTAGATCATTAACTATTGTGTCTTATAAGCCTAACCTATGGTTTTAATAGCTGCTGCTTTATAATATAATTTATATATAATATTATATTATAATAATGTAATATAGTTTATAATATAGTACATCTAGACCATCTTCATTTGCATTTTTTCATTAATTCCCTTGAAATTCTTGACCTTTTGTTCTTCCAGATGAATCATGTTATTATTTTTTCTAGTTCTATAAAGTGATTTCTTGGTAGTTTGGTATGGCAATGAAAAGTAGATTAACTCAGGTAGAATTGTCATTTTTATTACATTTTTCAGCCTACCCGTGAGCACATATTCCTACAATTGTTTAAATCTAACTTTATTTGTGTGGAAAGTGTTTTATAATTGTGTTTATATAGTTCCTTGGTTTGTCTTAGCAGGTAGACTCTCAAATATTTTATATTATCTACAGTTGTTTTAAATGGAATTTCTCTTTGTATCTCTTGCTTTTGGACTTCATTGGTAACATAGTATGGCCATTTTTAAAAAGAGTTTTCTAAGCAATGCATATTCTTTGACCTAGAAATACTATCCTATCTATATTCCAAACAAGTTAAAGAAACAGGAAAGATCCTAAATGTACTAAATATTTATAACAACTCCTTTTGTTGTGACAAAGAAGTGTAAATTAAATAGGTACCTATCAATTGAGGAATGGTTGAAAAAAAATTACACTGTATGTATATGTATAATGACATATAATTGTACAATAAAAATTATTAAAAGGGATAGTTTCAAGACAACTTAAGGTACATAGAGTAAAACGAGCAGAACTAGAATTATTTGTTCAATAACAATACTATAAAAGCATGTTATTTGAAAGATTTAAGAATTCTGATCAACATATTGAATAGCCATGAATACAGAGGAGAAATGACACTACTCACCTTCTGACAAGAAGGTATTGGTACTTATGATGCAAATGAGAAGTGTGTTTTTTGGATATGACTAATGTTGAGATTTTGTTTTACTTGATTTGGTTTGCTTATTATGAAGGTTAAATTTTTGGTTTTGTTTTTCCAATAGAGGTGAAAAGAAATAGGAGCAGAAGAAAAAATAAATTTTTGTTTCCTGAAAAAATAATTTAAAAAACAAAAAAAGAGACTAGAGATGTCACCTGATGAGAACTTGGTAAACTACAAGAATAATGACTAGGAGTGAAGGTTACTTTCCAGGAAATGCAGATGGGTTAGGAGGGGTACCATGCTCTAAGAGAACTTACGTGGAACCATATCAACCAGGAGTTCCACCTAATATAACTCTCAGTAACTTAGACTATATTGTTCTTTGATTTAACATTTTGATCAGTGTCTTGGAAGAAGGCATAAATGTTATACTTTTCAATTGTGCAGATGACACTAACCTGGGAAGGTTAACCTGAGATAGGTACCATAGAGAATGAGTCAGGATCCCAAAGGTCTTGACCATCTCGAACATTTGATTGATTTGTATAATTAGAAATTCAACAGGGAAATATGTAAAGCCTTAAACTTGGATACAAAAGCATCAACTTCCTGAGTATAAGATGGGGAAAGCAACAATTAGACAACAGTTGTTCTGAAAAAGGTTTTGGATTGTTCATTATTTAGGAGCTCAGTAAGAGTCAGTAGGGTGCTATAGTGGCCATAAAAAGGTTAATGGGCTACATTAGTAAGAACATCACTTTGAGGAATGGAAAGGTCACAATCCCACATTGTTCTGCTTTCATCAGATGTTATCTGGAATACTGTGTTCAATTCTATATATTTCAGTTTAAAAAGGATTCTGATAAGTTTGAAGTTTCCAAAAGAAGACCACAAAGATGGCAAAGAATTTTGCTTCCATATTATGATGTCTGATTGGAAGAATGAGGAAAAGATGTAAGGGGGAACTTAGAAGCTTTTTTATGACAGAGGGATCAAATTTACTCCATTTGAACTCACAAGACAGAATCAGCAACAATGAGGAGAAATTGCATAGGGGACAATTTAGGCTTGATATCAGAAAAAAAAAATCCTTAACAATTAGAACTATCCAAAAGTGGAATAATGTCTCAGAGTGAGCACCTCCTCCGTGAAAGTCTTCAAATAGAGGTTAGACAGCCATTTGTATATGATATAGAGGATTCCTTTTGTATAAGGCTTAGACCAGATGATCACTGAGGACTCTTCCTACTCTCAATTTCTAGGATTCTTTGATCTGTCTCCTTTGACCTCTAAATAAATCTTTTCTTCCTTATTATTTATGAACTGAATGCATATAGGAGAGTTGATGACAACACTTTGGTATAATGCATTGAAATTCCTAATTTGTGTTTTATTTTTTCAATTGTGATTCCTGAGCCAGAGAAGGAGAAAAAAGTCATTGAAGACTTATCATGCTTTTTGAGTCTGATGCATTTATGTCTAAATATTAAAGTTCCAAAAATTTAGTGGTGGGCTTTCAAAGATAAGCATTAGATGAATAGGATCTCACCAATTTGGAATGAACAAGAAGTATTAAAAAAAATTTAGACTGCTATTCACACAGGGCATATCTTTGCTCAAGTAGAATTTGTAGATGGTTTCTTTGTGGCCCTTTCCTTTTCTAGATAAATATGTATCTCCTTGTTTCAAGAGACACTGCCTTTTTTTCCTTTCTGTTTTTTGCTTCCTTGCTGAGCTTACTTAATGAAATAACTACCTCCTTGATTCAATGAAGTAAATGGTAAGTACAATTTGACAGTTGTTATTGAATTAATAAGTGGCAACATGTCACAATGCTTAAAACAGTTGGTTAATCCAGCATTTTGATGGAAAACTAATGAATATTAAATTAAAATTACTTTTCAATGTTATGATTCTTTTGGAGTGGTAATGGACAGAGATTTAGTGAAGGAATCAAGAGACCTAATTTTTTTTTGGGGGGTGCCTTCCTCTTACTATTGTGCCCAAATGGGAGTACTTTACATCTTTGTTGCAGACATAAAGACACTGTTTTAAAATCAAATAACTAGTAGGCAACAGAACCAATATAATCATAATAACTAGTATTTATATAGCACTTTAAGGTTTACATAGTGTTTTACAAATATTATCTCAGTTTTCTTCACAACAACATTGAGAAGTTCTATATCCTCATTTTACAGCTGAAAAAGCTGAGTAAGGATCTGAGATGAAACTTTTAATTTGAATTCAGGTCTTCCTGACTCAAAATCCTACTGTACCATTTAGCTGTTACAAGATCCTGTATCTCATGACAACTAATCCAATAATCTCTACCCTGATTCTTATTGTATCAAATGAAATGATTTATTTTGCAAATGTTAAATTGCTATATATGTGTGAAGTATTTAGCTTCTGTTTCTTTTTTTCCATGAAGAATGATCTTTGAACTGGAAAGGATGGGACCCAGTAGGGAGCCTTGTGTGTAACCATCACTTAACACATTTTCATTAAATTAAATTTGACAGAACAAAAATATTTCATAAGCATTTGAAACTCGTTTTGTACAGTATGAGGTATTAACAAGCCTCAAAATCAAATTCCCAGATTCAGATTAATTGTACTTAAGGATACTAAAAAAACTTAGAAAAGTGATTCCAGAGTCCCTATCAAAGATAAGTGAAATCTCTTGAACAACTGGTGAAATATAGATTATTTATTTATTATAAGTAAGAGCTGGAGGATGGAAGGGAGTGGGAAGAAACCTGAAATTAGTAGGAAATGACATATGCAAAACCAAAATAAAGAAAAAAAAATTAATTTCCTTAATAGTATTTTATTTTTCCAAATACAAATAAAAAGAGTTCCAATTTTTTTCCCTCCTTTCTTCACTTACCTTCCCTCTCCTCAGAACAACAAGCAATCTGATATAGGTTATACATATACAATCCTGAAAAAGAAAAAATTTTAAACATGGAAAAATAGTCAAAATATTGAGGAAAAGTCAGAAAGGGAAACAAACAGGGAAATATTGTTACTTCACTACTAAATTTTTTTAAAAAGTTCTCTATAGAGCAAGTTTATAGCATTACATACAATTTTTATTCATGATTATAACATTTTTTAAAACTAAATTTTTAAAAGAATAGAAAAGAAAAATTGGAGAAAGCCAAATGTGCTGATTTTTTCTAAAAAGGAAGAAAGTCAGGTCTATAAATTATATGTTAGTGATCTTAACATTGATACCTAGTAAAATTTCAGAATAAATATTAAAGAGATGTTATAGCCAACACATCTAGCAAAGAAAATGGTGATCACAAAAAAATAACATTGCTTCAGCAAAAACAGGTAATACCCAATTAAACTCATTTCCCTTTTTTTGACAGGGTTACTAGCAATGATAAATAAGGGGAATGCTATATCTACAATGTGCCTAGATTTTAGCAAAATAGTGACACAATATCTTATTTTTTTCTTGATTGCAAGTTAGAGAAGTATCATCTAGAACTCTTTGAATAGCTGAATCCAGAGAGTGATCATTAATGACTAAATATAAGTTTGGAAAGGAGTCTTTATTGTAGTACCTTAAGAATCTATACTTTGCTCTTTGTTCCTTAAGTTTTATTTTTGTTTTGTCTCCCAACCAAATGTGGGTGAAAGCATAGATGATGTGACCATAAAATTGGGAGATGACACACAGCTGGGAGGGGTACCTACCTACCTTGCACAAAGAATAGCAAGTCTATTTCCAAAAAGATCTCTACAGGATAGAATATCGACTTAAATATAATAAGAGTTTGAAAAATAAGAATAAATATAAACTCTTATGCTTGGATTAAAAAAAAGGAAGAAGAAAGTATCAAGGAAAAGAGGATGAGCAACATTGTCAAAGACTATAGAGAGGTCAAGAAGCCTGGTTATTGAGAAAGGGCCATTGGATTTGGTAATTAAGAAATCTTTGTCAATTTTGGAAAGAGCAGTTTTAGTTGGCTGGTGAGGTCAGAGGCAGGACTTCAGAGGATTAACAAAGAGGAAGGTTAATCCAATGTTAGTATGCATTTTAAGAGAGACATTATGTTGTCTCTTGATTGAGCTGAATTATTTCATTCTCAGTAAGAAAGCTTCTTCATTCTGCATTGTTTAATATATATTCTACTATGTGTATTCTTTCTTTGATTTCTGTTTTTCTATTGACTTGGATAAATGGGTTTCCTTGAAGAAGGAAGTAAGGAAGAGAAAGAGAGTGAGAAAAAAGAAAGGAAAGGAGAAAGGGAGGGAAAAAAGAAAGAAAAAACAGGAAGGAAGAAAGGAAAGAAAAAGAAAGGAAAGAAGCAAAGAAGGAAGAAAAGGAAGGAAGGAAGGAAAGAAAAAAAGATCAGAAGAAAAAGAAAAAAGGAAGTAAGTCAGCTATAGGGTTCAAAACTATACAGATTACATAGTTTCACTGTACTCTGTTCTGGTCAGATGGGGATATGTATTCACTGTTCTCACTGGGACTTGCAAAATTTGGAAATTATTCAAAAATGGCATTCCGGATTGTGAAAGCTTCTAAAAGTCCATAAAATTTTTGTTGAAGGAATTAGTGATGTTGAGCCTGCAGCAGCCATGACATCTCTCAAATGGAAAAAGAATTAACATTTTTCTGCATGATTTGAGAGTAGAATTAGGAGGAATGGGTTGAGTTGCCAAGAGACACTTAAGCTTGATGTAAAGAAAACATTTCCCAATATTTAGAGGTATCTTATAATTAGATGAATTGTCTGAAGAGATAGTAGTTTCTCCACCAATGTTATTCCTGCCTTGATATTTTGGATCCAAAGATGAATATTAACCATTTAAACCAGGTATGTCATATAGAGAATTCTTATTCAAGTGTGGGTGGGATGGAATGATCTCTGAAATTTCCTTCAATTCTGAGTTTGTGATATACTCCACCATTTTAAAGGTGGAGTAACTTTGATCTAGAGGAGTGAAGAAATCTATTCTGATTACTTGGCTAGTAAGTAGCAGTGGCAGGATGCAAGTCCAGGGCATCTGATTGCAAGTCCACCCTCTTTCCACTATAAGAGACCACCTTTCAAAAGAAGCCTACTTAATGAGCACTTCATGCTTCACTAGTTCCCTCAAGTATCCAATCCTATACTGCTTACTCCTTGAGAACAGAGGATTAGGGATTTTTAAAATAGAAAAGCATGTTAGAGGGTTTCTAAAGAGTCTTCATGGTGCTATAAAAGTGTTGGAGTGAGACTCAATTCACCTGCATGACTTCAAGTAAATCATTTACCTCTCCAAGTCTCATTTTTCTCATTGTTAAAATGGAAAATGGGGAAATGGAGTAGGTATGGGCTAGGTGGTTATGAAAGATTCATTTAAACTTTAGTATTTTGTGAGTCTAGCCACTCCTTCTTTGTTTTACAAGTGAGGATAATGGAACCCAGAGAGGAGGAAATGACTTACTCATTGTTTCATAGATCAGTAATATTTATCCATCAAAATAAACATAGTTATCCTGATTTGTAATTCAGTTTTCCCCATTATTTTATCACTCTAATAACACACATTTCTCTATATACACTTAATGGTTTCCTAAGTATCTTTCTCAAAATACCCTGTGAATTAGACAATATCATCTTCATTTTATCAATGAGTATCTTTCTCATAGGGCAACTAAGTGGTACAGTGAATAGAGTTCTAGGTCTAGAGTCAGGAAGACCTGTGTTCAAATGTGGATTCAGATATCTACTAGCTACATAACCTTGGGTATGTCACTTAATCCTGTTTGCCTCAGTTTCCTCATCTGTAAAATGAACTGGAGAAGGAAATGGTAAACAATTCCATTATCTTTGCCAAAAAACACTAAAAGAAATCACAAAAAGTCATTCATGAAAAGTCAGACTGACTGACTAAATGACTAAACTTTACTGAAATGACTAAACAACATCTTACATAAGAGAAATAGGCAGCATATCATAGTGGAGATAGTAGTAGCTTTGGAATCAAGAATCCCTGGGTTAAAATTCAAACTGTGGCAGTTAGTTATTGAAGAGTCCTGGGCATATCACAACCTTTATGTGACTCAGACCACCAAATAACACCTGGGACTACACTACAAGAAAGATTCTCTAATGAATGTGAGATTTTCCATAGCAACAGTTCCTACCTGATGAACTCATAGATTTTTCCATATTTGTGCACAAATGAGCAAAGAGTCTCACTTGACTCTTTTCAAGAATGAAGTGATTCAAGGCAATTCCAATAGATTTGTGATGAAAAGTGCCATCCTTATCCAGAGAGAAAACTATCGGGAAAGTCACAGAAAACTGTGACTGAAAGCAGAGTATTTTCGTTGTTTTCGTGGTGTTTGTTTACTTGATTTTTTTCCCTTTCTCGTGTTTTTTTCCTCCTTTGATCTGATTTGTGTGTGTGTGTGTGTGTGTGTGTGTGTGTGTGTGTGTGCCACATAACAAATATAGAAATATGTTTAGAAGAATTGCATACTTTTAACCTAGATCAGATTGCTTGCTGTCTGGGAGAGGGAAGAGGAGATAGGAAAGGGAGAAAAGTCTGGAACACAATGTTTTGCACAGGGGAATGTTGAAAACTATCTTTGCATGTATTTAGAAAAATAAAATGCCACTAAAAAAAGGAAAAAACACTCAGAGAGGTGACTTTCCCATGATCTCAAAGTAAATAGTAAAAACAGAATTTGAATCCATGTCTTTTCTCTCCACATTTTCTCACTCCTTATTTTCTTGCAATTCATTCAATTGTTCCTTTTCACACAATGAAAAGTCAGACTGACTGACTAAATGACTAAACTTTACTGAAATGACTAAACAACATCTTACATGAGAGAAATAGGCAGCATATCATAGTGGAGATAGTAGTAGCTTTGGAATCAAGAATCCCCGGGTTAAAATTCAAACTGTGGCAGTTAGTTATTGAAGAGTCCTGGGCATATCACAACCTTTATGTGACTCAGACCACCAAATAACACCTGGGACTATACTACAAGAAAGATTCTCTCTAGAAAACTAGAGTTTTCTCCTAGTCTGTGCCTTCTAATTTTCTGTATCCTAAAATGGGCCTAAAACAAGACGGGCATAAAGGACTTGCTCAATAAACATTTGTTGATTGAATGATATTCATAATTTTTGAGATATGAAATCACCCGGTTACATGGATTTTTAAGGACTGGAGGAAAAAAGGAAGGAAAAAAAATAAACCTCAGGAGCATGCAAGTTGAAAACACCCCCAAGAAAAAGAATGCATTTCTCAGAATTGTAGAAGGCAGAATAAACTTGTGATTTTCCCTCCCTTCTTCTCTCAGGCTTTTCTAGGAGAAAATAGACTCAATAAGAGATAAGAGCCAGGGTCGTTTCCCTGTTCATGTCCAGTTGTTTCATGTTTCATTATTTGGTTCCCTGGGTACAATACTCAAGCATGGTTCCCAGAGCGTATTAAGTTCCTGTGGAGTGATTATTTCATTAACATTTATGTGCCCAGACACAAAAGCCCTGTAAACAATAGCTCATCACATAACCTTTTCACTGAGACTCAAGCTGCTGTGGGATTGTTCTCTGTTTTATTGGAAATGTACTTCAGGTTTTCTGGAGAGTGTTAGCTAGTTGAAACAAAAGTTATAAAGTTTTCTTAAAGCCTTACAGAAAAATGTAATACATTACAATATACAGGGCTCAGGAGAAAGCTTTTCTTCAAAGATAACCACATATAACATTTCGTCGTTTGGAGTATTTTATTGGCTCCTGGGCCTGATCAGAGAGTACTGAACAATATCACAGGCTCCCTAGTAGTTTGATCTTTATTTTCTTTTTAAGAATATGCAGTCTAGTACTTTAAGATCCGTGAAGAGTTGTGCATATTATCTCAATTGAGCCTCAGAACATGTCTTTGAGGTTTGTATTCTTCAGCCATGTCCAGTTCTTTGTGACCCCATTTGGGGCTTCCTTGACAAAGATATTGGAGGGGTTTGCCATTTCCTTTCCCAGCTCATTTTTCAGTTGGGAGACTGAGGCAAGCATGGTTAAGTCACACAGCTGTAAGTGATTGAGGCCACATTTTACTCAACTCCAGGCTCAGTGCTGTATCCACTACATCACCTAGCTGCCTCTCTATCTTTGAGTTAGATATCATTTTTCTCTCTGTTTTATGATGAAAGAACTGAGGCAGAGAGAGCTTAAATGATTTTCCCCGATTTTAAGCTAGTTACATATCTCTATCAGGATTTCATCTGATTTCAGGCATTCGTGACTTAGGACTAACATTCTATTCAAAATACTGTCTAGCTGTTTATTTATTTAAAAAGTAATTTTTATTTATATCTTTTGTTTTTCCTATTAACTAAATCATCCCTATACTCATCCTCCCTCTCAAAAAATATCAATATAACAAGAAATTTTTAAAAGAAAAAAAAGAGGAAAAAATAAACAAAACCAATAAATATATCAGAAAAAAACACCCTGGAATTATACCTAATGCCCCAAATTTGTGGACCTCCTACATCTTTGAGAATAGAGTTAATAAGAGAGTTAATTTTCTTCTTATATTTATTCTTAGAGTCCAGCCTTGTCTTTTGTCATTTAATAATATTCTCTTTATTGTTTTGTAGTTGTAATTGTTATTACGTTAAATTCATTGTGAGTATTGTTTCCTTGGCTCTGCTTATTTCATTTTGCAGCATAAAAATCCATAGTATGCATAGTGGGTATTTAATATATGAAAGAATTTATAAACTCTTAGAGGAGAAATGACTCTTAGGTTCATTCTCTGATCTTTACCTCCTGGTATATAACTTCACCTTGAGGCTCTCTCTTTCGGAATTGCTAAATTCCCAACATAGATCAGTATTTCATGAAGGGCCCCACCAACCCTTCATTTCACCCTAGGCTCAATTTACTCTCTGAATTTCTCCACTTCCTTGCCCCTATACAATATCTCCTTTCTTGCTCCCCTTCATGTGTTGTCTTCCTCCATTAGAATGTAAATTTCTTGAGGATAAGGACCCTTTTTTGTTTGTATTATAACTCTTGTATTATAACCCAGTCATATCGTGGGTTGATGTCTTGACTTGTGCATGAATTGGACTCAAATGAGCCAAGGTTGTGCAAATTCAGCCTCACTCTTCCAGAGGTGTTGGAATCCATTGGCAGTGGAGGATCTTACTTTCTTTGATGGAGGAACAATATATCTCTATATCATTCAGTCTGCTTCCTGAGTCCATAAGTTCTGTATCTGGAACTTGATAGCAGGTTTTAGTGTTTAACATAGACCCTAGGACATTGTGCATTCTTAATAAATGCTTTATCTGTCATAGAAATATTTTAATAAACTCTTATCCCCCATTTTTAATTGAAGCCTTTTATTTTTAAAACATATGCAAAGATAATTTTTTGACACTACTCCTTGAAAATCTCGTGTTCCAATTTTTCCTCCCCTTTTCCCCACCCCCTCCTCTAGATGGCAATCCAATATATGTTAAACATTATCCCCCATTTTAAAGATGAGAAAATTGAAGTCCCAAACACTTTAATGATTTGGTCAAGTTGACATCAGTAGTTAGACATCACTATTTAGAAATATATCACTAGTGTCTCCTGAGTTCCTTATCACATGTTGGCCTCTAGAAAAACTATTATAAGTTCAAGGAACTTAATCAGGAACTCTTTAAATCAGCAACCTTCCGGATCAGTTCTTTTTGGGACACCACAAGGTTCACAACATCAGAGTCATCCTCAATCCTATACCCTTCTTTCTCCATGTCTGATCAAATGCTAAATTTTGTCAATTCTACCTCCATAGCATTTCTCACATTTCACATCTTTTCCCTCTTTTCCTCTTATATAGCCACCACCCAAATTAAGACCCTCATCATCTCTTGCTATTCTACTGTAATAGCCTCCTAATTGTCTCTCTTCTGCAATCCGTTTACTACATAGATGCCAAAACATTATTCTTAAAACATAGATTAAATGTGCTTTGAAAGTCATTTTATGTGGAACCAACCTTCTTACAGCAAAAGCTTCAGTGGCTTCCTGTCACCTCGGATAAAATATACATTCTCCCTATGAGGTACTTAAAGTCCTTAATCTGATTAACACCTATTTTTCCCAGACTTATTATGCATTATTCACTATTACAGACTCTCATTTCCAGCCAAATTAGCATACTGCTGTTCTTTTATAAGGCATTCCCCATCTCTGTGTTTTAATACAGGCTGTGTTTCCAGCTTGGAACATCCTTCCTCTTCACCTGCAAATCTTAGAATCCTCAACTTCCTCAAAGATCATTTCAAATTTCACACCCTACAGGTCTTTCATGATTGTTTCCTAAGCTGCCCTGAGCTGCTGCTGCTGGTGCTGCTGGTGGCTCTTCTTGATAAGTCTTTTCAGTCATGTCTAACTCTTCATGGTCCTATTTAGGTTGGTTTTGTTTGTTTATTTTTGTTGAGATCATTGGAGTTAAGTGACTTGCCCAGGATCATACAGCTAGGAAGTGTTAAGTGTCTGAGTGCAGATTTGAACTCAGATCCTCCTGACTTCAGGGCTAGTGCTCTATTCACCACACCACCTACCTGTCCCCTACCTTTCTTTCTTTTTTCTTTTTTTTGGAGTATTTGAGTGGTTTGCTATTTCTTTTTCCAGCTTATTTTATAGATGAGTTAACTAAGGCAAACAGGGTTAAGTAACTTGCCCAGGATCACAAAGCTAGTTGATATCTGAGGCCATATTTGAATTCATGAAGGTGAGTCTTCCTGATTCCAAGCCCGATGCTCCATCTGCTGTACTCTCTAGCTGTCCTGGAGCTGTTGGTGCTCCCCACCTAAAACATTTTGTATTTATTTGGAATTTACATATTTATGCACTTGCTGTTTCCCCTAATAGAATCTAAATTGTTTGAGGGCAGGGGCATTTGTTTTTGCCTTTCCATTCTAAGAATCAAGCACAGAGTGTGTATGTTTTGGTATATCTGAAATGCAGTAGGTATTTAATAAATATCGATTAATTGATGAATGGGAGTCCACAGATTTGTTTGCTTTTGCCAACCAGGTAGAGGATACATTAGTTAAAGTAAAACACATTTAATCAAACTGCATATAGAATAAAGTGACAAGAAAAGCCATACAGAGAACACTCTTCCACAGGTTTTCATACAGAGTGGATAAGGACACAGAGGCTGAAAAAATGTATAACTGGAAGGTTAAAAAGGCCAGACAATTCCCACTTCTGATTCTACAGAGCCTCTGATATCCCCTCAGAAGGCTCGTAAGGATGAGGTGTTATGTCTGCTCTCCTTTGCATCATCTCTACTGGTATGGTGAAAAAAGTGCTACATTAGAGTTCAGGAAAATTTGGATTTGAATCCTGTCTCAGATACTAATTAGCTATGTGGCTTGGGGGCAGATCACGATGATTTTCTGGATTTTCCTCATCTGTAAAATGGGGATAATAATATCTGTCTCACGAAGCCGTGAAGCTCACATGAGATAAAAGGATTTGGTATATTTCAAAGTACAATGTGACTATAATTTATAACTATTATCATTATCCCTGCTAAACTTGGAGATGCTAAACTGTTCCTTTTACCATTTGCTAGAACTCAGCTATTTAGTCTTTTCTAGGAATATTCATTTTTCTCTGCTCACATGCAGGAGGGTATTTCAGACTTAAGGCAATACTATGAGCACTAAAATCAATAAAGAACCTGAATGAATTGAAAGTGAGATGGGCCTTCCCAATAAAAAAGGTTCATCCTAGTATTGCCTAACTCACATGGTTAGAAAGCTTCTCCATGACAAGGGTGAAGTGATGCTTTCTTAGTCAAAAGCTATGGGCCACCAAATCCTACTGGGCAACTATCAAAAGCTAGCAAGGCCTCTAGAATATAATTAACTCTTCTTTTGCTACCTTTCTTTTGATACCTACTCTAAGTCCCAGAAAACTCTTTCACTGAGGATTAGAAAATTTCTTTTATTTCCTGTTAATTCCTTATTGTGATGTTTTGTCCACCAAAACCACTTTTGGAACTCTACCCAGAAAAAATTCCCCAGGAAATATGTCGAGAATAATTATGATGAAAATGAAATTGGGACAAAAAAATACTCAAGACCAGGTGACAGCAGGCATATCGTTATCCTCTGCCTTACTTCCTGTCTTTTTTATGCCTACCTGCCAGGGATTTTGCACTTCATTTTGGCCAGCACAACATTCATTATTCTCTCAGCCAAAACAGAAATCATGTCTCCTGACTACCAGCCCAGCATTATTTTCACTGCTTAAAAACTTATTGATTATTAGACATGATCCTTTTTCATTTAGAAACTCTACAATCTCCTTAGAAAGATAATATTTAGACATTTTAAAAAACAAAGATGATGAAACAAAGCAAAATGTAAATAGTACATCAAAATGTGTGGCAAAGGTATGTTTCTGAGGGAAATTCTAGATTTTGTTATTTTTTTTCAGAGGTTGTTGCAAGAGTTAAAAAGTGCTATTAATAAGTTTGCTTGACCTGAAGTGATCAGAATATGTTTCATGGAGGAGAACCAACTCATGGGCTTGGTTATTATGACATTAGAATTGAAGGTATTTTAGACTTAAGGCAGTATATGAACTGAATAAAGAATTTGACTAAATTGTAAAAGGTTCATCCTAATATTGTCTAAGGTATAGGGATGTATAGAAAGAATAGTTTGATTGTTCATTTGGGTGATCCTCCAGGGAGCATTGATAGAAAGACAGGGTTTGAGAATTATTGCGATAATGTGTGGAGAGGTTAGGATCTGCACTGATGAAGTAAAAGTATTCATAAAGATGAAATCAGGGTTCCATCTAAGTACTTAATCTGTAAACATGGCCTGACCCTGACCTGGTAACAGGACCCAACGGTCCTCTTATGTCTCCCTATTACACCATCAACTGACCCAAACAGAGAAGACTGACTTCTGGTTTCCAGTTTTCAGGAGCTCAACAAAAGACATTTTCTTCTTCCTGTTTTCAGTCTTTGCCAAGAATAATATTAATTTGGTTTACTGCTAAATGAACTAACAAAACTTATTACGATTAAGAAAGTATAAGAGATAAAAATTAAAGTAGATGGCTTTTGATCATATCATTTTTAACACCTTCCTTGATTTTGACCCCAAAGTGCTATGCAAACACTTGGTTGACTTTGATACCAGCAGTGCATTCTAGTAAAATGATGGGTCTAGATTAAAAACAAATCCTCACCCATCACTCCTGTTTATCCTGGCTCTCTTTGGGATATAGTTCAAAGAATTGTCATTGTTCAGCTGGGTTCAGCTTGTACCTGGGAGTTCTAATGAAAACCTTTCAGTTGTGATAAGGATATACACAAACTTGGAGGAGGCATTTGTGCTGATTACTTTCCTGACAGAATATCCATCCAATGAAGATGTGCCTAGTTCCTCTCTCTCAATCTCTCTCTCTCAATCTCTCTCTCTCTCTCTCTCTCTCTCTCTCTCTCTCTCTCTCTCTCTCTCTCTCTCTCTCTCTCTCTCTCGTAGCCCTACCAAAGAGAGATCATCTACCTTGACCTCTGATAGTTTAGCCATCTCCTACCATTGGGTCAAGTTTGTTAGTTTTCCTCTCTTTTTCTCACAATAAAGACTTTTTGTTTGTTTGTAGCTGCCTGGAAATTGATGAAATGTCCCCCTCCTGTGGTTAGAGGCAGCTGGATTTTTACATTTCAAATTCCCTTTATTGGACATACTAGGAAGGTCTTGGTATTCCTTACTAGGTATAGTGGAACCAGGTGGACAGATCCTACTGTCACTGTCAGCATTGGTTTTGTAGATATCACAGAATGGACCCCTAGTGGAATCACTTTTAATAGTCTTTGGTCAGCCATTAATCTTTGTGGATGATAATGATAGCATTTCAGTTCAGATTGGACTTTTGGAATAATCCTTCCATCCATGCTTCTAGCTTTTCTATTTCCCCCTTAGCAAGGGAAAGGCTTCCAACTACAGTAATATTTATCAACACTGGTAGTATTAATCTTGCACTTTTCTCTAGGACAACTATTATAAAATAAGTTTTTGAGGACCACCATCCCCCCCACCAAAATCCCATACTTCTGCAGCTTAATTTAATTATCCAGCATCTCTATTGTGTAGCATTGACAGACTGATATGGAAGAAGTCATAATTGAAGGAAGATGAAGAAAAACAGGCTTTTTATAAATCCCTGAGCACTTGGCCTAAATGTTCCTCAGCTTGTTTTTAAATCAGCTGATGCAAATGGCAAGATATAAATACATCAGGCTTCATGCACCAGAGACATGACCTTTATATACACTGAACATCTGTTCTAGTGCTCTCTAGAGAAATCTACCTGAATAGCTAATGAAACAGGTATGATGTGTCTTTTAGGGAAAAACGTCTAATCTGTACACTTTATCCTTCTTAAATTGCAGTGGACTGCATAATTGTGTTTGTGTCCTGTGGTATCTTTAAATAGTTGAAAGTTTCTAACTTGTCTCTTTGCTGTCAGTATGATAGTGACTGAGCATTATCCAAGATAACTGACATACTTAAGCAAAAATAGCAATGTTGAAGCCTCTATAATGCCAAAATTTTGTTCTCTAAGAATGATCAGCTCTCTCTATAATGCTCTTTGCTCAAATAACCTCGAAGGTACTCAGAGTAAATGTTATTCTTCACAGTGTTACAGATGGGGAAATAGAGTGCTTTGAGATGACTGCACACACATTTATTTAAGCATTGGAGAGGGAATTCAATCTCAGGACTACAGAGTCCAGGTCTAGTTCTCTTTCCAAGATCCTAACTAACTCAGTTACAAAACTCTATACTTCCTTGGATATACCTTTTCATTTGCTCCATGCAGATCAATATTAAGTATAGAGGCATTTTAGAGCAAAACTTTTAAACTATGATTTGTGATTCCATGTGAGATCTTGTAACTGAATGTGGAGGTCACCATAATATGATTAATTATCAGTAAATGTCTTATTTAGATGTCTAGTTGTATTCCTATGCATCAGGGATCATATAAAAATTTCTCAGGAAAAAGGATTCACAAGTGGAAAAAGCTTAAGAAGCCCTGTTTTAGAGTATATTATAGCACAATATAGAGGTATAATAAATACTTTTTTAGCTATTCAATACAAACGTTCAGTTACTTATATACATAAAACCCTTATCTCTGGAAAAGACCTTAGAAAGTTACAAAGTCCCTATTGTTATTCAAAGCAAGTATCATCTCTATTTCATCTCTTACAGGGACTCATGCAGTCTGCATGAGCATATTCTGTATGAGGGAGCTTGCTACTTAATGAGGCAGCACATTCCATTTTTGAACAACTCTTAATTGTTTGAAAGTTATTTTTTTATATTGAATGAATTCCACCTCCCTGTAACTTCTACCCACCCACCGGTTCTAGTTCTGCCCTTTGGAACTATACAGAACAAGTCTGATCCTTGTTCCACATGACAAGCCTTCAAATATTTGGAGACAACTATCATTTTCCTCCTCCATTTTTTCTCTTTTTCATCCTACTGTCTTCCTTTTCTTTTTCTACTTCTCTCTTCATATTTCTGTTTTTCTTCCTTGTAAAGGAAAATGGAAAGGCAGGTTTAGATATAAAAAAAATTAGGGGATAAAAAGAAATTCATGAAATAGAGGATGAGAGATATTAAAACATTTTATTTGTTGCTGGCATGCATCTCCTGTTAAGTAATGATAATATCTAGCATCTGTATAACACTTTAAGATATGCACAGTGCTTAACATATTTTTCATTTGGTTCTCACAACAATCTTGGGAAGGATGTCCTATTATTAACCTCATTTTACAAATGAGGAAGAATCTGAAAGTGGGAAATATCAAGTGATTTGACCAGTGATTTTGTCTAGCCTACAAGTGCAGCAGTCACTCATAGGCTTAATCACAGTACTGAATAGCATGAAAGTTTTAATCTTTTCCCTTTTTTTCTTATCTGGGCTAGTTCAATTCCATTTTTAGACAGTCTGATCTCTTTCTGCAGCAGAGGCTCACTATATTGTTGCTGGACTTAGAAATCCACCCAACTAGCTTTAGCTCTACTATAATTCAGAATTCCAGAACTCAAAACAAAAGTCATCTTCAACTCCCTCCTTAAGCACGAACCATTGTATCCAACCAAATAATTTTTTTTTTCAAAAATGGATGTGGGTTTTATCTATGGACTATGGACTGGCTGAAATAGGAAATTAGGCCCCCAGGCATAAAATAATGCTGGCAAGGGTCAGAAAAAGTTCTTATTCTTTGAAAAACACTCATGGTTGATTACTTTTCATCTGATTTCTCCAGTTTCTCTGAAGCACTAAGTAAAGAGGCAGCAGAATATAGTGAGAAGAGCATTAGATACAGTCTTATTTCATGTCTATACCCCCATATTTACTGTCTGTGCATGGTTTAAAGGGCTCTAAGTTTGAAAACAACTCTGTCACTTATTATACAGACACGGCACCTAACCTTTTGAACTAAAAATCTATACTCCCCCACCTCTGTGAAAATCAGTCATAAGTTTGTGATAGTTTTTTTTCTCACACATTTTCATTGTTGTTTTGGTTGTGGTCATGATAAAGCATTTCCTAAAACATTTAAATGTGCTTGAATAGCCAAAAGCTATACAAACATTCTTCCTGTAGATCTTCAAGACTCTAGCAATGTTTCCCTAATTCAAAGATGAAGAAAGAGAGCTACCCCCAAAAACGATTTTTAAAATATAACAAAAAGCATCTTTATCTATAAAGTAAAGGAATTGTACCAGATGACCTCTGAACTTTTTTCACTTCTAAATATATCATCCTTGGGCTTCAGATTTCCTTATCTGAAAAATGAGGATACTAACAGCTTCACAAGTTACCTCAGAGATCACTGAAAAACTTAAATGAGGTGATACATGTATTGATGATATAAAACACTATCTAAATATAAGCTGTGGTTATCATTTAACTCTGACAGAGTCGGCTTTCCAAAACCTTATTGACTTTATGATTTTATTCCTCACAATAGCAATCTGTATTTGATTTGAGAGTACAGAGATTTGGTGGTAGGAAGGAGTATAGAAGATTCCAGAAATGTTTAAAGAATTGAATACCACGAGAAAAATATCTGCTCAGTGATTACAGGAAACAGAGACAATACAGCTGCTAAATTAATCCCTTAAACATCTACTTGACTGCTACTAATGTTATATATTTAGTAGGAAGTGGGAGAGGAAGTAAAAACAGACGAAAACAAACATTTCTTTGAGATAAAGGAAAATGAATACATCCTCTTCTATACTCCCCCACCCCTGTGAAAATCAGTCATAAGTTTGTGATAGTTTTTTTCTCACACATTTTCATTGTTGTTTTGGTTGTGGTCATGATAAAGCATTTCCTAAAACATTTAAATGTGCTTGAATAGCCAAAAGCTATACAAACATTCTTCCTGTAGATCTTCAAGACTCTAGCAATGTTTCCCTAATTTAAAGATGAAGAAAGAGAGCTACCCCCAAAAATGATTTTTAAAATATAACAAAAAGCATCATGGGAATGGGAAAACTACTGGTTTGAGAATGAAAGGATCTGAAGTTCCCAGTTATACAATTGACCTCACTTGTGTGATCTTGGATGTCATTTAATGTTTTCTAGCTTCATTTTCTTTATCTGAAAAAAAAAGAGCACATTGCACTAAAATTAAGAGTTTCATTTCATTCTTTGCTAGTAAAAAAGTAAATGCATTTGTATTTTTAAAACTATGCATTTAGAAGTAAGAGACATGTTTTGATTATGTTTCTGCAAATAATACATGATGGTTATGTGGGTATCTTTCAAAGCATAAAATGAAAGTGAAGTTGCAAGAAAGGGTCAGGTTCTTCAAGCAGCAGTGGTGAGTAAGCAAAATATGAACAAAGTACATGACACATGATTAAGTCACCTAAGGTCATCCATTAGCTTGGGTAGTTAGGGAAATGCATTTTGCTAAATCCTACAAGGTCATTGAGATATTATTTTATCTGAGAATCTCTTAAGTACTTGACTAGCAAATGAATACTCTTTAAGCCTTATAACCCCAGACTAATATTAGTCTTTTTGTTTTGTTTTGTTTTGTATTATTGGCTAGACAGGCGAACTAAGGCACTAGTAGATGAGTAGAATGAAGGAAAACATTGCTCAACTGATATGTACACAATTTTTTTTTCTATTGAGTCAATTTAAAAGTGAATGGGGCAAATCTTGCGATGAAAAAGGTTCTTTTGAAGAAACTTTCTCAGAAAACATTTCCCTTGTACAATGATCTGGAGAAGGAAATGGCAAACCATTTTAGTGTCTTTGACAAGAATATCCCACATGGGGTCACAAAGAGTCAAACAACTGAAAGTACCGAACAACAATAACAACAAAAATAGTATAAACAACTTTATCAGTAACTTGTGACAAATTATCAAAAGCAAAGAAATTTAGTTAGGACTACAAGAAAACCAGTTAGGCCCCAACCTGCTCTTGAGTCTCTCCCAGGATAGGGTCCTACATTCCTAATATTATTATAATATTCCCAATAATAATATTAAATTATTATCCTATATTTATATAATATTTACTATCCTATTATCCTGTATATAATAAATAGATAGATAGATAGATAAATAAATAAATAGATTATCCTATAATATCAGAGTAGGTCACATCAGAAAGAGACAAGCAGTTGGCTTCTGAAAGGATAGAGAAGAAAACTTGTCTAGCACAGATATTAAAGAAGTTTACAGGGACCTACTGAAAGCAGAGTAGTAGTTTGTTCTTAGAAGGGGATGATATTTGTATGTATTTATTTAAAAAGTTTGTGCATTGAGAAATATGTCTTATTGGTGCTTCTATCATACAAGTTAGAACATGCAATGATAAATTAACTATACGCATGTACTGTGCACCAGACTAGACTTCCTAATACCTCTATGATCTTGGACAAAGCACTTTACCCCTCAAATCTCACTTCTCCATTATGTAAGATGAAGGCTACATTATGATAGTAGATAACCTCTAAAATGCCTCCTATTTCAAAATCAATGATCCCTATCGACATATCCATTCTATTCTCTGTGTAAATTTTTCTTCACAAGTCCCAATAAACTCTGCCAAGCCATTAACGCAAAAATATAGGTAGGTAAAAATTATAAGGAAGAGAGAAGTGGAAGAGAAATGTTTGGGGGATTATTCAGACTATCTGAATATACATATAATTAGATTTATTTAGAAAAATTTCTATTGCCAAAAAGAGAGGAAAGATAAGATCATCACTCATTTTCTTCCCCTTCTAAAAAACCTGAAACCATAGCTGAAATTGTGAATTTCTGTCCCTCATAAGTTTTAAAAGCTGTGTCCTTCTTAATTCTTACCCCTTCATCTTCTCCCTCATCATCTTATCCTCACCACTCTATTTGAATATCCAAAAGAACTGCTCTATCGAATTTTCTTATTCTCCTTACCCACAACTGAAGAACACTTCACTGAGAGCTAGGACACTTGGATAGTAAGATTGATTCTGCTATTTATTAACTAGTTGAGTGATTTAGGGCAACATCCACTCTGTTTTTTCCTCCACATGTAACCTGGAGGTGTAATGTGGCTGGAAGGGCAGTAGAATAGCCATCTCATCTCAAACCTCTTTTCTTCCTATCCTTTTCCAAAAGAGACTTTAATTTCTACCAGGAAGAGAAGCAGAAAGTTGGGGCCAGAGACCACTATTCTCTTGTTCTCAGAGAGAGTGATTACAGGGCCAGGATTATATCTTCCTTCTCCCTTAAATATTATTAGTCCCTTAAATATTATTTAGTATAAATACATACATACATACACACATTATATATATTCACACACACATATATGTGTGTGTGTAAATTGACATTTCCAAATAAATAATTAAAAAATAATTAGTCCAATTAGTCAATATTATTGAAGGGAAGCAGAAACCCAAGCTTTATATCCAAGGCTTAAACCTATCCCACCAAATGCCCATTTCACAATAAACATATATGGCAATTATCAATGAAATACATTTTTCCATGTTGATAGAAAAATAGAATTCATTCAAAGTATGCATTGGAACATGTATACCAGACAATATAATATATAATATAATAATATATTCCCATTGAAGTGATATAACTAGGCTCAACTAAGAGAGAGAATCCTAGCTTTCAGTCAAAGAGAAATTATCCAAATGAAGTTTTTAGTGTAACAAGTTGGGGATGAGGATAAAGTGGGGAATTAGCAGTTCCTTTCATGTTGGCTTCTTCCCAGAGTTTTTCCTTCAGTTACCTGAAGTGGGGTACCTGAAACCTTATTCACATTCTCACTTAAAGTTGGAAGACAGAAGTGCTCATGCAGTACATGACACATAATAAGTGCTTAATAAATGTTTCTTGTTCTTAACTTATAAAATGCCTTAAATACATTTTCTTATTTGGCCTTCACAACAATCCTATAAAGAAAGTACTTTCTGTAGATTGGAGTTTACAGATGAGAAAGGGGAAGTTCAGGAAGTTAACTGGCTTGTCCAAGGTCATACACCTAATGCAATGCATTACTTTTTGAGAGCCAGTTCTTTTTCTTTTTTTCTTTGAAATCCAAGCACCTAGAACAAATGTTTGCATGTTATTGGTGTTTAATTAATGTTTGTTGAATTAAATTTAATTGAATTAAAGTGCCAGAATACTCTGGAAAATCCCTTTTGGATCTAAAACTTTGTGACTACCTCATCACTTTGTGTGGAGCTAGGTCTAATTATAAAGAATTTACACTTTCCTTTTTGAAAAGTAGGTTACTCTCAATATAGAGATCACAAAATATTCCTTGGATAGCTCATAAATTAACTCTTTTTCTTCATAAGATTGTAGATTTAGACTTGAAAGAGGACCTCAGAGGTCTAGTACAAACCACTCATTTTGCAGAGAAAGAAACTGAGACCCAGAAATATTATTATTTACTAAGGGTCACATTCTCCCTGGATAGCATTCTATAAAAATGCTATAAAAAGCATTTATTAATTCAATACAAATCAGATGCACTAGGATTTTTTCTTCCCTCACTAAAATAGTATATGGCTAAATATGTATGTACTTTTCCCCCCAATAGCACAGCAGATTCATGCATGCTTTGCTTCATTGCTTCATTTTTCATGCCCACTTGGTTTATTTGCAAACAAATTGAATCTTTAAACAATTGGAGAAACAGAAAATAGCTCACACTCAGTGACTAACTGGAATCATCCAATGAGCTAGCAATTGTATTTCACTAATGTGCTCACTGTTGACTCAGGGGGGCTATACCAGTCCAAGAAGCAGCTTGCTATCCTTGCAAAAGAGCAGCTTGGAATTAATTCCTGACCAATGTGCAGTGTGAAGAGAATTATTGTCCTCTGTTAAATCTTTGTAATGAGATAAATTGTGGAGTAGTCAGGAGCTTTACGGATTTAACAACCATAAAGTGGGTTGATGGACAAAGCCACAGAACAAAATATAGATCTGCAGGGGATTATGAAAGCATAAACAATGAGGATGTCCATCACTGAATTTAAAGAAGTGGCAGATGGGAATGACTCACTGTTTCTAGACTTGCTTATTTTTGTATTACATAAGGGTGGTGTTTTGGTAAAATAGAGATAGGTTATATTGCAAAATAATTATCTGAAAAGGATGCATGATGCCAACAATGCTGTTGGGGCATATGGCATGCTTGCCAACTCTGTAAAAGAATATAATTCTGGTATTATCACAAAAATGACAAGCAATGATACATTTTTAATTATGAAAAACAATCACCTTCTTTAAAATTAAAATCTTCTTTCTCTCTAATGGCAATAGTTAAAAAAATAAAACTATCAAGAAGAGTTATGAATTTATTTTATAATAATATCAACTTCTATGAAATAAAACATATTACTAATATATCCTTTATATAACGTATATTTCATTTTATTTTTAAATTTTAATAGTATTTTTCTAAATACATTCAAAGATAGTTTTTAATATTTACCTTTGTAAGATATTGTGTTAAAAATTTTCTCCTTCCATTCCCCACCAGCCTCCTCCTCAACACATCAAGCAATTCAATATAGGTTAAGCATGTACAATTCTTCTAAATCTATTTCCATATTTATCATGTTGTTCAAGAAAAATAAGATCAAAAGGAGAAAAAATGCAAGGAGAAAAAGCAAACAACAACAATAAAAAGAAAGGGTGAAAATACTGATCCATATTCATTCCCCATAGTTCTCTCTCTGGATGCAAATGGCAAGTCTATTGAAATTGCTATGAATCACCTCAATTTTTGAAAAGTGTAAGTCTATCATGGTTGATCATTATATAATCTTGTGACCGTGTACAATGTTCTCTTGGTTCTGTTCACTTCACTCAGCATCTATTCATGTAAGTCTTTCCAAATTTTCTGAAATCAGTCTGCTCTATCATCATTTCTTATAGAACAATAATTAAAACTTATATTGTAACAATAAGTAGTTAATATTATTTGTTTCTAATTGAAATTTGGTGTGTATATGAGTGAGTAGTCAATCTAGAAGGAATTTTGAAATCTTTAATCTTTCATCTGGTTTTAAAGTGGATAGAGTACATGACTTGTAGTCAGGAAAACCTGAGTTCCCTCTCACACACTGACTAGTTGTGTAACCCTGCATTGCACAACAAGTGATAATAGCACCTGTTGTGCTACCTGAGAGTTGTTGTGAGAATCCAGTGACTTAACAAATGTGTAAAGTGTCTTGGAAAGCTTAAAGGACTATTTAAGTGCTAACATTGTTGTTGTTTTTCTTAATCTTTCTAATTTATTTTACATATAGTTGTTTCTGTCAAATCTCCAGGGGTCTGTTATCCCTTTTTTGGCTAAAAAAAGACTAGATTTAGTTGTTGTTGCTGTCCCTGAGTGAGGTTGATGAGAACTGATCAATCTTAGGAAACAAATTTCTTTCAATATAATTTTCATAACATGAATTTAGTGTTTAATTTTTCAATATTAATGTTTTGACTGTAAATGTTTTTGAATGGTAAGGGGAAGCTGAGATTTTAAGAGGTCAGTAATAATGATAATGTTAAGTTGTTATTGTATTTTAAAGTTCACATAGAACTTTCATATGTATTAGCTCATAAGTAGTGAAATATTTCCTATTTCAATGGATATGGGGGGATTAAAAAGTTGCCCCTACTTTTAACAATATGATAGGAGTCATGTATAAATACATACATACACACACACACACACACACACATATATGTGTGTGTGTGTGTGTGTGTGTGTGTGTAAATTGACATTTCCAAAGCAGTTACAAATATTATCATCTGAATTTCATAATGATCTGGGAAATATAGGTGTCCCTTATTTATAGGAGGAAATTGAGATTCACAAAATTTTGCTGCCTTGTCCACTGGGTTATATAGCTTGGTTTTATAGCTTGGTTATATAGCTTGGTTTTTCAAGTCCTTACAGAGAAGGAAACTAAGTCCCAGATATGTTATTATTTGCTCAGGGTCATATTCTCCCTTGATAGCATTCTATAAAAATTTAATTTACTCTGGGTCCATCATGTTTTCTTCCATTCTATGTCATCTTGCCAGATATTTGCATGGTAGGAAGAGTCTCTTGGCTTCATATTCTCCTTTGCATGACCCTGAGCAAGCCACTTAACTTCCTTGGTCTTGTTTCCTCATCCATGAATTTGGGGGTTTGGAATCTATGATCTCTGAGAGTCCTTTTAAGGCCATATCGGTTATCCTATGAAATTTGATTAAATGTTTCAAAAAGTCATCATGATTTTGTTTGTTTGTTTGTTTGTTTGTTTTTTGCACTTTTATCTTGTATTTGTTCTATTCTTCTGTGAGAGCAAGGACAAAAACAGTGAAATAAGTATCAGAATTGTTTAATGATCATTCTTTCATTCAGAATTGAGTAATAAGGAAATACCAGAATTTGATTAGTTTCAGATTTTTATCTGAATGATGGATTAATAGATAGCCACGATAAAATAGCTTTACTTTTTAAAAACATTGTTTTTATGACCAGAAATTTATTATTTATTTATATTCTGGAGCTTAATATCCCTAGAATATTAGACTACTGGGGCAGGAATTATTTTCTGACTATTCTTACCACTGAACACAATGCCTGGCTTAGTAGTATTTAGTAGTAGTGCTAGTAGTAAGTATACAGTATCTACTTAATAAATACTTGTTGACTAGACAATGGATATAATCACATAGGTATACATATACCTGTATATAATTTGTAGCAAGAAAATATACAAATATTGGTGACTTATTCTTAAAACTTTTTTATGAATGGGATGTGTGATTTAAAAAAAATTTAAGACCACTGGTATGTCAGTCAACAACATTTCAAATATCCTTCCACAGTCATCTCCATTAACTTGAAAAAAAATCATCTAAAACTTTGGAAAAATTTTCCACAGTCTTTTATAGACCAATGGTGTCGAGCAGGTCACTTCCAGGAAAAAACAAACACGTATGTGAAACAGGTTTCTGACTTCATCACCACTCCAAAGATAGCAGGAGCCTTCAGGGAAACTCAAACATGAAAAGACAATAACGCTTCCCTTGCATTTGGCAGGACAAATGAGTTTATAGAGAAAAATCCATTGACTAGAAAGAAAAAACAAGCTTGGCTGACCCTGACTGAACTTCCACTAGAAGAGCTGATGGTTTCTACATTGTGCTGATGAAATAAGAATGAGGAGTATAGCTCAGAATAATTCTGGGTAACTATGCCAAAAGGATTGTGGATGAAGGTGGTTATACAAGGTGAAGCCACCCCCTGGGTAGCATCAGATGCACACACCCATATTTTTAAGGTATTATGAAGGAAGAGAATACGTGCTCCACAGCATCAAATGGCCTAGATGTACCTATAAGCAACTTCCCTTGTTACATAACTTCCCGGTAAAGCTTCTGCAAGCCCAATAACCATTTTAATTAGCCTTGAACTGTGAAACACCTTGGCTGCTTTTTACTGGCAAAATGGAATCAGTAAAGCCAGCTTCATTTTGGTGATAAGTAACAAGCATCATATGCATACACCAGATAATATTTTGTCTTTTCCCCCGTTGCTTTCTTAATACAACCAAATTCTTAATCTTGACTGCCAGAAAGAAACAAATCTGATTCATTGGTTTCATCTCCTTTCTTTACCTTGGTTGTTACTTGGAGGTTGGGGGTGGTGGTGGTGGAGATGACCAAATAGCAAATTACAAGAGAGAAAAATGAAAAAACTCTGATTAATCCCTCAACTGGATAATTAATCTCTAAGAAATTAAGGATTAGTGATGTTATAAATCTCATTTATTTAAACTGCACTAACATAGAATTCATTTTTTTTTCAAAAAAAACGTAGCAAAGCTTTTCTTCATAAACAGAATGTTAGATCTCATTATTTATGAAAAAGCTTGATGTATTTTAAGATATTATTTTAGAAGAACTTATGTCCAAATATTTGACATAATAATTTTAATTTATTCTTATTTATTAGGTAAGGCAAATTTCCAAGGGATAGTCCAGCACGGTATTTATTCTACTACCAGCTCATTTTTTGAGGAAATTCAAACATTTTGAGACAAAATTATTTGCCCAGAATGGAACAAGTAGCAAGTCTCTGAGGTAGAATTTGAACCTCTTGAGAGCATTCTATCATTATGCTAGTGATTCTCAAAACTTTTGGTCTCAGGATTCCTTTATTCTCTTAAAAATTGAGCACCACACTGAGTGTGGACCACAACATAGCATTTTCATTCTTTTTTTGTTGTTTGCTTGCATTTTTGTTTTCCTTCTCAGGTTTTTTTTTTCTTTCTAGATCTGATTTTTCTTGTGCAACAAGATAACTGTATGGATATGTATACATATATTGCATTTAATATATATTTTAACATGTATTGGAACACTTGCCATCCAGGGGAGGGGTTGGGGGGAAGGAGGGGAAATTTTGGAAAGAAGGTCAGTGTTGAAAAATTACCCATGCACATGTTTTGTAAATAAAAGGCTATAATAAAAAAAGAAAAAAAGAAAACAAATGAAAGAAAAAAACTGAGGACCACTTAGAAAACTTTTGTTTATGTAAGTTATAGTTATTCATATTTGCCAATTTGAAATTAAAACATTAATATTTTTATAAAATTAAAAATAGTGAGTTTTGATTTCACAGACTCCTTAGAAAAAAAAATTGGACCATATTTTGGGAACCACTGAATTACACCAAGCTATCTTTTCATAAATCTGCACAAGTCACTTGAAGTCTACTTCACTATCTGTAAAAAAGAGGGAATTAGCCTCTATATCTTTCTACTTTTAAATGCATGCTCCTAATTTAGACTTATCTTACTCATAATTTATTCAACTAATTAAATCATATTCTGTATACAAAAGTCTTTTTCAATAGCATGGTTAAGTGGTAAGAACCTCAGATTTAAGAATCAGGAGGCTTCAAAGCTTCCTAGTTATATGACTACATATAAGAAACTCAACCTCTCTGAGCTTCAGAGATAATGGAGACATGTATGTACCTACTTCTTGTTATTCTTGTTTCTCCTTCCTTCTCAAAGAGGACCATGACATTAGGAAGATGGTACCATAATGTGCAAGTGAATTGGACTGAGGGAGGGGTGTGCAAGATCTCCTCAGAAGATATAGATCAGCATGACTGAACATGGCCCTAGATAGAGTCTTTAGGGAAAAAGTATTCTACAAATCACTACAAAAAATCATTTATAAAAAGGTATGTAAATATAAGCATTTATTATTTTATATAGGAGCTGTGGGAAGTTTAGAATAATAATGAGCTTCAGATTTCACCTTGCAATTCCCTGTGTTCTATATAGAATAAAGCAGGACATACTGGGGAATTTTTTAGGGCATCCATGGTAAATCTTAAGTGGAAGGGAGGGGTGAGACAAGAATTAGTCCAATTTCCATATTACTATGAGATCTGGAATGCAAGGAGGGAGTACAGGCCCAATGCCAAAGAGTGATCCAAGAAACACCATCAAGGAAACTTAAGTTTGAGTTCAGTGCCAGGCCTGCAAATTCCAAGAGTCCTAATAGTCAAGATGTTGATGACTACTCTGTGAAATTTTTTAGTCCTATTCCAACTGCTCATTTACCTATTAAAAGAACTAACTTATGGAGTAGATAAAAAAATCAACCTGGAGAGAAGACTTGTGTTCATATACTGCCTCAGAAACTATTTACCATGTGACCCTGGATTAGTCATTTAATTTCTCTGTGGCTTAATTTCTTTATTTGTAAAGTGAAAGGGTTGAATACAGTGGATTCAACTGGAATTGAAGTTTTCCTTTCAGCTCTACATCTATCTATATTCCAACAATCTCATATATTATATGGTGGAGATTTCATACCCTGGGTCAGTGTAAAAAACTCAGCTTTTTAATAGTTGTACAAAAATGAATTTTGCTATGATAGAAATATGGGATTATTGAACATTATTATCTCAATGGTATAGAAATATATATTTAATTATTAGACTTGATTGGCCATTTACTAAAATTGTTTGCCCTGAGTGGTGGACTTTTAGTACACTATTGATCAAATATTCCAGTTAAGTCACCAAGTATTTAAGTGCCTACTATGTACAAGATACAATACTAAACACATACAAAAATGGCAAAAGTCAGTCCCTTCTCTGGAGGAGCTCACATTTCAATAGCAAAGACAATTTTCATACAACTATGAATGTCCAAGATACACACACAGGATAAAGTGTACATGATCTCAGGGGAAAGGCACTGACCTTTAAGGCACCAGGAAAGTCTTATTGCTTAAGGTGGGATTTTAAGCGAGTCTGGAAGGAAGGTCAGAAAACAAGGAATTGAAAATGAGAAAGGGGAACATTCCAGGCCTGGGGGATTGCCAATGAACATGCCCAGAGTCAGGAAATAAAATGTCTAGTGGGAAGAACAAGGATTTTATTGAATCAAATTAGATGGAAAGGAAGTGAAATCTATTCTTCCTTAAATTAAAAGTGCTCAGTATTTGATGTGAGTTCTTCCTGGCAAGACCATTTGACAACAAAAAATGAATGAATATAAAGCATTTATTATATTTATATTAAATGCTTATTATATGCCAAGCACTAGAGATTCAAGTACAAAAAAGCAAGTCAATTCTTGCCCTTGGGGGGCTTATATCCTAATAGAAGAGATGAAAAGAGTTATGGGAAGTGACAGAGATGGTAATTAGGACAATAGGGCATCCTTTTGATACTCCCTTTTCAGTGGCTTTAGTTTAATTTACAATTTTCTGAGCAAGAGGGAGAAGATAGGGATAGAACATTGATTCCAGTCCCTCATTTTATAGCTGAAGAAACATGTTCAGTGTCACACAGCTAATCAAAGTCTAGAATTTTATCTCATGTTTTCCTTTATTGTGTTTTAGGAGGAAATAGCCCAATGGGGAAAGGGTTACATGTTCCCTGATAGTGCTGAGCCCATTGTTTTTTCTCTTCCGAGGCATGGGCTCTCATCATTTCATCAAGAAGAATCCAATGAATTTATTTATCTTTCTGCTTATATCCAGATGATACCAGCTACACACATGCTATCTAGTTGTCATTCTTTGTCCTTGCCATTGAGCAACCCATCTCTCCTAGTATACATTTTCTTGATCACAGGGTTTACTCCTGTTGTTCTTTGAAGTCCTATGCTACAGCATAGTTACACACATTGTATGGCTCTCCATTAATTATACTATGAAGTTCATTTTCAGTTCTTCAGAATCTGCTATATTCTATGACATATGACACAGATAAAACACAATACTATTGATAGAATATTAAATTGTTTTTTAATGAGCTTTTTTTCCCCAAAAGAAACTTGATATCTATAAATAAACTTTTTGGTTTTCTGAAGGTGAGCTAGTTTGCTTGCTCCCATCTTTAAATTTGGAGCTTAATTTGTTCATCTGTGTTTTCTCATATGCATGAACAGAATTTGTACAAAACCCAAAGAAAGAATAATGATATCAGTAACAATAACTGTAGGAACAATAACATCTGACATTTATATAGTGCTTTTATGTTTATATAATGTTTACATACATTCTTTTATTTAGTTGTCACATCATTCTCAGAATAGTACTATAATTAAGGGAGATAGATTTCTGATATTTAATGGATATAAGGAATGCCCAGATGAGAAAACTTCCTTTATTGATAAAGGCCAGCATGCTTTTCTGTAATTTATACCCTAAGAGAGTTGTCTATAGCACCAAGAAGTGGCCTTCAAAGGTCCTTTTCCCAGGAAGACTTACATATTAGAAACAAGACTTGATTCCAGTTTTTTCTGACTCCATTGTCATTATTTGATCTCTTATTTAGAATACTATTTTTATAACTACAATTATCCTTTCCCCATTGCAAATTTCCACATTGCAATTTCTATATATCATGGGTTGGTTTAAGAAATTAAATGGGAATTTGAGTGGGGGGAGTTTTGCAAAAGTTGCAGAGGACATGCAGTGACAGAAAAAGTTTAGAAACTCAAAAATGCTTAAAATATAGGCATGGTATTGTATAATATGAACATATTAAACTTTCAATACCATAGTAATTCAGAATTTTACATGGATCTTCCTGCTTGAAGAGGTACAGCACACCTAAAACTTTGTGATATGGAAGGGATACTTATATTAGCATTTCCATTTGATGGTTGAGGAAACTGAGGCCCAGAAAGACTAAATGATTTATTAGGATCATATATCTAGTAAATGGCAGAGTTGGAATTTATATTCAAATTTTCCTGACTCGAGTCTTCAACATTATCTTTTTTTTTTTACTTCAATAGTATTTTATTTCTTTGAATACATGTATAGATAGTTTTCAACATTTATTTTTAAAATTTTTAAAGCTTTTTATTTTTGAAACATATGCATGGATTATAATGTCTGGGGTAGCTCTCTGGAGGGCCTCAGGATCAGAGTCAGGTTCAGTCAGAGTCCTTGGTCTTTAAGAGGAGAAGTGAAGAAGGTAGGCAAGCTGCCATGTGGCTCATCAAAGAACCCTGGACTCTGAAGTCTGGAGCCTGAAGTCTTCTCTCCTCAGTGAGCCTCAGCAGAGAGACTTTGACCTTCTCCCTCAATCCTCCAATCCTTGCCTCCGATTTACCTCACCACAACACAATCAGTAAGTGCCAATCCTGAGGAGAGTCATCATCATCATATCATCTAAGTATATGTCTATAAAACCATCATCTCACATTGAGTAGGTAATTAGCTTTAAGTGCTCTGCTATCTTAGATTCAAATACACCTTTTCAGAGTTCCAACCCTCTACAATGGGTAATTTGACAACATTGACCTTTGCACAGCCTTGTGTTTCAGATTTTCTCCTCCTTCCACCCTACCTCCTTCCCTAGATGGCAAGCAATCCAATGTATGTTAAACATGTTAAAATATATGTCAAAGCCAATATATATAAACATATTTATACAATTCTCTTGCTGCACAAGAAAAATCAGATCAAAAAGAAAAAGAACGTAAATGAGTAAGAAAACAAAATGCAAGCAGACAATGACAAAAAGAGTGAGAATGCTCAGTTTCCAAAGTCTTCTCTTTGGGTGTAGATGGCTCTCTTTGTCACAAGATCATTGGAAATGGTATGGATCATTTTATTGTTGGAAAGAGTCATGTCCATAAGAATTGATTATTGTATAATCTTGTTTTTGCCATGTGCAATGATCTCCTGTTCTGCTCACTTCACTCAGCATCAGTTCATGTAAGTCTCTCTAGGCCTATCTAAAATCATACTGCTGATCATTTCTTATAGGACAATAAATAATATTCCATAACATTCATATACCACAACTTATTCATCCATTCTCCAACTGATGGGCATCCACTCAGTTTTCAGTTTCTAGTCACTACAGAAAGGTCTGCCACAAACATTTTCCCTCCTTTCCCTCTTTTAAAATCTCTTTAGGATATAATCCCAGTAGTAATACTGCTGTGTCAAAGGATATGCAGAGTTTGCTAACTATTTGAGCATAATTCCAAATTGTTCTTCAGAATCTGTTCACAGTTCCACCAACAATGTATTTGTGTCCCAGTTTTCCCACATCCTAACATTCGTCATTGTCTTTTCTTGTCATCTTAGCCATTCTGAGAGGTATGTGGTACCTCATAGTTATCTTAATTTGCATTTCTCTGATCTATAATGATTTAGAGCTCCTCATATAATTAGAAATGGTTTGAATTTCTTCATCTGAAAATTATCTGTTCCTATCTTTGACCATTTATCAATTGGAGAATGGCTTGAATTCTTATAAATTTTAGAAATTTTAGAAATGTGGCCTTTCTTAGAATCCTTAAATATAAAAAATGATTTCCCAATTTATTGCTTCTTTTCTGATCTTCAATATTTATTTTTTGTAAGATTGTTTATTCCAAATTTTTTTCTCCTTCCCTACTTCCCCTCCTCCCAAAGACAACAAGCAATCCAATATAGGTTAAACATGGGCAATTAAAAAAATATTTCTATATTTGTCACATTGTCAAGAAAAAATCAGCTTAAAGGAAGAAAACACAAGAAAAAGAAACAAACAAACAAACACCAACAAACAAAAGCTTAAAATACTGTGCTTTAATCCATGTTCAGTCTCTGTGGTTCTCACCCTGAAGGTGGAAGGCACTTTCCATCCCAAATCTATTGGAATTGTCTTAGAAAAGTTGAAAAGAATCAAGTCCATCACAGTTGATCATCACATAATCTTGTTGCTGTGTATAATGTTCTCTTGGTTCTGCTCACTTCATTCAGCATCAGTTCATGTAAGTTTTTTCAGGCTTTTCTGAAATTAGCCTGCTCATCATTTCTTATAGAATATATCCTTATAGAAATATTTTCCATTCTATTTACATTACATAATTTATCAGCCATTCCCTAACTGATGGATATCTACCATATTATTATTATATCTATTATATTCTATTTCCTCAAAAAATAACTTATTGGAAAAGATGTTTTGCTTACAAGGTAGATTCTTCTACCTAGGAAGAAGTTAATTCTTCCAAGAGAAAATGACATTTGCCTTACCATAGCACAGGAATTATTTTTATTACTTATGCTTTCTTTTAACAAGGGAATATGTTAAGTACTGAATCCACTTAAGATGTCAGTCAGTGTATTTTTAAAATATTTACTGCGCATCAGACACTATGCTAAGGGGTAGGGATACAAAACAAGGCAAATCATGATCCCTGTCTTCAAGGAGCTCACATTCTAATTGAAGAAATAATATGCAAATAAATATGCCCACATAAGAGACATATTGTGGAAAACAATCTTGGAGAAAGGGCACTAGCACCTTGACATGCCTCCCTCTGTTGTTTGGGATTTCAAGAAATCGAGGTAAAGTTACAATA
The DNA here is from genome assembly GCF_016432865.1 of Antechinus flavipes. NCBI lineage: Eukaryota > Metazoa > Chordata > Mammalia > Dasyuromorphia > Dasyuridae > Antechinus > Antechinus flavipes. Next base: position 409,136,924 of record NC_067401.1, on the reverse strand, counting down.
ATTATCTTTGTTAACAGCAAAAATTATTGATTGCAAAAATGTTTTATTATTCATTACCACTAAAAGAATACAAAGAGTCACATGCTCTGACCTCATCACCAGCATGGAAAATAATGTGATCAAAGCCCAGTTCTTTGGCTCTGTTGTCCAAAGGGTAGTGCCCTGAGGTAGTTAAAGATGGATCTTTTGAGTAGACAAAGACAACTAAAATTTGGTAGGAATGTTTCAGAATAGATCACGATTCTTAATCTTTTTGGGTGTATGATGTTTAATGAACCCTATGAATCCCTGCTCTGAATATTTCTTAAGTCCATAAAGTAAAATGTGGTATGAAGAAAACTGATATTTGCAAAGGAAACCAATTACATGCAGCTCTCTTACAACTGACATTTGTATTCTTAAAAAGCACTGTACTATGCAAAATTGCACCATAAAAACCGCAGAGCTCATAAGGAAAATGGGATCAGGGGTACAATGTTCAAAAACTTCATCAGGGCTACACTGAAAAAGAAAATAGGAACCTCATAAAATTAATTAACATTTCCATTTTATGGAAGGAAATCAAGCCTTAGAGAGATTAAGTGACTTATTTTATACATGATTTATGGTTAAGAAATATATAATATTATAATAAATAATGACTGGTTCCTTGGCCTTAGTATCTTACTGGTCCTTGGTCACTGAAAGTTTGGAAACAACTCTAGGGCTTAAGAGGGTTCCATGCTATGATTTTTAAGATCCCTTACAATTCTAAATCTATGATCTCCTGATCCTTTGGTTGAGGAATGGTTAAACAAATTGTGGGTCATCAATATCCTGCAATATTATTTTGCCAGGAAGATTGACAAATATAAGGAATTCAGAGAAATATTGATGTACTTTTATAAAATAATACAGAGCAAGGAAAGAAGAAGCACAACAATGTATGCCCCAATTACAATCATGTAAATTAAGACACTATTAAAAGATAACAAGACTTAGATCAGATAAAATAACAGATAGTTGTTCCAGATGAAAGGAGGACAAGAAAACTATATACTATATACATGATATATGTATTGGATGTAGGCTATAATGTAAAGGATGAGTAGGCTATAAGACAATAAATGAAATAAACACACACACACACATACAAAAAAAATTCTTCCTTTTTGTTAGAAATACATTTTGCCAGTCACAATATTTGTCAATTCTTCTGTCTATCACAATGAGTAAGCATTAGGGAGATCAGGAATGGCAAAAACATTGTCTCTTTGCCTTGGTGCCTCACATTCTAATGGTGTAGATAAGATATAAATAATGTATATATAAGAAATATACAAGGGAGATGGAATGTGATTGTTTGCTCTTTGCTTTTTAAAGTTCCAATGTTATGGGATGATGTCTTGACTGATAATGTGAATTGGATTTAAATGAGGCAGAATTGCACAAAATCACCAGTCTTACTATCCTTTTCTGGAATGATGAAGTCAATGGCAAGACAAACTCGGGATGACTGGTGGTGACCCAATTACAGTGAATGATCTTGGCAGCTTCAATGACTTACCAAATTCTGAGTTCCACAGCACCTGCTTTACCTACCTTCATGGATCTTGTATCAAATTGTTCTCATGTGCCAATTCTACCTAATGAAGTCTTTACATATTTGGGTACATATTCCCCTAAGATTGTCAGTTACTCCTAACTTGATTTAACTCATCAGCCATGATGGTTTATCAAGGTGTGGCTATGGAGGGAGTATAGTATAATTCCTTGGAGCCACAGGTGATAATTGGGTGAAAGGTGTATAAGCAGCTTTGAAAAGGACTCAGAAAGTCCTTACATCATAGATGCTAGTCCTTCCTAATTGCCTCATATACTTTCCATTGAAAAGGGAGGCTATTAGGTGGCGTAAAGTATAAAATGTGGAATCAGGAGTTCAAATCCAGCCTCAGATATTTACTAGTGATCTTGTGAAAATCTTTTAATCTCTTTCAGTCTGAGTTTCCTCACCTATAAAATGGGATCATAATAGCACTGATCTCCTAGGTTTATTTTTGGAATCAAATGAGATAATATTTACAAAGTACATTTCAAACCTTAAATATAAAAGTGTTTGTTATTGCTTTCATTAATCTCAAAGGAAAGGTGTTAAGAACTGTGGGATCTAGAAAGATTTCATGAAGAAAATAGCAGGGAAATCTAGGAAGGAAGTCAGGGAATCTGGAAGATTGTAGAAGGAAGAATGAACAGGAATGGGGGATGCCCAAAGTACAATCACAGAGAATAAAGAACTGCAATTAGGCCAGCAGAGTTATATTGAAAAGTATTTAAAAGGGAGTAAGGCAGAAAACTGGAATTATTGGAAGGAACCAAAAAGGAAGGTCTTTAAAGTCCAGAAGAATTTATATTTGTTCTTATAGGCAATGGAAAGTCACTGGAGTTTATTGAGTAGAGAAGGTTATATAGTCAAAATTACACCTTAGGAAAATCACATTGGCAATTGAGTGAAAGCTGGAAAAAGACTTGAGACAAAGACACAAGTTAAACTCTATGAACACCAATAGGAGGGATATTATGAAGCTCGAAAGCAAATATTTTGATAAAATACTAGGTATAAGAAAGAGTAAAAAGTTGAAGATGACACTGAGGGTGTAAGACAGGGTGACTGTAGAATAGTGGCACTCTTCACAGTACTAGGGAATGAAGATCTCTATAGTAAAAAAATGATTTCTTATGGTTTGGATATGTTGAGTTTGGGATGCTTATGAGATCTCTACTTTAAGATATCCAAAAGGCAATTTGTGATTTGAGACTATAACCCAGGAGAGAGATTAATGTTAAAAATAATGCATAGAATTGATACATGGAAATCGATGAGAATCAAGCAAGTAAGATAATATCTAGAAAGGGTTAGCAAACTATGGTCAATAGGTCCAATCTGGCCCACCACCTGCTTTTGTATGGTCCTTGAGATAAGAATGATTTTTATACTTTTAAATGGTTATTTTAAAATCAAGATTGATATTTTATGAAATATGAATTCCACATTTCAACATCAACAAAGTTTTACTGGAACACAGTCATATATATTCAGTTATGTATATATGTATGTATGTATGTATTTGTAATGACTAGTACATTAGTAGAGTTTGTTTATGTTTGGCCCTCTCATCTCTTCTTATTGCTGCTTACCATACTACAAATTATATAAGTACACATATCTTAACAGTGTTTTGAATATCATGTGTATTGTTATACTTTGATTTTTTATGCATTATGTTAAAATAAAAAGAGAAAAGTCAATCAAACTTACTTTGGTTGTGGCTTCATTGTCATTTTTGTACGAATCTCTATTGTAATGAGATATCTGTTTTAAATTTTTTCATTTTTCTGACTATTGCTTTCCTGTGAGTTGGGAATATTGTGATGAGAGCTTGATCTGATAAGGTTGATGCATATTTCATTCTTTTAGCATAGCTATAGTGCCATTGCATAATAAACACGATGCTTTACCATCTAATTTGCTAAGAAAACAATCCACATTCCAATGTGCTTTAAAAAGCACTAATTTGTGAATAAAAAACTGATTTTTACCAATTGTAATTGAGACATAGACTTGAAGAGGAAAACATATTTTATAAGGAAAACATGGTAAGTGGTAGTAAAGTTAGGTGCTGTTAGTGGGATCTTGAGTGAGCCCCCAAATCTATTATTGGGTGCCACATTCAGTGAAGAGATGTAGATTTATTATTGACTCATCTTCAAACTTTAAAAATGTCTCTCACTCTGCATATATGGCTCTGTTGTTAGCCCAAACAATTTTACATTATAAGAGATTTCACTGACATTTAATAAGTTCAAATAAGCTACCTTTCATAGCATATTAAGTTCTGTATCAAGCACATATCACCTCATTTGCCTAAATGTCTGATTTCCTGCTAGTTATAGGCTTCTAGATCAGCACAAAGCATAGCCATAGGCCAAAACTGGCCTGCAGCCAATTTTTGTTTGCTCCTACCAGATAAGAATCATTTTTATCATTAAAAAAGTTTCATTGTGCTAAAAGTGTAAAAATAAACATTCTTAATGCATAGGTCATACAAAAACAAACCATGGGCTAGATTTGGCCTTCTGTTATGGTTTGCTAACCAGCTATAGGTGGTATATATTTATTTGAAGTAGTTCTAGATTGCACATATCTTATATATCTTTTTTATTACCTTATTCCTCATGCATATGTTTGTAATGTCTAGGCTAACTCTCTGGTGGGCCTTGGGGTCAGCTCAAGGCTTTGGGCTTAGTGGGGAAGTGAAGTGAAGGAGGGAGATGAGCAGCCACCATATGGTTGGTCAAAGATTGAGTCTGCTCTCTGGAGTCTGGATCCTGAAGTCTTCTCTGTAGCTGAGATTGCCACAGCCAAGAGAGCCCTCTGTCTCTGGGACTCCCTAAAATACCCCAGCACGACTACATTACAACACCGCACCGGGCATGTACAGCTGTAGAACATCACATCACCACATTACCCTAAGTATACGCCAACTAGATTGACCACATCATTACATTACATCAAGTATGTGCTTAGAGAACCACCATCTCACACAGAATAGGTACTTAACTAAAAGCACTCTGCTGTCTTAGATTCAAGTACATCCTTTCAGAGTCCCAGCCAGCTATGATGTTTTAATAAAATACTTGTTAAGTGAATGAATTAATTAATGAATCAACTGGTTAATTATAGAATATTTGTTGAAAATCTTCTGAGCCAATCATCAAATAGAAAATCTATGCTAGAAACAGTTCATGCATTGTTCAGTGATGTCATGTAAATAAAATAACAAATGTGTAAAATTTTTGTCTTTCAAATTCTTCAAAGAAGGAAAATAAAATGGGGATGGGGTATGGAGGAATGGGGAGAGGAATGGAAAAAACAACAACAATTCAAGGATACCATTTCATATTAAATTGTGTTACATACTTATTAAATTTTTTTTCAATATGTCTAGAGATTACTCTCCTCCACCTGTTCTTCTTCCTCCCCCTATCTCTTCTTTCCTAGCTGGGGGCTCTGAGCTTTTAAATTTATGTAAATAACTTTTTATACAATTGAACTGCATGAAATAAAAGAGAAAGGAACAATAAAGACCTGTGAGCCACTACATTTCTACCAGGCTAAAAGTGAGACAATTGAAATAGCATATGGCTGATAAACTCTAGTCACTGATATAAAAGAGGAGAGGAACTGGGAAGACCCACAAATCAATTAAAATTTAATAGAGAAATATTTAACAAAATATACAATACAACATAGATAATGTTAATTTGTGGTTTTCCAAGTCAGTGGGGAGCAGTTAGGTGGCCATCAAAAATATAGTGCAGGGGCTGGAGTCAGTAAGATTCATCTTCCCGAGTTCAGTTTTGATCACAAGCACTTAATAGCTATGGACTCTGAGCAAAGTCACTTAAGCCTGTTTGCCTCCGTTTCCTCATCTATAAAATGAACAGAAGAAGGAAATGGCAAAGCACTCCAGTATCTCTGCCAAGAAAACCTTAATAGTCAGGTTTTATATGCAGGAATCCTGTTTTCATTGAGTTTGATACCACCTCCTTAAAGCACTACTCAGGAATATGAGGGTATAGTTAAGATATAGCTAAAGCCCTCTCCCTTCATCTCAGAATGTTTTTTGTCTCTAGAAACATAGTCTACCTCTTTCCTTGAATTAGTACTTTTGTACACTTCATAGCTTTCCTAGTAGAATGTAAAATATTTTAAAGAATTGTACACTTTTTAATCTTTCTATTGCTAGTGTTTAGCATAGTGCTTTGTGCATAATAGGTGCTTAAAGTTTTTGGAATTGAACTGAATTAAAAGAAATGCTTTATGTTCTTATTCTTCTTTTAAACCCCTCTCCCCCCCCATCATTCTTTTGTTTGAGACTTGAAGATTTTTTTTAAATCCCCGCTTCTTCTATATAATCTTCATTTATTTTAGATTAACTTTTAGATGAGTCTAGAAACTTTATGGCTTTGAAGAAGAGATTTACCTGTTCAAAATTGACTTATTACCATTATGAAAAATTAACAACTTTCTATAACTGACAGCCTCAAAGATAACAAGATAATTTATTTTGAGAGACATTCAACTTGCTATCCAATATTATACAATAAATTATATATTACATATTGCATATATATACATACCTATGTATGTACACAGATGACTATATATGCATATATAAACTATACATAAGTGTACTTATATATGCCAAACCTTTTTGAACTCTGTTGAAAATAATGCATCCTTCTCAAATGCTTGGAAGAGCAGATGGCCTAAGCTCTAAGTTTAGAATTCTGAAAACTTGAAATATAGAAAACTTAGAGTGTGAACCTCACAACCAGAGTTCAGCTGCCAAAAACACCCTTTCTTTCCATGGAGAAGATGTCAAACTTAGACACTACTAGCAGAAGTATCTCAAGTAATGCCAATCATTTGGATAATTCAAAGAAAAAAGAATTAATATGAGAACTCAGCTCATTTTATGCAAGGTAAAAAAAAATTACCCACTCTGACAATAACTAAGATTTTTGTTTTCATGCTTTTTAGGTCCACTTCAGTTTTATTTTCCACAGTGATTTGTAGTTTGAATGGAACCTAGAAATTTTTATTTTTCAAATGCATGTTAATCCTTCCATCTGTTTCTTCAATTACATATAAATGTGACATTAAGGATAGAATCCCTGATTAGCACCTTGCAGAGGTTGTTTCAAAGGTTACTATATTTGGATTTGAGACTTACTTGATTTGTATGCCTCTGCTTGCATTTTTGGAAGCCATTTTGCTTTCAAAAAGAAAAATAATTTTGGGATTGACATATAGCTTCTGGCAAGATTTTAAGAGATGCTCTTACAATAGCATTCATTACCATTTCAGCTGCCCTTCTTTATCAACAGAACTTGATTCTTTTTCTGAGTGTAGCACAGATTATAATTCCTAAGGTAGACTGTGTTTTCTATATGTTGTTTATACTAAACTTAGTTCTTATAGATAAGGTGCTAAGTTTAAAATATCGGGAAATTAAAACATCCATGAAATAGGCATAGAAGTAATTTATTTTAAGGAGAAGACATACATTTTCCATGTTAGGATTAATAAAACACTGTGGTAAACACTAGGACTACACATACAAACAGAAAGAAAGACAGCTCCTCACCTCAAAGAGATTACATTCTAATGGAAGAAGGCAACACATAAAGGAAGTTTAAAAAATTGATAGATAAAGAGATGTGGGACAGTTTCAAAGTATAACTTTTTGATTAGATTCTCAGTACATTGGGAGCTCCCTGGAGTAGGAATTGCCTTTGTGTTTCTTTGTATCCCCAATGCTTAGCATACTGCCTGACACAGAGTTTGCTGAATAAATACTAGCTGACTGACAATAAAGCTGGCATATTGAATACAGTGATTTTGTTAAGTTTCAATAATAATAGTAATAACAATAATTAGCATTTATATAGTTGTTTAAAGTTTGCAAAACAAGTATATCATTTAACCTCACAAAAAATCTGAGAGTGAAGTGCACTGTCATCCTCCATTTTACAGATGGGGAAACTGAGACAGAGGTAAATGACTTTCCTAGGGCCACAGAACTAGTAAATAAATAAAGAAAAATTTGAACTAAAGTCTTGTCTCCAGGTCCAATTTTTATTCATTGTGCCATCTAGTTGCCTGATAAGAGAGAAAGTTTTTTTTTTAATTCTTTTCAGTAATTGTGGATCAGAAAACGTTTTACTGCCTTATGTTCCTACCAAACCAGTTCTAAAGTTGACTATCAATCAAGTTGCACATGAATTCTATAAAGTATTCCTTCAGTAAGCTCCTTCTGAGTAGAGCTAGCATATATCATGTTAATGTTTTCAGGTCCCGCTGAAATTGTATAATTCCATGCATACTCTAATAACCTGAAATAACTCTAATAACTAGATAACACACACTCTCTGTCTCTGTCTCTCTCTCTCTGTCTTTCTGTCTTTCTAAATACATAACTACAGACATATACATATACTGTCCATATAAGCACACAAATGCTCTGTCTATAAATATACATATATACATGCACATTTATAATAATAAATATTAAGCCATCATTATTATCAATAGCTATAATCTCATTACATTGTGAGCTCCTTGAAAGCACGGACTGTCATACTATCATTTGCTTTTCTTTTTCAACATAGTGACTGTCCCATTTAAGTAGTCAATAAATACTTTGTTTGTTATTTGACTAACATTACCTTATTCTGTTAAAGTAACTAATCATAACCTGAACTAATCTCACCCCAAATATTGGATGGCTTTCAAAAGCTCATTAAACTTTTAATCTGCTTTGCATTTTTATGTTTTCCCAAACCTACTGCTTTGGTTCAGAACAGGAAGTAGAATTTCTAAACTTCCAAGATAGCATGTTGTTTTCTTGGTATGTCTGCTCAGCTGAGGACAGAAAGCTCCGGAACTGTCAGCACATTCTTGTGCAGTTTCCAGACCAATTCCAAATCAAGGTGCATAAGATCAAAGATTTCTTGAATGCTGACCAGTATCCCAAACTTTGATGTTTATCTAAGGAAAAATATTGAATTTCAGTGTTACAAGTCACAATACAGGTAGCTGAGATAATTCTGTCCCTTTGGTTATTTGGAAGAAGAAAAAATAAAAACAACCCCAAACAATACTTTGTGTGCTTATGTTATGTTGCTAGCACCTGCATTTTAGATTTACTTATGGGTAGATTACCAGAACCTTTAGGCTTTTAAATTTTTATTTATTTATTCATGTACCTATCTCAACTAATTTAGTTAGAATAAAGGTTCTCAGGAGTAGAATTTAGGAAGAAAAACTTTACAAAAATTAATCCTTCATAGTTTAAAACTAGAACTAGGCTCATGAATGAACTTACATGATTTGAAAGTAAATGAAAACATATAGAAATATGAGGGGGGAAAAGATAATGTAAAAAAAAATACCAGACCAATTAACTTACTTGGAAAAGGAAGACAACATCCTGGTACTTATATAATTGGTACAAGAGGATTCAGTAGCACTGGCTCATTTATAGTAAAATGAGAGGGAAAATCAGAAGCACTCAGGAGAGCTCTATGGATCAAAACTGGGATGAGATATCACTTAATCAGTATTTATTAATTGACTGTTGCCTTTATGATCATAATTTTTGTATTGCCATTCCACTCCTACCTCAATATTATATTTTATATAAAAATATAGACATTCTAATAAAGATTATAAGATAGACTAAGAAATACACTGATTACTCCTGAGGCAATAAAAGATGCTGAAAAAGCTTGAAGAGGGTTCCTATTATATTGGTTATATCTTCCTTGAAGGATTCTCAAATCTACTTTGTCCTTTTGAAAAAGGAAAAAATCAGTTTAATTCAGCTTGCATTTAATAAGAACTTTTATGGAACAAAACTGTTTCCATCTCACTCCTCCCTCCCCATTTACTCTAAACAGTCCCCCCCACCCCCCTGCCCAAACAGCTAACATCCTACTGAGAATGAATAATCTTTGGTCTTAAATAAGCAGAGCAAAAAAAGGTTAATATGGAATAAAACCCACCACAAATGAGGAAACAGTAGTAACTAGCTGTCCTTAATGAATTCAAATAATCAAACTCAAATGAACTATCTTTTAGGGTATTAAAAGAACTATAAGATGTACTCAGCCACTGTCCACTGTTCTCTTAAAGATCACTGAACACAATGTGTGCCCATCAATTGGAGAATGACTGAACAAACTGTAGTACTTAGATATAATTGTTCTGTATGATATAAGAGACATGAAGAGTTCAAAGAAATAGCAATGGCTTTATCATGTGATGCAGAAGGAAGAAGGAAAAACTAAGAGAAGAATAATGACTATAATAACGTAAATGATAACAGTACTACAAAGCCATCAAAATTATGAATTGTGATGAACAGTCTAGATACAGGTAGTTCTATAATGTGTTTCAAAGAATGTGAATTCATTCCAATTCCATTAATATGTTAAGGAACATTTTAAGCATAACATGAATTTTGAGATTGTTTCTTTGAGCAAAAAAGATTCCATTTTACAATAACTCAAATTATAATCCTCCTGAAGCTCACTTCCACTAGCAAATTTAGCAACTTTTCAAAGTAAAGTGCCATATTTATTATATAAATTTTGATCCAAAGGAGCTCTGAGAGTATGAGGGCTGATCCAAAATACTCACAACCCCATTCCCATTCCCAAACAGTTCCCTTTTTCTGAAACCATGAGTTTTTATTTGTGTGAACACCTCAGTGGTTGGAGGAAATATTGAAATTCACGGCCTCAGATGAGGCCACTATTTAGTCTAGTATTTATATATTTTTTATCTGTTTAACATATATAAAACTGCTCTTTCTTTCCTTAGATTTCTCTCTTTGATGTATCCTTAAGGAAGTTTTTGAACATTGCTCCTTTAACCTCATTTTCCCCAAAAGCTTTGGGGTTTTTAATTACAATTTTATATACAAAAACATTTTATGTTCACCTTGGCTATTGTCCTTCATGCTTAAAGAGGACCAAAATTATTGGGGTCAAGGTACAGTATGTCCAGTTGTGAGTGATCAGACCAATATGAGTTCAAATGACTCTATCTCTGGTAGACCAGAAATAGTCCATATAAACCTTTGAAGTAGAGATGTCTCTAAATTTGCATCTCTCACATTTCTTTTGAACTACTGCAATTCTGCTTTGTTCATAGAGCATGTTTTCTTCTTTGATGCAATCATATCATGTTGAACTGTCCTGGGCCAATATCTCCCATAACTCACAATCAATTCCAAAATTCTTCAGAGTGATCTCTAAAAGATCCTTGTATCACTTTTTCTGATCTCTCTGTGAGCATTTGCTGTGTGTGAGTTCTCCGTAAAATAGTCTTTTTGGCAAATATACTTCTGGCATCCAAATAGAGTGACCAGTCCAACAGAGTTGCAATCTCTACAGTAGATTCTAAATCTCAAGGCTAGGGATTGCTTTGGACTTAGAACTTGGTAATGTTAATGTTATATAGCATTGCTATATAACATATATAAAATTGCTGTATAACAATTAAGTTTTCCAGAGATTGAGAGAGTAGGGGGGTAATTATGCTCTTACAAATTGGGAGGAGGAATGTTTGTATATTTGTTCTTGTTATATTTGAAGTAAATATCCTTTTGTAAAAGATGATGGCTAAAAGTGGTTAAATGGATGATTGAAGCCCCAGAACTGAAAGAACACAATCACTGAGGGCTTGAGACAAACATTAAGAATAGATACCCCTTAACCTTCTTAAGGATACTAGAGAACTTTGAGGGAGAACTGAAATGTTATACACTTGGCTCTCAAGCAGTGGGACCCAGAGTAATAGTTGTGACAAGTTAAAAAAAAAGGTAAGAACAATACTTTTTTTAAAAAAAAAAAACAGGCAATATTGAACAGATCCAACCATTCTGGAGAGCAATTTGGGACCATACTCAAAAAGTTATCAAACTGTGCATACCCTTTGATCCAGCAGTGTTACTACTGGGCTTATATGCCAAAGAGTAATATTAAAGAAGGGAAAGGTCCCTGTATGTGCAAAAATGTTTATGGCAGCTCTTTTCATAGAAGCTAGAAACTGGAAATTGAATGGATGCCCATCAATTGGAGAATGGTTGGGTAAATTGTGGTATATGAATGTTATGGAATATTATTGCTCTGTAAGAAATGACCAGCAGGATGAATATAGAGACTTGGAGAGACTTACATGAACTGATGCTAAGTGAAATGAGCAGAACCAGGAGATCATTATACACTTCCACAACATTACTATATGAGGATCGATTCTGATGGAAGTGGCTATCTTCAACAATGAGAGGATCCAAATCAGTTCCAATTGATCAGTAATGAACAGAACCAGCTACACACAGTGAAAGAACACTGGGAAATGAGTATGGATCACAACATAATATTTACATTCTTTCTGTTGTTGTTTGCTTGCAGATTATTTTTACCTTCTTTCTAAATCCAATTTGTATTGTGCAGCAAAATAACTATAAATATGTATATATATATATATTATATTTAACATATACTTTAGCATATTTAACATGTATGAAACTACCTGCCATCTAGGTAAGGAGGTGGAGGGAAGGAGGGGAAAAGTTATAACAGAAGTTTTTGCAAGGGTCAATGTTGAAAAATTATCCATGCATATGTTTTGTCAATAAAAATCTATAATAATAATAAAAAAGAAATGCTATCACTTGAAAAACATATGTTCAAATGAATAAATTAAAACAAACAAGAAACAAAACAGGCAATAATATTTAAAATGCAAGAAGATACATTTCAATGAAGGAAGGAAGAGAAGAGAAAAAAAGAAAATGAAAAAAAAGAGGAAAGAAAGATGATAGGAGAAGATAGGGGAAAATGAAAAAAAAAGAAAAAAGGAAACAGTGAAGAAGAAAGTGGGAAGAACCAGACATAAGCAATCTTAGATTACCAGCTCAAATTGCCTTTGGTGGTCCATGACTGAGGTCAGAGTCTACAAAGAGGCTATTTCTTTAGGAATTAGCTTTTTCTGTTAAGTTAGCTTATTTCAATTGGTGGGGTATATAGAGAGGGCATAGCAGTAATGCCAAGATAAGCTCACTGAAGCATGAATTGTAGAAATACTGAGTAAAATCCAAAAACTAAAATTTCTGGGAAAATGAAAACAACATGATAATTACATGGAAAAAAATTAGATGTCCACTCTCTCTGGTCATCATCTGGTCAGCACATTTTTAAAGGCTATGATTATTGGTTTAACTGAATGTGAAAGTTGAAAGAGAGAGAGACAGACAGACAGAGACAGAGACAGAGAGACATATAGAGACAGACACACAGAAAGATAGACATACACAGAGAGACAAAGAGACAGAGAGGATTAACAATGTAAAATATTACAAAGATCGAGAAAGATCAAGAGTAAGAATATAGAAATAGATGAAAATGGATTGAGAAAATGACCATTAGATTACTAATAACTTTGGAGAAGGTAGTTTCAATTGAAGGGTGATGGCATTGAAAAGCCAGATAGTAGAGACTTTAGAAGAGAATAAGAAGAAAGAACATGGAAATACTTTATGTAGGTAGCTTTCTCAAGTAGATTATCTATGAAGGAGAAGAGTGAGAAGTAATTGGGATGGTAGGATCAATTGTAGATATTTTAAGAATAGTGGATACATGAGTTTGTTTATAGGACACAGGAAAGGAATCCATAGACAGAATGTTACTCATGGAAAAACATGATATATAAGAAGTTCAAGAGACATAGTCTCTGGGTAATTAATCTTTATATTAGCTAATGCTAGCAGATAATCAACAAAAGGGGTCAGTGGTATTCTAAAAATGTCAAAGACCCCCATGGAATGTATTTAATACTTATATACCTTTGGGAGAGTGGGTGCTCCTGAGGGTAGAAATCAATTTTGGTTAGCAATTAATGAAAGAATGAATATCATAATGACAGATGGGTAATGAGGAACTTGGGAACATCAGTCTGATCACTTAGTCTTATACAAAGAGACTAATCTATACCCATACTATCTTGTCTAGAGTGATGTAGATAAAAAGAGGAATCCACTTTTACTTAGACTGGCCTGACTAAAAGGCAATGGGCCAGAATCCATCAATTCACTTTATCTTTATCTTTTGATTAGATCTAAACTTTCCCAATTTTGACCCTGCATTGTCTGAATAGTTTACAAAGCTTGATTACTAAATGAGGAAAAGCAGAGGATGAAAAACCATAATCCTAATTGAATTATTGGCTATTAATATTGGAGAGAAATAATCATTTGTCTCAAGAATTGCTTTGTGACAAGATGGAGGGTCGTGATCTGCATTGGTGGAGGATACTGTATTCTGATGACAAATTAATTTGCCAAAGTACCCTACAGATATATATGTGTGTAGTGCATATATGCCCGCATGTGTGTATATGTCTGATTAATAATATATTCCATGTTCCTCAAATTTTTTGATGATATCAAAGGAAAAGAATTTAAGTAATGTCTCTAAAATGTTTAACATAAAATGCATAGAGGAGATGTAAATGCCTATAAATAATTTTAACAAGCAAGGTTGAAATTCTTAATCGCACTGGAGAATGACTTCATATACAAAACTGTGCATTTACTTGTGACATATGTAATGTTTGTATTTCTGCCACAGACAAATGACTAGTAGCTGTGGTCCAGATGTAGGCTGATTTTACTCCTGCAGAAGATCAACAGAATAAAAGAATGCCTCTGCACACTGCAGATTGTTAGGAAGAATGAAGAATTAATCCTAAATAATACAGAACTGAGAATTCAGTGAAAAAGAAAGCCATTTGAATTTGAGGAGAGAATTGATCTTTGTCAGGGTGATGAAGAACAGAATAATGTTACTTAGAAAAGAAAGGGAAGCAAAAGAAAAAGTTTACATTAAGTGCTTAAAATCATATTTAAAGCTCTTTCTGAGAGGTGCAGGGAACAAACATTTATCAAATATTATGTACCAGGTACTGTGTTAAGCATTTTACAAATTGTATCTCTTTGGAAGAGAAGAGACAAAGATACTTTTGACTCTCTTCCCCATAAATGATATTGTAAAACCACAAAAACTAGCAGACGAAATAATGTCAAGTTGCAAAGGATGATTAGAGTATAAAGTGATTATCTACTCAGGAATACTAACACATATATTTGTCAACTTGATAACAGTAATAGACACATCTCTGACCTTTCTGAGGCATGTATCCAAAATATAACAGAACCCACCAAAATTTATTAAAGCAGATACTTCCTTTCTTATACTTCTGAGAATCTATATGGGCTCAAATGATACTTCCAGGAAGTGTGGCGAATGATTAAGAAGTCCTAAGCAAAAAAAAAAAAAAAAAAAAAAAAAGAACGTGGAGGAAGTTTGGCTTTTTAGCCACTATTATTCACTGATAACAAGGAATAAAGAGAAAAAATTATTTGGTAAGTGAACAGCTGGCTATGAAAGTTTTCCTCTGCCTCTTGTAATGGGGAACTTCTGATTGAATTCCTGTATACAACTCATATTACAGGATCGACAGGTTCCTAATCTAACAAAGCTTAGTGAGAATACATTTGCCAGGTATCTTGTAAACGTAATTAACAGGATTGGGAGTGGAGAAGACTGCTTATATATGTATGTGAGGTATCTATACCATGTCTCAAACATTTACTGGCTGTGTGACATCAATAAGTTCCTTAATTTTTCTCAGCTTCAAATTCCTAATCTGTAAAATAGGAATGATTACAATAGCACCTAACTCATAGGATGTCATGGTGATTAGATGAAATAACTTAAACATAAGTTTCAATGAAATAGCTTAAACATAAATACCTTTAAAACTTTTGTTCTGGCCTGGGCTTGACACAGGAAAGTCCCCTGGTAGTTTAGTTTTGATACTGGGAACAAAATGAGATACTGGTAAGTCATTCAATACTTAACAAAAGGCAGTTTACTTAGCCCTAGCAGAAGTATGTTCAATAAAGAAATATATTGAGGCTATTCAGGTTGGTTTAAGGTTCCTTGCCTAAATTCCCCATCATTTACCCCCAACCAAACATCAGAATCTGGAACTCCTTATGAATGTTTTGTAATCCATCAACCCGTAAGTGCTATCAAAAGTCTTCTGGCAATAGCACCTACCTCTCAGGGTTATAAATAAGATAAAAATAAGATAATATTTGTGAAGCTCCTGGTGCTTAAGAGAAGCTATATAGATGCTAGGTATTCTTTATTATTATAATTATATTACATAATATTATACATAATTATATTATAATTAAAATGTTATATAATATAGATTATTTATTATAATTTATATAATCATATATTACTATAATTTATATTATATAACATGTTGATATATCACACCTATTAGATTATAAACTCCTTTAGGGCATTTGGATTTAGATTCATATCTCTAATGCTTAGCACACTGTCTAACATATAGTATTACTTAATCATATAATTTTGATTTAATTTGAATTATTTTTCTAGAGGGAAATACTTTATTCAGCTTAAGAAAGATGGGATGGGCTATTTAAGAAGAAGATATACTTCTGAGGAAATCCAGGAACCAAAGAAAGGAAACATGGCAGAGAGTATTTTATTGAAGATCAAAGAAAGAATTAACAGAGTAATTTTTGTCACCAGTGTATACTACAGACTTTCAAATACTACAGGAATAATAATTTGTATGCTACAAATTTCCAGATGACATAGCTGGGAGAGTTAGCTAACATACACTAAATGACAAACTCCAAAAGGATTCAGTATTTTGTTGAAACTAAACAAGATGAGATTCAATATGGAAAAATAAATCTTGCACTTGGATAAAAAGAACAGATTTCACAAGTATAAGATACTGTCATCATTGTTGGTAGTTCTGAGAAAGATATCAATGACTTCAGTGGACTTGCAAGCTCAAAATAAGTATTATGACATGGCAGCTGAAAAAGCTAATTGGATCTTGGGTCTTATTAAGAGGTTACAGTTTCTAGGTATTGGAAGTGATGGTCTATCCTACTTTCATCATTCCTCATCTGGGGTATTGTATTTTGCTTTAAGGACATTAACAGAATATCTTGAAAAGAGCAACTAAGATAATAAAGAGTCTTGAGTTATTGATATAGAGGAATGCTTGGACTGGAGGCAAGGAAACTTAAGGGATAATATAAGATCCCTTCAAGTGTTTAGAGGGCTGCCTTGGAGAAGTGGGCTTATATTTATTCCATTTGGACCCAAATTGAATCAGGAATTATGGGAATTAAGGCTGGATGTTAAGAAAAAAGTTCCTGACATTGTGGTTAAAAACAAACAAACAAAAAAAAAAAAACCTACTTGAAGAGATGGAAGACTCCCTGCTCTTATTGGGTCTTCAAATAAAAGCTGATTTACCATTTGCAGATCATATTACAGTGGAGATTTCTTTTGTATATGGGTTATATTAGATGGTTGTTAAGGTTCTTTTTTTAAAAATCAAACTCTGTGATTTTGAGTTCAGATAAATTATTCATTAACAGAGATGAAAACTACTAAATAATACAAAGTAATAGCATAAGAGCAGTTAGGTTGGCATAATGGATAGAGAGCTGGATCCAAAGTTAGGAAGATTCATCTTTCTTAGCTCATATCCAGTCTCAGACATTTATTAGCTGTGTGACCCTGGGCAAATGGAGTCATGAAGAGTTGGACACAGCCAAACACCAAAAATAATATAAATTTTGTTAACTCAATTTGTGATCAAAGTTATCAAACTGTGCATACTCTTTGATCCAGCAGTGCTACTACTGGGCTTATACCCCAAAGAAATACTAAAGAAGGGAAAGGGACCTGTATGTGCCAAAATGTTTGTGGCAGCTCTGTTTGTAGTGGCTAGAAACTGGAAATTGAATGGATGCCCATCAATTGGAGAATGGCTGGGTAAATTGTGGTACATGAATGTTATGGAATATTATTGTTCTGTAAGAAATGACCAGCAGGATGAATACAGAGAGGCTTGGAGAAACTTACATGAACTGATGCTAAGTGAAATGAGCAGAACCAGGAGATTATTATACACTTCGACAACGATATTGTATGAGGACGTATTCTGATGGAAGTGGGTTTCTTTGACAAAGAGACCTAACTGAGTTTCAATTGATAAAGATAGACAGAAGCAGCTACACCCAAAGAAAGAACACTGGGAAACGAATGTGAACTATTTGCATTTTTGTTTTTCTTCCTGGGTTATTTTTACCTTCGGAATCCAATTCTCCCTGTGCAACAAGAGAACTGTTCGGTTCTGCAAACATATATTGTATATAGGATATACTGCAACATATCTAACATATATAGGACTGCTTGCCATCTAGGGGAGGAGGTGGAGGAAGGGAAGGGAAAAATCGGAACAGAAGCGAGTGCAAGGGATAATGTTGTAAAAAAAAATCACTCTGGCATGGATTCTGTCAATATAAAGTTATTATTAAATAAAATTTTTAAAAAACTCAATTTGTGATCAGGCAACATTTATGATAATGTTATTTTCCCTAATACAAATTCAGTGTTCAACAGCATGAGTGCTTTAGGCGTTTTAATTTTATTGGTAGAAAAAAGTGATCAGAAATGCTAAGTATCTCACATGTTTTTTGGGGATGTGGAGTGGGATTCCTTATACATATTCATTTTGCTTCCTTCTAACTTAGCATGATGGTTAATCAATTTGTGGCATGATATCAGAATAGTTCTAGTACTGACTTTGATAAAGTTACTACAGCAACAACAACTCCCTGTTATAAAGGACTTGAAGGTCCTACTGCAGTTTAACTGCTGAAAATCAACCTTTATCCCAGGTCTCCACCTTGTGGCCAGATGAGTTAAATGTATACCATTTATGCCCTTGTTCTTTCCATAAACCTGTTTTTTACCTTGGTTTCCCTTGATTTGAGATGATTCTTTTCATTGTGTATTGCAATTTCTATCTGTGCTTTATGTTTCTGATGAAAAATTATCTTTCAGAACTGACTTGTCGCCATTTGCTTGAATTATGCCTAGAGAAATGTACTCTAAGAGAATGGGGTGTCATAGGACCAAAGGTTTTATAATTAGAGGGGATCTCAGAGATGATGATTACAGTCCTCTACTTTAAATGAGGAAACTGAGGCCCAGGCTGAGGCTGGAAAAATGTTGAGAGGTAATTGGGCTTAAATACCCTTTCTGATGTAATTATGCGACCATGTGCAAATTGATTAACTTTTTTGAACCTTAGTTTTCTCATTTGTAAAATGGATATTATAATAACACCTATAGTATTTTTGTGAGGTTTAAATAATATGAAATATGCAAAGCATTATAAAAATGTCAATTATTATTATAGCTAACCCATAGGCAGTAAGTAATAGAATCAGGATTTAAATCCAGGACTCTGACAGCAAATTGAGCTTCTCTTTCCACTTTAAATAGGAATTAATTATTATTAACAGATGTGACTACCTTAAGTAATAGCTTTAGACTTTGTTAACTCATTTTATAGTTAGGTTAATGATGATGAGGAGAGTAATTTAAAATGATTCATTTTCCTCCCTTGCTTCTTTTTTTGACCCAAGATGAAAATTAATGCTTTTGCTAACTCTATTGATTCATGGTGGTCCGTAGGCACTTCTCTCTATATTCTCCATCATCATGGACCAAGAACACTTTCCATTCTTTCTTAAAGAGGAATCATTTTAAGTCAAACTATTTTATAGTTTTCTAGAGAAACAAAAGACCTTTCCTGCTCCCTTTCTTTTTCCTATTCCTTCCCACCCAACCTCAGCTCCCATTATTATTTTATATAAATTATATCTTCATAGTTGCTTGCATGTCTCCCCCATTAGAATTAAGCCTCTTGAATTCATGTTTTTATTTTTATTTGTGTCTCCACTGTTAGGACAGTGCCTGACACATACCAAGCAATTAATAAATGTTGGATGGCTAATTGTCTGAAATTATCAAGACCAAAAAGAATTTCATCTTAATCTTTTAAATTCTTGGTCTCCTCTTGGCAGTCAATGCAAACTCTTCATGATTTTGCCTTTGATAAGAGTGGTGGATTCATAATGCTTTTCACAAAATGGTAATAAAATATTATGAATAGAATTTTATTAATCTTCATAAACCCATGAAAGTGAAAGATTATGAAAGCTAAAGGTTGACTCCAATTCCAGGCAAATTCTTAAAGTTAAGAGTAACTAATACTAGTGGGAGCAGCAGGATAGCATGGAAATTAATGGGCTATAATGCTGCCTTGAAGATTAAATAACAACAATCAAACTTTAAATATCTCCATCAGCTCACTCTGTACTTTAGCATTATTATAAGGAAGGGTTATCTAGGGTGTTAGTATCAATTAGGCTATGTCTAGTTCTAATTATACTTATCGGGAGAATTGTAACTAGGGCTAGGGACTACAATTTTTTTCTCAGGGCACTGGACTTTAGAAAGTCAAAAACAAAATAACAATTGACCTTAGCACCTACTTAACAAAAACAATTATGTAAATAAGAACCAACTAGAAGCTATCTGGCATTATTAAGGCACTCCTATGTTGGGCATTACGATATATAGGTCTCCCTCCCTCTTGATTGAATTTGATTTAATTTCTTCTTATTTTTATCTATCTTCTTATTATATTTAATTTGAACAGGAATTTTATTTTGTTCATATAAATATCAAGACTGTGACTGGTCAAACATTTTGATAACTTACAGATCATAGAATTTTAGAGGGAGTCCCAAACACTTTCTTATTCTATAGATGAAGAAACATTCTCACTCAGGTGAAATGACTTGAAGAAAGGCATAGAGTTAATTGTAAAGTTGGTCTTCACACTTCTATTGCAAAGCACATTCCATTTTGCCATAATGTCTCTCAGCCCAATCAAAAGAGATCAAGATTGTCTAGGTGAACCACCCATAGAAGAGCTTTTTCCTCTATCAAGAAAATGGCAACTGAGTCAACAGGTTATGTATGGCTAATGCTAACTTTTCATAATGTGAAGTTTCCTGAAAAGTTGTATGTATTTCGTAGAATGTTAGTGTTGGAAAGAGTTTATTGATCCTCTGGTACAAATCAGATAACCAAAGCCTTGATGAAGGTTAGTGTTATTGAGAAGACTTACTTGGTCATGAGCAAAAATCAGTCCAAGGATGATTGAAATCCAGTAATTAGACAGTCCCTCCAAAACATTGTATAATGGCATCGTTCTCAGACCTGAAGTCAGGTGGTCTGGATTCAAATCCCAGTTTTACTACTAATAAGCTTAGTGACATTAGCAAGTCACTTTATCTCTGTGGAATTCATCTTCCTCATCTGTAGATGGTGCCTTCGAGCTAAAAAAATCTTTATAAGCTAGGAGTTGTGGACAGGAGTAAGTTCAAACCTTCAGAATCATCCATTATCTCACAGATCCAGCTGTACTTAATAGCAGATATACAGAGTATGAAATTAGTGGAGTTTATAAAAAATAGTACTTACAACAAAAGCAATTCACATTTACACAGAACTTTAAGATTTACAAAACATTTTGTCCACAATACTCTTGTGAAGTTGGGAATACAACAATTATTATCCTCATAATAGATGACATGTAGTGATTTAAGGTTTACAAAGCACTTTATATACATTATCCCCTTTGAACTTCCCAATGTCCTTAAGTATGACAGTTATTATTTCCCTCTCCAAGTGACTATCCAAGATTTCATACTAAATTCTAGAACTGAGACTTGATCTTAAATCCTCTAACTAAAAAACTAATTTTCCTTCCCCTTCACTACATTATTTCATATAATAAATATCTGTGTGTATATGTATGTAAGTATGTATATATGTAATTTAGGGTAAGTAGGTGCAGAGTGGAGAGAATGCCAGGACTAAAGTTAGGAAGCTTAATTTTCCTGACTTCTAATCCATCCACACACACTTCTGTTGTGTGACTATGGGAAAGTCATTTAATGCTGTTTACCTCTGTTTCTTCATCTGTGAAATAAGGTAAAGAAGGAATAGCAAACCACTTCAGCATCTTTGCTAAGAAAACCCCAAATAGGGTCACAAAGAATGAGACATGACTGAAACAATAAAATGTATATAATTATCGCCTAAGTAGAAGTTTAGGAGATAGAGATTCAGCCATGGGAATCAGGCAAGGACTTGTTTACTAGAACAGAGGTATTGGTTAAAGTTTTGCTCTAGGTAGAACTTGACTTCTTAATCCAGAGCTTGATTTCAAATCTAAGCTTTCTGCTCTAATGGTAATTTCAATTAATCAATTAGTCAGCTTTATTAAGTGCCTACTACATACCTCATGCTATCCTGGGGATACAAACACACAAAAAAGTGAAATTATGAAACTCCTAAGGAGCTCACATTCTAATAGAGTATGACAGTTTCTGTACTGTACAGACTGTACAAGTATCTGTACAGACACAGCATAAATATAAAGTGAATATATTGTTGACTTTTGTATAATGCTTTAAAGATTACACAGCATTTTATAGACATCTCATTTGATCCTAAAAATGGCTCTATAAGGTAGTTCTATTATCTTTTTATGTCTTTATGTATATTATATAATTTTACTAATAGGAAGGTAAATATAAAACAAATTAAGTGACACAGATAGTTAAGTTCCTAAAACAAGATCTTTCTGACTACAAGTCTACCACTCCATCCACTGAGCCACCTAGCCGCAGTAATACCAATATATTTGTTGTTGTTAATTGTTTTCAATCACATATACGTGTTTGTGACCCCATTTAGAGTTCTCTTGGCAGAGATACTGGAATGGTTTACTATTTTCTCCAGCTCATTTTAAAATTGAGGAAACTGAGGCAAACATACAGCTAGTAAGTATCTGAGATTGGGTTTGAACTCAAATATAAATATCCAAAGGTAATTAAATATGAAATAATTCATATTTTGGAAGACTAGTATCTGGAAAGAAAGTCTTTATGCAGAAGAACCATGTCAAATTCTATGAGTCTTGACTTATGTCATCTTGATTTTATTAATTGAAGGTGAGGAGGAAAGGCATTGAAAGCAAGTCAGGTGACCAAAACAGAATTGAGCACAGAAATAGGACATGGAATATTCAATTTAAGGAATTAGAAAGGCAGTTTGGCTTGATTAATAAATGTGGGAAGGGGATTGATATCCTATAAGTCGAGAAATCTAAAGACTGTTTTGAAGGGCATTAAAAAGTTAAATAGGATAGAAAGATAGAGTCCAGGTTTTGAAAGATTTTAAAAGCTAAATGGAATATTTATGTTCTGTCCTAGAAGTAAAAAGAAACCATTAGAGTTGATTGAGCTCGGGAATGGTATGGTTATAGTGCTTAAGGAAAATTTCTTCAGCAGCATAATAATTCTTTGGCAGTATGAAATAGATTGGAGTGGTGAGAAGAGATACAAATCAGGAGTCCATTGCAATGATTTCGGCAGAGCCAAGACTAGATCATGTAGTCTACTATTTTTCCATTATTCTTTTCTCCTTTAAGGAATTATATTTAAATTCATTAGAAAAGCTTATTTAAAAGAATCCTATTTGAACCACTTTTTAAGGTGAAGGTTTTAAACAAATTACTCCCTATCTCATTTGTTCATAGAAAAATTATTAGAACTACCTTCCCTGAACTGACTTTGTATTTTCTTGGTATATATTTAATATTTACGTAATAGTGTGGATATTGCCTTTTAGTTCAAAATCTCCTTGAGGAAAGGAAGCTGGTCTATGTTTACAGTTTTTATAAGCTCTAGGAATCTTTATCTTAACTCCCACTCACATCATGAGTTAGGTTCCCCCAGGCTAACTACATCTCTCTCTTTTTTTCTGTCTGTTTTAGATATATTCCTCAAAAAGGGTAATTGGATTGCTATCTAATGACATTGATCCAAGACTCCATTTTAGTGTGTTCTCCCAGTATCAATAAACAGTTACAATTAATATCCTCATTTTCTTCTAGTGATCAGTCTCTAATATGATTTAAGTAATTGACAGCAATTCATTTTGATAAAAAGGATATTTACTGAGAAGATATAAGGATAGAAATGCAAATCACATACCCTCACCCACAACAAGGGGACTTCTCTATATTATCTTAGTCCCTGAAAGAGTAGGTTCAAAGTAAAAGAAATTGTTACAAAGCACTCACTCTGCCAAATTGACTTCCAAGAGCAGCATAATGGATATATGAATTTACTACAGGAAATAGTGGTCTTGCTGCCAAGTCTGATTCACTGCTACGTTGGATCCCAATAGTCAGTTCTCTCCATTGCCCTGGCTTCAAACTTGAACAAAAACAAACTCCCATCTCTGGACACCTGGTGGTTCTACTAACCTTTGGAAGCTCACAAGGTCACTATTCTGTTCTTTCTTCAATACTCTTTTACCTAGGGCAGAAAAGAATAGACACAATCTTAGCCCAAAGCCTGGCATATGGGAGGTGTTGATGGATTGACTTTTAACACAAAAATTTTGGGACAAAACCAACAATATGGCCATGGTTTATGGCAAGACTTACTTTCTCACATGAGTTTAGCCAGAGAGAAAAGTGAATTTCATTGTCACTACCCTCATCTCTGGCTTAGAAGCAGAACAGAAGTCCTCTTGTTCTCTATGTGTAAGCAGACAAAAAATAGTTATAAGTAACTACTCATGCTCTGAAACAGAAAGCAGGACTTTCCATTCCATGTCCTTACACATTTCCAGAAGAAAACTCACCAAGCTTCCTCAAGTGATTTGGAAGCTGGTAGAATATGCATCCTGTGCTCTAGGCCCTGATTGACTTGTTATATTTCTTATGGCATTAGCCTAGCATGGTTCCTGGCATGTAGTAGGTGCTTACTAAATGCTCACTGAATTGAATTAAATTCAATCCAGATGTTCATAGATCACCCCAGATGTTTGCTATCATTCTTAAAGCAAAGTATACCTGTGCCATTATTTTGTTTTGACTTTGGAAACATGATATTTTTGGATCATGGCGTTTATTTCCAATATTTGTTAAAATCTGAATTTTCCACAACTTTATTTATTTTGAACCTTGAGCCAATGGTCCCATAATAATTCATATAGTTAAAAGTATTCACATACTAAGCAGGAGTTTGGCTCTAAGCACTGCCAAAATGGTTGCTTTGTTGATGAGTATTATATGTTAACAAGGTGCAAAGCAGCCTAAACCACATGACAAGTCCGGTTGCTTCAGAGGCCAGTTATGTTTAGTCTCTTGGCAGGGAAGTCAGATTAAAGCTCTATCAAATAACTTTGAAGTTAGCCAGACATTGCGTGCATATAGTGATGTGGCTCTTATCTCTAGTGCTTTCAATTAAGATTGAAGTAGGCAGAGAAATGGAAGGAAGCATGCTTTAGTCATTATACTGAACCTGAATTAATTACATTCACAACGGGAAAGAGCACTAAGTCCAGGGACTTGGAAAACTTGGCTAGAGACTAGCTTTGTTACTAACTGTATTATCTTGGACAAGTCACTTAGGTTTTCTGAGCCAAAGTTTTCTCATTTGCAAAATGAAGGGATTAGATCTCCAAGTCTGACAAAGCCTCAATGAGTCAACTGCAAAAAAGACCATAAAAGCTTTGCCAATTTAGCTTTATATTGATAAATGGTACAAAAATATAGAAACATAAAAACAATCCAGTTTTTAAAATTCTGAATTTATAAAAACAGATACATTAAGAAAATGTTCCCTACCTTAAAGTAAGTTTTCACTTTACAAAAAGATTTACTTCATTTTTCCTTTAAGTTATAAACTCCCTTGATACACAAAAAAAATAATTCCATGACTTTTCTTGCACATGAAGTGATATATAGCTGGAAGCACAGTGATGAAATTCAAGCCATCATCTGAAGGAGATAAAATTGAGGGAGAGAGCAAGAAAGGACTTTGAAAAACGGTCAAAATGAATCAATAAAAACTAAAGTACGCCTACAAAGGAGGAAAAATGATATTTCTAAGAGAATACCAAGGGACAATGATAAGTACCTTAAAATAAGATTTATCCATCTATTTAGACCATACTTGAAAATATGCCAGAATTCTAGGTGATGGTGAAAACCAGGAATGCAGTTTGAAGTACCTTTCTCTATTGCCAAATCTTATCTAAAAATCTCCAGTGTCTCATAGATTACTATTATTAGCATCTTTAAGCACAGTCTTTTGTCCCTAGGAACTTAGAATCTAAAACAGATCTCATCAACATAATAAAATACAACAATAAATTGACACACATAAATGTTAGCCTTTGTCATACTTCATAATCTATGTTAAAAAGGTGGATTCTTTTCCTCTTTTTTCATAGTATTGAAAAATCCTCTCTGGACAGATTTTTTTGGCTTCTTGTTTTTTTAAAGACATATTTCTGGCCTTCTTGCCTCTCATTGGATACCTCTCTTCCAAATGAGGACAAAGCTTATTCTCCTGTACATTCAGTAGACATGCCCTTAGCTTCCCATCCATGTGGGAACAGATTTTTGGCCATCTATCTTGCATTACACTTATTTATCCCCTTGGAATCTATCAATTCATTTGACCTGCCCTGAGTAGAGATTACTACACCTTTTACCTTGAAATATAAAACATAATTAGTGAAACCATAATAATTCAGGTCCTTGGTATCAGGAGAGATTCAGATTTGAATTCTGATTTTGATACTAACTAGTTGTGTGACCAGTAGCAAGTCACAAATTCACTGAGACTGTCTCTGAGACAGCCCTGAAGTCAGCAGGACCTGTGTTCAAATGTGACTTCAGACACTTAACACTTCCTGGCTTTGTGACCCTGGGCAAGTCACTTAAGACTGATTGCCTTAGTAAAAACAAAACAAAACAAAACAAAAAACAAAAAGCTCAATGGGCTGACCATCTACATGTATATCATCGTCTAATAGGCCTTTTTTCACCCATTTTGTTTTTCCTGCTATAGTTTTCCAAACTATTTTTTTGGATAGTATAGAGTCTCATTGAAGAGAGAAGAATATAATATTCTGGGACTTAATCTAATCAGCACAATGTCATCTGTAACTATGACTATTTGGAGGACATCATTATCAAAGTCATTCTTTTTTCCTTTTAGACCCTGAAGAATCTTTCACGACAGTGACATCATGCCACCAGCAAGTATATTTTATATACTCTCAGCACAAAGACTCATCTTTTCAACTTAATGTGATATTTTCTGGATTGTGAATTTTGCATGTTCACTGCATTCATTTAAGGAATAGAATTTTCAGGTTATTCAGTGGACAGTAGAGGAATGCATATGAACAAACAGATCAAATGTTTCCAATAATGATGTATTTATAAAATAGTATAAGAGATATTGAAAAAATGTATAATTGGTCTTGTGGTTATAATGAGAGATATCAGACAAATCTTAGTGCCTGGAATATAGTACATGCCTAGTGAATTCTTTTTGATTTGAACTGCTCAAAATAGTATAATTTTTAGAAACCTTCTTTTTACTGGAAAAAAAAAAAGGACAATGTTTCCCAACTTTAGCTTTGGCTAATTCTACCATTCTCCCAAACTACTGGCTGGAGAAAAAAAAATTATGATGTGTGTCAAAAAAGCAGAGAAGAAATGAAGGGGACAGGAAATTACACTTCACTGTCAGTCAGGAAGGTCTTCATATTGGAAATGAGATTTCAAGGAGTTTTAAAAACATGAGACTCTTTTGAATTTTATTTAGATCTCAAGTTGATATTTTTGATGTGTTAGAAAAATGCCATAAAAATCCAAATAAATTGCTAAGCTATCCAGAATATATAAAATAACTTGTAACCATTTAATACTCTTTAAGTAAATTAATATAAACAAAACACCTAGTCTGAGAAGCATATGTTGGTCATCAAATTTATTTCCTTGATAATTTCTATTAAATTTTCATTTTAAACTTGTTTTATCATTCTATAATACTAGCAAAAGAAGCCTGATATTAAAGAAATGCATTTCACACATTTTATAATAGAGCTATTTTTTATCAGAATAGTTCTTTTTTATTTCCAAGTTTTCCTTTATGATGTTAAATATACACAGAATAGAAAAGAATATTGAAACATCAGCCAATCAAATATTTCATTTCCAATGTAAGCAGCTAGCATTATATCATTCCTAGTATGGTATTACTTTATTTTTTTAGTTATTCAATAAAACCCGAACTTAATTAGCTATGCTATATATTTTCTTATTGATTAATAATATACATTGGACTTCTCTTTCTTCCTCTTTGTCCCATTTCCTAATGCATTGTATGAGAACTTAAGAGTCATTTTTGCCTCATGTAAAGGTAGTCCGTTCACGGTAAGTAAGGGCCACTGAGCAAGAATTCCAGTGTGGTGATCTTTTTCTTCTTTAAAATATATAAGATGAGATGGTTCTCTCTGGGGGAGAGGGTAGGTTTCTCAAGGAGGTTTTCTTGGAGGCAGCCTTAGTATCAGTTCAGATCAATAATTACCCCAAATGCAGCCAGCTGGTAAAAATACAAACGTTTATTTTCTCCTTCCAAAGCAGCCTGGTTAGTTGAGGCCTCTTTCTCTGCTTGGTTCCAAGAGCTCCCACCGAATGTCTCCAAATCCAAAGGTTTTGTCCTTCAGCTCTGCCTCTGCTTTCTTCAGCCTCCAGCCAGCGCAAAGATGGAATGAATCTCTTGTCTCCTTCACTTGGGGCTCGGCTAGCTTTCTGGCGAGTCTTTCAGACCAGCTTAATCTCAGTGGGGGAAGTGCAGGAGCCCAGCCACCACAGTGGTGTGAATGAAGATGAATCTGGTTGTGCCTCTGAGAGAGCCTTCTCAATCTTTCGCTGAACTCTCGACTTGTAGCTTCTTCCTCTGAAAAACTCCTTCCACCACCAGCCAGCCAAGTGGAAAATATTCTCGAATGAATCACTCTTCACTGGCTTATATATGATTCTTCTGAGAGAATGAGATTATGGGTTTTCTCCCATAGTGTTCTCTGGCCCTAAGAGCTTCAAGGGAGGTGTGAATTCAGATATCTCATACTAAACCCTGAAATTTCCCAAATTTGTGAACTCCAATAAGTAAAGGTGTGAACACAAGCATTGTGTCAATTAGTTCTACTTAGTACCTTGTTTCAGGGTCTGGCCCAAAACATCTTGTAAGATCAGATCAATAATCTATCAACTCTAATGAGTTAGCAGTTTTTAAAGATTCCAACATTCCAGTAAATCTATTAGTCAGTATCTGTCTCTCTGTCTCTCTGTCTGTCTGTCTATCCTTCCTTCTCCATCCCTCTTTCCCTCCTTCCCTGCCCCCATTTCTCTCTCTCCCTTCCTCCTCCTCCCTGTGGATACATATAGCTAGATGTAGAAATCAACATTAACTAATATGATAGCAGACAGTACTAGTGAACTTCAAAAGGGATGTTCAAACCTACTTTTTCAATTCTTTATTAAACTTCTCAGAAAGCCATAGAATTCTGCTCTATATGTCACAGAGTTGGCCAATATGGAAGCCAATATGGAAATGGCCAGAGAAATCAAGATTAAATTGATATAAATAACTGGGTTATAAATCCTTCTTGACTGAAAGGAATTTAATTACTTTCTTTTGTACACAATATAGACTTAATTTCCCACCACTTGAATACAAGCCCTCATTATTACTCATCTGGACTGTCATTACTAGCTTGATCCAATCCCACCATGATATCATAGCTCCTCAGGTATTTGTGCCATCCTCCTACTCTCTGCCTTCTTACTTCAACTGGTGAATTTTGACCATAACTAGTCTATCCAGACATGCCATGTAGCTGCTACTACTTACTTTTAACATCATGATATATCAAAGGACATTTTCTACCCAAACCCCTTACTTTTCTACCTGTAGCTGTCAGAGTTGTAATCAAACCTATAGTACCATTCCTGAAAAGCACATATCCATCAAGTGCTCCATGATTCTACTTACTATCTCTGACTATACTTCACATTTAGTAACTGCTTTATCCATTATTCATTCATTCAGTCTTCCTATCTTTATTTACTCTCTTGTCTTTTTTGTTTTTTTAATTAAAGCTTTTTTATTTTTCAAAACATATGCATAGATAATTTTCAGCATTCACCCTTGCAATACCTTGTGTTCCAAAATTTTCCCTCCCTTCTTTCTACTCCCTCTCCTAGAGAGCAAGTAATCCAATACATGTTAAATATGTATATATTTCCACAATTTTCATGCTGCACAAGAAAAATCAAATCAAAAAGAAAAAAATGAGAAAGAAAAAAAAGTGAAGATATTAAGTTGTGATCCACACTAAATCCTCATGTCCTCTTTCTCTGGGTGCAGATGTCTCTTTCTATCACAGAGCCACTGGAACTGGCCTGAATCACCTCATTATTGAAAAGAGCCTTGTCCAACTAATATATTGTTGGTGGAGTTGTGAACTGATTCAATCATTTTGGAGAGCAATTTAGTATGATGCCTAAATTGTGCATACCCTTTGATCCAGCAGTGTTTCTACTGGGCTTATATACCAAAGAGATCTTAAAGGAGGGAAAGGGACCCACATGGGCAAAAAATGTTTGTGTCAAGGAACTAGAAACTGAGTGGATGCCCATTAGTTGGAGAATGGCTAATTACGTTATGGTATATGAATGTTATGGAATATTATTGTTCTATAAGAAATGATCAACAGGATAATTTCAGAGAGGCCTGAAGAAAGTTACAGGAACTGACACTAAATAAAATGAGCAGAACCAAGAGATGAATGGCAACAACAAATTATATGATGATCAATTCTGATGGACATGGCTGTTATCAACAATGAGATGATTCAGGCCAATTCCAATGGCCTTGGGATGAAGAAAGCTATCTATATCCATAGAGAAGACAGTGGAAAGTAAATGTGGACCACAACATAGTATTTTCACTCTTTTTGCTGTTTTTTGCTTGCATTTTGTTTTCTTTCTCATTTTTCCCTTTTTGATGTGATTTTTCTTCTGCAGCATGATAATTATTGAAATATGTATAGAAGAATTACACATGTTTAACATATATTGGATCACTTGCCGTCTAGGGGAGGGGATGGAGGAAAGGGAGGGAAAAAATTAGAACACAAGGTTTTGTGTGGATGAATATTGAAAATTATTCATGTATACGTTTTGAAAATAAAAAAGCTTTAATTTAAAAAAAAGAAAATAGAAGAGTCATGTCCATCATAATTGATCATCATATAATCTTGCTGTTGCTTTCTTCAGCCTCTTCTCATTCCTACATTCCTATATCTTCCTACATACCACTGACAGAATAATCTTTCTCATGTGTAAATATGGATTGTTGTTCCTCTCCTAAAAAGATTTTCAATGGCTCTCTGTTGCCAGATAAAATTCAAATTCCTTTACCTGGTTTTTGAGGCTTTCCACAATCCGATGCTACCTTATCTTTATACACTTGATTCATATTTCATATTTCCAGGTACTCCACACTTTAAATAAACTATGTTGTCTACCTTTCTGAATATACCTTTCACTCTTTACCCTATGTATTTGCTTAAGCTATCCTTAAATAATGCCCTAAAATAATTTCAAATTCTTAAAACCTTTTTGGATTCATTAGCTAATCAAAACCACTGCTCATGAGTCAAGAAGGCATTGGAAAGAACATGGAATTTGGGGTCTGAGCATATGGATTTGAATACTAGATATGCTACTGACTTATTGTGATTTTGAGTAAATCATTTAAATTCTCTGATCATATTTGTTTCTCAGTTGAAAAATAATTTATATTTTCATTTAAATTTTGGAAAGCCTCTTCTGTCATAAGAATCACACAATTTTGCACAATCTTGCCCACCTAAACAAATACCCAAACACTGTATGGGGAGATCTTCCTCTCTTACAACTTCCCTCCTCCTATTCTTCCAAATAGATTTTGAACTAGATAAGCTTTAAGGACCTTTTACCTTTAAGCCTACATCATAATTCATGATTCTGATTTCCTCTCAAAATCAGTCAGAATCTAATCAGGTGATATAACAATATTGCAAATGGACATTTCCTTAAAATAGAGTACAAGGTAAACAACAAAAGGTGAATTAAACAGAAAGAAATCTCACTTGTCATTTCTCCCAATCACATAATCCCACTCTCCAATCCTGGGAAATGGAAATGCTCTTGTTAATAGTCCCAAACACTGGATACTGTTGAGGAGTAGTCTCCTGACTTTGCACCCATTTTTCACCCTATTTAACTCTGTCACTCAAATCTTCCTACATATTGTTAGCATCTGCTCAAGACACTTTCCCCAGATTTTCCTTTTCTAATCTTGTGTGTTGCTAAATTTATGTATAGCATTCTGGGACAGATTGTCTAGCATCTTCTGGGAGAAAAATTTTGAGGACTCTTGTTCCCAATAAGTGAAGATCTTTGGATCCCAAAGCATTATGGAAACAAGGAAATCATTCAGAGAGATCCATGATATCAATACTTGGAATACCTTCTCTATCTCTTTACTTACTGAATTTCTCCTATCTTTTGAAAGATAATCCATATGCAGCCTTCTCTAGGAAGCCCTTAATAACTCTATCCTAATACATTTTATTTTGTAATTTATTTCATTTTGTATTTCTTGAACTTTAAAGGTAATGTTGAATCTCATTCTCTTTTTATAAGAGAGAAGGGATCACATTTCACCTAAACTTTGTACCTTTCCACTCTCCACCTAGAATAGACAATTAATACATTTTATTTAAATGACTATTCTGAATTTCCTGGAAGCCTTATCAGGCCTCTTTCTAGATGTCTAGATAATATTTTTTGTTTTTAGCAAGTTTTCTCATGAGATAGGAGTAACCATTCATACTCAAATGAAACTGAATAAATATCCAACCGTATCCATTCATACTTTTTTTAGACTAGGGTCTATAAATGGAATCTAATAGTTTTTGAACTCATGAGTATTTTTATGGCCCCTTTTATTATCCTCCCTTTCTTCCAAAGAACATCTACGCCAATGTTTTGCTGAAATCTTGAGGTGACCCTGTAGGATTACAGGATGACCTCTGTCTTGCCAAACTATATATAGACATTTATAAGTCTAGAAATGGATTGATCTGTCTTTTCTCCAGAGGTAAGTGAAGCCACTTTATCTGGTGATGGTGGGATGAATTTTTCAACCCTAGTTCATGAAACCTAAAACTAAGGTGTAGCTGAATTATAATCTGCTTTAATGAAGGAATTATTCATATGCATAAACTTGAAGTATTGTAGTTTCACTGATTTATTCTCCAATTTTAGGATTAATTAATTAATTAATTCTCTTGATCATTGAAAAAAACTATACAGGTCTATAAATATATATTATTGCCATTCCACTGAATAGAAATGCAATGTCTATAGAAAAAGATTAATCTTCTGACTCAGTATTATTCATATCAGAGTTAAAAATGGATGATTCTCAATTAAGGGCAAAGAAATTAATGAACTGATGGGATGGGTAGAGGAGCAACCGGTTAACAAGGTTTTATTCAGCAGCCAGGCACAGTGCTAAGTGCTGGACCAGTAGGAGACAGGTGTTGCCCATCTTCCCACAGCACATTTCTTGATGGGATGGGAGCTTCTTCAATTAAAATATGATGAGGACAGCTGGCCAGCAGCTAGCACTGGCAAAAGGACAAGAATGTCAATAAATGGATCACAGAATTAAACTTACAGGCACAGCTGTTTCTCATGAAGAATCTGGTACTGTAGTCTTACACACAGGGGCCCCAGCTTTTCCATTCCCCTCACGCTTTGCTGTAGCATCTTTCAAATTGAGAATAAAATGAAAACTTCACCACCAACATTGTTAAAAATGCCATACAGTGTAGTCAAGCTTCACAAAAGTCCTGGTAAAGTCATTAAATCCTAATGGCTTGTCACATGTCTCATGAGTCATTGAGAAGGTTGGAAAGGGTTCCATGACTCGTGACACTGGCTTTTATTTTACCAGTAGATCACACTCACATGGAGATGGAAGACACAGTTTGTTCCAGGATTGAAAACTCGAAACAGAATGTAAAGAGTAACAAAAAAATCTGTAACAGCAATTTCTGAATGAGAACAAGATTCTCATGCTCTAGGGGGCAAAGTAGCATGGTAGATAGAGAGCTAGACTTGGTTACCTACTTTGAATAATCATTTAATCTTTCTGAATTTCAACATATTTACTTCTTTCTTAAGTCTCAGTTTATTCATCTGTAAAATTTCAGTCTTCCCTTAAATGCATCACCACATCCCTGACAAAGCATTCATGTAAGGAGAAGGAGCCAGAGCAACAGGTTCTGGTCTTGGATCTAGAGGTTCTGAGTTCAAAAACTTTCTGAGATAACTAGTATGATCATTGCAACAACCTCTAAAGCTTCAGTTTATTTATATGTAAATTGGAGATATGTTCACCAGATAATAAAAATTTTAAAACCTTAGAAATTTTTTAAAGTTCTTTATAAACCTTAGAGTGTTATATAGATTTGTTATAGTTTTAAATTTTTTTGAGGGGGTTGCTTATTTTTCTGGATTTTCTTATTACTATTGCCTTGATTGGAATAGCTTTGTTTTGAAAAGAATTCCAAGTATTGCTTTAAAATTAGGCTCAAATTTTCATCTTTATTCCATTCTCTCCCAAAAGATTGAGAACTTGAATAAAAATATAAAATTTGTGGTATAATGAAAAGAGATTGAGTTAGGAGATATTATCAAGTCTCACCTACAATATAGGTGGGAAAGTAGATAAATCACTTTTATCTGTAAAGTGATTAAAATTAGAGTAAGTCATTTCTCAAGTCTCTCTCACATCTGAAATGCTATAGGATACAAAGAATACTCTTGGCAAAGCCTCCCAGAAGTTTACTTAAGGAATCAACCAGCAGAGGGCAATATTAGCATTTGCAGTTAAAAACAAAACAAAACAAAACTGGTTAACTACTAAATTTAAAAAATAGCCATTTTGGGTTCAATATATTTATCTATATAAGAAAAAGTAATCAGAGAAACAAATGAGGGGAACAGTAAAAATAAAGATGAAGTCAACTTGTAATAATAAAAGCAACTTATTTCTGAAAAAAACCCCAATACTTTTGAAAAGAGATAAATTGATTGATTTCTGTCTTTGTTTAAAGTGTGGAATATTTGCTGATTGTGAATTTGCTGTTGTGAAAACTTTACCCTTTCTTTGCCCAGAATTAAAAAAAAAAAACTTATGAGAAGGAATGTCTCTTCCCTCCATATTTTCGTCTCCTCCCTCCATATTTTGACCTCCTTCCTCCATATTCTGACCTTCCTCTCTGTTCTAGTACTCCTTCACTGGTAGTTCAAAATTTCCTGCTTAGAATCTCTGAGTAATGGCAATGCAGGAATTAAGTTTTCTGGTTCCTCTCACCAATTTTAGAGCAACCTTAGTCAAGCACTTCAGAAATAATAGCTTTCATTTGCAGAGGAGAATGATATTGTTTACCCATACAGAGGAATTGAGGCTGAATTAATGGCTGTAAGGATCTTTAGTTCCGCTGGATTAGTTCAAAACACTATTAAGAAAGCGATTCTCTATTGTTTGCCAATTGCTGTTGGAGTAAGCATTCCACTTGGCTGAATTTAAATCAGAGAGATTAAACTCTAATTAAGATTTTTTCAGGTTGAATTTAGCTAGAAACTAATTTTAATTTAAGTTGCCATTGAACCAAATGCTGCCTTTGAAGGATAACTATGAATGTGGTTTCATAGATTACATGATCTTCAAGTTCTTTCCAGCTCTAAATTCTGTGATTTTCAGATCTTTTTGGTGTGTAGACTAATATTCACTTCTTACCTCCATATGAAGTTTTTACCATGTTTCTAGTATGAAATGGTTGTGTGCCAGATAGAACTTCTCTTTTTTTTTTCTTTTAAGGACAAGAGTGTGTTTTTTTCATCTTTCCATTTTAATATATCACTAAATATTCAGTGATGATATATCTAATAATTCATTATGCATTTATATTTGGGAAATAGCCTTTGACCTAAAAATTATGAAGCCAAATCTGGGGAAGAGACAAAAACCCTTGTACATTCTCCTAGATACAACTTATGACTTTCTTTACACAATCACAAGGCGAGGGCCAAGGGCTGAAAATCTTTTAGTGAAGAACAAAAAATCATCTCCTAAGCACTGGAGCATGAGGAAGAGAATTTTCTTTAAACTAGAATACCAGATTGGGACAGTGTAGTTCACAATTGCCCTATCCACTATACTTCTTCAGATCTTTTCCCAAGTTCATAGAATCATCATGTTAGAGTATCCAGTCTAACCAGCCTCATTATACACATGAAGAAACAGAGGATCTCCTAGTCAAATAAGTTGTAAGGGGCAAGACAAGATTAATGCAGGCAAATTCATCTTCATATTCAAGAAAGAAGTAAAATTAGTAATAACACATATAAAATCTTTTGTTTAAGAAAATGACCTGACTTTAATGATAATTATAAGGCATGTGTTTAGTTCATTTAGTCTTTTTTCTCTCCTCTTATTTTTCCTTCACATAGCTGCCAAATCAATATTTGCAGACAAATCTCTGACTATTATTTGCCTGACCAAAAATCTTTAGTGACTTTCAACCCCTCTAAGATAAAATTTTGTTGCTATTCTGTTATGTCCAACTCTTTGCAACCCCATTTAGGATTCTCTTTGCAAAATACTAGTTTGCCATTTGCTTCTCCAGTTCATTTTACAGATAAGGAAACAGGCAAACAAAGCTAAATCAAACTGAACTCGGGTTTTTCTGAGTCCAAATCTAGTGCTCTATCCATTGTACAACCTAGCTGTATATATCTTAATCTGACATTAAAAATCCTCTGCAATGTGGTATTCACCAACTTTGCCAAGATTTCTTTTATTTTACCTGGTTTATTCTGGACCACACTGGACCACAACACATCCCCCAAATTTGATATTCCATTTCCCATTTCTCTGCTTTTGTGCATTTTGTCTCCAATACCTGGAATTTACTTCTTCCTTATTTTTTCCCAAAACCTAGCTTCCTTCAAGGCTCAGCTCAGGTGTTTTCTCCTACAAGAAGCCTTTCTTGATTCCTTCCAACTATTACTTCTTCCCTTCTCAAATTATCTAATATTTTCTTATCTGTGCACATGTTGTTGTCCCTAGTGGAATGGAAGGTCTCAAGAGCAGAGGTTGTCTCATTCCTGTCCTTGAATCCCGAGAACCTTATGTAATTCCTTGTACATTGCAGAGAGTTAATAAATGTTTGTTGTTTCTTCAATTCATTCATTCATTCAACAGATGTTTATTTTAAGCCCACCAGTATTTCTTTTAGATGCCTGCTGTTATAAGAATAACATTTTGTTCTGTGGGTTCATAAACTCATGCACATTAGCATGACTGATTTAATCCATCCCTAGCAAATAAACTGTATAGATGACTAATAGTACCATCATCTTTTTGCCTCATTAAAATGGCTTTTGTGGGTAGATTAGGTTTTTTTCTATTAGATCATCAGGCCATAGAACAGAAAAGCACCTTATGGATGAGGAATCCATGGCCCTGGGAAAGTTAAGTAATTTGACCAAAATGCCATACACAGTAAATAGCAACATTAGAAGGCTGAGCTCCTCTGACACCAGAGCCACTTTCTTTCCTTTAATTGCAGAGAGTTTTGTTTTCTGTTTTTTAATCTAAACAAATAAACTCCAAAAGATTCAAAGTTTTATTTTACTAAGTATGGTAAAACAGTAAAGGCCCTATAATATATCCCTTAATTTCTTGTAATGAAACCAAATTCATAGCAATTTGGTTAATTAATATAAATAATATAATAATGCTGGACTAAAAACAGAAGGAAAAAATCCCACACAAAAGTCACTGCAAACTTTCTACTTTTATTCTTAACAATATCCTCATAATTTTTTTTAAAATGAAAAGATAATAAGAAGCAGGAAATTTGAAGGTGATAACCAGCTGGTCTTCTTCTGAAGCAGAAGAATTAATAGAATTAAAGTGTAGTGGGAGAGATGTTGGGGAAAATATTCTGACAATGAGAGTTGTTGAAGGCTGGAATGTGTTAAGGAGGGAAGTTGTAGAATTTCTTCCTCTTCTTTCAAATTAGTACAGATTCCCATCTGTCTGGAATAGTCAGTCTTGTCCTTATTTTCCAAAGTTCCTTTTATTCCTTGCATTTTATGATTTTCTGGGTCCATGAATGTCATCTTAATTTAAGGAAATTCCAGTTCTGAAAAATGTAGGAGTTCTGTTGGAAGGAACATTTTGGGTTCCAAAGCACTAAAAAAAAAAAAAAAAAATCACTCAAAGCTTTTGTCCCAGGAACTTAGAAGGCTGCTCCATCAGAGAAAACTGTAAAAGAGGAAACAAATTATAACTTTCACTAGGACCTTTCTTCTCAATGCTATTTCACAATACTAGTACTTAGCACAATGCTAGGCCCATAGCAAGCACTTCATAAACGTTTGTTACCTTTAAACATGATAGAGAACACAGAACACTTGCTGCTTTTCCAAGCCATTTGTGACTAATAGAAACTTCTCTGCCACATTTATTGACTTGTCCAGCTAATGAGAGACACAGACAATCATCCAGTCATTCAGTGTCCTGGTGCCCCAGGTATCTACTTAAGACTTTAAATTATAGGCAAGTTGCTGATATGCACAGGATAGACAGAGCTTTCCTACACTGTTATAATCACACATCCAGATTCCCACCTCCAAGATGTTTAAGACCAGGCTTTCCTTTAAAATAATTATTTATAAATAATCTAGACTGAAAGAATTAAAATAAATGTAAAAAACAAAAGAGGTCCAGAGAAACCTTTTGTGAGAAACATAAAAAGAGAAGGCTAACAACCCATTAATCTTAGGTCTAAGTTTAAAGGACATGATATTTATAACAGGAATATTATAATCCTTAATTGTTTTGTCCTTGTAAGTCCACATCCAGAGTAATGTGCTCAATTCTGTATACTACATTTTAGAAAAAATATTTTCAAGCTAGAGAGGATCATGAGGATGTTGTGGGGCCATGGATATTTTTCTGATCCAGAGAGTAGAACTTGAAACAATAGAGGAGAAATTATGGAAAGGCAGGTTTAGGCTTGAGACAAAAGAAAAGTTCTTAATAATGTAAATTGTATAACATTCGAATAAATTGTTGGGCTGTTATAGTGGGGGTTCCTATAGAGATATGTGTTAGGTTGAATAGCCTCTGAAGCTTACCTCTAAGATTCTGAGACTTTTACTTGAAAGGGGGTGAGGAATTCAAGAAAGTCTTTTTGAAGAAGGGAACATTTTAACTGAGCTTTGAATAAAGGGAAATATTTCAAATGATAGTTACTAGGAAGAGATATGGGGCAAAGTGAGCAAAGGTATAGAGAAGGCAGTAGTTATAGGAGAAGGCAGAATAAAGAATGGAAGGGGAGATGTAGTCCAATTTGGTAGAATGTAGATTACGTGAAGGAAAATTGTATGCTATTAAGTCCAACAGTTAGGTTGGGACTGGCTTGAGAGGGTCTTGAATGCCAGAGTTAGACACTTTTTGGGACTGTTCTATGTACTGTACATAAAACATTAAACTTGGTTTAATAAAAAGTCTAAAAATGAGAGGAAAGTAAAAGTAAAGAATAGAAGCTGAAAGGAAGCAAATAGTGTAGGGAGAAACATTCAAGATTCTTTCTGGGTGTAATTCTATTGTCTCAGAAGGTCTTGGTGTAAAAAAATCATTTATATGGTATGATTTGAAGAAAATAGGTGCCTGTTCCAAAATGCACATTCTCCAGGCCTACCACAGAGAAACAATTTGGTAAAGTAGAAAAGGCATGGAACTAGCTTCTAATCTTGACTCTTGTCTCCTTATTTAAGTCACTTTACTACTTTCAGACCTATAAACTGATGACTATAAGATCACCTCAAATACAAAAAGGTGGCCAAAAATGTGGTGGGATTAAGAGCATGGGAGTGATGGTGAGAGCTACACTAAGGGACAGCAAAAGGAGAAGGAAGAACAAAATGAGAGGTGGAGATGCATTGAATATAAATCTTCTCCTACTTCACAGTTTTGCCAAGAGCAGGCTTCATTCTCAGTCCAAGTGTCTGTGATCCCTCTTCCCCCCCAACTCCATCAGTGTTCTCCTGGGTGCCATGTCATCATTAGATTAAAGCATGCTGTAAACACACCCTTAGGTTCTCCTCTTGGGGGCACTCCAGAGGATCTTCCAGGGAGAATAATGATTAAAGTCAGATC
This sequence comes from Antechinus flavipes, assembly GCF_016432865.1. Classification (NCBI taxonomy): domain Eukaryota; kingdom Metazoa; phylum Chordata; class Mammalia; order Dasyuromorphia; family Dasyuridae; genus Antechinus; species Antechinus flavipes. The sequence continues at coordinate 409,097,082 of NC_067401.1, read as the reverse complement.
CAAATCTGAACCACAGAAAGTTCTAGGGAACTGTTGTATGAGATGAGCCAAAAGGGAGCCTCCCACTGGACAAGCTACCAGACATATGTTGTCTTTTGTCCTCTCCCACTTTGTTGTGAGCCAATTCTCTATTCCTTTGCAGCATACTTCCCATTCCATTACAGCTGATGGGGATTTTGCCTATATAAGGAGCATGAGACTAGACCTCATGTTCTTTTTCACCCTTTCCATCCTTCCTACTTGCTGACCACAAGTTTTGTGGCTTCATTTGAAAATAATGCAAAGTGTTACATTCCCCAAAGTATGCAATGACACAGTCTCTCTGTGCTCTCTTCTCTTGACATTAGTACCAGAGGAGAACAAGAATGTAAACATCTGTTTTTTATAAGTCCATTCCAGACTTATAACTTGATTAGTATAGGGGAATATTTGACATGATTAATTTTCCAGTCACAACATCATGATGGTTTTGTGTCCTTTTATTGCCTCTTTAAAGGATACAAAGCAAGAAAAATAATATTCTAACTTTGTTTTGGTCTGTTTTTCAGTTTTTTACTATGCCAAATGTTTCTACTATAGTTGGTTCATGAATATATTATTTTAATGCAATTAAAAACAGCAAATTTCCTTGTAGAAATGTGTGTTACAAGAGATATAAAATTAACTTGAGTCTAAATTTGTAAATAATCAGTTTCTGAGAGAAAACTAGTCACTGAAGTGCAAGGGTATTATATTGTGCCTTAAAATCAATGATTTGACATGAAGCAACTTCATGTTTCAAAACCTGCTTTCTTTCTTTCAATTATTGTCCTTCTCATCCTTCAAATTCAATTCAAGTCAAATCAACTTTAAAAGCATTTATTAATTTCTTAGCATATATAAGGAAGAAAGGCAATACAATATAGTCTGAAGCTTGTTAAACTATGAGTAACTGAATGGAGATCATTAAATTATGGTTGATTATCAGTAAATGTTTGGCATACATACCTATTTTATTTAACTATTTACCTGGGGGTCAAATAAAAATTTCTCAGACAAAAAGGGGTCCTGAGTAGAAAAAGTTTAAGACTCTCTGGTGTGTGGATTATCAGTCTTCATATCAGGATACTTAGATTTAAGTTTTATATTCACCTAATAGCTTTGTGACTATGAATAAGTCACTTAACTTTGACTGTCCCAGTCAATTCTCAAAAATCTTACATTACAGATGTGTTGCTGATTTGTATGGACAAAGGGAGTTTCCTCAGAGGTATGGATCACTCAGCCCCAATTTTTAAAAGTCTCTAGTTTAGGCTGAAGATGAAAAACAATTAAATCCCTACCCTTAAGACATTCACTGTTATCATCTTTGGCATTCTAGTGTAATTGAAATTTGATTGGCTTTGGTGTAACAGAACCTATATTTAGGTTTTGGCACATCATTCTGTGTGACATTGGGCAAATCTTTTTAATCTCTGTAAATCCAAGTTTCTTCATCTCTAAGATACAGGCTTTTGGCCAGAAGATCTTTAAAATTTCTTCCTGTTCTAAATTCTATGTTTCCTACCAATAAATTATAGTAAAAGATCATTTTATTGGGCTCTTATAGAACCAACATGATAAAGGCTTTCACTACACAATGTTTACCCATTAGATGTCTTAATTTTCTCTTTATATGTCACAGAGATTCACAGTAGAACACTGAATTGTAAAGATTACAAGTCTACTGTGACTATTGGTAGATTTTATTGCCTAATTAAAAAACATTTTTGCCTCATCCTATATCACTTTCCTAAGATGAAACTTTATATAAATTTAATGATCTTGTCTATTTTAAGAGTAGATTAGTTGTTAGTAAATCAACAAATCGATATTAATAATATGTAGATGTCTAAAATTTGTGAAGTACTTTATAATTATTATCTCATTTTATTCTCACAACAACTCTGGGAGGTAGATGCTATTAATATCTCTCTTTTACAGTTCAGAAAACTGAAGCAGCCAGAGAGTAAGTGTTCAGGGTCATGTAGCTAGTAGGGCTCAAGTCTTTTGGACTCTGAGCCCAATTTTCTATCCTCTGTGGCACCACACTATTACTTTGTATTATACTACATAATTTCAGGAAAAATTGATGATGTTTTAGAATAATAGAGATCATAGAAAGGTAGCCACTGAAATTCAGCTCTAGGTTAACTAAATCCACCTTTTTTCATTCCATCATTTATTCATTGAATTGATTAAAAACATTTATTAAATAGCTATGATAGCTTGTATCATAGAGAAAAGGACATACCAAGTCCTTGCCTTTCTGGAGATTACAATATTATACAAATATATTACAGAGACATAAGACAAGGTATTGAATAATGCCTGAAATGAAAAGTTGTTATTGACAGGGTGATCTAAGAAGCCTTTGTAAAGAAGGCTGAATTTGTATTCTAATTTTGTTTTCAACTTTAAAGTATGGACAAAAATTTAATAAGTGCAGAGATGTGTCTGACAAGTGCAAGATGATAGAATGAAAGCAAAGACATGATGTAGGAAATGTTCTGGAGCCAAAAATCAGGAAAGTTTACCTGGAGCTACTATAGAGGGAAGTGATAGGAAATAAGGCTGAAAAAAATTAAGGCTGTATAGGATTGTGAAGGACTTCAAGTGCCAGAGAAAATAGTCTGAACTTTATTTAAAAGCTAATGAAGAGTCCCTGAAGCTTTTTGAGACAAATAATGACAATGACATGAGAACATTTTGTTTGTCAGTGGAATAACAGATTGGGGGAGAGAAAGAAGGTAGATAGAAAGGACTATTAGAATTTATATAATAGTCCAATTAGTTAGTAAGGAGGGTACTAGATTAATTGCAGTGGGGACAGAGGAGAGACACTGCTGTGTGAGATGTCGAGAAAATGACAGGATATAAAAACTGATAGGTTATGAAAGAGTCAAAAGTAATTTCAATGTTATGAGCAACAGGGGAATGAGTAAATTGTGCCACAGACAGAAATTCTGAAATTAGAAGGAGTAGGTTTACCAAGAAAAGTAAAAAGCTTAGCTTAGTTTTGGAGCTGTTAAATTTAAGTGTCACTGGGGCATTTAATTAATACTATTCTGTTGGCAGTTAAAGATATCAATCTCTGAAGAGGAGTCGGTACTGTAGATATAGATTTGGGAGTAATCTACAGTACTAACCCCTATTCTGAGAGTCAACTGAAGCCATGAAGGTGAAAAAGATTGTCAAAGTGTAGACAGAAGAAAAGAGAGTTGAGGACAGATCCTTTGCAACCCTCCATATTGGGGGATTGGAAAGATATGAAGAGTCAATGAAGAAAACAGAGAAGGAAATGTCAGAAAGATAGAAGTAAAACCAAGTATATAAAGCCTCCAAAACCAAGGGAGGAAATGGAAGGAAAGAAGAAAGGAAGAAGAGGAGGAAAAGGGAAAGGCTACTTCCACAGTATCAAGAGCAGCAGAGAAGTAAAACTGAATAAAGACTGAAAAGAGTGTCACTGAATTTGGCAATAATGAGTGTTTTTTGAGAGAGAAAATTCATTAGAATAATAAATTTTGTTCTTAGCTCTTTCTCCCAAGTTGAAAGAAAATTCTTAGTGTTTGTTTGGTAATACTTATTATACTATTTTTTCACCTAGACAATTTTTACTTGAAATGACCAGAGCCAACTATCCTAATTACTAACTAATATATTACTATTTCCAAGTTATCTCATTGTGGATTCTTACTTCATTTTCTAGAAAGAGGTGAGGGTGTAGGTGAAAAGAGAAAGGAAGAGTGTGAATTAGAGTTTGTTTTCATACTTGAATTGCTTTCCCTAGGAGATAGTTTCCTCAGTTTACATACCAATTCTATTAATACTCTTTTCCTATTCAAATATGATCTCAAGAAGACCCTGAAACTCCTTTATACTTAAATATCAGTGATTGGTTTCTACTTATGGGAACCACTAGAACAAGGTATTTTAACATTTAACAGCTATAAACATTTCTTAAGGGTCTACTGAGTTAAGAATTCTGCATTAGGTCTATAGTTGCATTTAACTAAAGCTTTGTACTGGAATTGAGAAACTCTTACAATAAAAATTTTTGAGCATCAGGGAGTAAAGCTATATTCTTCTAAGCAGAAGGGGGCCTTTTGGGTGTCCTCGATCACACAATTTAGCAATTGATTCAGGAAGGCCAGGGAAAATAGGGAGAGAATAAGCTCTCAGGATGAAATGTCTTCTTTCATCTATTTTTCTTACACTTTTAAACAAACTCCTGCTAGTTTGGCAACTATAAAAGCAATCTTGAGCTTGGTGACACGCTAGTAATAGTTCTAATAGGGTGATGAAATCATACAAGAAATCATACATATTCTTGCTTCAGACATATGCCATTTCAAAGATCTGTCTTACCTACAACACTTGCACACTTTCTCACATCTGGCTCAGTTCCTAGAATCAACATCAGTTGAAATGACATTGGGCTCCTAGAACATTCAAAAATGATATATATTCCCTATCCAGATAAACAGAGGAATTAGTGATTTCAGAAAAAAATCTTTAGATGCTACTCTGGAAGAAACTATATTATTATTGGTTCCCCACACATATACACCTTCTCATTCTCCCACCATTTCATGGCCTTTGCCACTTCACTGAGAGACATACAACCACACCACAAAGAGAAATACCACAAAAACAAAATGGCTGGCTTTGGAGAAAAGATGTTTAGCATAAAATCAAAGGCTTAAAAACCCCTCTTTTTTAGACATATGATCCAATGTTCACTCTGTACATTGATAGAGATTCCTCTTCTTAAATTCAGTTCAGAGCACTGCATATTCTTTCTACCTCTGGGGAACAAAAACAAGAATTTTATTTTTTTAAGTAACAGAAATCCTAAGCTTTTCCCTCAGCTTTGCCCACCCTCTTACCCATGTTAGTAATAATATAATGTGTGTAATAATAACACAGAGAAACTTTGTAATCTTTTCCAAGGGACTAAGTTTCCTTAAAGTTATTGGCAAGAGAATGACATGGGGGGCTCTAGGGAACACCATTTTATGAATCTTTGGCTGAAACTTTAAAAAAGGCTGTTATATATAGGGAGAGTGGGAGATTTAAAATGAGGGATGTTCTAGTTGAGCTTTACAGTAAATACTCTCCCCAGTTCTTTTCCTCTGAAGGGCTGAATGTTCTCAGCAAAATAGCAAAATCATGATACTTAAACTATCCAAAATCATCCTCTATTGCTTTTTTTTTTTTTAACTTCAGGGTTCTTCCACATTTCTTTATCCTTTCATCATACTTAGCTCTTTTCCTCTGGCCCTTTGCCTTCTCCAAGTTTTCAGCTTCCTTATTCTCATTCCCTTTTGACTACAATCAACAACATACCCAGTTCTTGGTCCTCTTATCCCGGTCCCTGCTGCCTCTCCCGTTTTCCCCACCATTCTCTTCCTTTTATTCAGGCCCTTCTCTCCTCACTTTACACAGCTTTGTAGTCCCCGTGGAGCTCAAAGATCAAAGAACAGAAGTGTGGCAGCTACCCAACTGGGAGCTTTCCTGAATTGGGGAGTCTCGTCAGCTCCCCCTTCTGGCTGGGTCAGATTGGACTGGGAGCTAAGGGACGGTCCTAGGAGGCTGAGCAGCTTGTTGTACCTTGGCTTCTGGAGAGAATTGTGAAATAGGTGTTTGAGACAGTTTCTTACATACTAGGGAAGTTTTCCTTTGTGTTATGTCCCTCGGGTTTGGGGTTTTGCCACGCATTCTTAGAAGCCATTGTTTACGTTGGTATTTTTGCAGGTTAGGTATGCTGCCTGTTAGAGAGGAGCCTCTCAGAAGGGTGAGCGCTTCTCTGGGACTAAACAGACCCTAAAAAAAAGTCAGCTTAAAAAAGAGGGGCCTCCAAAGCAAGGGGAGGGGGGGTGAAAGGGAGAGGAATGCAATTGACCAATCAGAAGTAGAGGCTGAGCCAGGATTCCCCTCCTTGATTTTGAGCTGCAACAGTGGAAAGTTGGGAGCCTCAGTCTCTGGCCAAAGCTTCTCAGAACCTTAACAGCAGCAGCAGCAGCAGCAGCAGCAGCAGCAGCCGCAGTTGCCGGGGCGGCGGCGGCGGCAGCAGCAGCAGCAGCAGCAGCAGCAGCAGCAACAGAGCAGTTCGGGACTCCCGCCAAAGACTTCAGGAGCAAGCAGTTTACAGCAGCATGCAAGGGGCATAGATGGGGCTCTCCTCCCTTACTCCTTAAGGCGCTGCCAAAGCCCTAGAGGGAGATAGTCAGAAACTACCTTCAAACAAAAACTGCAGCATCTTTGCCCTTTCCAGTCCCCGCCAGGGAGTGGGGTTTTCGGGTTTACACAAATTGAATCCTCAAGTCCAAACTATTACCCCCACCCCTATCCCGGTTCAAAGAGATTTAAAAAATCTAAATGAATTACTCTTGAGAGGAAGCCTTCTGCTGGTTATTGAAGAGGACTAAGCACATTGCTTAGGCACTCGGAAAAAAAAAAAAATGATTTCCTGGGAAATCGTCCCTGGCTGGGGTGTGGGAGTCCACACCGTACTCTTTTTGGCTCTACTTTCTTCTTCCTTAGCTCAAGATAGCAGCCCAGAAAAGGAACCCGGTGGCGCCGAGGAGATCCCAGAAGGGGCATCCACCTTGGCTTTTGTTTTCGATGTCACCGGCTCCATGTACGATGATTTAGTTCAGGTTATTGAAGGAGCCTCCAAAATCTTGGAGACATCTTTGAAGAGACCCAAGAGACCACTCTACAACTTTGCTCTGGTGCCTTTCCATGATCCAGGTAAGGACCGGGATGGGGTGGGGAGGGGGAAGGGGGGAAGAAATAACATAAATGGTTATTCTGTTATTTATTATGCTCTCGGGACCATTCTTCTTTCTAAGTGTTTCAAACGTGCAAGATGTTCTAGCCGGATTTTAAAGGGTCTTTTGAATAAGTGCAAAACAGACAAAAATTGTTCTTTAGTTTAAAACTCTGCCCCTTACTCATCTTCTGGCCATTAGGCATTTGGCTTATGGAGGATGGGGGAGGAGAAAGGAACCAGTATCTCGCTCTCTTAGACGTTGGAACATGAACTTGCTACAGGTACTTTCAGGCAACTGTATTTCAAGATGAATGGCTTTTAAATATATTTTTAGACTCCTGTGCTTAATTGTGTAGTCAGCCGCTGACAAAGGGATCCGATTGTTTTGCTATTAGCCGGTATTCAGGTTGAAGGCATGGACTCTGTAAAGACAGCTTTCTTAGGAAAGGGAGAAAAGCTGGTTTGTGGAACCAGAAAAAGTTTCAATTAATATTGGCATGTGCAATTAGGAAACAGGAAATAGATGAAATATTTGTTAAATCTGTAATTCTCTCATTCTGTAGGCCAGCGCCACACACATATTAGGGGTTTAATAAATACATGTTTATTGCCTTTAGCTGACTCTCATATTTGTATTCATTTGCCATTAATTATCTCTGCTTATGGGTGTAGACCAAATGCCTGTGTCTTTTTATCATCCTTGTAGAGGTGTGTGTGTGTGTGTGTGTGTGTGTGTGTGTGTGTGTGTGTGTATGTGTGTGTGTGTAATATGGTATGTCTGTACTTTAAAAGTATTTGAACAGAAGTATATTTATGTTTGCCCTCCAGCCACGAATTTCATCGGCTTCACTGTAACATGATTCTATTTACTTTGCAGTTTCTTTCTTAATAAGTGGCACCTCTCTGTGAGGCTCATGGAAGCTCTTATTATCCATGGTTAAGGTTCCCTTTCCTTTAGAGTCCTGTCTGTCTACCCGAGTTTCATTAGTACACATTACCACTAATTTTAAGAAATTAAAAAAAATACTTTAGATTTTCTCTCTTGTGATTCTACATTTTTCTTGCTTTTGGTTTTCTTTGTCTTCTCTCTGTTCCTGAGATAGGATCTTAAACACAGAAGAGGACCTCAGAAATCTAAATGTTAAAATTGTTTATTTTATAAATGAGTATAAATTGATGTGATTTGTTAAAAGTAGCTTGCTTCTCAGCTATTTTTAGTGAGTTATCAGCTTTAACATAGAGTACAAGGAGAGATTTATTTGGAAAGAGACTTTTTTGAAATTTTCATTTTCACTGTAGTATTGAAAACACTAATTTGTCTCATCTAACTTGCTATGAGGATTAATATGATGTAGTGGAGTGGGCATTAACCCTGTAGTCAGAAAAGTTTGAGTTCAAATCCTTCCTCAATTACTTATTAGCTCTGTGATCCTGAATAAGTGACAACTTCTCTACCTCAGTTTCCTCATCTACAAAATAAAAGGGACATAATTGATGGTGTCTAAGATCTCTTTTAACTCTAAATCTGTGATCTTGTAATATAGTTAAGTGGTTTCTACATTGATAGAAATGATATGGATTTAGATCTGGAAAGACCTTTGAGATCACCTAGTCCACTCTTATTTTACATAGAAAGAAAGATTAATATAAACCAGAGAATTTAAATGACTTGCCCAGGGTTACAGATGTATTTAGAAGTAGGACCAGGATTTGAATCCAGGTCTTTTGATTCCAAATCCAATCATTTTTTTTTTTATATATTGCCCAGCTCATCCTGTCATTCACCCTTACTCTGAATTCAATTTATTAACCAGATTATCTTTGTTGTTGTCCATTCATATGCAACTCCATTTAAGGTTTCTTTGGCAAAGATACTGGAGTAATTTATCATTTCCTTCTCCAGCTCATTTGCAGATGGGGAAACTGAGGCAAATGGAGTTAAGTGATTTTTTCCGAGTCACACAGCTAGTAATTGTTTGAGGTGAGATTTGAATTCAGGAAGATAAGTCTTCCTGAGTCCAGGTCCTGTGCTCTATCCACTGAGCTATCTATTTGCTCCCTGTACCACCTCAAGAAGATGCTCCCTTATGGCTTAGACTATCTGATCTATTAGATACCATGATACTAGATCAGAAATGTTAATTGTGATAAAAGTACAAGGATTTCATGATTTTTGACATAGAAGAGCTTGGTTTTTCTTTCAGATAAATTCTATAAGTAAAACTTAAACTTTGTATGTTGGATTCAACAATGTTAAAAGTAACAAAGACTACCTTGTAACCATATGTGGAAGTTGATGTGTCTTGAATATTTGAAGTAATCTTCAAAATGACTGAAATAGAAACTTTGATGAACATCATTCAGTTGTTGTCAAATATGAAAGATTAATTATTGCCTAAACTAGTGTGATATTCTTAAAAGTTGAGCTATTATATAGTCAACAAATACACCCTCTCCCCTCCCCCCCCTGCCAAAATCCACCTAAAGTAATATAGATTTAATAAGTTAAAAACACATGGAATAATTACTTAAACTTTAGAATTGCAATTTTATAGTTTTAGTGTCTTAGATTTTAAAGAAAAAACTTCCTCATAGGTGAGGAAACTGAGGCCCAGAGAATTTGTCTAAAAGTTACACAGAGGAAAAGGTAGAAGAGCTGTGTTTTTCAGCCTAGATCCATTGACTATAATTAAATTATATTGGTAAAATAATCCAAATTGAGTTCATCTAAGTGATCTCTTCTGTGATAGGTCAATTGTGTATAGCTTCTGTTCTTATTTTTATAAAGAGTAAAGTATGAGTATATCTTCCTCTGAACTAAAGTTATATAAGAAATCTGAAATAAAGGGGAAGAAGAAATAAAACTCTCACTCCTAAAATTTTTGGTCTTTCATCAATTCTCATTTTTCTTGACCTCTATCTAATTTATACCTCTTTTAGATGGTCTTTTTTCCTTATCTCTTTTGATACTGTTTTCTTCTTGATCTTCCTAATTATTCCTTGTCAGTAATCTTGGTTGGATTGTCATCAATGTCCATCCCCCTTAAGGGAAGATGTTCTTAACGTTTCTGTACTGGGCTCTTTTCTCTTCTATACTCTTTTCCTCTGGAATCTCATTAGCTCACATCAATTCATTTGCCATCTCTATGGCATTGATTCCAAAATTTTTATATTGCTATATCATATAAAATCAGTTTCATGATTGACATCTCCATCTGGATGTACATTTACTACTTAAAATTCAGTATTGTCCAAAATTTTCCCCCTTAAATAGGCCCCTTTTCCAAACCTCCCTATTTAGGTTCTCTTCACCTAAGGTCACAACCCCAGAGTCACATTTGACTCTTCACTCTCCCTCATCATCATTTTTCAATATATACAGAGTCAGTTGCCAAGTCTTGTAATCTAACTTCACTGTATTTTTCATGTCTTTTCCCTTTGCTTCACTTAAGACTACCACTCTAGTTCTGGCTCTCATCATCTCTTGTCTAAATTATTACAATAGCTTATCAATTGGCATTCCTATTTCTAGTCTCTTCCCTCTCTAATCCATCCTCCACAGAGCTGCAAATAATCTAACTACAAGTCAGATCCTGTCCCTCTGTTATTCAAGTATATTCAGTAGCTCCTTGTTGCTCCTAGGGGGGAAAAAATCTAAATTACTTAGATTGACATTTAAGATCCTTAACAATCTACCCTTTCTGATTTACTTTACATCATTCTTCTTCACACATTCTCCATTTCAGCCAAAATGCCTTCTTAACTGATTAAATGAGATAAACAGTACAGTGTCTAGCAAATAGTAAGCATTTAAGAAATGTTTCTTCCTTTGCCATCTTTTATTGTCTCTCAGAATTCAGCATTCCATTTTCTGTCTCCTGGCTCTGGATCTAGAATTGCTCTTTACTCATCTTAGTTTCTTTCAATCTCAGATCAGAGATCAACTCCTAAACCTTTGTTCCTTCTCAAATTAACTTGCCTATTTATTAAATGAGTACTCTCTCTATTAAAATAGAAATGTCCCAGAAACTGTTTTTTTTTCCCTTTTTCTTTCTTTTTTTAAATCCCTAGCACCCACCTTTGAGCTTTGCAAGTTATGGAAGTTTTAAAAAATTATTACTGAGCAAAAGAATAGATAAATGAAACCTTTTCCCTACTGTCCATTTTGTCATTGATATCAATGCTTTCACAGTTTGTTTATAAAGTCAATTGTACTGTTACATTTCATAGCAGTTCACAAATATCCTTATAACAAATAATTGGTGTTTGTTGTCCTTAACTGCTATACCAATGACAAAATCAAGTTAGGGAAAATAGAAAAAAATATTTGTTCAATTCTTTTAACTTGTCAAAACATTTTCACATTAACTCTCCTGTTTGCTGAAATGTGCTGATGGATGAGATTTGGGATACTATCGAAAAACCCTCTTTCATTTAGGTACCTGCTGTTCTGCTTTGGAGTTACTGAGAAAAGAAAGAAAAAGCAAAGAAGAGAGAAAGCAATTAGGAAGAGGGGAATGAATATACCATTTAGAGTAAGAAGTTTGTGTACACACAAGGGTTACCTGAGAAATGAGGTAGTGCCAGAAGGATATAAAAGAAGAGCGGAAATTCACTTCAGCTTTTTGATGTTGACATACAAATGATGATATTAACACATTCACTTTGAATTTGCATGCTAAAAGAATTCCCTAAAATCTACCTTCCCCAATCCTTATTCCATTTGGAATACTAGGTTCCAATTGACTGCCCTGATTACATTTACATTCTTCACATAAAAGCAATGTAGAAGACAGTAGGGGAGAGAGAGAAGTTAAATATTTTATCTTGATTGATTTGCCTAGCCCAAAGATATAGCCCACACATACAACTTTCCTCCCTAAAGCCTACCATTTTGGGCATTAGTGGATAAACTCTTACCCTACTCAAATGGCATGAAAACTCGAATACTATTACAAATATTTTCATCTATAGAAGTATCTATGTGGTTGATATGACCATAGAATCATAGATTGAGAACTAATAGAGAAATTTAAAACTCATTAATTTCAACTCCATCATATATATTTTTAGTTGAGATTTAAAAAAAACATACATTTATCGATTTCAACTCCATCATATTATGTATTTTAGTTGATATTTTAAAAATTAACACATACATTTACTTGTCTTTTGAAGCAGTAGGATAAACAACACTTACCTCTATCATGTCTGTCAAAATGAATTGACCATAAAGACTCCAGCAACACAGTACCACATTTATCAGAAGAGCATTCTTGCCAGCAGTGATTAATTTGCCATCTTCATTCACCTTGTAGTATTTTAGTACAGCAAGATTAACCCACTTTCTCTTAGGATTATTTTTTAAGAGTTTTATAAGACTTCTTGCTCTTCTTGTTATCACCCTTGAAACCTTGGCACAAGATGAAGGGTATACTCCTTCTGAATACTATAGTCAAAAACTGTCGATCTTCTTGATGCTTGCTGGCAAAAAATGCTTTGTTAACTGGGGGAAATACCTTCTTTATCTTGTATCTTAGCCTTGACATTTTCAGTAGTATTTGAAATTTTGACCTGTTCAAGTCTTCCTGAAAATCTGTACCATGGCACTGACTTTCCTACTTATAGAATCTCTAAAAACAACCTCATTATTTTGCAGATGAGGAAACTGAGGATAGAAAGATTAAATTACTTGCTTGGAGTCATACAAGTTCTTTAATTACAACAAAATTAAATATGACTCTGACAAATTTGATCAAGTGAAGTAACTAATGTTATACAAAACAGAAATGCAATACAGTGGAAACAAGTTTGAATTGGGAATTGCCCTTAGCTGTTTAACTGTGAAACGCCACTTAATATTTCTGGGCCTTACCCTGTTTCTTCTGTAAAAGGAAAATTATCCTTAAACTATTTTATGGCTCAAAGTTCTTTTATTTACCTTGAGAATGTATTGAGAGGTAAATCAGTGGGATAAACTGATGAGCATTAGAGATTTATCAGAAAAACTAGTTTATCTGTGTGTGTGTGTGTGTGTGTGTGTGTGTGTGTGTGTGTGTATGTGTTATTATTATGACAAGATGTTTAAACATTCAGTTCCTTAATTGTGAATGGTATGGCAAGGCTTGAATTATGTTTTAAAAAATCATTGATTTGTGCATTTTATACATATTTGCATGCTAATGGAGACACCTAAAGAACAGTTTTCTAAGTGGCTACAGTGTCAAAATATCTGAGAATATTGATAATGAAATAGTCACACTATATGAAAAGAAAATATTATATAATAAAGAATTTTAACTAGAACTTTACAAGATATTTATTTTCAAATTGAAATATTTTTGATATCTAAGAAATGTGGGAGGAAGAGGTGTTAGAGGGATGTAATCAAAGTTCCTTTTCCTTCTAAGCTCAACTCTCTGATGAAAGAATTTTGATGAGGGGATTTTTCTGCATCTATATAAGATGCAACATGAAGAAATGGACCAAAATAGGAGATATTTCAGTTGAACCTAGTGGACTGTTTGATGTCACTTTATATAGTACATATATTTTTGAAAAGTTGTATGTAAATTATATGTTAAGTTGAACTTTTAAAGAGGAGTTCATTATTTAAATGAATCCTTTAGTGAGTCTTGTAAATCCCCCACCCCTTGTTTAAACTCAGTTTTATCTTGTTTTCAGTTTGGATTCCTCTCCTTCTTAACACCTCATCTTTCACCCATTGAGAACTCAAGGAAAACAGCACTTATTACAAATATGTATTTTCAAGCCAAAGAAATTCCTACATTAGACTTATGCGAAGGAAGAGACCTTTTGCAGTGATAACATTTTTCATTTACTACTTTGTAAATTTGAATTTTCTATGGTTGAGGTTTTCTTGTATTATTTCTTACATCATGGTATTTGTTTTGTTTTTGTTTGTTAATTTTTGCTTTTTTTTTTTTTTACTTGTGCTCTTCTAGGACACAAATCTTCAAATTTTATCTGCACATTTTGTTTTAAAGGTCACTATCTTTCACTTGTATAGAAATCATGCTTTCTTTTAATATTATTGCTTTTTACTTCTCTAATTCCAGATTTTTTTTCATTACTGGATTCCTAATCAATTATTATTCTTTTTGTTTACTACTATGGGTTCAAGTTTTTCTATTATGTCAATTATTTCTGTTACTCTGTTTTCAAAATTTTTATTTCTCTTTCAAACTATTCAGGAATATTTGCTGTAATTACATGCCTTCTTGGGAATCCATGAGGTCCTTTGCCTCTTCTTGATTCTTTTTCCTTTGACTCATTTTCCTTTGTCTTACCATATTTATTTACAGAAGCCCTATATGTAGGCCATTTCCCCTCTCTTTTTAATATTTTTCCTGTTGCTTTATGTTCTTATGTTCAAGATCTTTGAGGTTTTTTTCCCCTTTGGATGTCTTTGGTAATTTCAGCCTTTTTTTTCTTTATTTTCCTTTATTACTCATTTTCTAAATTCTTCTCAAAGCTTTGTTGGTATTTTCCTTGGGACCTGGATCTCCTCACACATTGGGCAATTCACAGTCTTACAGACTTGTCTTGCTTTAATTCTCTCTATTCCTCAGTAGTCTGATAGAGCTTTGTTGAAGCTCAGTACAATGTTGGGCTCCTTGTTGCTGCTGCAGTCTGAACACATTTGTATCATTTGAATTTCAGAGACACTAGGAGGAAGGGGAGCAGTGTAGAGTTCTGTTGAAAGCTGGTGTATCAGGTTGTGCATCCCTGCTGCCACAGCACAGTGGGTGGTAGAGGAGGGAATCCCTTACTGATTGTATTAAGGGTTAGTGAATGGATTTTTGAAAGGGTTAGTCAGTGGATTTTTACCTTATTTGGGGTCTTGATGTCCTAGACTTTAAAGCTGAAACTGCTTTATCTCTCACTCATAAATCCTATTTTGGACAGGTGGTGAAGACTGGAGAAAATGTCTAATCCTCTTTCTTGTTGGTAATGTAATCCAAAAGTTTTCTTTAGTATTGACTTGATTAAAGTATAGTTCATCTAAAACAAGTTCTTTTGACTCTAAGCTGATATACAGACCCTTCTGTTTGGCATTTAAAACCTTTCCCAGTCTAGTTCCAGTGGTTTTTTTTTTTTTTTTTTTTTTCAGGCTTATCACCTATTACTCCCTTTCACAGATTCTGCATTCCAGCCAGACTGGTTTATTGCTCCTTAATATACATGACACATCTCCAATCTCTGAGTCTTTTCACAGGCTCTACTCTGTTCCTGAGATTACCTCCTTTTTCAAACATGTCTTCTAGAATTCCTCCTTTTTTTAAGATAATCATTAATTACTAGCTCCTCCATGAGATATTTCTGAAACCTCCTTCACATCCCCATTGTTTAGGCTCTCCTCCCCTACCACATTACTTTGTGTTTACTTATTTGTGTACATTTTTTTTCCTCCATAATAGAATGGACATAATAGAATAAAAGGCCTGAGGACATGACCTGTTTCTGTTTTTGTTTTCTTTGACTCTGTAGTATCAAGAATAATGTCTATTGTGCAGTGAGTGCTGAATAAATGCTTTTTCAATAACTTAATGACTGAATTTATTAGAATCAATTGAAAATCACTTGATCAACTACTACTTAGTAACTAGGAACTAATTAGTATTACTAAGAGAGAAACTAAATAATTACTGAATACTCTTTTATTCCTCTCCTATCTGTTGGAAAGGTCTGAGATTGGCATTATAAGGTCAAGGAAAAAAAAATCAAAGAAACAACTTCTAAATTCTATGCAACTTGTAGATGTATATCAAAAAGAGTAGTTGCAAGTCTTCTATGGAATTCTCTACAGTTTGCTTCTTCTAATTCCCACTGCTTATATCTGTTCTTATCATGTTTAGTCCTCATCAGAGTTTTCCCTATAGAGAGCCCAGAGAACAAAATGAAAAGAAATGGGCTTATATTGCAGCAAAAATAAATTTGGTGTAGATTTCCTACCTCTAAAATATGCAAATTTATGTGGATCCTCTGCTGAACTTTAAATTAAGAAGATCTTGATTCAGATCCTGCCTCTGATACTCTGAAAGGAAGGACAGTGCCTACCTTCAGAATAGGTAGGGTTTCCAGGTCATCAATATTTTTCCATTGCTCCTTCTACAGACTTGGTCCTCTATCTTTTTCAGATGTAGCTTCACTGTTTCCTGTTGGATAATATTTAATTATATTATCTGCCATCTCTACCTCTATCAGATGTAGCTTCATTGTTTTCTATTGGATATTTAACTATATTATCTGCCCCCTCTAGTTTGTAGCTTAGCTGAAATATTTAATAAATGAAGTAAAATATTGTGAAAACCATGTTGACTTCTTCAGGGAGCAGGAAGTATCAGAAAATTTCTTTCTAGAAGATTCAGCATTTAAAATTTCTTGAACTTCAGAACTTTAAGTATAGAATTTCCACCAGAAAACTCTCAAAGTTGGTCATGTCTTTTGTCTGTTAGAAATCTCCTTTACAGAATCATGAAGTCTAGGAAATTCAGACTCTACCTTCCTGTATATACAAGGCTGGGATACCAGATGCAGTGGCTTTGAATTTCCCTCACAGATTGCCTGTAATCTCACTTTTCCTATGGTTATGTAATTCTGCTGCAAGTTGCTATTGAGAGAACTCTTCCTGGCCCTTTGCCATATTTTGCAAGACACCCAAAATAAAAGATTAGGAATGATTAAGAGGTTGGCGCTTTCTCCAGAACTCAGTACTTCCTCCAGGGACGACTCCTTAAACATGATTTTCTTTCCTTGTCTCTTAGAATGAGGCCAGCTTGCATTTTAAGGACCAGTAGGAATGTGGTTTTTCCTTAGCTAGCCAATGAGTTGCTTTCATATATTGAAAAACAGCTTAGTAATATTATCAAGTTGATTAAACTCTGTTGTGAGTATGTTTAGATAATTTCTTAACATTAAATTTTCTAGTTGTTTAGGAAACTTCAAAGTTTGGTGAGAAACTTTCCTAATTTACCTTTTTTTGTAATTTAAATGATGATTGGCATAATTTGTAAGAGGATATTTCCCATTAATTATTCTTTTTTCCTTTTCTATCTTCTTTAGTGATTGATTTCAGACATTCTTACATTTTATATATTAATTAAAATTGAATAGCTGTGTAATATAGAGGCAAGTTAAGATGACCACTCATGAACTGACATTAAGTAGTTCAACTAGGTGCTCACAGGAGAAGCATGATAGGAACTATTTAATTCAGTCCCAACCAATCTGAGATTTAATATATTTTTTTGACAGTGTTATTTATTGTTGAGAAATTTTATTCTTTGCTGGCACATGAGAAGGTGAATTAATTTCTTTTGTGGTGCTATTGAATTTTTTGCCAAAAAATTAAGATTTTTTTAAAAAAATCTGTGAATAACAACTTTATTAAGTTTTTCTTCATAAGAAGCTTTTTGCTTCCTTTTTTGGAGACTCATGGGAAGTTTTGCTGATTTTTCGAATTCTCTCAAGTACTAGAACTATATTATATACTAGGGATTATGTGCAGATTCAAAGATGCTTTGCCTAAGCACATTCCTAGATTTTTTTTTTTTTTGGAAGTTCAAACACACTAATTGAAGCAATTTTCCCATTAGCACCAAAGCATTGGGGATTTTCCTTTAACTAGTTTCCTGGAGCAGGTGGGAGGAATTCCTTGAAGTTCATAGACACAGTAACTGCCATCACTTTAGGGCAACCTATAGTTAGTCTTGCCAAGACTTGTTAGTAGATCTTGGCTAACTGGGGATAGACTGGGGGAAGGGGATAGAGAATAGTGCAAATACAGTTAGGTGGACCCTATTCATGCATAATTCTAACAGGGAGGCCAAGACAAAGGGTCATGAAATCATAGTAATCAATGTTAGTGGAAAGGGATAGAGCTATCTAGAATAAATAGTGGGTTTTTGGAGTTAATATGAGCTTTTTGTATTTTAATTTAGTTTCTTATAAAAGTTTCAAAGTTCTTCAACCGAGGACTCCAAGATACCTCTATTCTGCTGTCTTTTCCAGCTCTCCAGAGGATTCTCTTTTTTCTTTCCAGGCAAATTTACTCCCAGTCTCCCCTTGATCATTCTGTCCCCATCCTTCCTTTGATTCCTTAAATCACACCTTATGATTGCACTGTCCTCTCTGATTTTGTTTGTCAAACTTTTCCACTCCAATTGAATCCTTTTTCTCAATTACCACCTCCTCCAGGAATCTCTTTTTGCTAATTAAAAAAGTGATTAGGATACTCACAAATATGGAAGCTATATAACTTTATTAACAACTTTACTAAATTAGTTTGGTTTTGTTTACTATAAGAAACACAACTTATTTATTACTTGTTTTATTGATGCCTTGTTCAGTTGTCCAACTCTTTGTGTCCCAATTTTCAGTTTGCTTGGCAAAGATACTGGAGTGGTTTGCATTTCTTTCTCCAGTTGATTTGAAAGATTTGATAACTGAGACAGACAAGATTAAATGACTTATCCAGGGTCATACAGCTAGTAAGTGTCTGAGGCCAGATTTGAACTCAGGAATACCAGGCCCTGTGCTTTGGGCACTGGGGTGTTACCTGGCCTCCCAATGATACTCTAACCATTCTTATCTACAAAATGGAATTAGAACAAGTGATTTCTAAGATATTGTGCTATTCTGAGATTTACCAGGTCTTATTGTTACTCTCAGATTATAAAATTCTAGATATTGTCTTCACAAAGGAAAAACTGCCATACAAATGAAAAGTGAACAATTCTGTTTTCTCTTTTGTGGGTTAGAAATTGGAGTGATTTTAATACTAATTAAAGAAATTCCTTTTGTTCATATGAAGGATAGAGCCGTTTCTCTCCATTTGAGTCAGAGAAAATGGAGTGTATTCTCTTTTATGTGGCTCAGCGTTTATTGTGTGGTTATACCCCATGGAATTGGAAAACAATAAATTATATTAAAACTGTTTCTCATCATAAATGACATCATAGATACTTGTATACTTTAACACAAAATGGCATGACTTAGCAGATGGATTAATGGAGATGGAAGTAGGACAAACTCAGTTTAAATACTGCCCCTGTTGGGCATTTTAGACTTGTTATATATGTGACCATAGGTAAACAAAAATTCTCTATGATCTGTAGGCACCTCTCAAAAACTATACAAGTTATAGATGAGCCTGTCTTTAGTTGAACAAATCCCTACATCAATGAAATAAAAAATCTGAGATAAAATTTCACATTACGGAGGCAACAACACTTTTTGAATGTGATTATGGCACTGAAAAAGAAAAGAACAAGGCTGAAAGAGGGAAAGAATTAACCATGGCACATAGACCAGATCAAAAGATGTTATTTATAGACATCATCAAAGTAAGTTCTACAACTTTTTATTGGACTCTACTATGATTACAACCTCAAATCAGAGAGCATCAAAGAGAATCCTTAATTCCTTTAGCTGGAATTGACCGCAGATACAAATCACTTTTGGATCATAATTTGGGTCTTTTAATCTCTTCCCTCTGATTTATTAAGAACACATTTCTCTGATTCCTCTCTCTTGCTCAGGTTGATCATTGAATCTACAATGCTATATACTACTGACTGCCTGTCAAAATAAACATAGTCTTATTCTTCCAGCCAAGTCCTTGTCAAAGATAGAAATGAAGCTACTCTGATATGGCCTGTTCTTAATGGAGTTAGAGTGGCTCTTTCTGGCAATGGCTAACTCTTCTGGATATTCACTGACCATTCTTTTAGTAATATATTCCAGAATTTTGCTAAGATTCAGAGTCAAGCTCCCAGGATTGTAGCTTTCAGACTGTTCTCTCAATAAAAAACTTTGTCTTTCACTGGTTTTATGATAGTTCTTCCATTCTCTACAACCTTTCAAGTATCACTAATAATAGCTAGCAATCTCACCTAAGAGTTCTTCAGTATGTAGGGGGTATAATTATTCTATACCAAGTGAGTTGGATTCATCAAGGATAGCTAAGTGATCTATTACTACATCCTTGCTTATCTTAAGCATCAATTCCCTGTTAACCAATTTTGTTCTATTTTCCCCAATCCAATAGTCATTCTTCCTGGAAACAACAAAGGCAAAGTAAAATTAAACAGCTTCTTATATTGGTTATTAGCATCCTACCTAGTCCAGGATGTGGTCTTTTTTCTGCTTTTATATTTCTCTTTCCCCCAATATATCTTTTTTAAAAATTCTACATACAAAACCTCACCATTTATGTTATTTCGTTAAATTCCTACTCAGCTCCTTTGGAGTTTTAGAGTTCCTGATACTATTTTTGTAGTACAGTTCTAAACTTTTGTATTCATCCTCTATTGGCCTTGATTCCATCTTATATACATGTAAAAAAATCTCAGGTGGTATGTGAGTTCTTTGTGGATCCTTGTGTATTTCTTTAGACAATTCCTCTTTTCCCTCCTCATTTAAATATTCCACTTATATCCTCAGGATTTCATTTTGAGGATTTCTCATAATTCCTGGTGTAATTTAGACTCCCTCTATAGAATTTTAATCTAGGGGATCAAGTAGTCAACCAATCAGTAAACTTAATTAAACAACTACTATCAGTCAAATGTGGTTCTCTCTTAAAATAAAAAAAAAAAAATTAAGACTGTTCCTGTCTTTAATGAGCTCACCCACTCATACTTTCTCTTATAGGGATAAAAATTGAATGTATGCAACTCCTGGATAAGAAAATTCACCCTCTCAATGCAAATCAACATTTCTCAATTACTTATAGTCTCTATACTTTTCTCTGAAAACTCTAAAGTAGAGTATCCTATTTTGGATATATATCCAATTTTGTTAGCTTTCATCTTTCCTATCCCAAACACTAGGAAGTTCTTTCCCCCAAGTTGTTCATTTCTTCCCAAGATTTCTACCATTTCTATCTTAGAAACCAGTTCTTCCCTGATATATGGGGTCAATTCAAGAAACAGATTTGTCAAACAATTGTTAAGTACTTATTATGTGACTGATACTATACTAAGTGCTTGTGATACAAATACAAAACCTGAATATTCCTTATCATCAAGGAGCTCAAAAGTTTTTTTTTTCCTAAATTGGTTTCTGTACTTTTTGAAAACTATTGAAAAGGTAGGGAATGATAGTAGAATAACATTTCATATTATACAAAAAAAATCTTGTTAGGAAATTAAAGGACCTGAAGAAGAGCACTGAGTGAAGTTTTACAGAGGCTAAAACAATTGAAAGAAGCACTTCAGTACTCAGTACATCACCTACATAGAAAGGTACCTTTTGAAATGATGGTTAAAATTAGATGACAACTAGTTGTTCTCTACTGGGAATCGGAAAATGGTAGTATAGTTGAATCTTCCAGATCTACATAAGATAATATGATGTGATATATGATATAACATAAAATGCTATCCTAACATCACTTCCTATATTTTTGAGTACCTTTCCAATACCATATTCTAGTCAATGATACCATTTCACTAAGCAGTATTGAAACTTGGGAGGTCAATTTTGCTTTCTCTTTTAGAATAGCTAATTCACCTTTCTTTCTGTCTTCTTCCCAAAGCCTCTCTAACATAAAGGCTATATGATGAATCTAATAAGAGTCTTGCCACACTATGACTTCTGTTATTTACTTATGTTTTATTTTTGTATAATAATTCTGATTGTAAGTTTCTTGGGGGTGGAAGCCATGGCTTATTTATTGTGTATTTTTCTTAGCACCTAATACATTGACTTTTATGAAATAAAGTCAAATGAGTGCCTGTTGAATGAATAAATGAAAAAGGTAAGTAAATTAATGAAAGAATGAATGAGTCAGGTAGACAAGATCCTATTTACATTACACTATACTACACTTATACTACAAGTCCAACATGTGTGGAGGTGTTACAATGTTCTTCTTAGCACTGTTGTAAAATTTATATTTGTGGGTCTATGGGGAATGTGATTTTATGGTATATCTGAATGTTTTTTCTTGATTGATTGCCTATCTGGCATTTACTGGGTGGAAATGGCTTTTTGTTTTGCAAATTCAGAATTATAGTAAATTTTACTGACTAAATCAGAGATTAGTGTGAAGCAATGATATAGCTTTCACTGAATATAGCAATTTCTTTTTCTTCTGAATATGTTGGATATTCATTATTGGATAATATCTCATTAATGACAGTCTAAATGCTGGTTTAGTTAATATTCTCAGTTCAAATGAACTATATAGGAAACTCCATTTTCATATGATCATTAATTAGTGTTAGAAATCACCTTCATTTCTTTGCTGGGAATATGGTTAGAGGAGTGTTGATACTAATATTAACTTGTGTCATAGATGTCCTTCTTCCTCATCCAGCTCTTCCATGCCCCAATTCACTTGATGGTCTTTTGGAACAATGGACACTGTCAAGAAATAATAATAATAAATGGTACAAACAGTCTGGAAATCAAAATATCATTAATAATGATAATCAAATAATTACCAAAATATCATTAATAATGATAGTAATTATTTTTAGAATACTTTTAAGGTATGCAAAATAGTATTTCATTTAATCCTCATAACAATCTTGGAAGATAAGTGCTATTATTATCCCCATTTTACAGATAAGGATACTCAGCAGAAATTAAGTAATTTGCTTAGTGTCCCACAGCTAGTTAGAGTCAGAGACAGGATTTGAACTTGTATCTTCTTGACTCCAAGTGCATCTCTGTTTCATTGTATCACTCAGTTTATAGTCATGGAGATACTTATAATAGCCATCTGTTTGTCCCAGAATCTTTTCAGTTTTATCCAATTCTTTGAGACTCCATTTGGGATTTTCTTGGCAAAGATATTAGAGTGTTTTTCCATTTCCTTCTCCAGTCCATTTTACAGAGGAGGAAACTGAGGCAAACAAGATGAAGTGACATGCCTAGGATCACAAAGCTAATACTTTGTGATCTGTGATCGAATCTGAACATAGGAAGAATCTTCATTACTCCAGGTTCAGCACTGTATCTACTATACCCCTCAGCTGTACCTTTTGGCAAAAGGGATAAAGTCTAAATTATCTTATTCCATGATATAAAGTCTGAGTCAGGTCTCAAATCTAAGAAACTGGAATCACTCATGGATATTATTGGAAGGATATTAATTACTTGGAATGAATCCAAAGGAAGATGTTGGAATTCCTACACCACATGATACAAGAGTCAATTAAATGATCTGGAAATGTTTAGCTTGAAGAAAAGAAGAGGCAGGCAAACATAAAAGTTGTCTTCAGGTGTTTAAAGAGCTGTCCCATAGAAGAGGGATTAGAGTTAAGCCAAGAAATCTGAGAAATAAGAACAATGAGTAAAAAATTGCATGGTCAGATTTCATTTCAACATGAAGGAAAAATTCTTAACATTAAGAGCTATCCAAAAGTGTAATGAATGGCCTTATGTAGTAGTGAGTTTCCCATCACTAAAAATTTCTCATCAGGGGCTCAATGACCATTTTTGAGATAACTTCTGAGGTCCTATCTAATGGCTAATCTATGAAAAGATATTAATCCATAAATAAGCATTTATTGAAATAGATAGATAAAACATTCCACTCCCCAGCTTCCTAAACTTTGATTTGCAACCCCTAAGGGCTTTTGAACTGAATGTGAAATTAAGATTTATTATCAACAAGTGGTTGATTTGTGCACTTATTTTGTATACTTGTGTAGCTGGGGTCATGTAAAAATTTCTCAGGCAATAAGTGGTTATGAGTGGAAAAAGTTCTAAGAAGTCTACTCCCCCTTAAAAACATATGTTTAATTCCTAGCTAGACCACTATTAGCCTTTTGAAATTGGGCAAGTCATTTTGTCTCTTTCTCAGTTTCCTTATCTGTTAAATGGGGATAATTATTTCTACCTTACTTATTAGGTAGTTGTGGGGAATCACATTTTAAACTTTTGTAAAGTAGTTTATAGCCTGTTAAAAGTTACTGTTATAGTAACACATATAGTAACTTTTTCATCTTGAAGTAACAAATATTATTAGAGTTATATTCAACACTTAAGTGCAGAACAGACCATGGAATGAGGACTGTTAAGGCCTTTTTTAAGAGAGATATATGCATTGCATCTGTTGTTTTAAGACTACTGCTCTGGTGAGAGAAAAATGTAGATATATAAACAAAGGAAAAGTTGACTAGAACCTGTTTCTTGCACTATCTATGATTATAAACACTTGAGAATGCTGTCTGTTCACATTACCTCCTTCTTGCCATGTGGACACTTTTCATTGTTTTAACTGTGGCAGTAACATGAGTACATTGTACAGATGGGAAGAACTTATGGAGAGTACAGTTACATTACTGTTTTAACTTTCTTTCTCTGAATGCCCTTCCTTTTACATTCTCTGGAATGGTAAATAGCCACTATAATGAACTGGCTGTTCTATTATGCTTTATACTCACTCAAGTACTAAAGGTCATATGCCTTTTGCATCTGTACTATATATTTTTGGAGAAACTCAATAGCTGATCATGTACCACAATGTAAATAATTTCTCTGCAGCTACTTTGCAAGACCTCACTGAACATGGGAAAATGTATTCATTCTCTATAAGGGAGAGTTAAATGTGAACATACTGTTCTTATTAGATACTCTGCAATCCTTACTAACCTTAATCAAATAATGTGATTTAGTACCCTCCTTAGAAAGAGCTGGTATGCAGCATTTTATATCCCTCTTCATGCCTTATTAACATAGTAAACTTTATTATTTGGCATGGTCTTCAAAATGGGATTTAGAAATGCTTACACATATTATGGTCAATATAGTACATTCCATGGATTAACAGATTTTTTAAAAAATTGAATTTAGTAAGATACTTTTGATAATTTAAGGGATTTTGTTATTTCATTAGCATAGGTATTTTCTTCACAGATTGTAGATAAATTTTCCAAGCTTTCATAGTTTATAGAATAATTATCTATATTTTCTCATAAATCTCTCATATTGGATTTGTTCAATACAGTGTAAGTCTTATTTTCCTTGATTTTTCATTCTTATGGAAACTCCATTTCCAGATATATGTATGAATATATATATATATATATATATATATATATACATATATATATTTACACACACCTATATGTATATGTATGTGCATATAAGTACACATATAAAGTACCCCCAAATTATGTAGCCAAACATACACATATAACACACATATGTTTCACTGAGGCAGCATTGTTGGCTTGATGCAAACTGTAAACAATTTAGTTGTGAATTTAGTTTTTATCTCTAATAGTTTTTCCAGACCAATTTCAAATCCGTTTTTCACATGCTCATTCCCTCTTTGTTGCAACTTCTGATCTTAGTGAAATTCAATTTTGAACATGAGTTCAAGAAATTCATCATTACTTTTGTGTTTGCTATAGAGTGCTTTTGAATGCATAATCTTCTAAGAGAAATGTATGTCTATCTACCAAGCTAGATATCATCAAGAGCAGCAGTTTAAACATAGACAGAATAGTATTAGAGACACTCAGCGATTCACAGGAGACGAAATCTAAGAAAGAAGCCAGCAATGAATCCCTTTCTCTAAAATGTGTATGTTTCTATTCAACAAACTCCTCTGAATAGAGAAAAGGCTTAAGACAATCAGGTCTGGCTCCGAGAAATCATTTACTGATTAGTTGATCTAGTTAAGTAGCTTCTATGTACTAGACACATATATGTATATATATATGCATATATATATATACATACATATATAAATATATAAAATATCAAATGAACAAGCATATATATTAAAGGTAACTTGGGAGGAAGTTTAGCAGTTTAGAGGATCAGGAAAGATTTTATGTAGAAAATGATACTTGAGTCTTATTTTAAAGGAAGAAATTCTTCAAGGCAGAGGTAAGGAAGGGGGATGTTCCAGGCATGCAACACATGGAGATGGGAGATGGAATGTTAGCAGGCTAGAAGCACAGAAAAAACAGTGCAATTGCAGTGTGTAGGAGAAGGAATAATGTCCAATGAAGTTGGAAAAATGATTGAAGCCAAGTTGTATAGGACTTTAAAAGTTAAATAGAAATTTATATTTGATCCTAGAGGCAAAGGGAATCAATTGAAGATTATTGAGCAGAGGAATGCATGGATAGACCAACAAGTTAGGAAATCACTTTGGCAGTTGACTAAAAATGCATTTGAACAATGATAGACTAATCAGGAAAAATTAAGTTGCTATTGCAGTGATGTAGGTGAGATTAATGAGTGCTTGAACTAAAGTGATAGCTTTCTGAAGGGAAAATAGAGGTCATCCATGAAGATGCAATGAAGTTGTAAATAGTGAAATTTGACAGCTAATTGGCTATATAGAGTGAGGGAGGAGTGCCTTGCTGCCTTTGTTGTGTTCAAATCACTTAAACCAGGAAAATTCTATATTTTAAGATATTAAGATATTTTAAGAAAAATAAGCAGACTAATGGGTAAGATATCTGGACTACTCTTATGTGATCTTTCAATAACCATGGAGAAGAAAAAAAGGAGCAAAAAAAAAAAACCAGATGTTATTTATTGAATGTCTGCTTGGAAGGTTCTCTAGTGAAGTGCCTTAGGAATCTATCTTCTTAACCTTGTACAATTTAACATTTTTATCATTAACTTGAATGAAAGCAGAGATAGATGACATGCTGATCATATTTGTTGGTGACTAAAAGTTGGAAGTTATAGCTAATGCCTTATATTTCCCAGCAAGGGTCTAAAAGGATTTCAAAAACCTACACTGACAAGCTGAACAAAAAGTAAGCTTGTAATAGTGATAAATATACAGTACATTAACTAAACTAAAAAAAAACATCTATAAGTATGTAATTAGAGAACAGGACTGCACTTGTGAAAAAAAGATTGGCACGGATTTTGCTATACTGTGACAGAATTTTTAAGAAATCACGTGCTCTTAGGTTTCAATAAGGGAAACATAACATCAAATGAATTGTAGGTTGAATAACTGAATTCAATGTAATTTTCAATATTATTTAATAATTTCTGCATTTTTGGCTAAGGTAGACAATCTGAAGTATTATATCCTATTATAAGTATCACATTTTAGTAAAGGCATTGATAAGTTACATGCTACCCATAAGAATGTAAGTATGGTGAGAAGACTTCAGCCAGACCATGCCATCAAAAATCATTTGAAGAATCTGGGATGTTTAGCCTAAAAAAGAGAAAACACTTAGTGTAGAGATTATACTATTATTTTCAAGGATTTGGAAGATTGTCATGGAAAATAAAGGTTGTCCTTTGTTTTTCCTCTTTGAACCATTGAAAATAACAAAACAATGAGTGAAAGTTAGCTCAATGTAGGGAGAAATTTCCCAGCAATTAGAGTTATCTGGGTGTAGAAGAAGTCTTTCATTTTACAAAGGAATGGGTAGGATTGGGTACCCCTTAAACAGAGATCTTCAAAGGTCACCTGGATGACCAACAAATTAAGGATAACATATGATTTCAATACTTATGCACCTAAATAATGAGTGTGGTTTTTGTGGATCTGGTTTTAAGATTATCACCAAAGTTTACCTTTAGTTATTAAGCAGGAATTGAGTAACCCTCTATTACGAAGCAAAGTGGGGGAGCCATAAGTACCTTCTCTCTATTAGTAGCATGTGTCACATTGTCTCTTCTGAATGTAGTCTCTTCTAAAAGATTCTCTAGTGATCTTATGGTTTTTGTTAGACAATATCCTGCTGGCATATTTATAGAAATTCTTTTTGTTTCTAATTCTAGCTTTAACTAGACTCCTCAGTTGAGATGCTGCTTCTTTTCTACCAGGCAAGTAGACTCTGCCACCACTCTTAGTTTAGCCTTCAGAGGTGTAATACCTCAGTTTTGTTTGTTTGTTTGTTTTTTAGTGAGAGAGATAGGACTCACTCATATTCAGCTCTCAGAGTAGGAAAAAAATTGCGACCTATTTTCTCTTTATACATTTTCCATGTTTTTAGTTTTATGTAACTTTTCTTTCAAGTCTGTGATTCCTGTCAACTATGATTTGAGGTGCATTTTAAAACTCATCATTGCAGAAGATTCTGCCAAAACAGTATCTCACCATAGGTCTGAGACATTCATTTTAGGGTCTCCTGAATCTTCTCTGCCAATGAATAGCAGAGAGGGAGGCAAGTAGAACTTCTGGTAGACATTACTTTCTATTTCAATTCTTGATTCCAAGATTATGTCTTTATTTTGTATATTTGTCTGGAAACAAATATCCCAGAAATTAAGGTGTCCTACAATTTAATAATAGAAGAGGTTGGGGGAGGACAGCTAGGTGGTGCTCTAGATAGAGCATTGACTCGGGAATTAGGAGGACT
The DNA here is from genome assembly GCF_016432865.1 of Antechinus flavipes. Taxonomy (NCBI): domain Eukaryota; kingdom Metazoa; phylum Chordata; class Mammalia; order Dasyuromorphia; family Dasyuridae; genus Antechinus; species Antechinus flavipes. The sequence continues at coordinate 409,068,954 of NC_067401.1, read as the reverse complement.
TGAGTTTAAATATAGCCTCAGAAACTTGATACTTTCTAGCTGTGTGATCCTGGGTAAGTCACTTAATCTTAATTGTTTTGCAACCCAAAAAAAGGAAGGAAGGAAGGAAAGAAGGAAGGAAGGAAGGAAGGAAGGAAGGAAGGAAGGAAGGAAGGAAGGAAGGAAGGAAGAAAAGAAGGAAGTGAGGAAGGAAGGAAGGGAGGAAGGAAGGGAGGGAGGAAAGAAGGAAGGAAGGAAGGAAGGAAGGAAGGAAGGAAGGAAGGAAGGAAGGAAGGAAGGAAGGAAGAGAAAGGAAGAAAAGAAGGATGTGAGGAAGGAAGGAAGGAAGGGAGGGAGGGAGGGAGGAAAGAAGGAAGGAAGGAAGGAAGGAAAGAAAGAAGAAAGGAAGGGAGAGAGAGAGGGAGAGAGGGAAGGAGGGAGGGAGGGAGGGAGGGAGGGAGGGAGGAAGGAAGGAAGGAAGGAAGGAAGGAAGGAAGGAAGGAAGGAAGGAAGGAAGGAAGGAAGGAAGGAAGGAAAAAGTTAGGAGAGGGAGAACTTAAGAGTAGAATATAGATAGCCTTCATCTTAAAGAACAGACTCCTTGTCATTTTATATTTTCCTTCCAGCCATTCTTTTGATGTAAGACATGTCTCATGTCTGGGAATTCCCATATTTATACTCATAGTTCCTGAAATTTAGATCCCTACTTTTTCTTATCTTTAGAGTATCCAAATATCTTATGGAACCAATATCAAATATCCCCCTTAAGTGCTGATAGCTAAAGCCATTTTTAGACATGAATGGCCTAAGTTCAATATTTCATTCTCCTTAACATGAGCTAATGGCATTCTTTATTAATTATGTAATTTTAAAATTCTGTGAAACAAGCTTATGTAAATTACTTGATTATAACTTTTCTTAAAGAGGCTAAGTCACCTAGATCAGGAATGTAAACTGAAGTTCTAAACCTGTGAAGAAGCCAGTTACTGTTTGGAGAATCAGGGTATAGAAAGAAGGGTGACTTTATAGCTATCTTAAACTACTATGTAAAGAGAAGGATGCTATTGCTAGGGATGGGATTCATAACATGGCAGTATGAAATCAGGTAAGACCCACAGGTCTGTGAAATCAGATAAGGTGTTCTTTAGAACCATACTGACAGAATTCTTTTATTGCATATAGTTTTGACCAAGAATAGAGTATACATTTCATATATTTGCCTTTTATATATTAATGAATTTTCATAACATTAAAACATAAGTGAATGTTTGATTTTATACCTCTTTGTATGAAAGGTAGTGACATGAATGAAATTTACTGATGAGGTATTGACCCAAAATATAAAAAGTTTGGGGAAGTGTTAAAATAAATTCATGGATGATAATTCCAGAATAAATTTTATAAGAAATTGAGAAGTTTCAGGCTAGATCTCTACTCTAGAACTCACTCTAATGATCCAATAAACATTTATTAAGTGGCTATGATGTGCCAATCACAGTGTTAAATGCTGGGAATATAATTAATAATAATAATTTTAAAAAACAGCCTTTGCCCTCAATGAGCTTTTAGTCTAAAGGAAAGACAATACATAAAAGGAAGTAGGAAGGGGGTGGGGGAGATAGGAATCGTATAAGAGGAAGGTAGATACCTTTAGTTTAGGGACTTCCATCCGTAAAGTTAAAACAGGAAAGGACGCAAATAAAAGCTGGACTGACGTGTGAGTTCATTTCTACCTTCTATAAAGGAAGACTTTGGAAGGAGTTTAACTGCTTTCCTGTATTCCAAATTGATGGAAGAGGAAGCTTAGAGAACTAGAGTCAAGGCTTAAGTTAGCAGCATGGTGGTGAGTTTAAAAGTGATGATGACCTTATCCTGGGAGGGGCATCTTATCCCCTGAAATTAAAACCAGGCCAAACAGCAGATGCAAAGAGGAGTGAATGATGTCTTATACAGCAATTCCCTTTGGAATACCATGTAATGCCACTTGGTGTAATTATCATAAATCAGGAATTCTTAACTTTTTTGTATCATAGATTTTTTTTCACAGTTGAACAAAGCTTCTAGGCCCCTTCTCAGAATGTTTTAGATGCATTGAAAATGGATAATAAAAGAAGCCAGTTACACTGTAATATAGTTATCAACATAGTATAAAAACGTAGGTTCTTAACACTTAGTTAAGAAAATATACAGTAGAGTGAGACTGGGTTAGTATTTTGATCTGTAATAAAATTTCTTCCATTTTTATGTATAGCTTGTAGGAAGAATTTTTTTGTTGTGTATCATTTCTTTGTTAGGGATCTCCATATGAATAAAAAACAAGTTGAATTCTTATAAATCTATCAGATTATAAACTTACTGATGGAAAAAACTGTCTTTCTGCTTCTCTTTGTATTCTGAAGTGCTTAGCACTGTGCCTGGCACATAGGAAGCACCTAAATGCTTCTTAATTTGATTTGAATTCTTTTCTTGTGGGTAATAATTCCTTATATTGATATAGTACTGTGCAAGCATAACCCCATGTGGTTCATGTATTCATGTATTATTATTCCTATTTTACACATTCCTATTTTATTTATTCGCTTAGAGAATGAAATATGATTTCTCCAGGTGATAAAGCTGGGACTTAAACCCAAGTCAAGCTCCAAGAGAGGTCTTCTGCTTCTTGAGTCAAGGTTCTTCCCTTTACAGAATACTTTTTTATTTGTCTTCCTGAACTCCCACAGCTGACTTTAAGGATTTGTACCTACAGATATTGATTACAAATCCCAATAATACTGATTCTGTGTAGTGCATGAAATGATTAGCTGGAAAGTTGGGAAGCCTAAGTGAGATCTGAAAGGACTAGAAATCATCTAATATAACCTTCTTACTTTACAGGTGAGAAAACAATGCACAAGACTCAAAACCATAGATTCAGAGCTGAAAGAGACCTTAATAGGCAAATACTACTTCATCTTCCTGTTGTCTTATTTTTACAGATAAGGAAGCCAAGGTCCAGAAAGTTAAATAATTTCTCTGGGTTACAAAGATAGTTATTAGGAATATTCCCAGTCTACCAAATGTATGCTCTTTGAGGCACTTTTTGCCAGTCTGTAGTTTTGAATAAGAATAGATTAAATAACCTTTTCATACCTTTACTTATTATTCATGCAATTAATCTTAATAAATTTTTTAGTTGTTCAAAAATTCAAAAGTAGTTATAGGAATATATTAAGCTGGGGACAGGATAACAGAACCATAAGTATCCTCCAGTTTTTTTAAAAACCACTTTAGATGTTGTTTACTTTTGATAATGGGAAACTTACTAATTATTGTATTTTTACTTTTGTGGTTAGTTTTGTATGTGCAAGCTTGTGCCCTTTTACATAAATAAATAAATTTTCTAACATGCCCTAATCCTTTTTTATGCTTTAATGATAAACATATCCTTAACATATTTAAGGCACGTTTGCTGTTAAAATAGCATTAAAATTGTCCTTTATTTTTCTGTTTTCTCTATTATATATATGGATCAATTTAGTAAGTTTTATTTTTATCATGTGAAGATGAATGAGAATTTTACAACTATTTCCTTCAATTCTCTGCTTTATTCTGCTGTGTGTCTAGCATGTAGGTACGGTTTTGGTGGAAAATTAAAGAAGGTGAGGCAGAAGTCAATGCAGATGTTGCAAATCTAGACTAGTGGATTCCATTACTATGCAAATTATTGAGCTGCTAACAATCTGAAGTGATTTTGAGAGCCAATAATTTAGATTTCTTCTATGGGTAAAACTTGAGGTTTGAGGCAGGAGATGCAGAAAGAATATATTTGTAATTGTGAATAAAACTGCTGCAGACTTTTAAGAAAAGGAGGGGGAAAGGTCTCTATATTTAACAGCCACATGATCCTCAGAGATGCTAATTATTCTTTAAAAATGTGGTAATGAGGTGAAATATGTTTTGTGCCAACAGGCCAAATAGATCATATTTCATATCACTCATTTTAATCAGGGCATTAATTTTCATTACAAGATGCATTCAGTGATAGAGGCTCAGGCAAATGACGAGGAAGGTAGACTTAAGCAAGTACAGACAACAAGCCACAGAATATTTGGCCTTTCAAATGCTGACCTCATTTACTTACAGCCAGATTTGTTGAAAGATGGCTATCAAAAGCAAAACAAAAATTCCTCTTGTGGTAGAATATTAATGTCAATAGCCCTTAGCAAGGAAAAAGCATAAAGTTCAGACTAAATGCCATAAAAGATAAGTCATTAGTATGAAAATTTGAAGCCAGAGTGAAGGGAAGAGAAAAACTTAGTTTCCCCCATTTTGTCTTATTTTTTCAGCACTTGTTTTATGAGTATCAAGTTTGTTAAATAACACAATTGATACTCTGTAGAAGAAGTTTTCTGAGAAAGGATGAGGTTGAGCCTGAGGCTAAGAAGTGAGAGTCAGTTAGCATCTTAAGTTTATCTTATTTTTCCATGATATAATTTTGATCATATCCCATACTCTTTTAGCTGCTACAATACTAGAATAGAAGATCTCCTGGAAAAATGTAATTAAGTTTCTAGGACATGGTTGAGTAAGTGGACATGAAGGTACATGTAGGAAGAAATGGGAAAATATAGCATAGATGGCTACCAAAACATTTGTTTCTGAGCAAAGGGAGGGTAAGACAAGTAGTGGCTAATGACTAAACTGAGAATTCCTGTATTCTGACTTAATATAGGATACTGGGTCACTTAATCTCAGTTATGTCCATGATGTTATATGACCAGCGTGCCCTCATTTCCAAAGGCCTAAATCCACTGAATGATACACCATGTCATCTTTAACAATCCTGTTTACAGAACAGAAAACAGGGAAATTGTTTCTTCATGAAAATCTCAGTTCCCTTCCATGTATCCTGAATGGTGGTAACTTTTTTACTTTCTTGTCCTTACAAGCACTATAGAGGTGAGCGTGAGAGTAGATTTTCTCAATGAATGACAAAGGTTTAATTTTGTAGGTAACCAAAAAAAGGATGGGATGAAGGGCAAAGAGATGAAGCAGGGAAAAATTGAGTGTTAGTGGGAAAGACTGGAAAAGGAAAAAACAAAGATACACTTGATGAGGCAAGAAAAAAAGCTAGCAAAGAAACTTTAACTAATAAAACAGAGGCAATAAAACATAAAGATGTTTTTGGCAGCAATATTCAGAAAGGATTGAAGGAAAAAGTGAAGGTTGATAAGAGGTTCAATGTTAGAAAATTGCTAAAGTAAATCAATATAGAGGTTAGAATTTTAATGTCAGAAAAAGCTATCAAAACTAGTCAAAAAAGAAAAGCCAATAATTCTACTACAAATAGTGCTAGATAGTGGTAGTTGTCTTTGTTTTTGTTTTTATTTTTATTTTTTTGAGAAAGAGAGAGAGAAAGAGAGAGAGAGAGAGAGAGAGAGAGAGAGAGAGAGAGAGAGAGAGAGAGAGAGAGAGAGAGAGAGAGAGAGAGAGAGAGAGAGAAAGAGAAAAAAAAGGTTCAGACAAAAACTAGGTTGTTTGCTTAGAATATGGAAAAAAATCAATAAAATCTAAAACCATGAGAGGAAATTCCTATATAAGGTAGATTTAAATATATTTTCAAAAATATAAATTTAAAATATATTTTCAGAAACACAAATAAAACATGTTGCCAACTTTGGCAAATTTAGGCATCATGATTAGAGTGTTCAGTGACGAGGTTAATATTGGCTAAGGAAAAAAAAATCAAAATTCACCATACTAATGTGTTTTATAGTGAAAAGAGCATTAATTCTGGAGTCAGAAGACCTAGATTTAGATCCTGGCTTTGTACATTCTACCTGTTTGTTCTTGGACCAATTGTTTTCCTCAGTGAATCCTACTTTCCTCATCTATAAAATGAGTGGATAAGAAAAGATGATGTCAAGATCTGTGCAACCTATAACATTTGGTGACATGTACTTATATCAATAATTGAGAAGTTCAGAAGTGAAGGATGGGGAAAACTACTTTTTATTTCATGCATCTATTATTTTTCCAATCTGTTTGTATATATTTCTACATACATACATATGTCCTCTATATATATACATGCACACACACATATATTTATATCCATATAATAATATATATTTTATATAATTTGTTGAAGAAGTCAATTTTTTATGCTTCAGAGACTCTCAGGAATTTATGTGGGAACTTGTATGTTTGTTCTTTTAGGATGGGTTGGGGGAGGAAATAAACAGTTTGTCATACCCTTGGAAACTGCTTACTGATAGAGTGTCATGGGAAATTGCCCAGTATATAAATTTTTGGAAAGATTCCTCTCTGTATTCATCATTGGTATTCAGTCCCCTTTTGTTGGAACATGACTGCTTTAACAGCAACACACCTTATATAAGCTCCATTCTGCATTTGCTTCCCTGTCTGGTTTCAACTCCAAGGAACAAAATGTCCCTCTTGGGATAAGTTCAACATGTCTAAAATCACTAGTGTGCTGCAAACTTAAGCCTTGATTGACTATCTTCCTTGATTTCCTTTCCCAGCTATTTGGAGGGCTGGATACCGAACTACCAAATTCCTCCTATTTCTTTCCTTTATAGAGGGCAGAAACTAGACTTTCAGATTACTCTATTTTGCATCTGCTATCCTATCTGGCTTCAACTCCATAGAACAAGATATCTTTGTGCTGGATACCTTTCCATCTCCTCCTTTGCTATCTCCCTTACTGTATTTTCTCTCCTGTTTTATGTTGTAAATTCCTTGAGATCAGTGACTGTATTTCTTTTTATTAATTTATTATTAATTATATATTATATAATTTATTAATTATATCGCCATTACTGATGTATCAGTGCCTGACCCAGTGCTTAATAAATGTTGATTAGATTGGACTGAATATAAGCTAAGCAAGTATAAAATAAGAAACATGCAAGAGTAAGACTATAATGAAGGTATGATTTTAAAATAATTGGCCATCGTCACCAAAAGTCAGTGCCTAAGTTGGAAAGCCATGTTATACCATAGTCCTAAGTCCAAATTTGGCCTTTGACAATTTACTTTTCATGTTCTCCTTCTAGCCTTGTATTTTTACATCCAGCATTTGGCAAAAAGGCTTGAAACATTATAGAAACTTAATACTTATTAATTGATGAATTTTCTTTCCCAAGAGCACATTATTACCCTCAGAACTGTTCTCTGCAGGTAAGGCTTCCCATCATACTGTGTTGTACTTAAAGTTAAAGGAGGAAGATAGATATGAATCACATAATAAAACTCAACTTTTTCTATAAGGATCTATAAAAGATCAGTAATTTCATAAGACTAAACAACTTCTGGCATGAAAGCTCCTTCCACTAAGCAGACCACAACCTCTATGACTTAGTAAATAACTTAGTAGATAACTCTAGAGAGTTGGATAGGGCATCTGGAGATGGAATAGAGGTAGAAATTATTAGTGGGAAATTTTAAAGGGGGAGAATAAACATTTATTAAGTGTCCATTAAGTGCCAGATAATGTGCTGTGTTTTCTAATATTATCTTTATTGACTTAAAGCTGAATATAACTGTCTCCAAGCCAAACACTATAGTTCATTATGCTACTTTGTTTCTACAGCTTGAATTTTTCCCCCTATACTCTTAAGGCTCAATGGTCTCATTTGATGTGGATATTTCAGGTATCTATCCATCTCTACATATTTTGAGTGATTCTCAATTATATCCTTCTATAAATTCACAGGAGGTCCAGCAGTATCTTTAGTTCTTCCTTGTGTTCATTTAGTATTAGAAGATACAAATGGGCTGTGTGAGCTGTATATATTTTTAATCCCTTGTTCTCCCTGCGTGACTATCACATCTTCTTTTTCAATTATTCATTTCTTGGATGACAGTCTTTATGGCACTTCTCCTGCATAATTGTTTGTAATGTGTTATGACCTGCTTACTCCCACCAAATGTCTCTTCATTGCCCTTTGGGTTCTATTCTTTAGAAATTGCAGTGTTCATTGACTTGCAGCTATATATCTCCTGAAAAGCCTTGTTTTTTGGGTTATTTTTTAAAATGAATCTTTGTTTTGAAACAGGAAGCTTATACTCATTAAAAGACCTTTACAATTTCCCAAAATTAGTTGGAACTACTCCTCCTTTGTACATTTCTGAGCTCCAATTATTGTCAATTTATTGAGTTTCTGCCTAAGGTATTTGAATACAAGTTAATGAACTCTATGGATTGTTCTTTCAAATATATACTATTATCTGAGCAATAAGTATTTTTCATTCATTCTGTTGTATGGATAGTTAGATGAATTTGTTCTGAGTGATTATAGGTCTAATTTAAGAGATTCTTCGATGTTTATGGGCAGTATCATCTGAAAATAGAAACACGTGGAAGACCTCATCATCTTTAAATAGTGATTCTTTTGCAGCCTAGATGGCTGAACTGGATCTATTTCATGACAATGGCACACATCTTGGTGAACATATAAGTCTCTATGTTACTCTTCACTTTATATTAATGATCAGAGAGGTGATCAAAAAGACAATCTCTGCTGTATGTGTTGAGTTGTTCTAAATAATGTGGACATATACATGGGGGTCACTTTGCTGAAAGAACCTTTAAAGCAGCACTTTTCTCTATCAAAGAAAAAAATCTGAATAGTCAAGAAATAAGTATGATCTTGCATTATCTATATCTTCTACTTAATTGTGTGATGGTAAAGCTGTGCCTGGGCAACTCAACGTGGCACAGTGGAGAGTATTGGGCCTGAGGTTAAGATTAATTTTTCTGAATTTAAATCTGGCCTTAGATACTTGCATAGCCACGTGGCCCTGAGCAAATCACTTAATCCTGTTTGCCTCAGTTTCCTCATCTGTAAAATGTGATGTAGAAGGAAATGGCAAACCACTGCAGTATTTTAGCCAAGAAAACCCCAAATGGGGTCATGGAATATTGGACACATTTGAAATCTAAACAACAACTTGAAAATTATGAAGACATTCGTTAACTATAACTTCTTTGTGAAATTTAAAGAGCACATTAATTCTGTTGATTATTATTAAAATGAAATAATCAGATCAAATATCCTCTAATTTTTCTCCTAGCACTGCATTTGTGATCCCTTGATTCTGTTATACATGAGGCTAATCACTTGGTGATGAATTTTTTGGCTATGGTAATCTCTGTAACAAAGACAAAAATAAAATGCCCCTTAGTCTTGTACAGTCATCTCCTCTACCTCCAAAGTAATAGAAGCACAATGGCAGAAAGGAGCACAGAGAGTTCTAAGAATCCTGATTTTAGTAAGATACAGGTATTAACGTACCATAGGAGTCCTCAAACTTTTAAAATAGGGGGCCAGTTCACTGTTCCTCAGACTGTTAGAGGGTCGGACTATAGTAAAAACAAAAACTTTGTTTTGTGGGCCTTTAAATAAAGAAACTTCATAGCCCTGGGTGAGGGGGATAATCGTCCTCAGCTGCTGCATCTGGCCCATGGGCCATAGTTTGAGGACCCCTGCATGCTCTGATAATGGGATCTTTTACTAGTGTCTACTCAGTTCACACACTCCTGGGAGGACTTAACCACATTAATGCTAATGTGGAAACTAAATGGAAGGATGGCACTAAGGTTCATTTTATAAAATCAAATTAAAGAGTTAACAGAGTCATTTATATAATCTATCCACAGGGAATAAGAAATATTTCATGAGATACTTGGTCTTCTTATAATGTCTGTGATGAGCATAAGAAAAAAAAAACTACTGTGTGGATAATTACAATTTCTGTTTCAAAGGGTGTGGCAAAGGATAAGGATGTAGAAATAATTTTCCACAAAACTGAAGATCTTATTTTGAGAGTCAGTGACAAATGGGGAAGCAGATATAAGGAAGGATAGTGAGAAATCTATTAGAAATTATATTTTAGGGTTAGATGATAGTTTGAAATTATATAAACTGCTTTGCAATGTGTATGTTTATATCATGAACATGTTATTCAAGAAGATAATGACAAAATGTTAGACAAAATAAGAACCAAAAATATTAGAAATGAAATTGACTATATGTTTAACAGATAGGAAATGATTAATTATTGCCTTGAAAACCAATTCTGAATCAGCTGTCTAAGTGCAGTCATATTCATTGCAGTAGAGATGGAAATCAACACTAAGAACACTTAGAAGAAAGGGCCAAGTAAACCAGCAGACAGTGACTATGTAATAGTCTTTACTTGCTCTTTTAAAGCAAACTAATGATGCTGAAAAGTAGAAAATGGATGAAGGTAAAATCATTGTTTTTGCCACCATTTCTGAAAGAAACTTAACTTTTGTACACTGAACCTAAACTCAGGAATATATGACTTCAAATTTGTTCTGAGTTATTAGCTATGTGATCATAACTCCTGCATGCTCAGTTGCTTCATCTATAAAATGTATATAATAATAGAAACTACTTCCCAGGTTGTTAATATTAAAATGAGATAATTGTAAATCACTTTGCAAACCTTAAATAGCTCCATAAATGCTTGCTACTTATTCTAGCTAGTAGTCCCTGCAATGAAGAGAAGAGCCAGGAAATCACTTTAGCCAATAAACAATTATTCTTTGTCAAGCAGAAAAATCTGTCTGCCAAGAGTAGCCAAGATTTGTCTTACAAAGTCATTTGTAAAGCATTACAAAGAGAAAGGTGAGTAGCAGTATTACCTTGATAAATAGTGAAAAACTATAAGGGGGAAAATGCATTTTGTGTTTTGGACCAAAGCCAAATTTTTATTAGAATATTGACATTAAACTGAGAAGATTGTAATAGATCTGTCAGCATTTCTGCAGCAATCCTGATATGCTTTTTGAAAAAATGTATTTTCCCCCACCCAGCCCTTCCCTCATATCTACTTGCTTCATACTTTCTAGGGTACCCATTCTTCCAGTTGCCCAGACTTGCAACTTCACTGTCATCTTGGACTTCTCACTCATACTCACTCCTCATTCCTCGGATTCACTCTGTTGCCAAGTTTTTTAGTTATCTATCTCTGTGACTTCCCTGACCAAAAAAACTCTTCTTACTCACCCTTTTTATAAATGTGCTGTCTTCCCATATTTGAAAGTAAGCTCATTGAGGCAGGGAGCTGTATATCCTGTATTTAGCCCAGTGTCTTGCACATAGGAAGACCATATTGAATTTAAAAAATTCATTTATTCATATCCTTTCAATCAAAGTTTATTAGTGACTGCTATTTGTCCTTCATTCTCAAAGACAATACGATATCAAAAAAGTGAGGCCATGGCATGCAAATAAATTGAATTTAAGTGAGAGAGGACTATGCAAGGTCACCTTCTTCACTTTCCCCTCCAGAGCCATCTGGGTCCAGTGGCAAGATATATAGATCAGAGTATTTGGAGGTGGCCCTGGATGCAGTGGACAATCTTGGCCTTTTTAAGCAAAGGCCTTTTTAAGTAAAAGTCATTTTGACTGAGGCAATGCCCAATCAGTGATGAAGGCAAAGTAAGAAATCATTAAGTAAGATAATAATCACTTTGGTGACTACTACAGAGTAATAGCAAGAAAGGTACTTTTGTGTTAGTTCCAAAGTGAAATTTACTTTTTTTTTTCATATCTTTGTTTTACTTATTTATTTAATATTTTTCCCCTGTTATATTTAAAATAAAAAAAAATTACATTTGTTTCTAAAATTTTTGAATTCTAGGTTTTCTCCCTTATCACTACCCAGAATTAAGAAACTACTTGTGAAGTTAGGCAGAACATTTCCATACAAATCAAGTTGTGAAAAAAAAAAAAAAAAAACAGATTTCCCATCCTAATAAAAACCATCAAGAAAAATGAAGTTTGAAAAAAAGAAAGTGAGAGGAAGAAAGAATGCTTCTGTCTCTGTTCAAACACAATCAGCTCCTTCTCTGGATATGGATAGAATTTTTTATCATAAGTACTTCAGAATAGTCATGGCTGATTGTACTCTTGAAAATAGCAAAGTCATTTATAGCTGGTCATCCTGGAATATTGCTATTGTTTTGTATATTCAGTATGTTTCACTTTGCTTGAGTTCATGTAGAACTTTGCAGACTTTTTTTTTTCTTCCCGAGAGCATCTTGCTCATTATTTCCCATAAAACAATAAAATTCCATTATAAACCTATGCCATAAATACACATATTGAGCCATTTCCAAATTTTTTTTTTGCCCTGAGAAGAGAGCTGTTGTGAATAATTTTGTATAAATAGGTATTTCCCACCCCCAAACTCTTTTGGTACTCATGCCAAGTAGTAGTATTGTTAGGTCAAAGGATATGCATAAATTTATAGCCCTTTCAGCACAGGTCATACTATTTGACCATTTATCATTTGCGGCATGGCTCTTATTTTTTTATAATTTTGACTCAGTTCCCTCTATGTTTGAGAAATAAGGCCTTATCAGAGAAATTTGCTTCAAAATTATTTTTATACTTATTATTGCTAAATAAATGTATTTCCTTCCATTTGTAATCTTCTTTCACCCTGTCCTTCCTCAAAAGTATTTTGGTACTGACCACTCTCTCTTCAAAGGTATTTTGGTATTGACCACTCTCTCCCCCAGTATGCCCTCTTTTTTATGACCTTCTCCTCTTTTTCCTTATCCCACTCCCCTCCTATTTTCCTTAGGATAAAATAGATTTCTGTACTCCTATTAAAGATATTTGTTATTTCCTCTTTGAGTCAATTCTGATGAGAATAAGATTTACTTTCTCACCCTCTCTTCCTTCTCTTCCCCTCCACTGTAAAAGCTTTTTCTTGCCTCCTTTTTTATGGCAGATAATTTGCACCATTCTATTTTTTCTTTTCCCTTTCTCCCAGGACATTATTTAACTCACACTTGTGCCCTCTGTCCATATATACTCCTTCTAACTATCATAATAATGAGAAAGTTCTAATGAGTTACAAGTATCATCATCACAAATAAGCATGTAAACATATAACCCTTATTAAGTTCCTTATGATATCACTTTCCTAATTATCTCTTTATGCTTCTCCAGAGTCCTGTATTTGAGTTTTCCATTCAGTTCTGGCCTTTTCTTCACAGATGTTTGAAAATCCTCTATTTCATTGAATGACTACCTTTGGGTAGATGATTTTGGGTCGTAATCCTAGTTCCATTGCTTTCTGGAATATCACATTCCAAGCCCTCTGTTCCTTTGATGTAGAAGCTGTTAAATCTTGTGTCATCCTGATTGTGGCTCCACCATGCTTGAATTGTTACTTTCTGCATGCTTTCAACATTTTCTCTTTAACCTGGGAGTTCCAGAATTTGGCTATCATATACTGGGAGTTTTCATTTTAGGATCTCTTTCAGGAGGTGATTGGTGCATTCCTTCAATTTCTATTTTATTCTTTGGTTCTATAATATCAGGACAGTTTTCTTTAATGATTTCTTGAAAGATGATGTCCAGGCTCTTTTTTGATCATTACTTTCTGGTAGACCAATAATTATCACTCCTGGATCTATTTAACAGGTCATTTGTTTTTCCAATGAGATATTTCACATTTTTTCTTTTTTTCTTTTCTTTTTTTTTTTTTTTTTTTGGTTTTGCTTTTTTCTGTCTTGATTTCTCATAAAGTCATTAGCTTCCATTTGTTCAATTCTATTTTTAAAAAATTATTTTCCTCAATGAGCTTTTATACCTTCTTTTCCAATTGGTCAATTTTGCTTTTTAAGAAATTCTTCACATTAGTTTTTTGCATTTCCCTTTGCACCACTCTCAATTCTTTTCCTAATTTTTCCTCTCTCTTACTTGATTATCAAAATTCCTTTTGGATTCTTCCATAACCTGAACTCAATTTTTATTTTTCTTGGAGGCTTTGGATGTAGGAACTTTGACTTTTATCATTTTTTGAGCGTGTATTTTGATCTTCCTTTTCACCATAATAAATTTCAATGATCACAAATGTTGTTGTTGTTGTTGTTTTCTGCTCATTTTCCTAGCCCATTACTTGGTTTTTAACTTTTTTTATAAAAGTAGGGCTCTGTTTCCAGGGTGGAGGATGCATTGGCCTAAGCTTTAAGAGTTTTGGGTAGCTTTTTTCAGAAATCCTTTGAGGAACCTGACCACAAGATCAGGTTCTCTTCCCTGGAGCTTCTAGGAGTGTCCCTGCCCCAGTGTAGCTGTAAAATCTATTGTGCTAAATTAATAGTGTTCTGCTTTGCTGATGCTCAGGCCTCAAGATTGGGGTCATGGATGCTCTGGTGCAACCCTGCTGGAACCAATTTGGGACTGCACAGCTGATTCCCACCCCGTTGCCACAAACTCTCCACTAATTTTCTGAGTCCTCCCTGGAGGTCCAGGCTGAAAAGTCTAGAAGCCTCTAGCACTACTGCTGATTCAGAGGTCCCACTTCACAGACTCTGGATACCCAGGGCTAGATAGAGTTTGGGTTGGGGTTGGGGTTGGCTTTGTTAGTGAAGCTTGCACTGGGACTACACCCTGGTGTCAAAGACCTTTTCTGCTGTCCTTCTACATTATTTTTGGCTGGAGAATATTCTAGTCCATCTTTTGGGGTATTCTAATACTCTAAAATTTATTTAGAATCATTATGTAAAGGAAATTGGAGCAGTTGGACAAAGTCCTACCTTTACTCCACCATCTTGACTTCGCTTCCAATTAGAATTTCTTTATTTTTAATGTAATGTAAATAAAATAGTATTATAAAAAACGGAAAGACCAAGGGAAATATTGAGTAAAACATTTTTACCATCTGTCATATTATGAAAATTTTACAAAGCTGGATAGACTACATAAACTCTTAGAGATTGCTCTACATAAAAATGGTGTGGATTGCTTAAAACCTGGCTGTTAGCCAGGTGAGGCAGTTGATTAGGAGTCAAGTAACCAGAGTGATAAAAAGGCTTGTGGAGGGAAACAAAAGAGGATTTGGTGTAACTAATTGATGGTGGGTGTAGCCTGAAGCAGGTAAAGGGAGGGACTGAGAGGGGAGATGGGAGGAAAGGAGGAGGGAGATCCAGTGGGTAAATATGTGCTTTCTAATCAAGAGGTTAGTGTTGATGTGAGTCCTGTTTCTGCTTTGAAAGGGACTTATTCATCAGGGGAGATATTGGGAACATGTGTTTATTAGGCCCTGAATGGGGAAAGCTTTAACATTGTTGAAAGAGGTCAGTTGTGTTACTTAACCTCTGCTGAAGTCTATAGTAATTGACATGGCTGTTATAAAAGAGCTCTGGTGTGTAGAGAACTTGTGCTTTGTCCCTTTTAAACTGATTTGACTCTTACGGGCTGAATTCTGCTGCTGAAAAGATTGTTCTCTTTTATCTATGATTCAAATCATGGTGGAGTGCATATGGTTTACTCAGTGATAGAGACACTGGTATTTCCTGTTTATATTTATTATTTAATCAGGTTCATTATTCTCATATTTAAGGACTTTTCAAGTTCATCAGTTGATTTATTTTTTTCCATGTGTATACACTTTTATGAACTCTTAGTTTGTCTAGTTCATTTCTTAATTAGGAGTAGATCTATGTATGTTTGTGTGTTTTAATGAGACATGATTTTAGAGACCATATGCTTTCTTCACTCCTTGGGTGACACTCCAATTGCTATCATTTAAAATGTCTACATATGGTGCAGTTGGTGATTAATTTTAAGTATCTGAAAGAATCATATAGGTCTGATTATGGCAATCTTTATTTGGGCAAAGTAGTGGGACTGCAGCACAGAGCAATTATGATTTAAGTTTGTGCCAGTATCTCTTTTTAGTAACTAGATTCCAATGACTTTGTTTTTTCCTTGATTTAAAAAAAATCTGTAAAGATGAAACTTGCTTTATTCATTCTTAGCCTGGGGGAAATTTTTCTTTTGAAAGCTCGATAAAATAAATAAGGCTATTGTTTGAGATGAAAAAGCTAAAAACAATTAGGATCCACAAGTGTGTTTTTTGTTCCTGCATAACAAAAATATGACTTGGTATATGTGTGTATCTATTACACATACGTATTAAATATGAGTTTAGATTGCACATATATAAAACACACACATGCATACATACACAGGATTAGCATGGGTGATTTCAGTGATGAAGAATGAATGTCAGCATATTCTCTGCAATTTATAGTCAATTTCCTGCTGATAGTGAGATGTTAATTGGCTTACTAATGTTAAATAGTCTATACGATTTAGAGTTAGAACTTGAATCCAATTCTTCTTGGCTCTGAGACTAGTGCACCAGTGCTTATTCTCTATTTCCCTGTCTCTTCTTCCTCTGTGAACCTTTGAGAATCAATTTTTTATCATACATCTGGCTTCAGTCACTTATCTAGTTGGTGATGTCACTTCTTTGTAGTTAAATCGTAGCTGCTCCTAAGGACTAACTTTGCATAGTTTTAACAGTTTTCTTGTCTCACAGCAGCCTTTCAGTTTTGTTGTGCTGCATTAAAGCAGTATTCTTGTAGTTTGTGCATGGAGTGCACATGCATATGAGAAGAAAAACCCATGTCTATTTTTCCTCATGTAGTATCAAGCATCAAAAAACTGTTTATAAACTTATTTTGTAATTCCTCACAACAGGCAGACAACTAAGGACTTTCCTTTCACTTTAACTTTTTTTTGTAGTCTGCTTTTTTTCTGAGTGGGCAGGAATAATAGTAATAAGAAAGCAGATAAGAAAAAAAAGTGCATTTTTCTCTCTGAAGATCAATGTAATAATTACTAAAAGATCATTGATTCTTTGGCAGTTCAGTTTACATTTGATGTAATCATCTGATTAAAGGAAGACTGTTAAAAGCCAGGAAGAAAAACATCACCCCAAAGAAAGAGGGCACCAAAATTAATTTTTGTTCACAGCTATTTCCAAATTCATCAAAATAATTAAGCATTTATTAAACATTTGCTATGTGCCAGAAGCTAAGGAGAAAAAAGTAAACATGATTATATTTTCAAGGAGCTTGAGATAGAGGAGAGATTATGTACACATAAAAGCATATATAGAATAATTACATGGTAGTCAAAGTAGGATATCTGTAATACTTGGTGGGAGATCAACTATTCTACTGTCAGCAGGAATTGTCTTTTGATTCAAATATCAAGTTAATTATTTTTTAAATTTTTATTAAGTGGGTAAATAACTATATAATTTTCTACAGCAGATGAGATATTTCATATCTGGTCTCCAGACATTTTTGTTGACTCACCCAAAAACCTAGAATGCTTTTCCTCCTGGTCTCTATCTCAGATCTTCCCTCAAACCCCTCTTAATTCTTGGGCCTTCTCCCATAATTATTTCCAGTGTATTTTGTCTGCAGATTGTTAGTTGTTTACATGTTGTCTTCACCATTAGAGTACGTATTCTTTGAGAACAAGTACTGTCTTTTTATTTCCAATAGGGGCAGCTAGCTGTTGTGATGGATAGAATGCTTGGTCTGAAGTCTTGAAGATCTGAGATCTAATGTAGCCTCAGGTACTTATTAGCAGTGTGATCTTGGGCAAGTCATAGATAGCCTTGTTTACCTCAGTTTCCTCATCTGCAAAATAAGCCAGAGAAAAAAATGGCAAACCCTGCCAAGATCTTTGCCAGGAATATCCTAAATAGCATCATGAAGAGTTTTGTCCAACTCTTGTTGATTAGACGAAACCAAGACGACAGAATAACAACACATGGAAAAAAAGCCTTTGAAAGCTGTACTGGTTCCTTGACTGTGCTCTAACAGGAAATCTTACCACTAGTTTTAGAAAATGAAAGTATTTGCTGATCTCTGAGGGGCTTAGGAAATAGGGGGCTTTGCTAATATTACTTCTTAGTTGATGACATTTCCTGCCTCTATGACACTGCTCTTTCTGAATAATAAGTCCATATGGACTGTATGTAATTATATATATTTTAGGCCAATGGACCCTGATGTGTCCACATTGTGATAGCTACAATCTGATTCTCTTTGTGGTTCATAGTGGACTTTTTGTTATTAAAAACAAAGTACATCGTTAAAAACAAATATTCTTACAATACCAAGAATGAAAAAATCATGTCCTTAAATGGAATATTTAAAAACACATGCTTTATTCTCCTCATTTGGGGAAAGTTATTGTACCCTGTTGTGAAATTAGTTTCCTTTCAAACAGAATTGGCGATTAGATGGAAATATAGTATGGCAAATCTGGAGATCTGGTTTCCATTCATGAGTCTATTCCTTATTCTGTAGGCACTCTTGCCTACTCGCCTACTCTTAGTGAGATGAGTTTCTCTTATACCTAAAGTTCTGGATCTGGAAAATGCTGGTAATAATAATTCTTACCTGTGTGTTCCTAAGGAAGGCTTTGGAGATTAACAAGAAGATGCTTGCATGGTATTTTGAGTTATTTGGAAAAATTATGCTTTGTGAATCATAGGCATTAAGATGATGTTGTTATTTATTTGGCACCAAAGAACTGATCCATTGAGTTTCCAAACTGAAGGCCCAGAAAACATTTTTTCTAATGAGATTTTCCATGGAAATGCAGAAAACAGTATTTGGAACCTATAGTTATACAATACATTCTCTTTCATGGTCTCACAGAATGTCTACTATTTTGAACTTAGACTAATTTAACCTTTTCCCTCAATGTTGATTACTCTTTTATTCTATTGTTTCTTTTGGGAAAAGAACTTATTTGACCAATAACAAATGTCCCTAATTAAAGTTTTAGGATGAAAATACACATAGACTAAGGAAGACTGGGCTTTGTATTAAAAATGGCTCTCTTGGCTTTCTTTACCTCATCTGGGGCTCTCAAACATCTTGGCTTTCTTTGACTTCCTTGGAATCTTCTCTAATGCTCACTCTGGTTCCAATGGTTGCAGTGTATCATTGTGCAAACCTTTTCTAGCTGCAAATGTCCTCTTAGAAATGTATTTAACCACAGATTTCAATCTGCAAATTATTAATGTTAAAAATATTTGAAGAAGGACACATTTCCAGACACAAAGCCAACATGAAGCTTTTACATAAATCAAACACGGCAGAACAAAATTAAAAATATTGAATTTTTCCTTGATCTAAAGCTGTATTCTACAGTAATGGCCTCATTTCCCACTTAAAACTTTCTTCATTATATCCAGTGCTACCTGTCATATAAAACCCTTGATTCGCCAACATCACTTAGGTTTTTTTCTCTTTTTGGCAAGATTTATGAAGTATTAATTGTAAACTGATGAAAGTTTTTTGATTTGCTTCCTGTAACATGTGATGATGTTGCTTTTCAATGCTTTTCAATCCCTTCTATTTTTATTATAAATTAGAAACTCAAAATAGCTAATCTTACATTTGAAACTTTGAACTGAAGGGCATATTGTATGGAGTATTGGAGTGAAGAATTTAGGGGAATATACATTATTTTTCCCACATAAAAAAAAGCAGAAAAAGGAAAACAATTCTTCTTCAGCATTTTCAATAGATAAAAATGATGACATCTAAGTCTAGGCAGAAGTTGGCAAAGCAGATGTTATTCCTTGAGTGTCCCATTTAATTTTGACATTTAAACTGGGCTAAGTAGAGCCCTTATTATAGGATCATGGAGAAGAGCTGGAAGGCACAGTAGAGATCATTTAGTCCAGATTCTTAATTTGACCCATGAGGGCACTGAAGCCCAGGGAGGAAGAAACTGGGGTGAGATCTTAACCTTTGCCCTTTGAATCCAGAGTCATTACTCTTTGTTTTATAATGCAATCATCTGGCCTTAAGATCTCTCAGCATTTAGTGTCTCCTTTCCTAGAATAGCTAGGTGGTGGCCTTAGAGTGAGAAATAACTGAATGTGAATTCTACCTCAGACACTTACTAGCTGTTTGATCCTGGGCAAATCCTATTAAGTGAGCTTTCAGCATCAGTTTCCTCAGATGTAAGTTCAGAATGATAATAGTCCCTATGCTACAATGTTGTGAGGATCAAATGAGTTGATGCTTATATATGTACTTTGCAAATTTTAAAGGATTATATAAATACTAGTGACAAACTATTTTTAAATCCATTTCTTCTAAACTTCCAAAGCCGCTTATAAATCTTCCATGATTTAGCATTACCTACGAGGTACAGTAGAATCTTGAATTTAAGACCCTCCTTAATCTAGTGCCAATTTACCTTTCTAGCTTTATTCAGGTCTCATTCATTTACTCTGTTCTATTGTTCTAGACAATATGGATATTATGTTTCCTGGAGATGGCTCTGACCTTTCATATCTTTATAAGAATAATGCAACCCCCCACATTTATATAGCATAGTGACGTTTATAGCTATTTTCTACATTATAATCCAGTAGGATATGTATGTAATATAAGAACTATCGCTATTGTATACAAGAGGAAAATGAGAATCTGCGATGACATGACTTGCTTATTATCACAAGCTAGTCAGTTCAGTATCTAATGTATAAATTCAATTCAGGACTCCTGAAGTCCAAATTTGGAACTGTTTTTGCTACATAACACTATTTTTTCAAAGCAATCGTTTCCTATACTTAAGCCACACTATTTTTAGGTAGGGAAGCAGTGGATTGTTTGCTGGCCTGAAGTCAGGAGGAGTTGAGTTTAAATATGGCTTCCCATACTCACTTTATTCAGATTTGTTTGCACATACTAATAATATCCTTTTTAGCATGGCAATGTGTAGGGTATTGCACATGAATTCCATCTCAAACATTTACTAGCTGCACTAGCAATCATTTTAATTATGCTTGAGCAGGCCCAAATGAACCTTTTGCATTTGAATGAAGGTCTTAAAGTTTTCCTTTTGAAGAGTAAATTAATTTCTATCACTATATTTTGAATCACCCTAATCATTATTATTTTTATTATAGCATCCTGATTTATAGAAAGAATGAAAAGAAAATCTGATAGTAATAATGGGATCATGAACATTGTAATAATTATATTTATTTGATCTTCTCATCTTTTTTATGGATTTCAATTAGAAATAGTCCTGAGAAGTCACCATTCTACATTACTCTTTTTTCTAATGGCCTGTTTAATTTTGTAGATAAAATAAATTATTTTTACAATTGGAGAAAAGCAATGAGGTATAAACACTTACTCTATAGACTCATTGAAAATGTACCTGGAAAAACTCTAGTAGCAGACAAGTTGAGGGGAAATGCCTTATTCTTTCCCACACGATTTTGATTTTACCAGTTCGGTCTCTGTTTTGAAAGTGTTTCATTTTTGCATAATTTAGAGAATGGACATTTGGATGGCAGCATCTATTAAATACATTGTTAAATTTTTATGGGTGTATATTATGTCCAGATGATTGTAGATCTCAGTTCAGTCTATGATAATGTCTGGTTCCAAGATACTTTACGTAATATATCCTAAAAGAATATTTTGATATCTATTTGTAATACACTGATTTGTCTTTTATTACTTTGTGAAAGAAAGCTAATTGCTAGCTACAATGTTATATTTTGCTAAATATTTCAGATACAGGAGTCTTCTGATGTTGAGGATAGAGTACACAAGGGCTATATTACATCCTTTATTCTTAATAATGGTTTAATACTGATTACATATTGATCCAGTCAATATTAATGAAGAGTAAGATTGAATTAATGTTATGAATGGGAATAGAGAGCATTTTTGGAATTCCCTGTGCTAATGAAAATGTTCGTCAAATCTCTAACATAACATTGGATTATTTTGGGCTACCATTTCTTACTGTTGAATTATTTTAATTTTGTTATTCACTAACAGTCTCAGATTTTTTTTTATATCAGTAAGAATGATGGTATAAGAAAATATGGCAAGGGGAAGACTTGGATAGCTGATAATTTAAACCTGATTTTAGAACTTTACATTTTGGTCCTGAAATTCCTGAAAGGAGCTATTTTATGTGACTATCACCACTCCCATAAACGAAAGCAGGGGGTAATAAACTGATCTGTTGCTCCTTTCACTATTTTTGTATCATCATGGACCACTGTAATACTTTATTATAAGAACATCAGTCCTCTTGTATGCTTTTCCTCCCAGAAGAATGGAAGCTTCTGAAGGGCATGAACAGGTTTGTGTCTCAGTTTATAGTTGCTGATGTTGTTGTGAAGGTTCCATCCTGTTTTCTAGTATAGTGCTTTATATATGATAGACTCTGAATAAATGAATGAATGACTTTGTTTTTAACACTTGGTACATGCCAAACATTGTTTTAAGTGCTAAGAATGCAATCTAAAAGCAAAAGAATTCTGAGAGTTCATATAAGAGGTTATAGATGGATGTCCTTGTCAAACTTCCAATAGTGAGAACAATGAAAAACTGGTCACTTATTTTATATTCTGGTGTGTGATACATACACACACACATGCATGTATGGAAGAGAGAATTATAGTCTCCATCACAGTTAATATAATTACAGAAGACCCATAATATGATCACAAAGTTAAAAAATTAGTTTTTAAGGAGTTTTCCTACAATTTCAGAGCAATGTGTGAATAAACTTCCTTAGTTAATTGAAAGGTTTAAGGGGCTTCCCATTATTGAATGAAGGGAACTGATTCCATACAGGAAACATTTTTCAATTAGCTAAGAGAATCAGTCATTCTTTTTGGCCCCATATATAAAAACAAGGCATTCAACAATTGAAGTGTTCCGGATTGAGAAAATTTTGGAGGGGAGACTTGCTCTCTTCCCTTTCTCTGGGTGCCTCTATTAGCTATATCTTTGGAGCTATAGAACAAGTAGAAGACAGTATCTCAAGCTGGGAGCAGCAATTGATACCCAAGAACTGACACTGATCCAGGGAATGAGTTATTTAATGGAGGAAACAGCTTCAAGGACTTTGACCCTTTATAGTAGAGAAAAGGACTTGGGTATGGGACTCAAAAAAAAGAAAAAAAAACCCAAGCAAGAATCTTGCAGATATACTCTGCAGATAGCAGAGATGTTATATATAAAAGGAGCTGTGAGAGAACTCGATGGAGAAAGGACTTCTTATATCTGACTTTTTAAAATGATCTTTATGCATTTGCTTTTAAGATAAGTTACAACACAAACTTACATTTCTGTCTTACATTGGTTCATGAAGATTCATTGCTTAATGAGGAGTTGAGAGATACAATGCTATAGATGTATTCTGCATGTATACTTCACTACCATTGTGCTCTAAGTTAGAACCTATTCTTCTCATGGATACCACATGTATTTTAGAGAGAATATAACCTAAGTTTTTGTTTATTTTTCTTTTGCTGGGAATAGTGGTGGAGGGTAGATGGTTTAACTGTTCTTATTATTCCATCTTAATAAATACCTTCATTAAAAACAAAATCTTTCTGGCTAATTATTAATGGGAAACATAATGATGAGGGCTTATTACCTATAGTAGACTAGTTATCCACAGAGTTTGTCCTTAGGAACCAAGAGTAGTAGTTACACTTTATGGACCCAACCTACAATAAAAATGGGAGTTGGGGAATAACTAGAGTGGGACATCTTATGTATGCATATATGTATGTATATTATATATATAATATTTATATGTATGTATGTGCATCTCAGTGTATATCTGTGTATATATGTCTGTATGTATATGTCTATATATGTATGTACATACACATACATACATGCATACTAATATATATTATATGCATATATAGACACATTTATATAGAGAGAGATACATATGTATGTATATGTATGTACATATCTGTATTATGGTCCATCTTATATATGATTCTGTATATATTTCACTTATCTGTGTGATTGTTGTTTTGCCCTAGAAGAATATAAACATCTAGAGGACAGATACTCTTTTGTGGTTTAGTCAGTCAATAAGCATTTATTAAGCATCTACACTGGGTTAAGCATTGGAGATATATTGCCAATATAGTTTATTGTTAACTTTCTGTTAGTGAAAACTTTGGTTTAGTGATGAATCAAGTTTATATATACACACACACATACACTTAGGTATCACTTAGAAGATTGTTGAATTCCGGTTCTTCCAACTTAAATCAACTCATATCAGATAGTTATTGAGATCTAATTAATATTTTCATGTTCATTGTTGAAGGTTAACACACATAAGGGAGGTACTAAGAGACTATAATTTGTACTATTATATTCATTGTTGAAGACCTTTCAAAATATTTACATAAGTTTGACACTTTTATAATGCCAGTCTAATAAAAGTAAAGCAATGGATATGGCTACAGTTATATTTATATTTCAACATGTTGTAAAATATAACTTTAGTAATTACCTTTTCTTTAAAAAAAATGGCTTGATACTAAAAATGAATGTTTAAGGCATGTTAGAATCCTTTAATATTATCTGTTTAGTATAAGAAAAAGCATATGGCACATCAAAAAGAGAAACTTTTATTGTCTTCAGATAAGTGTTTAGGTTGTCTTATAAGGAACTAGCTTTTAACCTGTGGTCAGAGGTTATTAAGGGAGTCTTGCCATATTGTTTGAATTAGATTCATCGCCTAAAAGAGGAGGGCATGTGAGGAGGAAGTTGTTACAATTTTCATGTGTTAGGCACTAGTGTATTTTCATAAACTGAAGTGAAGGTTCTCTAGGGACAGAAAATATCACTGAAACATTTCCTGAGTTCTGTTGAGCTGTGCATTGGTATGTCCAAGTATATTTTCAGATGGATAGAGCTTTTCGTTTGGACATAATATAACCCATGTAAGACAAAAATATAAATTTATGTTATGATTTATTTTAAAAGCAAATGTATAAAAATCACTTAAAAAGTCACTTGCTTAAGAAAAGTAAATCTTTTTAATTAAAAAAAATTTATTTAAAGGAATCAAGACATAGTTTTAAGATATATTTACTTAGTATATATGCTTTAAGCTAGCAAACCAGTTTTAAACATTTGATTTTTTGAATGTTACCCCAAAACTTACTGGGATTAAAAAATTTGATGTTTAATAGGAAAAATCAATACACCCCACTTTTGCATGTATTTTGTTTATTTAATTTTTTCATTGTAACAATCTAATTTTAATATATTTTTGGAAATTTTCGTTTCATTTTTGTCAGTGCCTTTTTTTGAATCTGGGATTTTGATCTTTTACAGATTTCCACTAAGTTAAACCCTTTCATGCTGTGTAAATCTTAGCAAGCAACTATGTATAGGAAATATGATGATAAAGATTATTGATCAATAGACCTCTTGCTAGACATTGTTTAAATGTTAAAAAAGAAATGATCTCTTAGAATAGTTATGTTCATTCATTGAGAACAACAGATGGGCTATTTTGGGGAATTGCCACAATAAAGCATTCATCTTTCAATGATGACTTTTTATATGGACACTAATATAACAATTAAGGTTACATTTGATTGAGAATCAAATATTCTACTCCCAAATTTCTATTTTTTAAATGTCTCATAGTTTTTCTTAATTTTGTATAGCTCTCCTTCCCCCTCCCCCGTTAGAGAAGCCATGGCTTCCTTTATGTATAAATTTGCTTTCTGGCTGTGTTCATTTAACTCTCTCTCTTTAAGAAGGTGTCTTAGACAAATTTCCCTTTTCAGTTTTAATTGGAGGTCAGTCTTTAGTGACTTTATTCTGTGGACAGTGGGAAACAAAAAAGGAACAGATAAAGTAGAAAAGAAAATCGTTTTGGAGTCAAAGACCTATTTACAAATCCTTGTTTTGCCAATTATTACCTTTATGATATTGGGCAGTTTAATCAGATAATGTACCCTGTGTGCCAGAGCAAGAAACCACTTTTATTTCTCTAATAATTGTGACAGAATACCAGACAAAGAGAGCATGTAATGTGCAGTGTTCAATAGCATATACATTTGAACTTAGTTCTTGGCACTCTAAATATGAGCTCCTTGTTCAATGAATAAATAGACTTAATATTATAGGAATGAAATTACACCAGTCTTGACTTTTATATGAATGAAACCAGAAAATACATGAAAATTGCATCTCAATGGAAAGATGGTCCTTTTCTTTTTTGGCATAACAAATGAAAGGATAGGTGGAGTTGATTTTATTGTGCCATTATAAAGATAAGAAGTATCTTTTTATTGGGAGAGGTCATGAAAGGGAGAATGTTGACTTTGGATTCAGTGTGGCAGAATTTCCTTTCTGACTTTGCTACTTCTTATGAGTTATTAAATAATTTATTTAATTTATTTCTAACTCTGTTTCCTCAACTATACAGTTAGGATATTGTACAAGATGAATTCAAAGGTCTCTTTCATTTCTAAGTCTATAGTATAATTGATTATTTCATATTAAGTGCTGATATTAGTACTTACAAAAAGATCATGTTGACAGTAATTAGTAGTTTATGGACAGCATCCATTGTAGAGGATGAATAGCCTAAGAAATCATACAAAGAATTTTAATTAGACATTTCAGATCAAATTAGTAAATTCTTTGATATTCAAGTAACATCATTGCAGAACGTAGGCATATACAAAGTCTCTGGAGAGACTTACACGAACTGATGCTGAGTGAAACGAATAGGGCCAGGAGATCATTATATACTTCAACAACAATACTATATGACGATCAATTCTGATGGACCTGGCCATCTTCAGCAATGAGATGAACCAAATCAGTTCCAATGGAGCAGTAATGAACTGAATCAGCTACACCCAGTGAAAGAACTCTGGGAGATGACTAAGAACCATTACATTGAATTCCCAATGCCTATATTTTTGCTCATCGGCATTTTGGATTTCCTTCACAGGCTAATTGTAC
Organism: Antechinus flavipes; assembly: GCF_016432865.1. Classification (NCBI taxonomy): domain Eukaryota; kingdom Metazoa; phylum Chordata; class Mammalia; order Dasyuromorphia; family Dasyuridae; genus Antechinus; species Antechinus flavipes. The sequence goes on along the minus strand of NC_067401.1, from coordinate 409,042,310 downwards.
ACTATTTCCAAGACCAATTCTTTTTGTACAGCAAAATAATGGTTTGGTCATGTATATTTATTGTGTATTTAATTTATACTTTAATATGTTTAACATCTACTGGTCATCCTGCCATCTAGGGGAGGGAGTGGGGAGAAAGAGGGAAAAATTGGAACAAAAGGTTTGGCGATTTTCAATGCTGTAAAATTACTCATACATATAACTTGTAAATAAAAAGCTATTTAAAAAAAGAGAGAGAGAATTCTATCAGAAGGCATAGAATGTGATAAGTTTAAATAACATTTTTAAAAAATGAAATTGTTTTGACAACAAATAAGTCATTATTGATTTTGGAATCATATCTAAATCATCTTTCTGAATACAATGAGACGAAGGATTTGTTAGTACAAATATAATCGATAGCCAATAAGTTTCTACTGTGTCCAGGTACTTTTTAAAGCACTACAGGATAATACAAATACCAAAAAAAAAAAAAGTTCTTGTGCTCAAGGAATTTACAATCTAATGCAAGAAAGTCACCTATCAAAAGAAGCTGAAAAGGGGAGGAAAGATAGAAGAAGATATTTGGATTAGGGGCATGCTGGAAAAAGAGGCCGGGCCAGATGGAGAAGTCTCAAGAAACTCATGCAGCTAATGGGAGTTGAGGAGAAGATCATACTGAATCCCTTCCTTAAATGGAGGTTTTAGAGTTCATTACTTTATCCTCAAATCGGAGGGCCTAATTGCAGTAGGAAAGGATTATAATGAAATAACGACTGATTCAAGCTTGTAAAGAAAAGCAGTTAGATTCTTGGGACAAGAAGGCATGCTGGAGGAGCCCATATAGGTCTGAAAGCACTGAAACTGGAGGAAAATGGTATCAAAATACATACAAAACAAAAAATAAATGTAAGAGAAAGTTATGATGTGTAATGAAATCAACTTTATCTTGATTTATTTATGCAAGTTATTGATGATAAAAATTTGGGAATTATACAGGAGCAGCAGTAAAAAGGATAGCATTAAAGAAATGTATGACTGAAAAATAAAAGAGATGATTGGCTGTTTATGTGGTAAGACCATGTGTACAGTCTGTATATTCCCCAGGTTTGCTTATAACATCAGAAGAAAGCAAGGAATTCTTCCACCATGTTGGCTCAGGTTCCTATGGAGAGTTTATAAGAGAATATGTATAGTAATTTTTAAGATGGGCAGGCATAAATGAATTTGACCTGTGAAAAATCCAGTTCAATTAAATTACATCTGAGGTCTCTTTTCATTATAAACTTATAGTTTGTATATAATAATTTAGAATAATTTAGATCCCAATGAAAAAAGAAATTGGCTATTAAAATATTCAGTAATTATAATAGATTAATATTTATTTAGATAGACTATTTATTCTATTTAAATATTCTGTTTATGTAATATAATATTCTCAATATTTTAAAGACAGAATTCTAATTTTCTCCTACTGCCTGTAGTGAAAGATAATGGAATACCCCCTCCAGAACTCCCACAGAGATGATATCACTTTCTTTTAGGAAAGATATTAAGATCATGACACCAGGCAAGAAGGACCACAATTCCCAGACTGTGGCAAAAGGAAATTTCCTTGGGAACTTCAGGCTTAAAAAAAATTTGAATACACAGTAAAGCAAGAGTCTTTCCCAATATTTTAGATTTTTTTGTTGTTCAGTTATTTAGTCACATCTAACTCTCTGTGACCCCCAGACCATAGTACACCAATCTCTTCTATTATCTCTTAAAGACTGGCTAAGCTCACGTTCATTGGTTCCATAATACTATCTATCATCTCATCCTCTGTTGTCCCTTTCTCCTTTTGCTTCTGATCTTTCCCAACGTCAGTCTTTCCAGTGAGTCTTGTCTTTTCATTATGTGACCAGAATATCTAAGCTTCAGCTTCAGTATTTGTCCTTCAAATGAGTAGTCTCAATTAATTTCTTCAAGTCTTATCCTGCACCAAAGTTTGAAAGCATCAATTGTTAGTACATCATGCTATAACTTTAATACTTTGGGATTGTTGTCTTTCTGTAGAATTCATATCACAGACTTTATAGTCTAGGAGAAGAGCATCAGATGAGATGAGATGCTCTTCTTTCTCAGTGCTCTCTCTCCTCTTTCAAAGGGATTGGGAATAGACTGGTGATTTCATCACTATAAGGAACTCCCAGATGATATGTCCTTGACCAGTGCAAATTGATCTTCAGAAAACTCAAATCTGATCATATCATGTGATATTCTCTCTCTGTCTGTTTCTGTTTCTGCTGTCTGTCTCTCTCTTTCTCTCTCTCTCTCACACACACACACACACACACGCATTTTTGTAAATGCCATTAACTCTGGGATCAAATATAAAATGCTCTGGCTGACTTCAAGAACTTTTCATAATCTGGCCTCTTCCTACCTTCCAACCTTATTTAGGTTGCTTCTACATTCTACAACACTTCTACATTTTCTCTGACCCATTGACACTGACCTCCTCTACCCACCCTAGTATTCTCTCAACTTCAAGCTTTTTCACTGTCTTTTTTCCTTTCCTCGAATGTTCTCACTTCTCATATCTACTTTTTAGCATCCTTAAATTCCTTTAAGTCTCAACTAAATTTCCACCTTCTGTCTTTCCTAGGCCATTTTAATTTTAGTTCAATTTTCCACCAGTTATTCAGCTTCTGAACATCTTAGGAATACTCCATCCTCCCTTTCTTCCCCAGGAAACTCATCATTGGGACATTCATATTGAAGTCTATATTGATCATATTACAGTTGTACATACTACAATGAATTTTTTTTGTTTGTCCTTTTTTCTCAAAAAGAACTAATGATATCAGGAAGGTGATGTCTTGCAAGTGAATTGGACTTGAGTGAGGCAGAGCCGTACAAAGTCATCAGCCTCTCTTTCTCCTCCAGAGTTATAGGCATCTAGGGATAAGCCATAGGTCAGGATTATTGATGATTTCCCAGATGCAGTAGGAAATCTTAGCTTTTTAAGCTAGGTCTTTCCCAGGTCTTTTTCAGTTTGTCTGAGGCAACTTTCTTTTAGTAATTAAAAGATAGGTGAGAATGGAGGGAAAAGATGGCCAAGTATGCCTTCACAAACGAATCAATCTAGGAGAAGACTCTCAGAATCCCTGGCCAGAATAGAAATAATGACTATTTATCCTTGCTCTAAGCCATCAAAAACCCAAATAGTGAGCAAGTGAGGGTTAGGTTAGGGCCTCTTATTGTCCAGTTACTAAGAGCAGAGTGATTTGGGTTTAATAACATAGGCAGCTCCATCGGAATCCAAATTAGCTTTATCAAAGCCTAGTTTTTCTTAGCTACATTTCAAGAAATCATAAATGAAAACTACAGGAGACAAAGAGTTCATTGTCTTAGCTTTTCTCTAGTTAAAGCAAGATATACTTTATGTTTTCTATTAACTCTAGAGAAGGCTATGATAGGCCACTGTTTAGGCAGAGCAGTGTCTGAAAATAAAATTTCTCTGAAGAAATGAATATCAATGACATGAACCAAAATCTAAATAGTGAAAAAGATCACCAAATTAATCCATATTTGTTAAAGCAATACAATGAATTTTATGAAAAACAATCAGAAGGTTATATCATTAACTCAGTTATCTGAAATACTAAACTTTTATTGTTCTTTAAAATTGCCAATTTATAATTAGATAACCATAGAAAAGATTTCTCATCACAAAATGTAAGATTTGTTAGGTATGCAAAGAGAATGTTAAGAATAGCCAGATAATTTTTCAACCAGAGTTTGGAATTTTGGTTTTAATGTAATCCACATCAAAGCCCTCTGACCCAGTGATGTAATATACTATAAAAAAAAGACTATTGTGGTAGAATCTTTAGTTTCGTCTGCTTCTTTCTCCAAAAAGAACATTTCTTTAGATTTCCTGATATATATTTTATTTCCTTTAATAAGGTAAGTTGGATTGATAAAATTAATAATAAAATTTGCCTCTAGGGGTTAAGCAGTAGTTAGTTTATAGAAAAGTATTATTTGTGTGCTGAAGACACCAAAATATTCTGTGGGGAGAAATATAGGTCAAGACAGTGTGTATTTATTATTTTTTAATTAATTTAAATTAAATTTACTAATTACTTACTATGAGAGTGAAAGAAAAGTAAGGCTACTAAAATAAAGCAATAAATTGTTAAACTCCACATATGCCTGATTCTAACGACCTTCTAATTGGCGTGTTAGTTTGGGTAGAATAAAATTTGGCTCATTCTTGGCTCAATCTTAACTTTTTGGAATATTTATATCAGTTCTGGAATAGGTTCTAGTCCTTGTCAAGCTCTGTAGTCAATCCCTAGGAGCAGCTGTAAGTCTTGGCTTTCACTTGAAGAAATAAGGTGTGTGTGTGTGTGTGTGTGTGTGTGTGTGTGTCTGTGTGTCTGTGTCTGTATGTGTGGCCTGTTCTGATGGATGCAGCAGGACATGAGCTCTTAATTTAAAAGTCTACCCAGGCTGCATAATGCAATCCACAAGAAGATGAAAAGTGATAGTGTGAGTTCATTGTAGGTAGAAGCAGGAAGCACCTATAAGACCTATGAGGTGAGCTCAGGGAATCAGAGCCTCCTTGCATTTAGTCTCTAGCTGGCATCAATTGTAATACTCTTAACTGGGTTTCTGGTGCCAACCCTAATATTTCAGTTTTCCTAGCAGTTCAAAAAAAATCCACATTTTTATCTTATTACTTAATGTAATCACTGAATCCTAACAAAATAAATAAGAAAGCCATTTCAACATCTCTTCCCAAGGGAAACTTGTATTTTTTTTTTTTTTAAGGAACAGTGTGTTGGTTTGGTAGTTTTACAAATCATCAATTTCCGATTGTTGAAAATACCTTGTAGCAACAAACTAAATTTGGCATTGAGGCGCCAAGAACTCAATTCAGAAAAATCATTAAATGGCTTTTGGGTGCCAAATTCTACTTACAGTGCCAATAGGAATGTCTCAACTGAGTTTGAGGGTCTCTGCTAATTGCCTGGAACTCCCAGAACAAGGTCATTCATGTTTACTCTCAGAGTTCACAAAGTGGGAAACTAGTCTTTGAACTTGAGATTTCTCTCCCCCACTTCTAACTTAAGCAGTTGCTGCATTTTTAAAAACCTAAGTTGAGGAGGAACAGCAGTCTTTGCTAGTCCCTTTTAAATTATTATCTTGATTAAAGATGGGGCCTATTGATATAAGTTGCATACAATTGAGCACTGATTTTTTAAAATTGTAGTTTATGGAGTATCTGAACTTGGCATACTATAGTAAATCTTTTGTTTGAAAAAAAACAATTTGTATTTTATTTATACTTTTTATTTATAATATTTTTATATTTTATATTTATTTGTATTTTATTTATACTATTTATACTTTGAATTGTAAAGAATTAATATTACCAAAGTTTCTGTGATATCATTTGGAATTTGGTTTAGTACTTTAGAAATTTAAAGATCTTTTAGAGAAACATAACTAGACAGCCTTTGGAAGAATGCAGAACAATTTTTAGTTTATGAAACTTTCTATAACTCCAAAATATTTACATTGACCTCACTTCCATTTACCAGTGATACTTCCCAATGAACTCTTTAACATGGAAAGAGATCACAAAATGAATATTGAGTTATGGCAAATATACTTAAACTATTTTTGAAGTGGAAATAACAGATACCATCTTTTTCATTTCTGTTGAAAATGTAATTTTTATGTGGGCCAAAATGAGAGCTGAAATGACTTTGTAGAAGGCATTGGATATGTTTATATGTTTACTGTTATTAAAAAAATAGAAACTAAAGAATACAACCAAAAATCTCATTAAAAGTCACCTTCAAAGAAGGAGAATAGGTGTAGATTTTATGTGTATGTGTATATAAAAAATGTATATAGAAAGAGTCTGTATCATGAAGTCTTCATGAATAATCACCAACCACTCTATCACAAAAGCTTATTGTGTGTTAGGCACTGTGCTAAGCACTAGGAATAAAATGACAAAGAAGGAATGGGGAAGCAACAGAGGAGAGAACAGCTGGTCAGTTATCTAGGAACATTTTTCTTTGTTTATTAAAAAAAAATAAATATATATCTTGGATAAAGATTGATGACCACCAGATAGAAAAGTTTATTATATACTATTTCAGAAAACAATAAAGTTGATTACAATAATTGAAAAAGTTAAGATTTAGAAATATAATCCAGGATTAGACCTGTTATAAATTGAAATACTATGATATACTTAATGTTAAGATACAGGTCAGTTCTCTGAGAGCCTCCAGAGCTGTGGATCATTGCATCTGAAGGAGTTGCAGGGGAGCCTTTGCTGACGCAGGTGTTGTGGACTGGGAATGAGATAAATTGGAGGCAGAGGGAAGAAGAGAGGGGTCAGACAGCGCAACAGCCTCTCAGTCAGAGAGGTCAGAGAACAGCAATTGCCTCTCAGTCTCCTTTTATCATCCTCTCACAAGAGGAGATCCATTCTGCAGGTCTGGGTTGGATCTCCAGCAGCCACTGTCAGGTGGCTCCCATGTATTCCAACAGTTCCTATGTATTCCATCAACTTGAAAACATTTTAAACTAGAAGGCGGAAACTTGGGAAAACAATGTTGACTTTTTCATCAGCTGATAGTTCCAGGAAAAACACTCAATATTTGTTGTTGGTTAAATATGATTGTTACTTATCTTTATAACTAGTGAGATTTCTTTCTTCCTATCTCTGAAAACATATGGGTAATAGAATACATTATTTTCTTGGAGGGTCATGTTTAGTAAAATTTGAGTACCATATGTGCAGGTACCCCAAAACATTCCTAATAACTTAATTACATGTGTCTATGATCTGTCCTGATTCATGGTGGATTGCAGATTATCTCCTTGCAGATTATTCTCTTTACTATTGGCCTTGTAGGGCACATTCATTCCTCTTCCCTTTGCCTTTAATCATCACTTAGTTGGAATGAGTTTACCATCACTGCAACAAATATTAATTCTTTGGGGCCTTACTCTATACCCCTGTCCCCTGGACTGCTCACCATACTCTATAGATGCCTTATGCTTTCTAGCATCTGTACTTTTGAGTGTACTATTTTGGTCATTTTATCTGGCATCACCTTAATTTCTTCAACATGCTGCTCACACTGGAAATCATCTTGATTTTCTCTACCTCAATCCCTGAAACTTGGATTCCACCTATAGGTCTCTCCACTCTGATAGGTGAGTTTTTTATCTCACCAATAATGAGATCTTGAGGCCTTTTTCTTACCATCATGCTGTGTAGGCATACCTTCTCCATCTTCATTTCTTGAAGTCCTCATTATATGATGTCTTCCTGATCTAAAATTTAATTCCTTAAAGTCTAAAAGTATTTTGCTTCCTTTCATTTGTATACCCAGTATTTAGCACAATTCCTTACACATGGTAAATATTTAATAAATGTTCTCCCTCCCCCTTTTTCCCTTCCTGAAATGCATTTCTCTTTCCCCTCTCTAATATACTTCTGTATTACTTTTTTACTGTTGTTATGTTCATATGTATGAGAATCCCCATTGAACAACAAGTTTATGAAGGGAGGAATTATTACTTAATTGTTTAGATGATATAAATCTTTTGGGAAATTTACCTCTCATTCCAGAGTTTTATATAGCTTTCCTGCAAATTCTAATCAACTAATAATATTAGTTGGTTTTGGATCTGAATGTTGCTTTTAGAAATGGAAAGTTAACAAAAAGGTGTGTGTGGGGGGAATTCTCTGTGGTTCAGTCCTTATTTGACCCCATCATAGCTTTAAACTCAATCCCTTAACTTGACACCCCCTTTTCTCCTTCATTTTCTGTGTGTCTGCCTATTCTCACCTCTAGGACATTTCCAAAATGTGTCCTTATTTTGACCCTGACTCTGCTGAAATACTTATTTATGTCTTAATTGTTTCCTGCCGACTGTAGCATTTCCTTCTTTTATAGTGTTCTTAAATCCCTGCTCTCTAAACTTCAGAGGGGGCTCAGAATGTTGTGGCCAGACTACAGAGCCCTGCTGTTTCAAAATAATGTGTATTGTATTGAAGTACTGTATATTGACCTAGCATTCTATAATTACACAATTTCCCTTTTGACCTGTTATAAACTATTTTGTCAGAGAATATATGAGGCTAGGTCTTGGAAGGAATGAAAAGTATATGACAGATCCCAATGGAAAATTTGTTCTAAAGCACTTCAAATGATTTTGCAGTGAGGAAAATTTTTTCAGATTGTTGGTTTTCCATAACTTTATAGCTCAACTAAATCAGGAAGGAGTCTTGACTGAAAGGTGAAATACATCAACTCTAATCTCAGTTTGATTCTAAAGTGTCTAGCTATTTTTTGGGGGTAATTATTATGCCTTGCACATGATAAAACCCTCAAAAATACTTGTGAAATAAAATCGAATGGTAATTCAATGTATTCCATTTAATAAGGAAGAAATTTCCTCTGTAGTTTTCAGATGGAGAAGCTAAAGTTAAAAGTATCTGTTCTCCAATTTGGAACTATGTGCAAAGGACTATAAAACTGCATATCTTTTGATCCAGCAGTGTCTCTACCAGATCTTTATCCCAAAGAAATCATAAAAGAGGGAAAAAGACCAACATATGTAAAAATGTTTGTAGTAGCCTTTTTTGTGGTGGCAAAGAACTGGAAATTGAGTGGATGCCCATCGGGTGGGAAATGGCTGAATAAATTATAGTGTATATATATATATATGTGTGTGTGTGTAATGGAATATTATTGTTTTATAAGAAATGATGAGCAGACTGATATCAGAAAAGTCTGGAAAGACATGAACTGATGCTGAATGAAGTGAGCAGAAACAAGAGAACATTGCACATAGCAACATAATTATGTGATTATCTGTAATGGACTTGGCTCTTTTCAACAATAAGATGATTTCCAGACAATTCCAATAGATTTGAGATAGATTTTGGATGGAAAGTTCCATCTACATCCAGATTGAGAGAGAAACAGAGAGAGACAGAGACAGAGAGACAGAGATACACACAGAGAGACACACGGAGACAGAGAGACAGAGACACACATAGAGACAGATAGACACAGAGAGAGAGAGAGGCAGACACACACACACACAGAGACAGAGACAGAGAGAGAGAGAGAGAGACAGACACATACACACACACACATACACACACAGACACACACACACACACACAGAGAGACAGAGCAAGACCACCCAACACACACACATACACACACACACACACACACACACACACACACACACAAAGTGCGAACACGAGCTATAGAAACTGAATGTGGATCAAATCATGATTTTCATCTTTTTTTGTAGTTTACATGGTTTTTCCCTTTCAATAAGATTTTTCTTGCACAGCATGATAAATATGGAAATATGGTTAGAAGAAATGCACATTTTGAATTATGTCAAATTGCTTGCTGTGTTGGGGAGGGGAAAGAGAGAGGGAGGGAGAAAAATTTAGAACACGAGGTTTTGCAAAGGTAAATGTTGAAAACTATCTTTTCCTGTAGTTGGGAAAATAAAATACTATAAAATATTGTTTAAAAACATCTCTCCCATAAAATTCCATTTTACACAATTTTGTTTGAAAGGGACAATACTAATTTTGTCAAATAAGAATTACTGGTTAGATCAGATTGATGCTGTGGAATCTCTTGTAAATTTTTTTGTCTGCCAATAGATATTTATTAAACATATAAACACAGCAGTTGTAATGCTGGAGAAACTGAAGAAAGATAGAGATTAGAGAGTTTTTAATATTTTATTTGAGAGGGACCAAAAGAGGATCCATGTTGACCCTAGTAGACTGAATGGGACTATAATCTTAAAGCATTTAGTAAAGAGTGAAGAATTCCAGGGATTCTTTATAGGTCTCCAGCAATCAGGAGGGACAAAGCAGAGGTGGAGGGTGAGGTATCGTTTATGATCCTAGAGTAGCCAGCCCTAAGTTATATCAGTCGTAATGGTCAGAAAGGGGGGGGTGGGGTTTGCAACCAGAAGGACTGAGGCAGAACAATTCAGGTAAACTGAAGTAGAACAATTTAGGGAGACTGAGGCAAAACAGTTCAGGGAAACTGAGGTAGGACAATTCGGGGAAACTGAGGCAGAATAATTAAAGGAAACTGTGGCATAACACAGGCAGTGTGCTAAAAAAGAGTCCTTGTTCTCAGAGAGCTTAAAATCTAATGAAGGAGGACAGTACTCAAAAGGTGTAGAAAAGATAGATGAGGTGGTAGAGGCAGAATGGAAAGGTGTCAGTTCCTGGATATAATGAAAAAAATCAGAGAATCACAATGTATTAGAGCCAGATGAGAAATGATTAAAGAATTTTGCTCTTATCTGATTCATTAACAAAAGAAAAAAAAAGAAGAACTCTGGCAGGTTTTTATCTCTAGTCATCATTCAAGTAAATTGGAATGTACTATTTTTTTTTCTTAATAAAATACTTAAGAATAAGTTGCCACTCTCTGGGAAGTTAATTGTTTTTTTTTTTTTTTCCTAGAATTTTTTTTTCAACCAAATGAGCCTGATTTGGACTAGGTCGCTATAAACACAGTGGTACTGTGTATTCTATCTAGTGTCCTTGTCTACAACACAAATTTATAACCTTGAATTACAGAGTCCAGGGAAAGACTTGTTGGAGGGAAAGATATTAGGAAAATATCCCTGAAATTTCTTCAGCTTTCTTCCACCTGCATTTAACTGAGATTTGATGAGACAAGGCAGACCTTGGAATTACCAGCCTTTTTACCTCTTCCATGTTTACTTTTTTTTTTTTTCTGGGGAAGAAAGAAGCCTTGCAAATTGTGACAAAAATAAGACTGGAGTGTGGGTAAAGACCACAGGGCTGGAAAAGATTTTAGAGATAATCTAGTTCAGTAGGTTTAAAAATATGGTTCATTGGTATTCCAGGAGTTCCTAAGACCCTTTCAGGAGATCCACGAAGTCAAAACTATTTTCATAATAATATTAAAAATTTTATTTTTGAACTACTTTGATGAACTAGAAAAAATAACATAGTTCATATGGAAAAACAAAAGGTCAAGAATTTCAAGGGAATTAATGGAAAAAAAAATCAAATGAAAGTGACCTAGCTGTACCAGATCTAAAATTATATTATAAAGCAGTAGTTACTAAAACCATCTGGTATTGGCTAAGAATTGGCTAAGACTAGTTGATCAATGGAATAGCTTAGATTCAAAGGACAAAACAGCCAATAACTTTAATAGTGTTTGACAAACCCAAAGACCCCAGTTCCTAGGATAAGTGCATTATTTGACCAAAATTGCTGGGAAAATTGGAAATTAGTATGGCAGAAACCGTACACCAAGATAAGGTCAAAATAGGTTCATGACCTAGGCATAAAGAATGAGATTATAAATAAATTGGAAGAGCATAGGATAGTTTACCTCTCAGACCTGTGGAAGAGGGAGGAATTTATGACCAAAGAAGAACTAGAGATCATTATTGACCACAAAATAGAAAATTTTTATTATATCAAATTGAAAAGTTTTTGTACAAACAAAACAAATGCAGACAAGATTAGAAGGGAAACAATAAACTGGGAAAACATTTTTACAATAAAGGTTCTGTGACCTCATTTCCAAAATATGTAGAGAATTGACTCTAATTTATAAGAAATCAAACCATTCTCCAATTGATAAATGGTCAAAGGATATTAACAGACAATTCTCTGATGAAGAGATTGAAACTATTTATAGACATATGAAAATATGCTCTAAATCATTATTAATCAGAGAAATGCAAATTAAGACAACTCTGAGATACCACTACACACCTGTCAGATTGGCTAGAGTGACAGGGAAAGATAATGTGGAATGATGGAGGAGATGTAGGAAAACAGGGACACTGATACATTGTTGGTGGAATTGTGAACACATCCAGCCACTCTGGAGAGCAATTTGGAACTATGCTCAAAAAGTTATCAAACTGTGCATACCCTTTGATCCATCAGTGTTTCTACTGGGCTTATACCCCAAAGAGATACTAAAGAAGGGAAAGGGACCTGTATGTGCCAAAATGTTTGTGGCAGCCCTGTTTGTAGTGGCTAGAAACTGGAAAATGAATGGATGCCCATCAATTGGAGAATGGTTGAGTAAATTGTGGTATATGAACGCTATGGAATATTATTGTTCTGTAAGGAATGACCAGCGGGATGAATACAGAGAGGACTGGCGAGACTTACATGAACTGATGTTAAGTGAAATGAGCAGAACCAGGAGAACATTATATACCTCAACAACAATGCTGTTTGAGGATGTATTCTGATGGAAGTGGACCTCTTTGATAAAGAGAGCTAATTCAGTTTCAATTGATCAAAGATGGACAGAAGCAGCTACACCCAAAGAAAGGACACTGGGAAATGAATATAAACTGCTTACATTTTTGTTTTTCTTCCCGGGTTATTTATACCTTCTAAATTCAATTCTCCCTGTGCAACAAGAAAACTGTTCGGTTCTGCACATATATATTGTATCTAGGATATACTGTAACCTATTCAACATGTAAAGGACTGCTTGCCATCTGGGGGAGGGGGTGGAGGGAGAGAGGGGACAAATCGGAACAGAAGTGAATGCAAAGAATAATGCTGTAAAAAATTACCCTGGCATTGGTTCTATCAATAAAAAGTTATTTTAAAAAATCTTATTTTTGAATATATTAAATATAAATTGCTGTAACCCATATGAATGTTTGGGAAGAAAAACAAAAATGCAAGCAGTCTACACTAGTTTCCCAGTGTTCTTTCACTGGGTGTAGCTGGTCTGTTCATCACTGATCAATTGGAACTGAACTGGATCCTCTCATTGCCGAATGTAGTCACTTATATCAGCATATATCCTCATATAGTATTGTTGTTGAAGTGTATAATGATCTCCTGGTTCTACTCATTTCACTTAGCATCATTTCCTGTAAGTTTCTCCAAGTCTCTCTGTATTCATCCTGCTGGATATTTCTTGCAGAACAATAATATTCCATAATATTCATATATCACAATTTAACCAGCCATTCTCCAATTGATGGGCATCCATTCAATTTCCAGTTTCTAGCCACAGCAAAAAGGGCTGTCACAAACATTCTTGCACATACAGATCTCTTTCCCTTTTTAAATATCTCTTTGGGATATAAACCCAGTAGTAACACTGCTGGATCAAAGAGTATGCACAGTTTGATAACTTTTTGAGCATAGTTCCATATTGCTCTCCAGAATGGTTGGATGCATTGACAACTCTACCAACAATGTATCAGTGTCCCAGTTTTCCCGCATCCCCTTCAACATTCATCATTATATTTTCCTTTCATCTTAGCCAATCTGACAGGTGTGAAGTGGTATCTCAGAGTTGTCTTCATTTGCATTTATCTGATTAATAAGGATTTGGAACACCTTTTCATATTAGTAAAAATTGTTTCAATTTCATCATCTGAAAATTGTCTGTTTATATCCTTTGACCATTTATCAGTTGGAGAATGGTTTGATTTCTTATAAATTAGAGTAAATTCTCTATATATTTTTGAAATGAGGCCTTTTTCAGAACCTTTAACTGTAAAAATGTTTTCCCAGTTTATTGCTTCCCTTCTAATCTTGTTTGCATTAGTTTTATTTGTACAAAAGCTTTTTAACTTGATATAATCAAAATTTTCTATTTTATGATTAATGATGATCTCTAGTTCTTCTTTGGTCACAAATTCCTTCCTCCTCCACATGTCTGAGAATTCTTCTAATTTATTTATAATCTCATTCTTTATGCCTAAATCATGAACTCATTTTGATCTTATCTTGGTGTACGGTGTTAAGTATAGGTCCATGCCTGGATTCTGTCATACTAATTTCCAATTTTCCTAGCAGTTTTTGTGAAATAGTGAATTCTTATCCCAAAAGTTGGGGTCTTTGGGTTTGTTAAACACTAGATTGCTATAGTTATTGACTATGTTGTCCTGTGAACCTAACCTATTCCACTGATCAACTAGTCTATTTCTTAGCCAATACCAAATGGTTTTGGTGACCACTGCTTTATAATATAGTTTTAGATCAGGTGCAGCTAGGCCACCTTCATTTGATTTTTTTTATTAGTTCCCTTGAAATTCTTGACCTTTTGTTCTTTTGTAGGAATTTTGTTGTTTTTTTTTCCTAGGTCATTAAAATAGTTTCTTGGGAGTCTGCTATAGCACTAAATAAATAGATTAGTTTAGGTAGTATTGTCATTTTTATTATATTCACTTGGCCTATCGAAGAGCACTTAATATTTTTCCAATTGTTTAGATTTGACCTTATTTGCATGGAAAGTGTTTTGTAATTTTGCTCATATAGTTCCTGACTTAACTTTGGCAGATAAATTCCCAAATATTTTATAATATTGACAATTATTTTAAATGGAATTTCTCTTTGTATCTCTTGCTGTTGGATTTTGTTAATGATGTATAAAAATGTTGATGATTTATATGGATTTATTTTGTATCCTTTGCTAAAGTTGTGGATTATTTCTAATAGCTTTTTGGTAGAATCTCTGGGGTTCTCTAAGTATATCATCATATCATCTGCAAAGAGTGATAATTTGGTTTCCTCATTACCTATTATAATTCCTTTAATCTATTTTTCATCTCTTATTGCCAAAGCTAGCATTTCTAATAAAATATTGAATAGTAATGGTGATAGTGGGCAACCTTGTTTCACTCCAAATTTTATTGGGAATGGTTCCAGTTTATCACCATTACATATGATGCTTACTGATGGTTTTAAATAGATGCTACTATTTTAAGGAAAAGTCCATTTATTCCTATGTTCTCTAGTGTTTTTGATAGGAATGAGTATTGGATTTTATCAAATACTTTTTCTGCATATATTGAGATGATTGTATGATTTTTGATTTATGACTATTGATATAGTCAATTATGCTACTAGTTTTTCTAATATTGAACCAACCCTATGTTCCTGGTATAAATCCTACTTGGTCATGGTGTATTATCCTGGAGATGATTTTCTATAATCTTTTTGCTAATATTTTAAGAATTTTACATCAATGTTCATTAGGGAGATTGGTCTATAATTTTCTTTCTCTGTTTTTGTCCTACCTCGTTTAGGTATCAGTACCATGTCTGTGTCATAAAAGAAATTTGGTAGGACTCCTTCATTCCCTATTTTTTCAAATAGTTTATATAGCATTAAAGTTAATTGTTCTTTAACTGTTTGGCATAATTCACATGTAAATCCATCTGGTCCTGGGGATATTTTCTTAGGGAGTTGATTAATAGCTTGTTCCTTTTTGCCTTTTGAGTTTTAAGATGAGCTGAGAGCTAGAAAGAGCTAATGATTAGCCAAATATCCTATAGGTAGGAAGCAGAAGAACTAGAATTCAAACCAAGATTATCTCATCCAAATACTGTGCTTCAAGAGAGGAAGTTCTTTTTTTTCCCCTATGGGCTGAGGGTTTTTAAATCCTCCAATGCACAAGACAAGAATTTAATTAAATTTAGTAAAGCAAAGCTTAAACCATGAATATTGAATACTGTCCCTCAAAAAACATGTATATTTTCATAATGATTTTTTCTGAGTTATTCAGAGTAATGCTGATCCTCAGAAACTGCAGTATTTTATTTACCATGACAGCATTAATATGCTACAAAGAAATGTTACATTTTCCAGATTTTTAAAATTATACATGACTGATTTTCTCATTCTAAAAGCCTTGTGTTGATGTGAATGCTGTGTATATACAGAGGGATGTTAAAAAACTTAACGTTTTCAAATATTTGTGATTCAGTAACTAGGTTATATAAGAATATGTTGTAGGTGCCAAGAGGCAATTAGATGATACAGTACAGAATAGAGCACTAGGCCTTGGAATCATGATCTTAACGAGTTTAAATTGAGCCTCAGACATTTACTTTGCCAAAGAATCCCCAAATGAGCCACAAACAGCAGGGCTCCATTGAAAATGATCGAACAACAATAAAAGTAGGTACCATATTATAGTTGTCCAATGTTTATTAGTTTTCTTCCAAATTCTACATGAATTGGTCTTAGCTACATGTTCAAATGAAACCTAGTTGGTGAACAGTGTGAGGGATATAGAAGACCCTTATCCAAAATGACTACGCAGAGATCACTCAAAATAGAAAGCAGAAAAGTTATTTATTAAAACCTCTGGAGGATGAGCCATCCCATCACAAGATAAGAAAGAGAAAGCTTGTGGTAGTAGGGCTAAAGAAATAGTAAAGATATACAGCTTTTATACAAGAGATTACATCACAAGTAAGAGAGCATTGAGAAGGGGAGGGGGAGGCATCTAATTGGTTGTTGCTATCCGGAGAGATTGGAATGGAAGGTTTCTGTTTCCCCGAAATCACCTAATTTCTAGGAAACAGAAAATCAGGCCATCAGGCTTAATCAAGTAGATAGTGGTCAAACTAACAGACTAAATATCAACAAATGTCAAATACTGATAAAAGTCATTAGTTCAGGTTAAGTAAATATGTTTATAGCTGGCCAAGGCTCAAGTAAATATGGGCCTCCACATATTATACAAGTCACAGGGGAAACAGAAATAATGAAAATAAAAAACAGAAAAAGAATTTACATATTCGTGTAAGTTCTTCACCTTATCTCTCTATTACACACAATTCCTCCCTTGTAATATGTAAATAATTTTTATCATATGTCTATGAAAAACTTACACACTGTTCAAAATCAGTCAACATATCTATACATTGTTTATCAAGTTCACCATCAAGATCATTCCTCTCTAATATATTCCAGCCCTTTTTCTCTGAAGAATTATCATTTTTTTCTTTTCTTTTCTTTTTTTTTTGTGGATTTTTTTAAAAAAAAATTTTATTTAATAATTACTTTATATTGACACTTGTTTCTGTTCCGATTTTTTTTTCCCTCCCTCCCTCCACTCCCTCCCCTAGATGGCAAGCAGTCCTTTATATGTTGGATATGTTGCAGTATATCCTAGATACAATATATGTTTGCAGAACCGAACAGTTCTCTTGTTGCATAGGGAGAATTGGATTCAGAAGGTATAAATAACCCGGGAAGAAAAACAAAAATGCAGATAGTTCACATTCGTTTCCCAGTGTTCTTTCTTTGGGTGTAGCTGCTTTTGTCCGTCATTTATCAATTGAAACTCAGGTCTCTTTGTCAAAGAAATCCACTTCCATCAAAATATGTCCTCATACAATATCGTTGTCGAAGGGTATAATGATCTCCTGGTTCTGCTCATTTCACTTAGCATCAGTTCTTGTAAGTCTCGCCAGTCCTCTCTGTATTCATCCTGCTGGTCATTTCTTACAGAACAATAATATTCCATAACATTCATATACCACAATTTACCCAGCCATTCTCCAATTGATGGGCATCCATTCATTTTCCAGTTTCTAGCCACTACAAACAGGGCTGCTACAAACATTTTGGCACATACAGGTCCCTTTCCCTTCTTTAGTATTTCTTTGGGATATAAGCCCAATAGAAACACTGCTGGATCAAAGAGTATGCACAATTTGATAATTTTTTGGGCATAATTCCAGATTGCTCTCCAGAATGGTTGGATTCGTTCACAACTCCACCAACAATGCATTAGTGTCCCAGTTTTCCCGCATCCCCTCCAACATTCATCATTATTTTTTCCTGTCATCTTAGCCAATCTGACAGGTGTGTAGTGGTATCTCAGAGTTGTCTTAATTTGCATTTCTCTGATCAATAATGATTTGGAACACTTTCATATGAGTGGTAATAGTTTCAATTTCATCCTCTGAAAATTGTCTGTTTATATCCTTTGACCATTTATCAATTGGAGAATGGCTTGATTTCTTATAAATTTGAGTCAGTTCTCTATATATTTTGGAAATGAGGCCTTTATCAGAACCTTTAACTGTGAAGATGTTTTCCCAGTTTGTTGCTTCCCTTCTGATCTTGTTTGCATTAGTTTTATTTGTACAAAGGCTTTTTAATTTGATGTAATCAAAATTTTCTATTTTGTGATCAGTAATGGTCTCTAGTTCATCTTTGGTCACAAATTTCTTTCTCCTCCACAAGTCTGAGAGATAAACTATTCTATGTTCCTCTAATTTATTTATAATCTCGTTCTTTATGCCTAGGTCATGGACCCATTTTGATCTTATCTTGGTATATGGTGTTAAGTGTGGGTCCATGCCTAATTTCTGCCATACTAATTTCCAATTATCCCAGCAGTTTTTATCAAATAATGAATTCTTTTCCCAGAAGTTAGGGGCTTTGGGTTTGTCAAACACTAGATTGCTATAGTTGAGTATTCTGTCTTGTGAACCTAGCCTTTTCCACTGATCCACTAATCTATTTCTTAGCCAATACCAAATGGTTTTGGTGACTGCTGCTTTATAATATAATTTTAGATCAGGTACAGCTAGGCCACCTTCATTTGATTTTTTTTTCATTAATTCCCTTGAGAGTCTTGACTTTTTATTGTTCCATATGAATTTTGTTGTTATTTTTTCTAGATCATTAAAATATTTTCTTGGAAGTTTGATTGGTATAGCACTAAATAAATAGATTAGTTTAGGGAGTATTGTCATCTTCATTATGTTTGCTCGGCCGATCCAAGAGCACTTAATATTTTTCCAATTATTTAAGTCTTACTTTTTGTGTGGAGACTTTTTTATAATTTTGCTCATATAATTCCTGACTTTCCTTTGGTAGATAGATTCCCAAATATTTTATGGTATCAACAGTTATTCTGAATGGAATTTCTCTTTGTATCTCTTGCTGTTGGGTTTTGTTGGTGATGTATAAAAATGCTGAGGATTTATGGGGATTTATTTTGTAGCCAGCTACTTTGCTAAAATTATGAATTATTTCCAATAGCTTTTTGGTAGAATCTCTGGGGTTCTCTAGGTATACCATCATATCATCTGCAAAGAGTGATAGTTTGGTTTCCTCATTGCCTACTCTAATTCCTTTAATATCTTTCTCGACTCTTATTGCCGAGGCTAGTGTTTCTAATACGATATTAAATAATAATGGTGATAGTGGGCAACCTTGCTTCACTCCAGATCTTACTGGGAAAGGTTCCAGTTTTTCCCCATTGCATATGATGCTTACTGATGGTTTTAAATATATGCTCCTGACTATTTTAAGGAAAAGTCCATTGATTCCTATGCTCTCAAGTGTTTTTATTAGGAATGGATGTTGGATTTTATCAAATGCTTTTTCTGCATCTATTGAGATGATCATATGGTTTTTGTTTGTTTGGTTATTGATATAGTCAATTATGCTAATAGTTTTCCTAATATTGAACCAGCCTTGCATTCCTGGTATAAATCCTACTTGGTCATAGTGTATTATCCTGGGGACGATTTTCTGTAATCTTTTTGCTAATATTTTATTTAAGATTTTAGCATCAATATTCATTAGGGAGATTGGTCTATAATTTTCTTTCTCTGTTTTCAGCCTACCTGGTTTAGGTATCAGTACCATGTCTGTGTCATAAAAGGAGTTTGGTAGGACTCCTTCAATCCCTATTTTTTCAAATAGTTTATATAACATTGGAGTTAATTGTTCTTTAAATGTTTGGTAGAATTCACATGTAAATCCATCTGGTCCTGGGGATTTTTTCCTAGGGAGTTGATTGATAGTTTGTTCTATTTCTTTTTCTGAGATGGGACTGTTTAGGATATTTACTTCTTCCTCTGTTAGTTTGGGCAAGCTATATTTTTGGAGGTATTTTTCTATTTTATTTAAGTTGTCAAATTTATTGGCATAAAGTTGGGCAAAGTAACTCCTAATTATTGCTCTAATTTCCTCTTCGTTAGTGGTGAGTTCTCCCTTTTCATTTTTAAGACTAACAATTTGATTTTCCTCTTTCCTTTTTTTAATCAGATTTACTAAGGGTTTGTCTATTTTGTTGGTTTTTTCATAGAACCAACTCTTAGTTTTATTAATCAATTCAATAGTTTTTTTACTTTCAATTTTATTGATCTCACCTTTTATTTTTAGAATTTCAAGTTTAGTGTTTGACTGGGGGTTTTTAATTTGTTCCTTTTCTAGCATTTTTAGTTGCAAACCCAATTCATTGACCTTCTCTTTCTCTATTTTATACAAATAGGCCTCTAGAGATATGAAATTTCCCCTTATTACCGCTTTGGCTGCATCCCATACATTTTGGTATGATGTCTCATTATTATCGTTTTCTTGGGTGAAGTTATTAATTATGTCTATGATTTGCTGTTTCACCCAATCATTCTTTAGTATGAGATTATTTAGTTTCCAATTATTTTTTGGTCTACTTCCCCCTGCTTTTTTGTTGAATGTAATTTTCATTGCATCGTGGTCTGAAAAGGATGCATTTACTATTTCTGCCTTACTGCATTTGAGTTTGAGGTTTTTATGTCCTAATATATGGTCAATTTTTGTATAGGTTCCATGAACTGCTGAAAAGAAAGTGTATTCCTTTCTGTCTCCATTACATTTTCTCCAGAGATCTATCATATCTAACTTTTCTAGTATTCTATTTACCTCTTTGACTTCTTTCTTATTTATTTTGTGGTTTGATTTATCTAATTCTGAGAGTGCAAGGTTAAGATCTCCCACTATTATAGTTTTGCTGTCTATTTCTTCTTGCAGCTCTCTTAGTTTCTCTTTTAAGAATTTAGATGCTACCCCACTTGGTGCATATATGTTTAATATAGATAGTGCTTCATTATCCATGCTACCCTTTAGCAAGATATAGTGCCCTTCCTTATCTCTTTTAATTAGATCAATTTTTGCTTTAGCTTGATCTGAGATCAGGATGGCTACCCCTGCTTTTTTGACTTCACCTGAAGCATAGTAGATTTTGCTCCAAACTTTTACCTTTAACCTGCATGTATCTCCCCGCTTCAGGTGTGTTTCCTGTAAACAACATATTGTAGGATTCTGGCTTTTAATCCATTCTGCTAACCGCTTCCTCTTTATGGGGGAGTTTACCCCGTTCACATTTATGGTTAGAATGACCAATTCTGTATTACTTGCCATCTTGTTAACCCTGGTTTATGCTTTTCTCCCTTCTTTCCCCTTTCCCCCCCTTCCCAATATTAAGCTTGTGAGCACCACTTGCTTCTCACAGCCTTCCCTTTTTAGTATCCCTCCCCCCGCCTTAGAGTTCCTCCCCCTATCTTACCCCTTTCCCTCCCAGTTCCTGTATTCCCTTCCGCTTAGCTTATTCCTTCCCTTTTCACTTTTCCCTTCTCACTTTTCAATGAGGTGGGAGAAGTTTCACCATAGATTGAATATGTCTTAAGATTTTTCACTTAAAGCCAATTCTGAAGGTAGTAAGATACCCACTATATTCATCCCCCTCCATTCTTTCTCTCAGATATAATAGGTTTCCTATGCCTCTTCATGAGATGTACTACCCCCACTTTACCCTTTTTTCTGGTACAATGTCCTTTCCACATCAATTTCTAGAACAAGGTATACATGTATTCTTTATACATCTATATAGTCAAAATATAGTTCCCAAGATTAATCTTTACCTTTTTAGATTTCTCTTGAATTCTATATTTGTAGATCAAACTTTTTGTTAAGTTCTGTTTTTTTCATCAGAAATAGATGAAATTCGCTTACTTCGTTGAATGTCCATCTTCTTCCCTGGAAAAAGATGCTCATTCTCGCGGGGTAAGTTATTTTTGGTTGCATACCAAGTTCCTTAGCCTTTCGGAATATCATATTCCAGGCCCTTCGATCTTTTAATGGGGATGCTGCCAGATCCTGGGTGATCCTTATTGTGCCTCCTTGATACTTGAATTGGGTTTTTCTAGCCGCTTGCAATATTTTTTCCTTCATCTGAGGGTTTTGGCATTTGGCCACTATATTCCTTGGTGTTTTGATTTTAGGATCCCTTTTAGTGGGTGATCGATGAATCCTTTCAATGTTTATTTTTTCCTCTGTTCCTATGACTTCTGGGCAGTTCTCTTTGATAATTTCCTGGGAAATAGTGTCCAGGCTATTTTTTTCATCATGTTTTTCTGGAAGTCCAATGATTCTCAGATTGTCTCTCCTGGATCTGTTTTCCAGGTCTGTTGTCTTCCCCAGAAGGTATTTCACATTCTTTTCCATTGTTTGATTTTTTTGGATTTGCTTGACTGATTCTTCTTGTCTCCTCGAGTCATTCAATTCCACTTGTTCAATTCTGATTTTCAGTGAAGTATTTTCTTCACTCACTTTTAAAAAATCTTTTTCTAATTGTCCCATTGAGTTCTTTTGTTCTGTGGAATTTTTTTCCATTTCACCAATTTTGTTTTTTAGAGAGCTGTTTTCTGTTTCCAGTTCACCAATCCTATTTTTCAAGGATTTTACTTCTTTATCCACTCTCTCTTTAACTTTCTCCAAGCTCTTTTGCCAAGCCTCCCTCTCCTTTTCCCAAGCTTCCCTCTCCTTTTGCCAAGCCTCACTCTGCTTTCCCCATTTTTCTTCTAGCTCCCTTGTGAGAGCCTTTTTAATCACTTCTATGAGGTTCATCTGTGCTGAGGAACAGATGATCTCCTCCTTTGGGGATTCACCTGGAGACTGTCTGTTTTTAGTCTCCTCAGGATTTAGAGTCTGCTCTCTATCTATATAGAAGCTGTCAAGGGTTAAAGTCCTCTACAGTTTCTTGCTCATTTTGTCTAATAATCAAAGACAAACTAGCAAAGAAAAACAGAAAAAACTGGAGTCTTTCTTTGGGGGAGGGGCTGGGTATGTTATCTTGCTTCCTCTACAGACTGCAGGGGGCAGCAGTGAGGCAGTAGCAGGACTGTGCTGCGCCTGCGCTCTGAGATCCCAGAGCATGCTGAGTCACTGTGAGGGGGAAGGGGGAGCGGCCAGGTCCCGAGAGACTCCAGCTGTTTGGGGTTGTATTCTTCAGCCCCGGTGTTTTTAGCTTCTCTGCTGGGCTGCTGACTTGCTGCCAGGGCAAAGTATCCAGTCCTGTAGCGAAGCTCTCCCCGCAGAGACGGCTGCAATCACTCCCCACCCCCTCTCCAGTCTTCTCCTGTGCTCTCACTGCGGCTGCCCGCCGCCTGCGCCCGATATAAAACCGTCCCAGCCCTCCAGTAAAGACAGACCTTTCTTTGCGAATCTCAAGGATGGTTTCTCTTGGTAACTATTTGTGGGTTTTTTTTCAGTCAAGCATTAATTCAGAGGCTTGTAATGAAATGGATAGTGAGAGAAAGCGTGGAGCTTATGCAGCTGTGTGCCTCCTCTCCGCCATCTTAACCGGAAGTCCAAGAATTATCATTTTAATAGCATCTTCTATATGCAATATTTTGATAGAACAGTTGAACTATTCTGGTTACTAATGTAATTAGGGTAGACATAGTGGCAACAGGATAATACCACTGATTGCAATAAGTCCATACCATAAAAATTGCTTCCACCAACTGTCTTGGAAACAGTTATCACAGAACAGATTGGCATTTGGCAGACATAAAAATACAAAATTAAATTAACAAAGATGACAATCTAGGGAAACTGAGGTACAACATTACACACTCTCCTTCTGAATATTTGAATCATTGAATTATCTCCCCTAGAAACCTGGGAGGTCTCAGCACCATAATTTTGATCAACCAAATGTGAAGCAAATATATCAAAATGAAACTAGAAAATGCAAGGACTTATGGTAAGG